>NC_092608.1:6363333-6999166 GCF_047663525.1 Anas platyrhynchos | reverse complement strand
TGGAGCAAGAGAGGATGTGTGTGCACGCAGTGAGTATGCATAAAGCATAAGGGCACGAGAAAGGGAAGGAAGCAGAAGAGGGAAAAGGAGTCAGATATTCTCCTGAGACACCTGCCTTAATGACTCCTACTGCTTCCCTCTGCTTCCACAGACACGGTCGAAGACAAAGTAAAGGAAGCAAAGTGGCTGCTCGTGCCCACTCTCACACACCTCTTGGCTTCAGGCAGTCGCTCTGACATGCAGATAAATGAAGCAGGGCTTGCAAACAGCAGGAGGAATGTGTTTCTCATGTGTGGTTAAGTGGTCTCTGGTGCCTCATTCTCACAGGCTGGTTTTTCAGGGTTGGGAAAGGTTTATGAGGTTAAATTTGTTTATCTTTCCTGAAAGAGTCTTATATTGAAAGGTCTTTAACTCGATGTATCCAGCCAGGGAGGCCCAGAGCTGGAACAGCAGAGGAGCTACAGGACAAGATTAAGGGCCACTGGCAGAGCTATACAGGGGTTGAGGATGAAAATAAAAGAACTTGTCACAAACTGGGATAGAGGAGCAGTGACAGAGCTGTGCAGGGACCCCAGAGCAGGAACAGCAAGGCAGCCATCAGCTGAGATTGAGATGTGCTGGCAGAGCGCATGGGGCCCAGGATTGCAATAGGAAGGGTGGCAGCACTTCAAGTACGTGAGCAGAGGGGTAGTGGGACAAAGTCAGGAGGAACAGAGGATGTCCCAGGCAAGCATCTGTGAAACCTGGATTTGTGCACCTGGCTAGGATGCTGGGCACCAAAGATAGCATGTCTGTGCACAAGTGATGCACTGAGTGTGCTGTGCCGAGTGGATTACACTCCTGTGCTGGAGGAAGGTAAATTTTGCTTTAAGTACCACCTGGTATCTGAATGGCTGAGACATTAGCGTGGTGCTTCTTGCTCAGTTGGCATTGGGAAAAATTCTAAGGAAAAAGCACAGGATTAGGTTAAGGACGAGGGCTTGGGGCAGGGACAAAGGCACACAGTCCCAATATCAGAACCAAGGTGTAAGGGCAAAAGCTGCCTGGAGGTGCCAGTCATCTGGCTGGGCTCCATTCAACATCTCGCTCCTGTGGATCCGAGCATTGTTTTCCTGAAGGTGTTTGGATAGTGCAGTACCTTTTCTATTGTGGTGCTCGTACCTCTGGGCACCCTCAGAGGGTGGTTGGAGCGCATGCAGGGAGGGGTCAGATGTTGTATTGTGCACAGAATGAGGAGTCAAACTGGTGCAACGGGCTCCTGGAGGTTCCCCCCCTCATTATAGTGGCTGTGATGTTGCGTACTCTTGCTGCTGGGGGAAAAGCAGCATAGCTGGAGCACGGCAGGGGATTACAGCCAGCTGGGCACCACCAGCATGTCCTTGCATCTCTTTGGCCCCCAGCTGGAGCTTCAGACCTGTCAAGGCATGGCATGAACATGGTATTAGTACTTAGCCTGGGTACCTCTGCCGGGAGCAGGGCTGAAGCAGGACACAGAGTGCCAAGCAAAATGGGTGCATTTTCTCCCTTGGGTTAGGGTATCGGGAGCTTTCGTTAGCCCCGTGTAGCTGTGTGCCAGTCTTCCTTGCCCAGCTAAAGGGCCTGGCATCCCGTGCTGCAGGCCCGCTGCTCTGGCCTGGGTTTGCTTGCTCCTTTGATAGGTAAGTCAAGGCAGGATCAGCTCTCCCGTCCTTAATGCTAGCAGGCTTCCAGCAGCCCGGGCACCCCTGTGCTACTCCCTGCAGCTCAGACCCTCAACGTGTTTGCGCTGCTCCGTCGACTTCCGTACATCTGCGAGAAATTGTTTTAAGGGAACTGGAGAGATGATGCTAAAAAGGGAAGAAAGCAAAAAAAGGGAAAACTCCAGGAAAACTGATCAGACCTTTTCTTCTCCTCCTTTCCCCTACATCCCAGCTGGTTTCCCTTTGCTTCCCACTTTTGGGAGCACTATTGATGCCTCTCTGACTGCATCATTTCAATTCAAGTAGAGGAGCCAGCAAGCCCCTGCAGACTCTCTCGTGCAGCCCTCCGCTGGATCCTGCGCCTGCTACAAACACGAGGCTATGAATATTGAAGTGAAAAAGGGGCCTTTTATGGACTTCACAGATGTGCTGGGGAGTTGGGGCAGGCCTCATTACCTCGGGGTTCTTTAAAAGGCCAAACAAAAGCCAGAAGAAAGAGTGTTAGGGGTGGAGGGGGCAGGGAGGCGAGAACTAGAAAAAAAGTTGAAAGAAAAGAAAAGACGACTGGAGTTGATGGATATTCCATCTGTTTATGTTCAGACCAGTGCTGGGAATTAACAAAGGCTGTTGTAGACATAGGCTCTCTTTCTCCCTGCCTCCCTCCCTATCTTTCTCCAAATGTTCTGGATGATTTGGTTTTGTTCACTACTCGCAAGGAACAGAGTACGTTGTGTTTTTTTGTGACCATGTGTCCTTGCGTGGGGGCACCACAGCTGGTACCTTGGCTGCCAGGCCCTGATTTGCAGTGGGGTTTGCTGGGGCCCTGATGTCTCTTACGACTTTCACATGCAGAGTAGATGAAGCCTCCGGGGCCAGATCCCTCCCCCGAAATAAAGGAGTACGGCTTCCTGGCTTTTACCAGAGCTGCACTGGTGTACGTCCGCAAAGGAGTGTGCTTCGTCTGTATGCGTGGCACGGATTAGGAATAAGCAAATGGTTAGGGATGCAATTCCTGCTCCTCTGTGGGGCTGGAAAAGCCCTCATCTAGCTCACCTTGGGCTCAAAGCTGGAAGTTATGCTCCCAACCTAAGCAGGCTGCCTGGGACAGCTGCGGTCGGCGCCAAGAGCAGTGCAGAGGAGAGCATCTGTTGGCTGCATCCTTTCTCCATGCAAGTCCTCAGCTTGGCAAGATACAAATGACAGATGACTCTCCCAAGGAAAACAAGCCCTCTAGCTTTTTCTTTCCAAAGTCTTGCAACACTCTACTTGTAGTGATTCCTAAACACCTGGCTGGGTCTGAGCCCAGAGGTTACTTGTTCAAGGAGATGCAGACAAGTTATAATGGCAAATGGAGGTGAATTCTGAACCCCTGTGCATCCTAAGCACCCTGACCAAGGAGAAGTTTATCTTGTTTAGAGGCATGTATATATTTCATGGTCAAGTGCCAGGTGAGATACTCTCATATAAGAGTTTTATGAGGCAAATTCTGTCAGAGCTGGGAGGAAAGTAACTTTGGGCTGAGTGCTTTGGGAAGTAGGACAGCCAGAACCAGGTAAAGCTTGCCAGACTGATCCAGGTCTTGCCTTCAAGCCCCACACGTGAATGTGGGGCTCCTCCAGGCTGAATCCCTGGGATTGAGGCACGAAGGAAATCAGACTGCTGCTATAGGTGGTGTGGTTCTCACTGGGGCTGTCCTGCTGGCTGGCTGCATCCCCTCAGCCACTACAGGAGGTGTGCACGCCTGGGTGCCTTTTACATGTGCTCCCTCCTCGTCTATTAAACCTCCAGCATTCCTCTCTCTGTCCTTCCTGCAGCTTCTCCTTCCACATAAGATCATGGTTATTCAGAAGAGATCTTGGCATGGTGAGGGAATTATCAAGCTGCAAAACACCTCTCACTTTGACCTTCACCTTTCCATGTTGCCCCTAGGCATACATGTACACTCTGCCTCCCTGCACCCCTGTTTGAGAGCATCCACTCCACTGTATTATTTCTAAGTTGTACAACCCATAATGGGCATTACCTCAGTCTGTGCTTTGGTTACAGCTGGCCAGTTCAGTGCCTGAATTAAAAAAATAAAAGGAAAAAGAAAAAAAAAAAAAAGAAAAAAAAAAAAAAGAAAAATACCCAAACCTTTATCTCCTAAGGCCCCCACACTAATGCTTTGCTGAACACTGCAGTCCCCAGCTGAGCTGTAAATGACTTTTTCATTTTCCTAGGCCTGCTACCCAGTCTGTTTGGTATTCAAGGGCACCCCACCAACAGGCTCTATCATTCTGCTTGGGCCGAATTACTTGATTAAAACGCATATCAACTATTATGTGATTCGTTTTCTGCCTCTGCTCCACACCACAGCCCTCTAAACTATGTTAAACTGTAATACAGCCACACAGGCATGAGCAAATGCTGGAGAACGGGGAGTTTACCGTTTGTAAAGGGGAGGGAGGGGGAAACCCAAGATTTATTGTATGGGCTGTGTCTTTTATTTTATTTTATTTTATTTTATTTTATTTTATTTTATTTTATTTTATTTTATTTTATTTTATTTTATTTTATTTTATTTTATTTTATTTTATTTATCTGGGAATGCGCTTGGACAGGGGAGGGGGGATGAGAGATGAATTTGAAACAGCTCTGTCTCCTCTTTGCAGTTCCACTTGCTGTTGAATAGGCTTGGAGGTCAGTGGGGCTTATTCTCCACACAAATATGAATCTCTTTCTCATTGTGAGCTCAAGACTTTATCATTTTCCAAGAAGAGAGAAAAGAGGCTGTTCTGGTTTTCACATTAGGAAGAAAAATCTAGGCAATGCAATTCTGTGTCTGTGATGCTACCACTGTGTCTCCCTCTTTCAGGCTTACCATAGTCTTGTTTGCATTTTGATGGGTTTTGTTTGCTTTCTGCCAGAGGGAAAGGCAGATGCTAAGAAGTCAGGGAGAGTTTCAGCTCTTGCTTTTGAAGCTGTTGACTGCAGGTGCAGTGCAGGGGACATGCTCTGAATAAATGGCTGCGTTTTGCTGATCCTTGGTATCCCACCTGGCTGCTAGCGTGCTTCTGAGGGGTGTGCAGTCCCACCCGCACCGCTCCAACAGACGTGCCATGGCTAAGAGCAACAGCAGAGCCCTCTGCCATGTCTTCATCTGACTTTGCTCTACCCAGAGGCTCTGCTATAGATGCACTGGGCAGAATCACACCTTCTGGGGATTGGCCTAGATGATCTTTCAAGGTTCCTTCCGATCCCTAACATTCTGTGATTCTGTGTGATTCTGTCTGTCCTGTTGCGGTAGGAACTCTGAAGCATGTAATTATTTACTTACAGGCTGCACAGGGACTCCTTTTTCTAGCTTATGGACTTATTTTCCTGTATGGCTTTTATCCTGGCTCTGCTTTGTCTCCTTAGCAAAGATAGATTTCTGTTTATTTCGGTAGTCTGATCAGGTGCATGAATACTTTTGTTTTCAATAGCATAGAAAAGCTGCTTATTGCTGCAATATTTTGAGTTCTGCCAAGGGGCTGGTCTCACAAGCAGGTGGAAAAAAGAGCAAGGAGATACCAACATCACAGAACTAGACTGTGGCCTGTTCCAGTCTCAACCTGCTAAATTCAGTAAGAGTGCTTGGAAATAGAGCAGGAATGAAGAGAATAACGCTGTGGCTGTATTGCATATATGCAGATCTTTGTCCCGTTTTATTATTTCGGGTCCTCCTAACAATGTGTACCCACAATCGAGGTATTTCCACCTGTGAGGTGAGTGCCTCCTTACTGCCTAGTGGCAATGCGGCTCCAATCATTAAGGCAGTGTAAACATCAAAAGTATCATGTGGCAGGTGAAGCAACCTATCCAAGGTCATCGAGAGCCTCTTTAGCTGTCCTCTAGCATAAAATAGCCTGCCCTGACACTCGTGTATGTACAGGAGTAGTGAAATGTGCACGCGTACGTGTGTGCAGGGATAGCTGCTGGGACACCAAAGCCAACAGCTTTTGTGGATGAAGAGCTTTGTGAATAAGGGGGGGACCGGGTGTGCGGCTGTAATGTGAGGTGCTCAGATCTCAGCGATGCCCTCAAAGTGAGATTTTCCTTCCTTTCTTGTGCCATTAAATCCAAGCTCCCCTGTGGCTGCATTACCTTCCCGGCCAGCCGCCTCCCAGCCCGCTTTTGCGGAGCATCACCATCGCTCCAGCAGTGGCTGGGCGAATTTGCTGAAGCCAATTGTAGCACAAGCGGTGCAGTTAAAGCAAAGCCCTCCACAGAGCCATTCCCTTCCTCCTCTTCATCTCTCCCCTCCGACGCACATTTAATTTTTAGGATGGTGCAGCTGAAAGCAAGAGAGAAAGAGAGAGGAAATGAGAGAGAGGGTGACAAAGAGAAGAAATACTGCAGGAAAAAAATGTGTGATTCCCCTTTACCTGCTAACAAAATCCGAGCCCCACTTTAATGAATGCGTTTTCATGTCTGGTCCTGTCTGCCAATCGCTCCAGACGGCACCAAGGTGCTTCAAGGCAAGGCAGCAGGTCCTTACAGAGCATCAAGGGCTCAGTCTGAGCCTGGAGTGTCTTGTTGTGGCCGATTCTGCCTAATCCTGTTGATTAATTTAACTCCAGGGCTAAGAAGCGCCCAGAAGCAGTCAATGGAGGTGGAGGAGAGAGAGGGGGAGGAAGGGAAGTAGAAGAGGGAAGGGGCTGTGGAGAGGGAGGACAAATTCAGTCCATAATTACAGAGGGTTTTCCTTGCTCCTTTCCTCAAGCCCCAGTCTACTTCTGTTCCTTTCAAACCCCTACAAAGAGCTCTGCCCAGCTCGTGTTAATTGTACCCCAACCCGAAGCAGCAGCATTATTCAGGAATGTTGAGTTTGTGGGCCATAATTTACACATTTTCTCATGCTAGAATGGGTCTCAGGACAAGCCCAGGCTTATGTTTGTCACTGTTCTTATGTCATCCTGAGGGCACACCTGCACCCATGCTCTGGCCACATTTCATTCCATGGGGAGAAAAAACCCTTGGTTTGTGCAGTTTTCCCCTCCCTAAAGATGTGGGACTTGACATTGGTCCATGCAGACCTTCAGCAAGTCCCTTCATGTGGTCTTTGCTCCCCTCTGGCACAGGCTATGCTGGGTCTGATCTGAGAAGGAGCCTCTACATTTGTGTAGCCCCCTCTGAACAGGGGGAAGAAATTAGGAATTTTCACACTTACAAATTTATTTGCATTCCCATATTGAACTTTGTGTTTATTTCCAGAAGTATTGCAAAGCAGAGAGATTGCAGCAGTTGTTTTTTTTTTTCTTTCTGAGCTACCAAACAGTTATGCTAAATAATAAAGATGAAATAGCTCTTGAACACAGCGCTGGGGTCAGTGTGTCCTGTAAAACACACACTTTTCTTTTTTTTTTTTTTTTTTTCCTTTTTCCCTGGCTTGTCCTCCTATGAGATATTTTTTTTCTTCCATTCACCTCTGTTCCGTTCTTTTCTGTCAGTCTTCAGCCAGTATGACATCCTGGGGGAGCTGCCTATCGGACAGCTAGCTGTTTCCCATCCTTCATCACAACCAGTGATTGGTAAGCCACACAAGAAGCTGCTGCTGGATATTTTTCCACCTTTCTATTTACAGGGTGTTCACTGCTGTCCGTGCTGACTGCCAGCGCGTGCTGTTACTGCTGCAGTGATTGCCTGGTTGTGCTGAAGGCTGCAAATGGGGATTCTCCCATTGCTCATGCTGGTGGTAGTGCCGTGCATCTGTTTTTCACACAGGGATGTGTGGCAAGAAACGAAGTGTTCAGGTTTTGGATGGATCCCCCCAGACTTGCCTAGCAAGGGAGTTTTTCCTGAGTTACTCTTGCCGCTCTGTGAACCTTCTCCTTGCACAGAAACTTTGTAGAGATTATGGCAACGCTTTGTCTGGCACATTTCAGCCACTTAGGAATGGGAAAAAACCTGTTAGATCTTTGAATAGTATGTTAACAGGTAAAGGAGACTGTCCCCCGACGATAGGGATGCACTAGATAATAGGCTCTTACTGCAGTCTGTCTCAGCCAAAAGACTTTCTATATTATTTAGTGAGTCTGTCTGACAGCAGCAGCTGCATCGTGCTAAGACCAGCTGGTTCCAGACATGCCCTGGGATTTTTCTTGTTCTCTTGGTTTCATCTTTGTAGTCGGGTTGTTGGAGCCTCGGACTTGGCACGAGGCGCTGCGGCTTCTTTTCCCAGCTTTGCTCCTGACTCACAGGGTGACCGTAGGTGTGTGACTTCCTCCATCCCTGCCACGGCTGTAAAATGGAGATGATGCCAGCTGGGAGCTGCTGGGAGGCTTGCGGATAGAAAGTGTTACATCAAATTACGTTGATGAAGTGAAGTGTGGGAGATGAAACGGGTTACAGGCTGTTTTGTGGACTTTCCTCACCTGGGGAGATGCTGGATCCCAGCCTTGCTACAAATGTTGTGACCAGTTGCACCAAAGAAGTGGTGGGCCATAGTAGATATTAGATATTACAGCATTTCTATCAAGTGGGCAGGAGAAGAGTTATATCTTAAAAAGTCACTTTGATATTGCTGTCACCATAGCACTTGCCAGGCAGGCTGGGCCTTTGTTGCACCAGGTGTGAAACAGGCCACAAATGATAGCTCCTGTGATAAAGAAGCATTACTGCTACTGTGAGGTGTATTAACCATATAGGATCGTGTATTAGCTATAAAGAAACATGCTCTGCTGCAGAGATAGATGATATTTAACTTTGTGTAAGTTTTTCCTTCCCTCCTCACTGTCCCTCTCACATCCCGGACCAAAACTCACCTCTATCTATCCTTTTTTTTCCATATCACCCGAAAAGGTACTAATTAAACCAATAATAGTCAGTGACTTAGGTGATCAACTTAAAGAAATTTACTGTATGCTGTAGGTTTCCAGATGTGCTTTTGCGCAGCGTGGTACTCTGGGGTCCAGATGTGCTTCTACCTGCATCAAATCATCTGGGATGCAGATGTGCAGGGCTGCTATTTTCAAGTACAGATGTTCCTTTTAACCACTTGAGATTCCAGACCTTCCCTGGAAATGGACATAACCAAAAAGCTAGTTTAGTAACCATTTTCTACTGTGTACACTAAAACTGTCTTTAAAATGTTGGACGGATGCTGGTCCCCTGAAGTCAACAGTGAATTTCTCACTGCCTTCAGTGAGAAATAAAGTGGTTTTGATCTAACAACACAGATGTGTCTGAAGACGCTGTGCATTGGTAAGCCAGAGCTAGAAGAAGGGAGAGCTTTGAAGTGATGGCTTTGCTTAACTGGAGTTACTCGGTTCTGACATCGCGTCCTCACAGCGAAGCCTCAAGACAATAAAAGCATTTTTGTATTGTAGCAACTGAATTCAGTGGCATTTTGTGATCTTCTCAGTATAAACAAGTGAGCTCCGATGGGATGTTGGCCTCCTCCTCCTCAAACGGCCACCGTTCTTGAGCAGCTGTTGGGGAAGTCACAGCTGTCGTTCCCAGCTCTGAAAAGAAAAAGGCAGACTTTGGGTGATGATAGCATAGGACCTGAACACAAAGCACTATTACTAACCTTAGGGAACTTTATCGTCAAGGTGAGCATATGTAAGTCCCATTTCTAATCCCAAATTAGGAAAGGTTTACCTAAAAGGAAAAAATAAAATGTGAGCATGGTGTTTTAGCTCTGTCATATGTTTGTACAGTTATTCTGAAAGATAAGCCAAGCGTGGTTAAAAAAATAATAATATTGCACATTTAATGAGCTTCTTATTTACATGAGAGTGAGTAAAAAGGTGGGTAACGTTGGTAGTGGGATGGTTGGACCAGATAATCTTGGCACATCTTCTCCAATCTTAGTGATTCTGTGATCCTAAGCTGGCAGAGGCCAGATCTCTCACCTAGCTGAAAGACTCCATATATTATGTTCTGCTTTCTCTAGTGCTGTGATCCCTTGGCATATTTTTCACTGTCCCAAAGACAGACATAAAGTTTTGTCCTAGCTGAGATCCTCCATACGTCACTGTCTGCACTGCAGGGAAGCGATAACCTGAGGCCTCGGGCACAGATTTCTGAAACTGCAGCTTTGTACCCTGAGAGGCTTCTTGCAAACACTGGGGATGCAGCTAACGCCGTTCTCAGTGCGTCCCATCTAAAATCCATGGGTCTGGCTGTAGCCTTGGTGTAAATCAACATAGTGCCTTCTGCTTTACCAGTGGATAACAAAAGGAACAGAACTGGGCTTATTCCAGCTCTATTTGGGTTTATTGTTTGATAGCACCTTCTGCGCCCTGCAAACAGCGCTTACCGTCAGCAAGCCCTGCTTAATTTGCTCAGACAAGAGCTCGCATCGTCTGCTGGCTATGGAGGAGAGAGAAAAGCAAAGAGCCTGAGAACGGGATAGATTTGGCCTGGGGTTCAAGGTAGCGAGAAGGGAAGGGCGGAGTCCAGGGCAAGGGAAGGTGGAGGAAATGGGTGAACAAATAGAGCTTGGTGGAGGACTTTTGTTCACCTTAATGCTCACAGAGTCTGACCGTCTGTAAACTGCCCACTGAAATTTGCAAAGTAAGAGAAGAAGAACTGTGTCCTGTGGGCAGTCCAACACAAAGATGAAGGGGAGCAGGACATATTTTTCCCAAATGCAAAAGTTCCTATTTCTCCTTTTCTTCCCAAGGTTCTTTAAAAACTGGAAATACCAAACGCTAATACTTAAAAAAAAAAAACACAAGAGAAAAATAGCTGCAGAAGCCAAAGTGTCATGTGTTGAAATCTTTGTGCACTCGTTTCAGTTTCTACTGTTCAATGTAAAATGTGCAGCTCTTAAAAACAGTCATTCCAAACTAAAAATGGAAATTTATTGAAATAACATAAATCAACAACTGGAAGCTCTTTCACTGTAACCACTGTGGACGTTGAGCCATCCCATTCATGCAAACAAATTTGATTTTGTTAAATTGTCTTTTTACAATGTGGGGAAAAAATAGTAGAAGGAAACTACAGTAGCAGTAGAGAGCTGATAGCTATATTGCACAGGGACAGATAATTTGTTTTGATGGACACTTTCATTACAGAACTGAGATTACTGCGATGCCGAACTGTTTCAACAGCCTTTCTCCCTATTGCTTTTTACCCATGCAAACGTAATTTCGTACTTCTTTCCTACCCAGGTAACAGGCTGGATGAAGGCTCTGATGTTGAATCCGAACCAGACCTGCCTTTGAAGCGTAAGCAACGCCGCAGCCGAACCACCTTCACCGCTGAGCAGCTGGAGGAGCTGGAGAAGGCCTTTGAAAGGACCCACTACCCAGACATCTACACACGAGAGGAGCTCGCTCAGAGAACCAAGCTCACTGAGGCCCGAGTTCAGGTAAGAACGAGAACCGGCGCATGGCGAGTCAACCTGGTGGCAGAGCTTCTTGCTTACCTTGGGGAAAGGAGGTGGTAGCACTGGGGAGGAGGGTGCTGAAAGGTGGTAATTTGGTTGCGCCTCTTCTCCGGAGCCCCATTCACAAGAATCTGAGGCAAAAATCCAGCTCTGTAGATTCCCACGTTCCCATGAATTTGCAGATATGCCATTTGTATTTGGCCTGTTGCAGAGGTACCAGCTGGAGGATTTCCATCCAGGTTGGGACTAGGAGCCAAACTTTCCCTAACTTGGCAAGGCGCTCAGCTCTGTTTTCTGTGTGAGGAAATTCCTCCATTTGCCTAGGAGGAAGCAGCGTGTGTGTATGTTTGTATTTGGGGTGTTTTAGGAGAAATCACGCCATTTACCAACCTCGCCCAGGGGAGCAGATCATATTTTGCAAAGTTTGCAAGTTGTGTGTGTGAATTTTCATAAAACTTTTTTTTTCTCCCCCCGATCTCCAGAGAGTACAAAACGGGCGGGGGGAGGGAAGAAGAGGGGAGGAGAAGGAAGGGAGGGTTTGGAGCCGGGGGACGCTGACATCTACACGATTAATAGCCCTTGTGGGAACTCCACACAGAGACCCTTATGTCTTCCAGATAAAGGCTGGGTCAGCAGTGTGTGCAAACATGCAGAGGGATAAGGAGTGTGAACAGATCGGGGGGTATAATAGAGTCCCTTGGGGAAAGGGAAGGAAAGGGGGAGGGATTGGGGATTGTGCTGGGTTAAAGAAGTGAAATGGAGACCCCAGCAGTCCGTCCTCCGTGTGGCTGGTGTGATTAGGTTTCAGGCTAAGCACAGGGCTCTCTGCACACACAGCCAACAGTTGAATTGCGGGCAGAGAGAGGAGGGAAAGTACTCCAGGCTTGTGGCAAGGACACAGACAATTAACCTGCTTCTCCAGAACAAAACAGGCTTTTTTTTTTTTTTTTTTTTTTTTTTTTTTGCTGTCAAAAGTTTCTGCTGTTTTCCCTGAGCTGTCTGGGCATGGGTGTTTCTCCCACACACCTGGGATGTTCCCTGGCTAAGGACTTTTCCCAGTGTTAAGCCAGTCACAGCACTGCAGCAGATGCATCCTTACATCCCTCCAGCTTCCTCCTGGGAGGTGCCAGGTTTTCCCGAATCCATCATCCCTCGTGGTCTGCCTTATAAAAACACCAAAAAGGAAATCTGGTGAACTTTAAGCTGTTTCCAGTTTTCATCTTAGTCAAAAGGCCTTGTCAGAGTATTCAACAGTAAGAGTGTTAATTTGCTAGACATGCAGGACCTTAGATGGAGACTGGGAAAAGCGGCTAATTTAGGGAACTAATCTACTAAATGTTGGAA
Organism: Anas platyrhynchos; assembly: GCF_047663525.1. Classification (NCBI taxonomy): domain Eukaryota; kingdom Metazoa; phylum Chordata; class Aves; order Anseriformes; family Anatidae; genus Anas; species Anas platyrhynchos. Next base: position 6,986,782 of record NC_092608.1, on the reverse strand, counting down.
TGTGTGGATTCCCCCGTTTTTGTTTTTCGTATTCCACTCCTAATTGCTCTTGCTTGTGTAGATGAACATAAAGTTGTTAATGGAGTTGCAAAAAGTAAAAAAAGGGCATTTCAAGAAAGAGCAGAGTTCAGGTAATACCTTGTCATGGGGTAAGAGAAAACCTGCATTGTGTGAGCTGTGATGAGGACATGCTAGGGAGGATAGGAAGAGCCAGGGAGTGCAAAAACAGAGGCAGATTCTCTCTTTTTCCAAGGGGTTCTGGCCTCACCGTGACAAGACCGGGAGAAGGGAGGGAGGTGAGAGCAGAGAAAGGGAAAGCTAAATAAATAAATAAGGAGAACCTTTCCCTTGTCTCAAGCTGTGATCCCTGAATCCCCCTACTTGCTCCCAGGCAGCTTGCATGGAGGTTTCTGCCAGGGCTCCACAAGCAGCTGTTCTCCGAGGCACATTCCTGATGGCTTTCTCATTCTGACATCCTGGCAGGCTCAGCTTCTTCCCACCACTTTTAAGCCTGCCGCCCCTTGTAAAATTTTCTGGATATCAGAGCAGATCTTTTACTGGCTCTCGGGACCTACAAACATTAGTCAATCAAGTTTTTGTGGGGGGGAGGAAAAAGCCACACACACACACACACACACACACACACAAACGCACTCACATGCACCATCCCGCAGGATATCTTCTACCACATTATAGTCGTATTCCTGTCTCAGAAGAGTTTCTAAGGCCAAAAGGTGCACTTTTGGGTTAAAGATAGCTGCAATAACAGTAGGTCTGGCTGAGACCAGGGTTTCTGGGTGTTAAGGGCCATGCTAACATCTACCCAGAGACAGACTTTGTCTGCAGAAACTTATTACATTAGCATATAATATGGGAGGTGGACGTATGAAAAGTATTTGGTGACCCGTGGTCACAAAAGAGACTTGAGAGTAGCCCTTACTGCTCCTTGGTGCTTGTTCATTCCTCATCCATCTTCTGGACCTGTGCCTTCTGTCTGCTGTGCAGCCATGTCCCTTGATCAAACCCATCTCTGAAGCAGAGCTCAGATGTTGCTACCCAGCTTTCTGACTGTGTCGTGTATTAACACCACCCCTGCACTGCAATCCCATTGAGCTAATCACTGTTCCAAAAACAAGACCAAAAACAAGAAAGCCTGTGCATACATTCTCCTTGCTTCTTTCTCCTGCTCAGCTCTCTGCTTTACCACATGAAAGATGAACCTGCCTAGGTCTCATTCATTCCCTCTGATACCTGAGTGTTCACGTACTGTAATCTCCTCCACATGAAAAGCTGATAGCTCTGTTAAACTTTATTGGCAGGCCTTAGAGCCCGGCCAGTCCTGCAGCTGTCTAGCTAAGTGGAAGTTTGACACGTTGACAGCTAATAAAATCCACAAGCTGAACAACAAGAAGAGGTGGAGGGGGAGCACTTCCAAGCTCACATTTCTCATCTGCTAGGAAGATCACGGGAGGGTGAGCAATATTTTAGCAGGGTCACGGCAGTGTCTGTGTGGGTTAGATGCAGGATTCCAGTGTTCAGGCTTCAACACGCCATACGGTGTGAGACATTAAAAGGTTAATCCCAAACACAGCGCAGACTGCCATGGATTTCCGCACAACCAGGATTATGGTGCCAGATCTGTGCTGAGTGAGGCCACCAGTGGAAATTCCCACTGACTTGTTTTTGTGCAGGGCAATGTCTTGACTCATGTGGCCACACAAATTGTCCAGTCCTGAACAAATTCCTGCCCATCTGCATGGTCCCATTTCATCACTTCCAGAAAACAAGTTGCTGAATCCAAGTGTTCATGGATTTTAAAATTAAGTCTAACAGCTAAGCATTTCACTTAGTGAATTTAATGGAAGCTTTGATTTTGATCTGCAGTGTATTCTGGGTTTTTATACTGGTTTTTTTTTGCAACTACATAACTGACAGCGTTAAAGTTCTTATATAGAAAAAACAACCTTAATGGGATTCTCTGATAATTTTGAACCTCTTCTCACTGGTATTTCTAGAGAATGGACATTTTTCAGAACAACCCATTTCTCACAAATGGTTTCAGCTTTGTCAGTATAGCATTTTTCAGTAGGAAAATAGTTTTGTCAGAAATTCGTATTTAAGTGTGGAAATGACTTCTCGAGGCAGCACCGGTGTCAGTGTCAGAAGAGACACCAGGTACATCAGTCATAGGGCTAGCGAGTTGAACCTAATCCTTCTCTTAGATGATCCCATTTGTGGATCTGTTTGGCCAAATGTGTTGTAATTTGAAGGCTAGTCACAAATAAACATCAGTACTTTTTTCAATTTGATCTTTGAACGCTATCATCAAAAAGAATATCAGGTAAAACAAAGGAGAACGCATGCCCAAATTGTCCCCAGACTGGCCCCACAATCCCAAGTCGTTTGGAAATGTGTATGCTGGAAATGTTTTTCACAAATAGACCTCAGTGCATAGGTTCCCACCCAAACAGCCCCTCTCCCTTCACCCTACTGCTGTAATGACTCAGACATGACAGGCTCCAAAATATTATCTCAAAATGCTTTCCTAGAAACCCACCAAAATTGTTCCCAAAAAAATAGATGGCAGCTTCTCAGTGTGATTCAGATGGTCCTACCATAGGCAGCTGGGTACAAGCATGCATACTGCAAGCGAGTACGTTAATTCTAGTTCCTATAGTCCAGGCAGTGGGCACTTTCTGGAATTAAATCAAAAGTGAGAAGGGGTGGGTGCCTTGTGATGCTGATCTCTGTTATTAATTCCCAGGAAATTCCATGCACTGAGAAACCGTTATTTCAATAACAAAATTAAACTGGAGAGCAGGAGTCGCAACCCAATGCTTTATTGATCATTTTTATGATGGATACCATTGTGATTTCTGCCTGGGAGAAAATGGATGTTTCATTTAATAAAAAGGCTCAGAGCAATTCTGTCTCTGAAATCTCGGTGCATTTCTAGGCTACTCACATAATATGTATTTTATGACACAGTTTCAAACTGTAGTAAACAGCCATATTCTAGATCACGCTGCAGCGGCTCAGACATGCCGAATGGAGCACCAGAAAAGAAATGCCATTCCATTTTGCTTGAATCTTTTTTCACAAAGCAATTCTGTTCTCAGTGTGAAGGAGCTCAAACCACCATTCCCCCGTTTCCCAGCAGCTCTCTGCCGTCTATGCAGAAAATACACAGATTTCGTGGGAACTTCTCGGCTCTCTCTCTGCTCTGTGCTAGTGGGGACCCCGGTGCTTTCACCAGCTGTCCCTGCGGTCAGGATGCCCTTGAGATGGTGCTTTACGAAGGCGTCATGTGGAAGGATGGTGCGGTGACAGCCAGGCTTCCCCTAGCTCTGAGCATAAGCTGGAGTCATGAAAAGCTGCTGGAGCCTAACGCTGTTTGCCTGGTGTTTGGATTCCCAAACTCTTTGAGAAGCGTCCAAACTGGCCCTTCTGAGGCAGTCCCCCTCCCTTAAAGGTCGGCTGGGAATGTTTTCTTTCTTCCTGAGGGTCCGACTCGTTTACATTTCTTGTGAAGAGAGCTGCGATGAGGTTATGACACAACAGCTGCCCCGTGTTTTTGGCAGCAGCTGGGGCACCGAGAGGCCGTGCGGAGGAGCTGGGAGCTGGAGCTCTCGTTGGCAGAGCCTGGCTTGGCACTCTCCTTTTCCACGGCACGGGGCCAACCGCAACTCTCGCGCCCCAGAGCGCCCAGATAGACGGCCTGCGGCGAGAACAGCCCCTGGCACTGCGGTGGCTGGCCCGTGAGAACCGCAGCAGTGCTGCCGGTGCGTGTGGCCAGGCACGGCGAGAGACCCGCGGCGCGGTGCCAAGCGGCATCCAGCTCCCGAGGGAGGTCAGGGTGAGGGCAGTGCGCTGTTCCAGGCAGCTGAGAGGAAGCAGCTCCGCAAGGTAAAGCCAGCAAGGGCTGAGTGCTGCTGAGATGGCAGTGGGGTCTGGATGCTTCCCTGGAGGCGGCTAAGGGAGATCCTGCTACAGAAGGATGCAGGTGATGAGAGGGAGAGGTTGGTAACCAGCCTCGTACAACGCATCTTGTAAGTTTTCATTCGCTTAGGGAATCGGTGCTGGATGTCTCACAGTGTTGCTGCTGTTCTTTCACATCCCTCCAGCCTGAATTATAAACAGAAATGCAATTGGATTGCAGAGTAACCAACGACACACTTGCCCCAGCTAATATCCTCCAAATAAGCCCTTGATCCATCTGCTTGTGACAGAAAAAAATAAATTAAAACAAAATGTAAGGTAAATTTTCAGATATCCAAACTGCAGCGGCAAGTCCTTTTTGACCTAAATTTTCCTAAAGCCAGAGGTGATCTCTTGAAATTGCGAGCACATCCTTTGCCCACATCTATGGACTTAGAAAAGCATCAGCACTTTTGATATTTGTAGGAGAATTACAGTAACCAGCACCCTTGGAAATAGAAATGTCCCATTCATGGAGGACAAAGTCCCAGCTGCATCAGCCTTAAGGGCATCTTGCTGGAGAGAGTCAGCATTATTTCATTAAGTATGAAATTTACTGAAGATGAAGATGATAAACTTAATCCCGTAGTCCTTCTAGCAAAACATTGCTTGAAATCAACTGGAATGAATACAAACTTCAGGACTTGCTGTATAATTTGACAAGACCAGCTTGGTTTGTACATGTGGGGCAGGGAAAATGTAGGAAACAATTGGGGTACTTTATGTCAGATAGTGCTCCTTTGAGCTTGCTGGCTTCTGCAGATGGAGGAATCCATTTGATACAGTAAAAAGTGGTTTTCAGGAAAAATCACAAATTTTAGTGTTGAGATTCAGACAGGTCAGTTCTGGGTTTTGCTTGTTTGTCCTACTCTGCTTTTCTTGGTCTGCTTTGGACCAAGGAGCAGAACTGCCACCCTCACGGTCACAAGCTGAAAAGGGGATCGCCTAAACAATGTGGGAACAATTTACTTTTCTTACAAAGGCAAGAGGGCCCAGAGGCCAAAGCAATGAACTAGGTCCCAGTGCCTTGGATGAAACCGTTGTGTGTAACACTGCACACTCAGCTGGTCTAAATGGAAGTCAGTGAAGTTGCACTGATTTATAGCAGCAGAGTGTCTGTCCCATTGTATTAAAAACAAACAGGGCCTCCGAGAGGTTTTATGAGGAGAACCTTTATCCCAAAATTTCCAGTTCAACAAAGGTGGACCAAAATGGTTCTCGCACGCTTTGTTCATCTGCCCTGCGCTGAAGCTCTGATGCTAGCAGAGCTGCTGCCGTGTGTGTGCCAGGTGAAGTGGTCAGCGTTGGGTTTGGAGATGTGAAGCCATGAGTTCAAATGTGGGCTTAGACAGGATGTCTCAGCACAGAAGTGGACAGACGGACCTGCTCCATTTTTTCTGCCTCCTGTTTCCATGTCTGGAGGATGCAATCTATCAGCAGTTACAAGGTGTTCGTACTGTGATGATCATTTAAAGGTAGAGATGGCTTTTTGGTTGAGGAAGCGTTTGTGTCACAACTAATTCATGGATAGCTACTCAAAGGCTATACATAATATTGCAAGAGTAAAGTAACTTGTGCCGTAATGAAATATTTCACTGCCAACAATGGTTTGTTTAATAAAAAGCAGTTTGAAAAAAAAAAAAAAGAAAAAAAAAAAAAAAAGCATTTACCAGAAACTGTTCAAACTCTTCAGAAGAATGTTATAAATAGCTAACACCTTCAGGAACAGGGATATGCCAGGAGAAATATAGGCTAAATTCATTGGATAATCTCATTTGTGAAGAATCATTTGTTCTGCTCCACTAACCTTGTTTAATATTTATCTTAACCGTATCACCCACAAGTGACAGAGGCTCAGTGTTTTGGGCACTGAGCCAAAGTGTCACCAGATACTGCTGTATCCTTACACGCACAGATAAAATCTGCGTGCCTAAAATCGGTGCACTGCTAGGGGCTTTTTTTCTTGTTTTGTAAAGAATTATCTCAATAGCCTTGATGATGTTCGTATGTCCCTGATGTCTGTTTTTTTGCACCCCTTAGCACCTGGCATCACTAAACTGCTGTAGGGCCTTGCAGGACCCCATCTCACTGTAATGTCTTGGCCCTTCCAGCCTGGGAAGAAATTAGGATGCAGCTGTAACTACCTTGGGTCTCCCATCAGTGCTGCTGCTAGAGCTCCTCTCTCTGAAAGCCTACTGCATCAGCCGCCTGGAAAGCCCAGGGTCTGCAGCATTTATGATAGTGTGGAGAAGGTGAGGAGGCACTGCAGGGACCTGCCCTGCTGCCGGGGAGAACCTGACCCGGCACAGCCTCCCCCATGCAACCTGGAGAGGGACCTCATCAGATTCTGGTGGAGTTTGTGTGCTTGCTTGGGATGGATGATTCTTTTCCACCTGGTTTCTGCAGCCTCTTGGGCCTGTGAAAGCAAACACATGTTGCATCCCTTCCATGCTGCTGGAGAGCAAGGGCACGGCTTGGCTTTTCCATCCCTGTTTCCATTTATGAGCTCATTTATCCCATCCATCTTTCTCCAACATCAAGACCTGATTAGGCTGAGCAGGAACACAACAGGCTTTCTTTCCCACAGGAGGCTCTTTTTGACCTTCCTTTCCTCTCCTTGTCTGACAAATTGTGGGAGCTGACCCATATCTCAGCGGCTGCAGGGATAATTCAGTCCAGCCCCATCCTGGCAGGCAGCTGTCTCTGCAGCCCTTCTCCACTGTTCTGCTGGTTGAGAACAAGTGGCTGGGACATCTCGGGCCAGCCCTTGGCAGGGTTGGGTGCAAGTGTTCGTGTTAAATAAGAACCAGTGCTAACCTTTGCCCCAAACCCACTCTGACTGGGAGGATGTGCTCTTCAGCTGGTTCTGCAAGGCAGATGATGAATTGAAGAGGTTTCGTAGTCTTTCCGTGCCTCCCTCTCCTGTCTGGGAAGGGGATGCTGCAGGTATGACTGAGTGATGTTCTGCAGTGTGTCTGGGCCCTGGGCACGGCTGGAACACGAAGAACCTGCTAGGATGTAATCTTTTAAGTTGTTTTCCATGCAGGCACTTCTGTATCTGTGCACTTGCCCTCAGCAGAGCTGAGCAGTGCATGTAACACATCTCCTGTCTATATAATGCATTTTTTGGAAGCCAATTAATGGGGACAAAAGCCCCAGATATCTCTAGCAGGTATGAACGGTTGCCTTCAATGACCTGTATTATACATGTAGTGCCATACCTTTGGCAAGCAGCATATTTAAACAGCACGAGGTCTCTTTGCTATGCACAGAGAAATGATTGCGAAGAACTTGTCTTGTTAAGAAGCAGCAGGTTTCTGCAGTGCCAGTTTTTCTGCTCTTGGGTTCTTCACACAGCCCTTTTTGCAAGTGCTGGCTGCCCTGGTCCCAGCATACAACCGTAATTGTGCAATTCTGCCCCAGCAGCCTCTCAAACAACATCTCCACAGGCAGACCAGCAGCTTCAAAACTTCTTCCCCTTCCCATCTTCTTCCCACCAGTCTGGGTTTAGCAGACGTAGCCTTCACCCTGGGCTTAACATGGTGTAACAGTATCCTCTGGCAGGGGGAATCTTTAGTGGCTGATAAAACCTTAACTGTTGTGAAATGAAAGCAGGTTCCCTTTGAAGTGCGCCTCGCATTACAGTTAGATGCTTTAGCCTCTATATTTTAACTACCAATAAAGTGATTTATAAGCATAAAGGCCTGAGCCACCTTTAAGGCGGGGGAAGGGAAAGAATTGCTAACGTCATTAGCTGGAATGTATCTGCTTTTTTTTTTTCTGTGGGTTATAAGTAAGGGGCAGAATCAACCTGTTTGGGCCATGAAATGCCCCTTCCTCTGCACGGGAAGATAAATCCTATCAATTTCTTTGTGGAAGGTTTCAGTGTATCTGGGGCTGCGTTCTCCAGCCAGGCTCCGTTAGGAAGCAGTGCACTGCAGCATGTAGTTGTGAATCACATTTGGTTGCAAATGTATTTACTATCGTTATTGTTTATTATTCCTTTTGCTGCGATGCTCCAGCTGAGACACAGATCTCACTGTGCTGGGTGTGGTGCATACCGGCAGTTAATGAGAGCCTCCGACTCAGGTGGTTGATTCTTGAAATAAATTAAAATGTGTGAAAACGTGGGTTTTATCCTCACTGTAGAAGTTGTAACCTGATGCATGGAGACTGTGTAAGGACCAAAATTTATTGAATGAAGTAATATTTCCACTGACTTCAAACTGGAAAAGCAAAGCTTCCCTGAAGTCATACAAGGATCCCATAGTATAATTAGGAACTGACTTTTTCTCTGGTTGTAGTCCAATGCCATGCAAAATATCATTCCCTCCTTTCTTCCCATACCCTTATGTGTTGCAGACTGAAGTTTGGAGGGCACCCCAAGAATGGCCCCTGCAGAGGCCTTTCTGGTCAATACAACATGGTTGTAAAAGGATCCAATGTATCCTTTTATCTCCCTTAAAAATGAAATGAAATATAAAATAAAATAAAATAAAATAAAATAAAATAAAATAAAATAAAATAAAATAAAATAAAATAAAATAGCAGCTCTGCACCCTCACGTGGATGTGGAGAAGCAAGATGGGAGGTGTTATACACACAGGTGTGAATTTTAACTCTATGCAGATACGTGTGTTGGTGCATGGGCAGCACGAACCTCATGTGGTGTAATGTAATACAGTGCAAATCTCTCCAAAGTTGTGTTTTGATCATATGTTAGCCGAGCCGACTGACAAACCACCACAGGGAAACCAGAGTACGCGTGGAGATGGTGTTGGAGAACCCAGTCCTACACTAGACCTTCTCACTCCACATGTTTCTTCTGAACTTCTAATCCCCAGTGGATTTGCCAACATCTGGCTCTTGGTTATAAAAAGGAACTTTCCCACCCTTTCTGATGTTGGGAAAGAGCCAGAAATCACCAGAATGGCTTTTACTTTCTTGGACTTCATCTTCTCTTTCCCTCCCAACTCCTGGATTCGTAGGTCCTTGGTTATTTGAATTTTTTATGCTGTCCTCAGCACTGAGATCTTTGTTGGAGTGGGAGCTCTTCCAGACACGGGCTAGGCCCTTTTCTATGAAGAGAGGAGGTATATATATATCTCCTGGTGTTCTAGTTAATAGAAATATTTGGCAAGTTTTTATGTCCTTAACTGTGCAAGTGAAAGCAAATGATATGAGAGGAGGAGACACGTAGTGTACCCTTAATGTGCATGAGTTAACAAATTCCTGCACGTGTGAGAAAAGGACAGGACCATCCACTTTTTATGAGCAGGGCAAAGGAAAGGTTATTTATTTGTGTTGCCCACAGCTCCTAGAAATTGTGCCATGTGTTGGGCTGTGTAAAAATGTTATAAAGTGCTACAGACCTTGATGTTCATTCATTTTTCTCTCCCTAACTCTGTCCTAGATTTTGCTAGCGACTTCTGGTGCCAAAAATGAGCACAGAGATTCTGACCTGCATGGACTCTGTTGATCAATGCAGATCGGATGTAAGCTGACCTATTTCTGTCAGGCTTTTGGAAGGTGCTAAGAGGTTACGCTGCTTCAGTAGCGCAGTGCAGTAGGAACAGGTCTGTAAAGAGGCACATTGGGTGCCAAGGACCTGACATCAGCACTGTATACATTTCAGGGAGGTTAATTTAGATGAGCTCCTCAAAAACTGGGCTTTTTTTCTTTGTTTGTTTGTTTTCATTGTGCATGGATGTAAATAACAGCAAGAACTGAAGGACTGACCGGGACAAGGCCATCGCCAGCAGGTCACACTCAGCTGTCATTAGCGGGTCTGAATCAAACTGTTAGATGAGTAACATGTCCAAAGAGCAATAATAGACCGTGATCTAGAGAACCTCAAAGGAATTTGTGCATAAAGCTCGTCATATGCTTGTTTTTGCAGCAGCACTGCAGTGTGTGTGGACTTGGAGCCAACACTCCATTAAATGAGAATCTCTAAATGAAAACAGGTTGCCTTGTTGAGTGAATATACACACCCACAGGTGCCAATAAGAAAAAGGCAAGCTAAGAAGTGAGCATTTACAGAGAGACTCAATTTAAAGGCCAGAGCAAGACTCCCACTTTGAGATTTGGATCATGTCGGAGCATTGGACTCAGATTCCGTTATGTTTAGGGAAGAGAGTTTTGTTTTGGTTCACAAGATGTGGGGACAGTTTGGATTGCAGTGCCTCAAACCCTTGTAACCCCAGCTTCTGATCTGACGTTGAGCAGCTTGGAAGCCTGACGGAGGTTTTTTTTTTCTCCGAATGTCTTACGCTCTTGATTTTTGCTCCATTTTTTCTTGTTGCTGTGAAATTTAATCATGTTTCCTAGCCCTTTAGGCCTCACAAAGTCCAGCAGCTGCATTCTCATCTGGCTTGAAAGCTTATCCGCATACTTCTGAACCCCAAACAGAGATCGGTCCTGAGAGCCTCTCTGATTAAATAAAGTAAACCAAGCCCAAGAGACAGCTTGAGAAGCCCTTTCCGCTATCCAGAAGGGAGATTGCTCATGATAAAACACATCAGGGCAGACAAATGCATTTAGAAAAATCTCTCCTAGCGTCTTACAGGTAAAGTAGCACTGTAGGAAACATGAGCTTGGCTTTGCACATGCATTAATACCGAGTTTATTTTAATGCATGGAGATTTAAATTGGCTGCAGTACAATGCTAGTGCACACTGCAGTGCCTCTTGCAAGGAGAGCATGTCTTAGCATACAGACAACAGTGATTTGCTGCAGTACAGAGAAGCTAAGAAAACCTTGTATTCCCTCCGGTCTGGTTCTATCTATTTAGCTTGTCTAACATAGAAACCATGATGCTAATCTGTCTATTTATCCCTCCTAACAGTGCAGCCGTGTTGCTATTATGGTACATAATCCTTCAGCATAATTCACATAGTTGTCAGATAACAAGGCAGAATGGCCAGGTGGTAGCAATGCATCTATTTGGTATGGACTGTCTCAGAATACACAAGCTAAATTTTTCCTCTTCGTCTCACCCTACTGCTGATAGCACCCTCCCATGCTCTTAACAGTATCTTTCACAATTTTAAATGCATGTGTCTTCACCCAGGAAACAGAGCAGTAGTAGTGCTGTCACTTGAAAGAAAGGAAACTAAGGAACAGAGACCAACATTCTCAAAGTCAATATCAGGCAGCAATTTGAATTTGAACCTGTTTTTGGCCAGTGCTGTAACTCAGGATGCTGTAACCCAGTCTAGGTGTGATAGGACAGCTGCTCTGAGAGTCACACGTACTTTTTCCTGTCCCTGTCTCAGGTGTGGTTCAGCAACCGAAGAGCGAGATGGCGCAAACAGGCAGGAGCGAACCAACTCGCGGCTTTCAACCACCTGCTGCCGGGGGGCTTCCCACCCACAGGAATGCCAACGCTGCCCCCGTACCAACTGCCGGACTCCACCTACCCAACCACCACCATTTCCCAAGGTGAGCACCCCTTCACCTGCACTCCTGCTCTCCATAACTCGTCCCATTGGCACCTCCTTTTCTGATTCGTGACGTTTCTCTTAGATTCTTGTAACAGGTAGGTGGTTTTCCTTTAGCTGGGGAGGCCAGCTTTTGCCTCAAGTCATTGGAGACTCCGCTTTCTCCTCTGGAGAGCAGGCAGATCTGGCCTGCCCACTGTCTCATGGACCTTTCTGCTACACCAGTGTGTCTCATGACTGTTGTCCTGCTCAGATTTGAAATGAAGAGCACATCAGTCCGAAGTGAGCATGGTAGAGGCTTCCCTTTGTGGTTCCCTTCCTTTTCCTTTGTGGTTTTGCTAGGAGTATTGCTAATTCTAGCCGGCTTTGGCCTTGGCCTTTACAAAGGAATTTGCACCCTTGGTCTGGAGGAAAAATAAGAGAAAATTCAGGCGTTTCATCCCAGGTTTGCACATTTTGTGCTGTCATGTGTCATGTTTGTGTTCACCTGGAGCACCTTGATGGTAGGACACAGAAGCTGAGATCAGGACAGCCAAACTGCCAGTCCATGCTTTGCGCAGCACCAGCCGTACCACCCCACGACTGTTGGTTGACCTTTGAACAATCTCTCCGCAGATGGGGGAAGCACTGTGCACAGACCCCAGCCCCTGCCGCCATCCACCATGCACCAGGGAGGGCTTGCCGCAGCCGCTGCTGCCGACACCGGCTCTGCCTACGGGGCCCGACACAGCTTCTCCAGCTACTCAGACAGCTTCATGAATGCTGCAGCTCCTGCCAACCACATGAATCCTGTTAGCAATGGCCTCTCTCCACAGGTATGTGACCTGCTTCCATTCTCTTTATTTGGCTGACAGTATTTGGCTGGTCCAGATCCTCTGAGAGCAGGGCAGACTTCAGGCTATCACAATGAATTATGGTAAACAAGGGAGTTATTATTATTGTCAGGAATTCTTGGAGGCAGCCTCGTTAAAACAATTAGTTAATTTGTTTATCGGCAGTATCTATCCTGAGCTCAGCACTACGCTGCCAGAGCATTTGTATCCTGTTAGTTCCTTTATTCAGGATAGCAGACTGTAATTGCAAACAGCAGGACGTAGAGCATTGGTGTTTGTCTTCTCAGCACTCCAGAAAAATTCCAGTGCAGGTGTGTGCCCTTCATTTGTCGATTTTAGCCTAATGGCAGCAAGCTTGATTTTCTCAGTTACCTTTTGCAGACTCTTTAGAAGTAGGCCATGGTTTGTGGACCACTGATCTAGAGATTAGTTGGAGCCAGCTTGTCCAAGTCTGGCTGAAACTTGGAAAGCCACTAGTTGTGAAAACGCCATGGATCTGACTTTCCTGAGAACATAAGGATTTGTAGATCAGGGATTTAGTTCTGAGAAATGTTTTGTCATGTAATCAGTTCTGCTAAATGCTTTCCACAAGATCAGAATAAGAGATGTAGGTAAGCTTTAAAGGAGGAAAGATACATTTCACATGCATCTGCTGGTGTAAAAAATGGAGTGTGTGTGTGTTTTAAGGATATCAGGCAACATCTACGGCCTCCCCATATATCACACCCTTGATTTTGAAATCCCTGCCTGAGCTCAGAATAGAGCACCAAGGCTTGGCCCAGCTGCCTTCTGAAGGGCCCTGTCCCCAGGTTTTATCAGGTTGCTGCCAGTTGCATGCACAGCTTTTCAGTGCTGCACATGACAGAGAAATGAGCCTCAGCAGCGTAGAGAGGTTAAGTCTTCCATCATCAGCAAGTCTGGAGAGTACAGAGAGCAGAGCTCGTGCTATGTGTATGTAATGGGAGCAGACTTATGTTCTCAGTTGGTGAGCTCTGCTGATGTCAATGGAGATGTCGGGGTTTGCACCAGCTGAGAATACAGCCCACGTTAGATCTGCTCTCTATCACCATCCTGGAATAAGAATTCTAATATTTTGTCACCTCATTAGATAGAGCCTTTAATCTTCTCTTTGGTTTACTTGATGTAATCTATATTCTAAATACACATTTCCTTTTAAGTGCAACAAAGCACACTAAAAAAATAACAGCAAGGACTTGTGTTCTTGTGTTGTCTGCAGTCCTGGAAGGGTACCAAACATGTTTTGCTTTTGTTCTCGGTCACTTGTGAAATATGGAGACATATGAAGTGCCCTGTAGCAGTTGTTTCAGAGTGGCCAGTAACACTATTTAAGACAGGAAGTACAAAATAATTTGAAACTACAGGAGAAATGAGGTAGGTATCTGAAATGAAAAGGCTACAACTGTTTAGAGAGGAGTCCAATAAATGGGGACATCACAGAGGTATATAGATTTTAAGGTCCAATATCTTGTGATCTCTCAAGTGTGAAAACAAACATTGAGTGTCAATGGAAAGAGGGAAATTTTGCAGCTTCTCTGAAATGGTATAAAAATCCCACTTCTAGCTTTGAATGGTCATGAGATAGAAAATGTAAAGTGTGACTGGCACGGGACTGAATATTGCTTCAAACAGTGTAATTTGTGGGGGAAATAGGGAGACATCTTTATGACAAGGGATTTCTAACAGCACTAGGCTTGGGAGATGAGCATATGGTATGGAATTCAAAGGCAGGCTGCAGGTTAGATAGGCCAGGGCACATGACTAATTCAGATTTTCACAAGTGCAATTTAGAACTGAAGAATAAGTTAAGGATGAGATGCACGTGATAAGCTGCACAAACACTAGTCCATCATGCAATTTCCATTTCTGTAGGTTCATCATCTACTTACTAGTCCTGCTTGCTAAGTCAGAGACTCATTAAAATGACCAGACCGATGCTTTTTCTGTGCTTATCCCTATCCCAAATTACCCTGCCCCCAGGCTCAGAGTAGGGGAAGATAGAGTCCTGAGCCAATAAGCCCTTTGTATGGGAAAGAGAGGATACATTATCTTGAAGTCCTGAAGAAAAGAGAGCTTTGCACCCCCAAGAAGGGGAGATTCCTATTTCCCTAATGCTTCTAATCATGCGAGGTCCAAGATATCAGCATATAAATTCTTCTATTCCTTTTGTGCATGAAAAGGCTAACCCAGGTTATTTTATGAGTGCTTTATATTTACTGATCTTGCCAACTTCCTGCCTTTCTAAGCCCTCTGCTGTTCCTAGTGGAGGGATGCGAGAAATACAGAAGTATCCTCATCCATATAGTGGGGGGTGTGTAAGTGTTGCGAGGTCTCAATATGATTCAGCTGTTTCACAGCATTACAGGTAAAGCCCCTAGCACCTCAACCCTCCCATTCTCCTGAGCAAGTATCTGTGGTATCTGTTTGCTCTCTGCAGGGGTAAATATCAACCACAGGGAAGGAGAGTGTTCAGGAGGTAGAAAAAAATGGGAACTTCAAATGATGGCAATTTGTCTGAGAGCTGCAAACAGACAGTTCTCTGGTTTCATCCTCCAGCAGCAGCAGGAGGGAGATTTCTTTGCAGTTTGACAAGGGGGTGGGTGCCTGCCAGGTCAAGAGCTCCCAGCATTTGCTGCCGCTCAGCACACTATCCAGTTACCCTGGGATTGGGTGTCCCGGCCAGAATCCACCAGACAGGCTCGGTGCTGGCAGTTGAAATTCAAGAGGAGAAGCATGGCATTTCCATTCCCACAACAGAGAAAAGGGGATTACGTTCGGCCTCTGCAGTCTCGGTGCGCTCCCCCTGCGTGCACTTCGGTCCTCCCCCTCCTGACAGAAAGGGCAGACCTTGCTGAAAGTTCTACCCAAACTTCACATGGGAAATGGCCACGTTTCTTGCTTGTTTTCCAGCCTGCAGCATGCACAGCTTTGTGCCTCGTCCAGTTCTGCTCCTGGATCTCTAAAGCCCTCCTGGGAAGTGACATCTAGTTGCCCCAGTTTAGAGGCTGTTGTGCCTTTATTCCAGAGCTGAGACTGCCAAGGGGCAAGAAGTCAGCTTGGAAGTTCAGCTGCTTCATCCCATGATGATGTTTTACTTCACCTAAGAACACTGTCTCGGTTGTGCAAAGGAGAGTCCCACACAATTAAACTGCTACCCAGCACGATCCTTTATTCCCTACCCCTTCCCAGATCTTAGTGAGAGACCTCAGGGTAACCCGAGCAGTTATTTCAGATTGCTTCGTGCTGGGACAGCCTTTGTAGGAAAGAGATCTTGCTCTGAGTGCAGCCTGTTTGAGAACGTGTATGTCACGGGCTGCCCAGCTGCAGCCAGATGAGTCACCTTGCATCTGCCGGGGTGCACTCAGCGGCTGCAGCAATCACAGATTAGCAGAAAGCAGCTCAGTACCAGGGAGCCGGAGCATCCAGCAGTGAGGTCCCCATCTCTCCCCAGAGGTCGCGTGGGTTAGCAGCAGCTGTCACGGATTCAGCTGGCCTGACTGCGGCTGGGAGCTGTCTCCTGGCTAGCTGATGCCTGTGCCAAAATTTAGTGAAGAGATACGGGCCTGAAGCAAAGCTAAATACAAAGGGTGAGAACCAGAGGTAGCAGTCATCCAGTGGGTGGTTTCTGGCCCTGGAGCCTTGGTCTCACCATTTCTCAAAGCACTGGAACAGAGTAGGTTGTAAAACAAGCGTGTGTGGAGATGGGTGGGATTTCATGGATACCTTTTAAACATTTCCAACTCGTTTTCCTCCCACAGAGGAGTCGTTTCCCTTTTATCTGAGAATACCTGTCAAATCCAACTAGAGCAAGGCCAGGCACCAAGAGATACTTGGCCAGGTCCTGCTTCACACTGACAGCAAAACAAACTTTGCATCCAAAAGTTCAGATCTTTGCTAGCTGGGACTCGCCTCTCACTGTGGCTGCTGTAAAGTTTATGACAAGTGGCTCATTGTAGTGGTAAAATCAGTATAACTTCAGATCAACATTTGCCTGATGGTCTTTCAGGAAAGGGGTACGCAGTGTGGGCTGAGGTGGAAGGAAATAAATTGATTAGTACCTTACAAGTCAACACAAAGAGAAAAGTGAGGGCCACGTTTGACTGAGCCTCTGCTGTTTCTGATGATGGGCAATTCCCTGGGTGCTTTTCAAACAACAAAGAAGTAGGGTCATATTGTATTCTGGGCTACTTTCCTCTCTAGTACATCTCTTCTGCCTTTTAAAATGCCTTCACATTTTTAGAAGGATCCTGTGCACTGCTTCCCCTCCTGACATTTCTGCTTCCTTTTTAGCTCCTGGCCTGTTATCTCAAATGTGTCTGATTCACTTCTTCACTGTAGCATGTTGGGGTCTTGCAAGGGGCTGTTGAAAAGCAGAAGACAATTAGTTTATTGCAAATGGCCACTGTCTAGCTGAAGAATATATTGAGGCATAGTTAAGAGTCAGGCGCTTCCTGTGCTTTCATACCATGTTATTTCTGAGAGCACCGACTCTTTCAGCAAACCCACAGGATCACCAGAAGATTAAGACACCTCCAGAAACACCAAGAGCCAAGAGAAACTTGTTCATCATCTCATATTTGTTGCTTTAATTTTCCTGGGGCTTTCAGTGGATTTTTTTGCTCTCTGAGCAAGTTCACTCCCAGTGTAATGGCAGGATAGTCAGCACGGAGAGTTAACGTGGCTGTGGCTGGAGACTGAAGGTTGGAATCAGGTTTTACAATTTCAGGTTTATCACCATTCCTGGAGGGAGCCTTAAAGGCACAGGTCAGGCTCTGCCTGCAAATTTACGTCCTAAACTCGGGGACATTCTTAGTCTACACAAGCGTAGCACAGTTTCACATTTCCTGACATCATCCCAGGGCTCCAGTTCTTTCCACTGTCCAGGGTAATGTTTTCCTCGGCCCCAGTGGAGTGGGATTAGGGATCATCTGAATCCTTGTCAGGAGCACGCTGGTCCTGGCAGAAGCGTGAGAAGAGCCAGCTGCAGCCTTTTTGGGAAAACTGGCAATTGGGAAGGACACGATGTTAGCTGGCGAGATGGGAGCAGGCATCGTGGTGTCTGGCTCCAGAGAGACAGCACTGCTTCCTTCAGTGACATGGATCCTTTCTGTCTAGTTCCCTTTTTTTTTTTTTTTTTTTTGTTGTTGGAGACACTGTGCCTATAATAAGCATTCAAAATGAGTCTTGCTGGGCCAGGAGAAGGGGAGGGGAAGAAAGAGGGGGGAGGAGAGGGTGAGATTTGGGGGGGAGGGGGAAAGGGAGAAGGGGATTTAAATAGCAAAGAATTAGAAAAAAAAAATCTGATGCAAATCACTAGTAGAGAGAAAATTATGTGCAATTACCCAAGCGATACTGGGCAGCCGTGCCCACCCCAACCAACAAGATCTCATTAACAAGCAGAAAATAAGATTGAAATGGTGTGTAAAAGAGCTGAAAAATGAATTTGAATGCTGCATTTGTCCACAATTACCCCCTCGTTCACACATATTTTATTGCAATTTTTTTATTATTCTTAATCTTTCCATCCCTCAAAGCAGATTGGGAACATCCTGGCATTACAGTTGCTGAGGGAGGAAGCATTAAGGATTCCCCGTTTCCCTGAAAGGAGACCCTTCTCTCACTCGAATTTTAAAGGGTTGGTTTTGGACGGATAAGGATTCATTTCTCCGGCTTATCTTAGTGTAGGAACATGTTCTTCTAATATTCTTTAACCTCTATTGCTCTTGGGTGCCACCCCACAGAAGTTTTTTTTTTTTTTAACCTTTCCTCACGGTTTTCTCTACCTCCCTTTTCTACCTCTCCTTTCCTTTTCTCCTACCACTCCTTTTCCACTCCAGTTTTTTTTCCATGTAGTCTCTGCCCTGTTCCCCCGTATGCTGCCTCCTCTGAGTTCCCCCTCCAGCCCCATCTCTCCAGAGGACTGTGATTCCCTCTAATAAAGTTTTTCTCCTTCAGAAGATGATTTCTGTCCCTATTTTGAGTCACGATTACTCTTTGCACCCTATTTCTTCCTCACCAAAGAAGCCTCCCCACAACCTTGTGACAGATTGCACGCAGGATTTTAGGAGGATGAGGCAAACGCGTGCTAAAATCCGTGTCCTTTTTTGCCAGGGGCACGGGGGTTCCAGATTTCTCTCCAGGAGAAACTGGCTCTGCTGAGACTGCGTTGGCGTTTTCCCTTGCTCAGTGTCAAATGCAGCTCCGTCTCTCTAAACTTTTAACCTATGTGTCCCAGGAAAGCTGGTGGTTTTTCCACTAAAGTTTCTTTTTTTTTTTTTTTTCTTTTTTTTTATTTAACCAAACAAAGCCCATCTGCTCTTGTCAGTTAGACGCCTCTGCTCCAAGCGGTGGCAAAAGGGGAGAACGGAACATTTTTCTCGTGTGAAAATAGATACGTATTTATTTGCCTGATTCCTAATGACTTTGTTTCTGCAAACAGAGGAATAGGATGGGAGGGGGAAAATTGATATCTGAGGCACCAAAATGCTTTCTCTTCATTTTTCCATCTTCACCCACGCCATTTACACCTGACTGTCACATAACTCTGCTTGCAAGGAAGTTTGCAGAAACTGCTTTTAGCCCTCACTGGAGATGTGTAGCAAACGAGGTTTCATGAGTTTCCTTGATTTATTTGGATGCTCAGGTCCCATTAAAAACTGATTAGAAACAATTAAAACAGTATCTTATCGCCTTAACCCTACTTCTAATGCTCTGGGTGGCACCGGTGGTGTTTGTTCCTGTGTGGTTTCCACACCAGACATTGTTCTCTGTGTGTATTACTGAGATGTTGAAATCTGAGAAACACCGAAGGATTTCAGAGCAAACGGCTCCTGAGCCTTGAGATTGCCACTGTTAACTTCAGATGGCCCAGGATCAGCCCCTGGGACTGCGCTGTTGGTAAACTCAGGTATCAGAGACAGATGAAATGGGGAGAAAGGGGAATAAGGAGGAAATAGGAGAAGAAATACAGGGGAGGGGGGGAAGTGAGGAGAACGATGAGACCAGTGACAACAGGAGGAATAAATGCAGGGAGGTGTTAAAACGTCTGATAAGCCCCCAGACTTAGGAGCAGGGAGCACGTATTTAAGACACCCAGGGCTAAGACGTGGAAATCTGTACCCTAAAATCTTTAAATACCCCTTCCTACCTGAGCCCCGTGCTGTAGCTTCCCATTTTACAGGGGGGTGGGTGCTGCCGGGGCTGTAATTCCTGCTGACGGCTGAACAGGGCTGCTGGGGCTTTCAGCTCTGTTGCACCGACTCAGCCGAAATGTTTCTCCTCTGGGTCCTGTCTCTTCTCCACACCGGGGAGGGTGAGAGGGACTTGGCTGGCAGACACAGACTTGGAGGAATCAAATGCAGGATTTGCCCTGCTTTATGATTAATAAGGGAACTCGAGACAAGGCAGGCAGGGCAGATAGAGAAAATGAGAGATTAGCAATTAATACAGCATCCAGCCTGGTGACAGGCATTTCTGAGCGACCTCTGGCATTCAGAGGCGAGTGTTTCGCCACGTGGCTCGAAGAGCTGCAATAACCCAGGGACTGGGGAGCTGGTGCTGAGCTGCGAGAGGAATCAAGGGACTGCAGCAGGGAAAGGCAGCGCCGGAATGAGGGACATGAAATAGAGGGGAAGCTTAAAAGGGAGGAATGCAATAAAAGGAATAATAAGGACTTGGAGGCAGGGGCATACGTGCATGTGCTCGCACGCCTGTGTGCACAAGGGCATCAGTGTCCCACGTGTACACACTGTGTGCGCACCAGTGTACGTGCCCATGCACTCTGTGTGCCTGTTAAAGCCTGGCAGTGGTGTAACAGCTGTGCTCCAGCTGTGCCATGGCTGTGAAAAGCCATCTATGACAGGAGAAATCTGCAGCTACGAGCTCTGCAATGGGTCAGGCACGAAGCCCAAGCTGCCTCCTCTTTTTTTTCCCCAAAGAGGGGTTGTGGAAAGTATGTTGGGCTCGGTGGGTGTGAGAGAACAGCAGAGATGCAGGGAGGCAGGACAGCCTTACCACCACAGGTGTGCACTGTTAGGGGGATATGCCACAACCTCCAGCTTTCCCAGGCCTGAGGGATGCCTTTTGAAAGGGGTTGGTTTGCAGTACACTTTGTTTCCTGTTCACTTCACCATCTACATGCGCTAATGATAAAGGAAACCCAGGCCTTCCCCCATCCCAGAGCCCTCCAGCTGCTGGGATTGCTGACAGCCAGGTTGCAGCATTTTGGGTGAAGCTTTGGGTGAAGAGCAGAGACGAAAAGATGTAGCCGTGTGTGCAGCAGAGAGATAATGGGGGGGGCTGCCGAGTTGTGGGGCACGTGCCACTTAGGGGTCTTCTCCTCGCAGAGCAGGGGAGGTGAGGTGAGATGCAAGATGCTGCTCCCTGCCTCCAGCAGACAGGCGTGCACCAGATCAATTTACAGTGAGGGCTGAAGAGCAGAAATCCTAGCAGGGTCTGGGGTGTGCGAGGAGTGAATTGATCAAAGGTGTGGAGGGTCTTAGCTCGCCGCAGTAAGCTGGAGTCAGCCCTTAAGCCTATCCTGTTTGGAGATGAGGGGGATCTTATTTCAGGGAATAAGTACCTGAAAGGGAATCGTGAGCAGCACAGGGGAAAGGGTGGGGAACTGCTTGTTGGCAGAAACAGAAAAACTGCTGGGACCAGCTTTAGAGATTGAAGGGAAGGAGGCAAGGCTGACACCCAGGGGGTAGTTTTGGTGCAGGAATTCACCCACCAAACCATTGCAGGAGCTGAAACTGAGATATCCAAGTGTGCAATGCAGGAGGGAGCTCTCACAGTGATTCTTGCTTCAGTGCAAAGCTTGGTCTGGGAACCACTGATGTCTGGGGCCAGCTGGGTTGAGGCTCCTTTGGGGAGCTCACCTGTTAGTTTGGGGCAAATATTTGTGTTACTGTTAGTTTTCTGGGAGGACACTGGCAAGGGGATGCTCTGGATAAGAAACGGGAAAGAGGGAAAGCAAAGGCTGGTGTTGTCTGTCCGTCCCCTGAGATCTGGAGCGGCAGAGAGCGCCTTGCAGCCTCCTCTCTCTCTGTCTCTCTCCCAGCTTTTCTTCTCCCTCTCCCTTCCCTTCTTCCTCCCTCTCCTCTCTCCTTCCATTTGATGTGGAGGAGAGCTGTCTGCCACTCGTGCGTCTGTACCGAGAAGGGATCAGAAGTTTCAGCGAGCGCTCAGCGCCTCTCCTTTGATCCATGTCCTGAGGCCTGCTTGACAGCGAAAAAAAGCATGGAGACAAAACGACTCAGTCAAAGTGATTCCTGACAACTGTCTCCATGAGATAAGGAAGCTCTCTGTGTCTTGTTTTTTTTTTTTTTTTTTTTTTTTTAATACCGCCTCTCCGTTTCCATAAGAAGTGGAGTCACTTTAAACCAGAAGAGCCAGCCAACAGCCAGGCTGTATAGAGAGCAGTGCAAACAGAGAGCGCCTAGCTGAGCTTTATCAAGTTTCCTGTCTCCCTTTCCATTCCTTTCCCTTTTTTTTTTTTTAAAAAAAAACACACTCTTTTTCCCATTTTTTTTCCTTCCTTTCTCCATGCTGCATTACCCTCCTGCCTCTAATTATGCAGTTGCAGAGAAAGCCCAGCACGTTTGCAGGTGGCCAGGACATTATTCAGCTCAATCCCAACCACAGGGAAATGCCTGCTTTCCCCGTGAGGGGCTGGGGGGCAAAGAGAAAACCCTGTACATTATCTGACAATAACCAATCCTTTTAGGGATCGGCAGCAGGCCTCATTAATAGTGAGGCATTATGCACCGCTGGCCACTTAAGTGGTCCTTAGAGCTGTTCCCCTGCTGCTGAGCCCCAGATTTTCTTATTATTGTTTTATTTTTCTTGCCTGGTTCATGTCAGGCAGCGAAGTGCCCCCCCCCCCCCCCCCCCCCCCCCCGCCCCTTCCCTTTTTTGCCTCCAGGTTCCTTTCAGGAATGAGTTTGCAAGGGCTCAGCAACACTAATCCATGCTGGAGGACGCGGGGCTTGGCGTGTGTGTTGGCACACGGGGAGCAGGATGTGTGCCTTGGAAGGGGACTGCGCTTGCAGACGGAATGCTTGGGGGGTCCCCAAACACGTGGGCTTCTTCTGGGATAAACGTGATGTGAGAGGGAGAGGGAGCTCGTCCAATAGACCAGGATGCTCAGGGCAACCTGGAGACACCAGACAAGACCACTTAATCCAGGTGAGGAGCAGGGGGAAAGCAGATGTGGCAAGTCTTGCCATGCTCCTGCACTCCCCCATCCTTGATTTCATAAAGCTGGAGGGGACCTCAGGTCCGCCCAAGGTGACAAAGCCTTGCAAGGAGTGGGCCAAGAGAGGGACAGATGGCTTGGTGGTCACAGATGGGACAAGGGAACAGCCCCATGCTCTGGCAGGCCCCGGTGATGGGGACAAGGATCAGGGTTTGTCCCCGGGACGCAGAGCCTCTTTGCCGGGAAGTTCCTTGTCCCCTCCGCTCGCCATAATTAGGCTTTTGTTGTAGCGTCTGCTCCGAAGTCAAACTCCATTAGCATGCAGGATGGGGGGTGGAGGGGATGAGGGGAGACACGGAGGGGGAGATTCCCTTCCCCCCAGAACTGCGCTGTGCTGCACTGATAAACAGTAAATATCGGGGAACAGGATTTCCACATTATCTGAGCGCGGCAGAAAATCAAAATTTCAGTCTAAATCCGAGGAGACGAGGCTCATAAGCTCCTCCAGCTGATACAGAAGCCGAGCCCAGCCGACAAGGCTCAGGAGGCACAAAATAACATTTTTTCGTTCAAAAAAAAAAAAAAAAAGGAAAGAAAAAAAGAAAAAGAAAAAGAAAAAAGAAAAAAATGAACAAGGGGAGAAAGCAAGAAATATTTGTGGGCTGACTGCAAGAAGGGGAGAATAGATGGTGCAAAGCAGAGCATTGTCTGATGTTGCAACCCTTTTCTACAAGGAAATAAATACCCTGGTGTATTGAGGATGGGGAAGGGGTTGGACACTGCCCATACAATGAACTTTCCAATCGGCAGCTCTGGCTCAGCAGAGTGTTGCTTGGGGATCGACCTGTAGGACACTGACAGCTGCTGGAGGATGATGGCAAACCTTTAATTAGCAATTAGAGTGTGCAGCTGAGCACAAATCCAGCCCCGAATTAGGAGCCACATGGGGTCTCCCCAGACCTAAAAGCCAGCACAGGATTCAGCAACTCTGTTGGGAATGTGGGTCCAACAGCAATACTGAAGCTGTGGGGGCTGCTTCTGCTGCTAGCACCTCTGTGCCCTACAGGAGGCACCTTGGTGGGCACCACCTCCTGCCGTGGGACACGCAGGCTGCAGCAAGGAGAAGGAGGTGAGGCTGTGGTGGCCTGGGGATCACTTTCTGAGGGGACATAGGGCTTCTTAAAAACAGGCAGCAGTGGTGAGAGCCAGGTCACTGATGCAGGAGAGCTGGGCTGGAGGGGATTGTTGGTATTGCAGCAAAATGTGATGCTGTCTTGCCTTTTTCTAAAGGAATTTGCTCCGTCATTGCATGGCGTGATTTTCCAGCACCTTCTCTCCCAGGAAGCAGGGTGGTTTCAACACCAGATAGGGCTGGCACTCCTAGGGTGTTCAATTTAGCCACGTACCATCCCCCAGATGTTTTTGCATCATTGGCTGGAGCTGTGTTCTGTTTCCTCATCTCTTCTATGCATGAATCTCTACAAAACCACTGCAGCATCCCTACCTCCGGGCTTTCAGCCCAAGGGAATGCAGTTCAGCCACGTTTCTGTACAGCACCCAGTGCAGTGAGGCTCAGAACTCTCCCTGGGGCCTCTCAGTCATTGCTGCTTGGAGCAATGGAGAAGAAAAAGCAGGACCAATTGTGGAAAATGCTTTCTTGGTTCCCATAGCAGCCACTTCTGTCCTCTTACTCCCATCACGAGACCACAGGCTCACTAAAACTCAGCAAGCAAATAAACTCCTTGCTCTGAGCTGCTGTCCTAGCTCTCAGTCTCTGCCCAGCTCCCATGAATGTCCTTTCCCTTTTTCATTTTTGTGCCCATCTGTAAAGTGTTTCCATGTAGAGAATTTTAGGGTGTATGTTGCAGCTCCAGGAGGCTTCTAGTATAAACTCTGTCCAGAGGACATCTTTTAAAATGCTGTCACCAGTATAAGATGTCCCAACACGTCATGCATTGGCTCAGATCTTGTTCCATACTCTTCAGTATTGAACAGCTGGAGAAGGCTAGTTCCCCTGAAGCATTTGTCCTTTCCTTTCCCTCAGGTGTTTACAAGATGCCCCCGAAGTCCTAAGTCCTAATCCTATACCTTAGGACTGGTATTTGAAGATCCCTTGGCAGGCATTCAGGGCTCTCTTCTGCTGTTTAGCAGCTAGCACTGCCTTGGTTTGCAGTGTTTGACCACTAGTCAGTACAGTTTTGGCTTCTGTTAAGTACAGGAAAGGCTGATTTAACACTGAAACATGTGCTGTACTGCTAAACAGCCCACAACGATGCATTCGATATACCTCATCCAAAACAAAGCCCATCCAGGGGACATATAGAAAGGCATGGGAGTATTTGACTTTAATTATCTCCAGCATCTCTGAATATGCAGCCTGTTGCCTACAGCACTGAGCCTCGTGCAGTTCTTGCTCTTGGCTTGTTGGCCAACCCTTCGTGTGCTGTTTTTTTTTTCCCCATCACATCCAAGTCATTCACCAGCTCTCTGACTGAATTCTGCCACCAGTGCCAAAAGATTGCTGGTCCCTGCATCAGCCCCACCAGCTATGACCTCTTTCTGCTTCCTCCACCCCTTATAACCCAGCTCCCACACCTCTCCTTGCCTGCTCCCCTTGCTTTATTTCACCTGGGCTCTCAGAGCTGTGGCCCCGACAAGAGGGTTTCTCAAGCCACTCAAGAGCCGCAGGCTTGTCTGGAGGGCGAGAGGTCAAGCACTAGCAAGTGTTTCCATTTAGTTCCAGATACCAGCCTGACAGGTGGGTGCCTCTTGATTAATTCCCAGCTCCCCTAAATGATCCCCTCATCATGCGCTGTGGTCCTGTTCAAGCCTAGGCAAAGTTGGTGGAGGAAAAGAAGGTATTGGGATGCTTTAGGCACTCTCCATTCTGGCTCTTGCGGTGGCACCATGGCCTTGGAACAGTTGCTGATCTGCACCTCCAGTACTCATGGTGCTGGTGGTACTTTCCAGTAAAGGTGCACGTTCAGAAAGTACAGCCAGAAGCCTTCAAAGCCCCCAGTGCTCTCAGCTCAGCTGCAGCAATTCAGTCCTGAACCAACCTCATCTTCCTGCTCATCTACAGTGTGCAGCAAATGTCTAGCTGAAACTGATACTACCTCAGGAAAATAAGGATTTGGGATCAAGGAAGCACCCTCAGCACCTGATTTGACCTTGGTGGGCTCTGAAGCAGTTTGTGTGCAACACGTGGTGCAAGGTCTGGCTGCTGCTCCGTGCATCAGCTTATTGGCTCCTCCTGGCCAGGAGGAATCCTCTTTATCTAGGTTCCAGTGCTAAGGAGCTCTCATTCCCAGTTTCTCTCTTTCTCTCATTCCCTCTTTCACACACACTGGTTTATAACTGTGCCCAGAAATGCTGGAAATCTCACAAGAACATGTCTGCATACATCCATAATGGAGAATTCCCAAGGTTTATGTAGCTGAGTGAATTTCAGAGAGCAGATAACTTCTGTTTACCCAGTTAATGTTCTGTGAGGTCCCTGTGAAGGTTTCAGTGAAAACTTTAAGACTGGGATGGTAACTTAATGGTTGTAGCAGAGGACTGGAAGTTCTGAGAAGTACATCCCCTGTGAACAACTTGGTTACCCAACCTTTCCTCATCCACATAACAGGGAGAGTTCACATGGCTCTGTCATGCAGGAGAAAGGAGAGGCTAAAATCCCAAAGGGCTGCAGTCCACACTGAAGAGCAGGGAAGGACAAATCCAGTGTCCTATAGGTGTTACAGCCTCAGGAGCAGGAAAACATCCAGCACAGCCAAGGTCCTAGGGAAGCAGCCAATGCCTGAGCACTATTTTTTTTTTTTAATGAAATAATAACAATAAACAAGATAAAATTTTGCTTGTCTGCATCTCTTGCTTATTCAAATACCTCCAATTTCACCGTGCATCTGATATCAGCTCCCAGCATCTCCTTGCCTCAGTGCTTGGGTTATATGGAAAGAGAGAGGGGGGGGGAAAGAAACTGCAAGCAAAATAAAAGCCACTATCTGACAGAATCTCTCCTGGGGATCTCAGTTATTAAAAAAAAAAAAAAAAAAAGGAAAAAAAAAAGAAAATCATTTTTCTCTTAGCTGGTGTTTGTTAAATGTGCAGGAGCCATAGGCAAATTTTTGCTAATTTTGTGCATGCTTTTATCATACTGGTGATTCACTGGCAGCTTTATCCTCCGATAAGTGGATTAGTTGTTGAGCTAAACAAAAAGGTGTTTGACAACCAGGAAGCTCTAAAGAACATATTTGTTTTCCAAATAATGGAGCTGTGTTTGTTGCTCAGTGCAGTGCGGGGTGTTGTTGTGAATTTCATTAGCCGAAAGGAAAACCCTCAAAGCTTTTCTCCCTTACACAAGGCAGTAGTTCACTAAGAATATCTCCCTATTATCAGCGGCAGGTTATTTTT
Organism: Anas platyrhynchos; assembly: GCF_047663525.1. Taxonomy (NCBI): domain Eukaryota; kingdom Metazoa; phylum Chordata; class Aves; order Anseriformes; family Anatidae; genus Anas; species Anas platyrhynchos. The sequence goes on along the minus strand of NC_092608.1, from coordinate 6,959,900 downwards.
ATTCATTTGCTTTGGTCTAGCAGCTTGGCCCTGGAGTGATGCTGGTTTGGTGGGAGAGCACATCACCTTTTGGCAGTGGGGCCAACTTCATTCGGGGTGACCCGCCAGGCAAGAGGAGCATCAACCCCTGGGTGCTGGGGTGTGGGGTTGTGTGGTTGGGCAAAATCATTCCTGCCCCCTTTGGGTGTGCTAACCTTGTGGGCTTGTTTGCTGCTGTCTCAGACCACAAGTTATTGCAGTTCCTCCAGCAAGGAGTAGGCAGCATGGGTCTGCTGGGTGGTTAGCGGGGCCCTGTGGCTTTGTAATTAGGCCCTGGTTTGTAGGGCTGGGAGCTAAACTGAGGGTACAGAGATATAAATTGATCAAGTAGAAGAAAACGGGACTACAATAATGAGGTTAGCTTTATCTAAGACTTTCATCGTAATATCTTAGCATCTCATCATCCTGGGATGTGTTTCTTCTCACGGTTCCGTGGGGAAGGTTGTTATCTCCACGACTGAGAACAGAGACACGGGGTTTTTATCTTGCTTAAATTTAGACGTGTAAGGTAGGAACCTTATCACCTGAGACTTTGGGTGTAGTCAAAGCCCCCTACTCTAGCCCAAAAGGCCTTCTCTGTACAAATGCTTCCATTTTTAGTAACTGCATAATTGTATGCAATTGCGTGTTTATTTTCTGCAGTCCTCCCCTCCCTGCTGAGACACCTGCAGCTCTTTGGCTGCATTAGTGAAGGGCCTGGGAGGTGGTGGGAAGGTTTATATCGGGGCCGTTGAGAGCACGGTGGTAGTCGCACTGCTTGGTCTCTCACTATTTTCACTTCGGGAGTTTCCTTAAAAAAAAAAAAACGCTTTGTGCACTTTGGTTTTCACCCCTACTCCCTTTATTCAATGGAAGTGATGGTGAATAGTCTGGTGATACTCACTCTCACCCCATCATCTGTGATTTCTTAGGCTGCCAGCAGATCTCCAGAGCCTGGGGAAGCAAGAGATGGATTCCAGCCCACCTTCACCAATGCTGCTGATGGTGCGGTGGCTTTTTTTCCCCTCTTGCTCAGGTCACAAGAGCCTTGCATGATGCCCTGTGGTGAGCCATGCCCTAGGAAGGAGTGATGGGGGTTTGTAGAAGTGCAGAATGATGTGGACTTATAGAAATGTGTTTTTCATATGGGCAAAGGTTAGAGGAGCCAGCTCAGGCTCACAAATCTCTGTGGATGCTACTGATAGCAATGGGAGATGTGTCTCCTGTGGAAATGAAGCATCTTTTTGCATTCTGATGCTGAACCACATGTTTTCCAGTGTTCTTTTGAAATATAGACAACCTTGGTGATATGAGGAACATAATCCCAGTGCTTGAAAGAGATAGCTCCATCCCATCTGATGTTTTTAGGAGCCCACAGAGATGGACGGGTAGCCAGCCACGCTGTTTTCATCCCTTCAGCTTTACTCACCTGACTGCCAGACGTGAATCCAGGAAAGCTTGTTTTCCCCTCACAAGGGGCTAAAAGCAGCATGGTTTTTTTCCCCTGACACCCGATTTCAGCCCCTGGCTGGGAGGGCGACACGAAGAGGGAGGGAGCACGGTGCTGTAACAGGGGGGAGGGCTGCGAGCAGACCTGCAGTTGCCAGCAATTGCGCTCGCAGCTCTGGCATAGATGAAATGAAGGGAGGGAGGGAAGAAAGGGGGGAAAATGGCAGTCGAAGAGTGAAAGGTCCCCAGCTGGCTGTTAGTGGCATCTGCACTCGGAGTACAGACTCCAGCTGAGAGCTATTTCACTATTTATTTACATGTAATTATTGCTATGAGGTGCAGATATTAACACTGTCAAGAGCAATTTGCCCTGACATTTTTCACTTGCTCTGTTCCCTGACGTTTCGGGTTTGGTGGGATTTTTTTTTTCTCTCTCTCTCTCTCTCTTCATCGCACAGCTTCAGTTTTGGTAGCGCAGGGACCAGGCTTTTTAATCCAGTGCCCTTCGCAACTCATTAAACTTTGAAATTTAATTTTGTCCGGAGAGGAGCCAGGGCGCGGGGAGCGCCTCCCGCCCCCTTCTCCCCATGCTCTCGCACCCGCCACCCATCTACAGCAGTTCAAGCATTTCCACTCTAAACAAACCAAATTTACCGGTTGCCGCGTTTTCAATTGGAATGCAATCTCCAGCATTAACCTTTGCTTTCGACGCTGCATTTAAAGCACAGAGAAAGGTGCCCAACCGTTTATTAGGGGGAGAGTTTGAAAGTGCATGTAAAGGGGAGTGAGAGAGAGAAAGCAAATGCAGAACAAATATTTTTTGAACCAGAGCCTAGACCAGCATCAAAATCACAACCCATTTCGGAAGGTGGGTTAGGACCAGTTACTGCTTCCTACCTCTCTAAACCCCATTTTTTCCCTTCCCTTCTCTCTCCTCCTGTCTAAGGCATCTGAATTCAATAGCTTGTGACACTTTAAATTAAGACTTCCGGCCTACACTCAAGCCCTGATTTAATGAGACAGTTGTTGTATGTCATCTAATAAATACCAATTGGGGATTAGAACTTATTTGCCAAGCAGGAGCCGTGATGTGACAGGCACAACTCACCGCAGCCTGCTTTTTTTCTCTGCCAATATGGTGCTTGTAATCATTTAGCATTTGTTTAATACACAATAGACCATATTCCTCCCGCACAGAGCTCCCCTGCCCAGTGATTTGCTCTCCTGTCATATAAACCAGAAGGAAAAAGCTAGGTGTATACCGGAGTCTGCAGGACAGTGCTGGGCTGTGGTGGGGAGAGAGTACGCCATGTGTAGGGAAGAAGTAAATGCTGAGTATTTCTTCAGTGTCTGTGTAAGGCAAATTTTCAGCAGGGATTAGTAATTCCCACTCCTCCATTTTACCTGCAGCATCTTTTGCTTCTTAGATTTGGGCAGGGGAATAGATTCAAGGGAATGATACATCGCCTTCTTTCTTTTTCTTCTGAGTTTGCTTTCTTGGGGTGCGAGTAGTAAGAGAGCCAGGCTTGATGGGAGATAGCAAGTCCCCAGATCTGATACATCTGCCATTTTGAGGATTTGGGGTCTTGTTTCTTGTGTTATGCAGGATCTTGCACAGTGGTACATGCCCCTAGACTGCAGCAATTCCATGTCACCGCAGCAGAAATAGCAATAAGAATGGCTTCAGATTACGAGATGCTGTCACGGATCTGTAACAGGCTCACCCTGCAGCTGGGTGGGTAACTGAGATGACCAGGGATGTGGGGGCAGGTTGCTGGGACATTTTGCAAAGAGCAGAATGGTGCCATTTCATTCAACACTCTCTGGAGAGTTTCTTTTTCTTTCGTAAGCAAAGGGACAAAACTGTTTCAATTGGATATTTTATTTTAAATATACTTTTGTTACAAATTGCAGCCTTTATTTTATTTTGATCTTTCAAAATCAAAAGTTTGTATTTCCACTTGCATCCATCACCCATTCCCTTCCCATTTCCATTTACGCTATTTGAAAGTCTTTCTTTCATCTAAAAGAAACGGTTGTTTATCTTTTTCATAACATTTTTTTCATCACCTAGCGACCCTTCGTAAACCACTTACAAAGGGACCTGCAGTGTAATGCAGAAGCTTAGTAGTATGTTTATTACCACAGGCTGCATGTTTAAATGTGATCAGAACCCGGTACGGAAACTCAACATTTTCTATTCTTAGCTCTTTCTCCCCGTGTCTCTCTGCCTATCACCTTTCTTGGTGTCAGTGAGAGCTGATGAAACTGTTCCCACCTTTGTAAAGCTTTCTTATATTGCCAGGGGGAGTCCTGTAGAGACATTAAGCAATTAGCATCTGATGGCACTAACATTTTGATATTCTTCTCGTTTCTCTGCTTAATTTAGTACAAAGCAAGGCTGTCAGGAACGAGGACATCAGCCTTGGGTTTGGGATGATCAAATTCCTGCTCCCCCATAAACTTTGGTGCAGTCTCAAGTTATCAGCCTTTATTGGGCTCATTTTTCCACTTGTAAGGTGAGAGGTGGCAGCCCTGCTCTGCCTGCTGCTTGGGATAAATACATGGGAGTTGCCTGGACCATAGAAATGAGACACATTTCTGCTTTTCTCCTGGCCGTGACTTTGGATAGCCTGTGCTGTGTCCTGCTGCCTTCTGGGGGGGCTGAAGGGTCGCGATGCTCGGTCCTCGCTGGAGTCAGGTTAGGGGGGGCTCGCAGCCTCTGCTCCCTCATTCAGCAAGATTCAGATTGGGCCTTCTTGCATGGAGAAGGAGGTTTTGCTTCCCACATAATGACATGGGGATAGTTAGTTGGTTGTGGTGTTTATGCCAAGTGACCAAAATGCACCCACAAAGCTCAGGAACCAGATGGAACATACATTAATTCCTGTTTTGCTTAATCTTGCGCTTTTTAAAGCAACCTCACAATGGGGCTGGCATGGGAGGAGAGAGAACGTGTGGGTTTTCTGAGGATCCTACACCGAGACAGTGATCTGAACCCAGAGAGAAGCTTAGGGCAAGTAAGACCTGCACAGTGCTCTGGGTTTGACATCCTGCCCGGCTCCTTTCTGCTTTATCCATGGCCTCAGCCCCTCATCCTCCCACCCCATCCCTGTGGTCCCAAACTTTCTGCCAATGCCTCAATTCCTAAATTCCAAAGTGAGGCTGGAGGGTGTGACCTGGCCCTCTCTGAAGGGTGCACGTTGAACGGGGAGAGCTGTGCCTGGGGCTGCCGAGCCACTCTCCAAGCTCTCCCCAAGCCGTCACAGCCAGGGACCGCTGGTGTTGTCAGCGCTGCCGGGACTTAACGCGTTGTGAGATATGGCAGCTTGTTTGCACGGGTGTTAACCAGCCTCTCCTGTCCCCTTCTTGTCACTGCCCAGTCCCTGCCACAGCCAATCTGTGTCCTAATCTCCATCGATTAACAAGAAACACTTTCGCCCCCTCGCCGCGCCCCCCACCGATACAGGCACCCACCCTGAAGCCTTGATAAAGAGGAAAGAACCCCCCCAGCCTCGACCCTCTCCCCCTTTACTTTCCACTAACTCAGCGCAACCAATTAGGCATCTGACACCCGTACTGGCTGACAAATTGTTTCTGTCATCTGCTTTCTGTCTTTCATTAAACGAGAGGCGGAGGGGGGAATCGAGAAGGGAGGGGGGGGCTGGGAGATGTGATCTCCCATGCTTAGCGAGGCCAGATACATTAATTACAAAACGGCCATTTGCAGCATGAAAATGCATTAATTAAATTTATGCAATCATTATCTTTAAATAGTCATATCTTTAAAATAATCAGCCCTTCCTGAGTCTTCCCTCTCCTCCGCTAAGTATCTCTAATCCCTTTTCCACCATTTATCTCTGGATCAGCAGTGGCTTGTGTGATTTAAACTTCTGCATGCAGGAGATGCCTTAAAATCTCCGCTCAAGTCGTGCAAGGGTGTGATACCTTTACTCTTCCTCTTGGCTCCATGGGGAGGAGGACGGGCGAGGGGCACAACTTGACTCAGCACCTTGGCAGATTTGCCATTTCCAAGTCTTTCAGTCGAGATATTTTCCTAAAAGAGAGCTTGTAGCTCGGTCAGGCGTTGTGGGGTTAACGTACAAAGTTCCTTGCATTTGTACTGGAGAGCAAGGAATGTTTTGGTTTATGTACCCATTTAGTAAATGTGTGACTGTTTTCTTTTGGAAGAGGTTTAGTTTTAATGAGGTACTGACCCTTCCCTTCGGTGCAGGTATAGTTTTGCCAGCAGACCTTTCATCAACATATATTTTTCTTCTTAAAAGTCACTTAGTTCAAGGCAGTAAACAATGTTAATAGGAAAAGCAAGGTTTTAAAGGTAGGCATTTTACTACTCTGATGTTTGAGAGTGCTTCTCAGTGGCTTTGTATTATAATTGTAAAAAATACTTTATTTTGGAGTGCTGCCAGACATAGCCACAATTGAATTGAATTGTGCTAGATAAATAAGAAAGAGACACAATTAATGATGCATTACCCCAGGAGTTTCTTTTCTTTTTATACTTATTGTTCCAAGGCTTCACCTGTTTGTGATGGCTAATCAAATAACCATTGCAAACTGATCAAGTTTTGTGCTGCTCCTCAGCAGACCCCAGGTGCAGAAATGCTGAAACACCCGGGGAAGAGGTAATCTCATCCCCTGCTTAAGTAAGCACCTATAACACCACAGGAAAACTCCAGTCCAAATAGCTTTTAGAGAGCTGGAGGACTCAAAGAGGGATACTTATCTAAGCTCAAATCCTTTAGGGCTTTCTTATCACTTCTGGTTAAAGATTTTGTTCTGCTCTTTGTGCGTCTGCATCGTTTTTAATAAATCTTACATGTTTTTTTTTTTTTTTTCCCCTATCAGTAATGCCTAGTGGGCCAATGTCCAATTAGATGGGAGCTGATGTAGTGCTGTTTGGCTCCAAACCTCATGTTGTGTTCAGCCAGTCACTCGCTCAGGATTAAGACCAGGTAGAATTTGGGGGAGGATTTGGTGGTCACCGAATCCTGCCAGATTTCTCATGTCTGAGGGGCAGAAATGAGCTCTGGCATTTCTGAAACAGAAGCAGACAGTAGCTTATCCTGCACAGCAAAGTCCCCTCGGCAGCCCAAGCATCCCCAGCCTCTTCAAGAAGTGCATTATGAAAATATAAGCTACTTGGATCCAGCACAGCATGAACTTAGTATAAAGGTGATTAACTTAGTGTAAAGGTGATTATAAATAACGGATACAAAGGCCTCAGTTTTTCCTGGGCCATCTCTGAAAATGGGCATTTATGGAGAGGAAGGAAAAGATTTACCATGGAAAAAAAAAAAAAAAAAAAGGAAAAAGTTGTTGCGCTAGAACATCATAACTGTAAGGGTAATCCTTTATTTAAGTTACTGTTCTCAGCAAAGATGCCAACTTTCTTCTGTCTTCTCACCTTTTTATTTGCACTAATGCCTCCACACCATTGGCTCCAGACCATGGTGGACACAGCTCCGTTGTCCTACCTTTCAGATCCTAAAAAGTTTGGGGCTCATGTTTGGCAAAAGCAAGTAGTTCCCTGTCTTTAAAAATCCCACACTGCTCCCTAGCAGCAGAGAGAAGTCCAGGGGGAAAGCACATAACACTGCGTAGGGCTGCAGGAGGCATTTCCCTGGATTCAGGAGCTGTCATTTTCCTGCAGGTGAGGGAAGGCGAGGTCCTGACTTTACAAATTCATCCCTGCGCTCTTGGACAGTATAGGGGGATTGTTCATTTATTGGGGTGAGGTGAAAAGAGAAACCCTCACCTTAAAAAAGGCACCGACCCTCCTCCAGAAGGCTGGGAACTGGGAGAGGAAGTGAAGAAGCAGCAGAGGAGCTGGGATTAGGAAGCACTTCTGATTTTCCTTCTTCCATTCTTCTGCCAGCTCAAGTTATTAAGTGTTTGGTGCGCGCCTAGCTAGCACTGCACTTGCTGAACTTATCAGGGTTATTTAATCTCCCCATGACCTCTCCGTATTTACGGTGGGAACCCTGGAGGCATTGGCTTTGCTTAACTGGTGTATCTTACACTGCAGCTAAGCTGGACCTTAACTGATTACAGCCCTCGATTGATCAGAGAAAGAGGGAGGGGAAGAGAAAGAGGAGTCCTCGAGCAGATACGCAGGACTATCAGTGCACCAAGCAGTTTCGCCTGGGGCTGGGATATGCCACTCGGGGATTTCTTTGTAGTGCAGCTCCTTTCACATTTATAGAGGCTCCCCTCCACTCTCCAAAAAGAAAGAGACAGAGAGAGAAAAGCAGACGAGGGGGGGCATGGAGCAGGCTCAAAGGATCTCAGGAAATCTTGTTTCGAAGCAGTAAGTCAGCACCCGCACTCCATTACCAGTGTCCGCAGGGGGTTGTGATAGTGAGCGAGCACAGATCAGCTTAGCTGGGAAATGGGAAAATAAATAAATAAAGCGAGGGAGAGAAATGGAAAAGGAGGAGGGGGAAAAGGAGACCTTTCTGTGAATTTTGGCTTGTCTTTGTTAGTCTCTGCTGGTGTGGGGCTGCTGACAGGAGAGCCGGCTCAGTGGGGAATGACAGAAGTTTATAAAACAGTTTTAATTTGCTGGGACTTAGCTGTACTGCATGATCTCCCCATCCTGCCATTGTTCACGTCAGGCAGATGCGCAGCAATAGGTTTAGGGCTGATGTGGTAGGAAACCTTTGTGTGTGTTTGTTTATTTCTTGGTATTTTGAATCTCTCACCCAGACCTGAAAAATTTTCATTCCCCACCTGTCATCAGCATGTCTGAGATTACCCAGAACTGGATTGATAGGCGCAAAATAAGACACGAGGATCCCCAACCCAACCCATTTCCAAAGCCAAACCTAAGCTGGGTCCTTCCCAAGGCTTGAAAATGTTCAGGAATTCCATTTTTCCATGGTTGTGCCTTTCTGCTTTCTCATTTGAGATGATTCTGTGAGTTCCAAAATGCCACAAGCAAGATTCATCTTCCTGCAATTAATACCCTCTGTAAAGGTGCCCAGAGATGCTCCATATCTCACCAAAGCAATTTTCCCATGGAGGCTTTCCTTTCCAGTGTATTCACTTGGCCTTCACTGGGAAACATTTTTTGGAGTAGAACAGAATTAGGGTAGAGTTTGCTTGTGGTGTTTTTTTGTTTTTGTTTTTGTTTTTTAGTACGGTTAACTACCTGGAAATAAGGAAGATGGGGTGGCTTAGATCACCACCCAGCACATTTGGGAAGCACCGACTTTCTTTTGGTTTTCTCTATAAAGTGTCTTAGCAATTACGATTTAATCAGGAAAAAACACTTCAAGCTTAGGTAACATAAAGCAAATAAAGATGTTGATGTAAAGCACAAACAGCCCATTTTCAGACAAGAAATATTCAGCAGAGCCTGAAAATCAAACCCCGACAGTTTCAACGTGGCACAGCGCTAGTTAGCCTGCAGGCTTGAGTCTCTCCTGTTTCTGAAAGGGGTGAGTTCTGTCTTTTGATTTTTCTCATTAATGAATTTGAAAGCCATAGAACTGGAACCTCCCTTTAACTCCAGCAGCTTATGCTAGCACAGCATGCCTTTTTGTTTCCTCTCTGGTTATCCAGACTATTAGAAACTTTAGCATCTGTTTTTACAGAAGTGATTGTAGAATTTGGTGCCCTAGCACAAGGGATAGCAGCTCCTGTTTCTAGATCAAGTGGTTCCTATTCACAGTGATGCCTGCCCTCTTCCCTCCAAATTACACTTCTGCTGCAAAGTTCCTTATAGCCCTTGCTGGATGTATAACCCCATGGTGCTTCTGGTTTCCTTATGGTATTTCCACTGCAAGAAGAGCCCATTTCTCTTTCTAGCCCATCCCGGGTTAAGCAATTTCTCTTACCATTACAGCTAAGACCTTCCCATTCTTTTGTATAGCTTAGAAACTTTTCTTTAGACCTTCTCCATAATTTGTACATCTCTACAGAAGCAGGGTGCCCAAAACAAGATGCAGTGCTCCAGGTGGAACCTCACCATAGCCTTGAACAATCAGGTAATAACTTCCCATCGCCTTTTTTTTCTAATCCTCCCCTTGTGCAGCCTGCATTGGCCTGCTTTGCTGCAGCTCACCATTGCATCCCCAGCTCCATCTCATCACCAGCATCTCCCCAAGCCCTCTCCATCTCGAGTGTGTGGCAGATTGTCATCCATCAAGCGACCAGGGTCGTCTTAGGACACAAATGCTCATCTCCGTTTCACCTGCTGTGTCCTAGACTACTCCCCTATTGTGCTGAAACATCCTTCAGATGTTTTAAGTCACTGAAAGGCATTGATGATATTTCTGGTTTTACTGTTCACTGGCAAACCGTATCACAGTTCAAGCACAGACCTGTAGTAACTGTTTCTGATCGCTTTGAAGGGGTCCAGTATGGTCTGTCCCATACTTACCAGAAAGGATTCAGAAACATTGCATTCTGTTCCTGGCTCTGGTTCTGATTCACTTTGTGTGGCCTTGGGAAAGTCATTTCACTTGTCTCCACACGTTTTCCACTGGAGTGGAAAAGGTTACATAAATGAAACATCACTGCTATACTACAGCAGCCCTGGAGTCCTTCCACAGCAATCCTTTGCCATTTGTGATGAACATTTTGGGGGGTATGGCCATTTTAGCTGCATCTATTCAATGTAAATACACCAACTGCAATAACATTGATTAGAATAGGAAGCAAATATTTCTACTTCTCCTCGCCTTATAAGAAACTCCAGTCAGAGAAGACCATAAGCGTTCCTTTAATCAATAGCATATCTGCCTCTCAAACACAAAACAAAACAAAACAAAACCATGGAATTCGGATTGATGAGGAATTATCTAAAGCTTGTAAGATTCTGTTAACTCCTATTTATACCACCATTCTCCTCAGCACTCTCAGCACTAGAAATCCTCATCTGATGCTCAGGTAACATGCTGATGGGTTGATTGTAAGTACTAGGCTAGATGAAGCCCTTTACATCAAATGTTTTTTATAATACAACCTAATCCTACAGCAAAATAAATGCCCCATTTAAATTAATGGCTGAACTCCCACATACCTCACTGGAGCTTGGATTTCACTCCTGATGTTTCAAATTCTATTTAAAAGGCATTATTAAATTTTATATTGAGTTGAAATAAAACCAAATCTTCTAGGATGTGATATTTGTTTCCATTCCTTCTGCTGTTCAGACCGGTGGGCATTGGATGGAGTCTGTTCAGAGGCTGCTCATGCTAAGCTAGTGAGGTAAAGCTGGGGCAGTGGAGCACCAGCTTTCTTTAACCCACACCAAAGTGGAAGTACAGAGTCAGTCATTGCTCATTTATGCCAGTGTGAATCAGGATTGTGCTTGAAGTCAGTGAAGGTAAGGAAGTTTAATGTCAAGTTCACTCCTCAAGCCCCAAAATTTATTTGGAAATGCTATTAGACTGAACAAATCAGATATTTTCTAAGCACAAAAAGTATGAAGCACTGTCCTGCTTCTTGGCCTGACTGCAAAATCAAATTTAATGGGTACACTTACTGGATTGGCATATTGGGATACAACTCAGCTGGGTCTAGTGATTTAGAAAATATTCAAAATTAATTGCTTGGCTTTGTGAGTGCACTGTTAGTGATTGCTACATAAGTCATTTTAGTCCTACCTAGGGGCATATTTGCATATATTTATCCTCCTTTCAAGTGAAGATCTTTGGGGAAACTATTTATCTCCTCCCAACTCTTTCTTCGTCTTTCAGTAGTCTTACAGTCACCTCTTCATTTTGTTTCTATTTAATATATGTATAGAATAATCAGCTCTTCCTATTCCCACCAAGTGAAAATGAATCCACAGAGATCAAAAAGCATTAATATGAGGAAAGGTGCCTCCTGCAAGAGAGAAGGAAAAGATTAGCTGAAAAGACTGCAAAGGAAAGATGCAAAAGATTAATCTGGGTCCCCACCAAGTAGCTAAGAACAGATGTTAAGGACAGCACATGACCTCCCCAAAGCAGAAGCTGAATCGACCATGAATGACAGAGACCAGCCTCTCACAGAGGAGCTCACCGTACACTGGCAGCTTGCTCCACGCAGTATAAAACCAAAAGACCTAACACCTTTCCCAACGTGATTGTCAGGCACATAGTCATACTGGGAAAGCACGAGTGTGAATATCAGTCAGATATTCATCCCCTGCTAACTGGTGTAAAAGTTGACCCCACAGAATCTGCAACAAAGAGAAATTTCAGCCTACAAACGGATTCTTCACAGCAGAATTTCCTAGATGTTTCTGATTAGGATTAAATATTCAAACCAATTGTGTTTCCAGCCTTTCCCAAAAACAGGATTTCTACCTCTTCCTAGGGAAACAGTACCACAGCCTCAGAAATACTGCCCACTGCCAGGAGACCCTTCCTCTGCTTTGTCCTTTTCAGTTGCTGCCTGGTATCCAGTTTGCATTCCTTTGGGACTACCCGGCAGCTTCTTTGGAGTTAACACCCTTCAGCTAGTTGCAGATGATTACGTCTTCCCTTTATTCAGAACTTAGCCAGGCTCAGCAGTTTCTAAATGCAGCATTTTTCTAAGGCAGCCTCTGATTTTGGATGCTTTACGCTGTGTCAAATCAGGTGCACAAAACCAGAGGCACGCGGCGTTGGGAGTCACTCCAGAAAATGCTGTCCACAGGCTCCTGCCTCCCGATCACTCTGGTTTTTGGATCTGATCTCCTTACAACGTCTCTGCGTCCTCCTGGTCATGAGATAGTGCAGCACCACTTGAGGGTAGATGGCAAGTCTGCAGTGTCTCAGGGCCTGATGCCTGTTGGCTGGGCATCTCTGCAAGCCCAGAGCAAACCAGTGATGCAGGGCAGGAGATGTGGGGACTCTGAGGATGCGAAGCCTGTCCAACATGGCTCGGCCCATCCCTGTACATCTCATGGAGATCTTGGCCAGAGAGGCCGTCCAGCAGCCAGGTCTGCAGGGGCAAGGTTTTGTTATCAGACCAACCTGTTATCCTCCCCTTTCCCCTCCCTGACATGCACACACCCTTCTCTATTGGAGCAGTATCTCTCCCTATCACTTGTCTGTCCCTCGAGCCCCTCCTGCCCCCCCAACCTCCAAACCTAAAATCTGAAGGCCTGATTGCACAGATTGAAGGCCCTAATTGCACTTGCCTTTCCAAAGCCACATTCGTTTATCATAAAGGGTGCACATTTCCCCTGCTACAGTTTCCATGGCCAGAGGCCCTGAGGGCCAGCTCAGAAATGGAGGGAATTAATTACATTTTTTTAACTCTTTTAAAGTATGGGAGAGAGTGATGAAACGTCCCGGGGGGGGGGGAGATGGGGGGGGACAGGGGGGAGCTGCAGAGATGAGGGTGGGGAGGGCAGCAGCAGCAGGAGGCAAGGGAGGGGGGGGGGCTGGCTCTTTCATCCATGAGGGTCTTTGTTCATTAACCTTGGTCTCCCCAACACATCGAGACCCGTACCCTCTCTCCCCCATGACAAATGACCTCCGGAAAGGGTAGGAACAAGGCCGAAGGCTCCTAGCACTGTGGCTGTTATTGACTTAGCCTAAAGTGCAAGCCCACGCCAAGCCTGTGACTGATTTGGGACAGCAGCAGAGGGAAAGGAGATGGGGAAAGGGAGAGAGACAACCGATGAGAGGGAGGGGAAAGGGAAGGCTGTCAGTCACTGTGATGGACAGGTAGCAGATTTCCCTCCAGATAAAACCTTACAGATGTGAAGTGGGTATTGATTTTTAGTTAGTGATGATAATGCACCAAGAAGTAATAAATTATAAGAAAGCAAGGTCAAAAAGAAAAGGTAAAAGGACTTTGCATTCTTGAGGAGGGTATTTCTCCAGATGCCTCAGACTTCCCTAAGTTCAAAAGTTGCCTGGAAAATGAGTTTATCCAGCTGAAACAAGAAGTCAGATAATGCTGGCCTGCCGAGGCTGAAGGGCTCATGTAGGGTTATCCATGCTGGGCGGCTGCAGAGCAAAGGGGGAGTAGAAATCTGTGGTTTGCTCTTGTTATTTCTGACACCTTCATGTCCTGGGGTGGGGAAGATCAGATGCCGTCCTTGTGCAAACAGAGTCGGGGGGAGGGGGGTGGCTGGCAGTCCCAAATTGCTCGGTGTGCCTGGAAAAGGCAGATGTTTCCCACGGTCAGCCTTGTTGAGGAGGGAACTGGCTTTTTGGGGCTCCTGGCTCCGCTGAGCCCTGCAGCCTGTATCAGAGCTGGTCTGCAGCACACAGCCACCCCACCCCTGCGGGAGCATCCAGCAGGGACGTGCATCTCACAGTCACCCTCCAGCATCCCCTCTCTCTGACCTCTGCTCGCTTACATGTCCGTTCACCACCCTGGCATCGTCGTGATGAAATATCAGCATCCTTCTGTCTCACAGTGCATTTCCAGAGGGTAATAAAGACCATCTTTTTATGAAAGGGGTCTTGGAACAGGGTGAATTGTCCCTTAGAAGTGTCAGTCTCTCTGTAGAGGGATTCTGGAGGATTAGAAGAGACTAGAAACTTAACTTCATGTGTCTAAGGGCAGTTGAGTTGAGTCCTAGCTTAAGTGACTTGCACAAGCCCTTGTGAGTCAGTAGCAGAGCCAGGATTAGAAATCAGTCCTGATTCTGACTAACTAAAGCCAATTACTGTCTTTAGTAGGATTTGTGCAAGTGTCTTCTCCAGTCTCAGCTCCTCTCACTTTGAAGAGTGTGAATCTGGGTTTCATTTACCAACATTGCTTTACAACCCCTTTTCTTTTTAAAAGGGCCTTAGCGGAAGTGTTAATATGACTTCTGCTTGCTTTAAGACCTTTATATTTTTCCTGAGTAATATAAAGCAGCTGACTCTTTTGGGGAGAGGGCCAGGACAGAGAGCACTAGAAAGCCCTCCAGTCTCTGAGGTTCCAGTAGCCCGTTGTTTTCTAGTGCATGATTTCTTCCTGCACCTGCAGGGGTTTGCAGTGCATGCACCAAATCTGCAGTCCAGCAAGACCTGGACAGCTCACGGAGGGAGCATCACAATGGCCCTACTTAGTGCTGCCCACGCTGGAGCTTGCCCAAAATAACTCCTAATTCCTGCGTCTGTGTATTAGCACATGCAAGAAGGATGTTTATTGTTTTAAACATCTGATTCTGCTTGCAAATGAAATCCAATGATGTTTTGTGGCTGCCACATTCATGAGTGTCCTGGATATCCGTCGGGGCAAGGCGGTGCAGGGCGTGACACCAGCAGCCCAGGCGAGGCTGATGCTAGGAGGTATGTCTGCAGTCAGCAGCACTGAGGGGCAGAGAGGGAGGATTCGTAGCTGAGACAGATCAAAGTTCATGACCCAGCTTTAGTGGAAGGTTACAAACAACTTAGCAGCTGGAAAACTACATTCAGGCTACACTCCCATGATTTCCCTGCTGCATAAGCCTTGAGGCAGAGAGGTTTATGTTACATCCATCCTGACAGCCCTATTCTCATATTAATCCACTCAGTATTGCATATTTAAATGCAATTTCCTTTCTTCATCTCCCTGTATGTCAGTCTTTGTGCTGTCATGGGGCAGGGAGTTCCACGGGCACATTTTGTGAACAGTTGTGACTGAACAAGTTCATCTAGATACCGTGAGGCTTCATTGGTGTGATTAAGAAGCTGTGCCTGGAGGGTCTGGAAGGCTGGAGGTAATTTAGGCTCTGTTGGAGCACAGTCCGCCCTGGTTCTTGAAACAGCTAAGATGGTTTTAACTTTTGGGGACCAGTAGGAAACCCTAAGCTCAGTGCAGGCTAAAAAACCTGAAGGAGGAAAGGTGATGTGAACTTTCTCCGAGCTCCATGCTGCCAACACTGTGCTTTTTGTTCAAAGCTCATTCCTGCATCTCTGCACCTAACTGCAGGCAAACCCAGTGGTCAGAGTAAGCCTGATTTTCCAGGCTTTTTAACTCCCCCCTCCACAGTACCTCCCTACCACCTCCTGCTCCGCAGGGGTCCAGCCACCCCTGCTTCCAAATCCCCCTCCCAGACAAATGCCTGGGAAGGGTCTCAGGCCAGCTGAGCCGGGAGGTGGCATCACATCAAGGCAAAGCATCATGGCAAGACTCCGGAGCCCTTCCGGGGGGGAGGAGAAGCTTTAGAAAGCAAAGGCCAGCGCCAAGCCTAAGCCTCTGCTCCAGCAGGAAGGTGAGGGAGGAGGGGATGGGGAAGGTGTCGGGGTGAGGAGGAAGGGGAGACGCCGCTCTATACAACCCCTCTTGTGTCCTTCCAGAGAATGTATCCTCCGCACAATAGCTCACCAGGCCGCTGGTGGGGGATAAAGGGCTCATTTTACCACTTGCCAGGCTCCAAATATTTCCAATTTGCCACTTTAATTGATGTCAATAAGGTTATGCTAAATTCGGAGATTTTCAGCCGCTCGGCATCTGAGCGCTGGCCTGGCCCCCCGAGGTGACAGGCTGTCCCCTCTCCCCCCACCTCTCCCCAGCACAAATGTAGCCAGGCACGCCTGCGGCGGCCGGCAGAGATCAACGAGAGGCATCAGGAGTTCCCTTCCTTCCCTCGCCGCAGCCCCGCTCCTGCAAACTCTTTACACTCTTAACTTGGCAGCCCGAGGGTCATTTTGCTGATTGCAGAAGGCAATTGCATTAAAGTGCTGGCGGGATCAGGGCACTGGTGTGAAGGCCTGTAGGCAGCAGCTTACCTCAAACTCACCCACAGGAACAAATCTGGCATTTTTGTGGGGAAAAAAAAAAAAAGGAAAAAAAAAAAAAAAAAGTTCATCTGTTTCAGGTCTCTAAGCAGGAAGATAGCTTGTGTGCAAATTTAATTACATTTTAAAACCAAGCACTATACTGAAATGAGCTGAACCGGGACTAGTTATCCTTTAATGCACAGATTTTTTGAGGGTAAAGAGAGCTTTGACATTTCAGTCCCTACTGCAGAATCTGCATCCAAACCAGGAAGGGTTTGTGTCTGGTTCAGTTAGGGACCTTCACAAACCATTCAGACTTCCAAAGACAGTGGCTGTCTTCAGTCCCTTTTTCAAAATGCAGATCATGGCTTGATATCTCGTGGGTTTCCTCTTCTGTGAGGGCTGTGCATAGGAAGGGAGGATGCTCACGGCAGCATATTGAGCAGGTTTCTCCTTGTTTTATTCCTTTCTCTAGCGTTCATTCTGAACAGCACAGTCAACGTTGTTCAGAGGGCAGCAAAAAACAGACCAAAGACTGAGCGTGCCACAAAGCAACCTCTCCATTACCCGTTAGGAATGTCTTTCATATAAAGCGTTAAGCACAGGGGAGCCAAATCTGGGGTCTGTCTTAGGTGAAAGCAGGCCTTCATTTTCCATCCGAGTTAAACCTATATTGATACAGCGTATTGCACTGATCAAGCACCAATATACGTAGATAGCCTCTCCCTGGTCTGCATGAAGGTATGCACATGTACCCTTTCTCCTCTGGATGATGGTGTGTTGTCTCCTGTGTTTCTCCAGGTGATGAGCATCCTGAGCAACCCCAGTGGGGTTCCTCCACAGCCCCAGGCTGACTTCTCCATCTCTCCCCTTCACGGTGGCTTGGACACTACCAACTCCATCTCTGCCAGCTGCAGCCAGCGGAGTGACTCCATCAAGTCCGTGGACAGCCTCCCAACTTCGCAGTCTTACTGTCCTCCCACCTACAGCACTACCAGTTACAGCGTGGACCCAGTGGCTGGCTACCAATATGGACAGTATGGACAAAGTAAGTGTGCTGAATGTATTCCTAATTCCTCTGTGCAGGGAATAGGAGAGGAGAGGAGAGGGAGGGGATCTGTGAAGGTATGGATATTGTTTTGGAAGGGATTGCATGGAAATCTGTCCATCTAGAGAGAAAAAGGGAATCTAGTCACCAGATAGATGGAGTTTGCTTCACATGGAGAGATTGCTCCCAGAACCCTTACAGTCCAATTCAAAATTCCTAATTAAAATATTTTAGGTAAAAACATTTCTATTAGTAAAGAAGAACAGGAATTCCCAGATCTATTCCCTCCCCCGTCTCCAGTTCTTGCTTCTCCGAAAGCCCTACGATGTTCATCCTGTTCAGCCAAAGGAAAGCTGGGATTTTAATGCCATCCCTTAGTGATGTAGAGCAATCTATGTTGCTTCTTCCCCTGCCCTCCATAACGTAAGGGATGTGTCTACAGCCAGCTTTTGCTACAAAAGCCATTAAGCCAGTGCCTGTCAACTGGGCTGTGGTTCTACTAAGACTGAAGTGAAGCTGGAACTATAATCCTGAACCCAAAGCTCAGACCTGGAAGGCAGTGAGGCCCTTGGAGGGTCTGTTTCTCCTCCAGAAAGCCTGGCAAAGGGCTCACCTGCCAGTGTTAAACTAATAATAAGTGTGGTGTTGTGAGAGAGTGATCCGCGGAGGGTTAAAGGTGCATCCTCTTCCTCCTGGAGCACTCCTGCTTGCCCATAGCTTGTCCTCAGTGACCTTTCTTTCCATTTGGCTGTGGCTTTTTATTCCCCTCTCCGTCACAGCCCTTTAATGTCTTTAACTTCTACAGCTAAATGAGAACCGGCTGTGGCGGCAGACGGGATCAATAGTAGCTTCCCCCCACCCCTCCTTTTTTTGTTTTTCGGGAGTTTGATCTGTGACCCCTTGACCTTCCCCTCGCTTCTGAATGTGAGGCTGGACACACGTGCTATTGATAAAAATCTTAAACAAATTCCAATACCATGTATTTCCAATAAAGATTCCCTTAGGCAAGACGTTAGTCACACCCATGTGTGTAAAAAATAAAATAAGGAGGACGATCTACGTTTTCTGAGAGAGAACAACCAGCAAAGGAGAGGGAAAGAGAAAGAAGGGTTTGTCTTGGTTGCTGCAGGAATTTTACTTGGGCCTCTCCTTGTGTTCATGAAGAGCTACTCACCCAGCCCTATTTAAGTTGTTCTGTTTGCCTCCCTTTCCTGCTTTCTGTCACACAGCTCCCTCTTTTCAATTTAGAAGTCCAGCATAGAGCCCACTGGGCTCGGTTTTGAGCAGTATTTTCCTGTTAGTAATCACAGGAGCTAAAAATCCCAGGCTAACAGCAAACCTTGCGTGGTCAACAGAATTAGTCCAGATGTGTCCCATGCCCACAGACCTCAAGGTAGCTAGTCATGAAGGCTTCATGCTCAAACGAGGAAGGTAGGTGAGAAACCACCACGCACTAAAATGCTGCTGCTCTGCAGTGCAGGGAACTGGAGTCACACCCAGCATGACTGCAAGTTTTACACATAAAGCTGCTAAGAATTTGCACGGCAGCTGCAGCACAAAGCAACTGTAGCTGTTCTAACATGGGATCTATGTTAAGCAGCGAATTCTCCATGTGTGCATGTTTATGTATAGGTATTTATAGGTACAGGTAAATTCAGGCAATATATGTCTGCTTCACTACAAACATTTCCTATAATGAGCTCCATTTATAATAACCTCTATTTGAGGAAACAGTTTTCATTGCTAATTAGTCCTGCTAGAGCAGGCACTTACATGAAGTTGACCTTCATATAAGAATTTTTTTTCTTGTCTTTCTCGGTGCATCTTGAATTTAGCAGATACTTCTAACTCCTTCCAGGTTTAATTCTTCACTGCTTCTCTTTGAATGCTGATCAGTGTGAGATGACCCCCATAAAGGCATTATTTATTGATGCTAAGTTCAAACTATGTATTTCTTCATTCTGTGATGTGGCAAAAAAAAAAAAAAAAAAAAAAAAAAATCTAAACCTTTTTTGGCTTCCCCTGTATTAAACCAACAAAACATAACTTTGACTTCTGGTGTGGGATGCCCTGGTGCCTTTTAACTCTTCCCACAGGAATTTAGGAACAAAAAGCAGTATTGAGAGTTGATAGTGGGTGTGGTTTTTTTTTTCCTTTTTTTTTTTTTTTTTTTTTTCAGGAGGATAGGGTTGCCATCAAATTTCCATTTTGCTGGGTACAGCCAAGAGCAGTATGAACAGCTCCAGCCATTCACCTTGCTCTCCCTCCTTTCCCAAGTATGCATTCAAATTCACCCAGAGCACAGGCACCAGCAAGAAAAGAGGCACAACCACACACACATGCCTGAGGAGTGAATTCCCTCTTTACATACAGCTTCTCAAAGTCATTATTTAATGTCATGACCTGAAATATCAGGGGACTAAACTGATAAGGTCTGGACAAGAGCCATAGCATAGGGTCTTTCCCAGACTCTAATCCTAGGAATCTCCCTGAAGCTGGAGACACCATCACACAACTTGATAGAGACCAGTGCTTGAGACAAGCTACTCCAGGATCCCAGTCCATGGGGAGCACCAGCCAGCATGCCATCCCCAAGTGCCCAACTCAGATCTGAAAGGACCCTGCTACCAGTAGAAGCGGTGCTTTCATATAATCTACCCTGAGATGAGCCTGCTTGCTTCCAGCATGCCAGCCTGTGCTATCCCAGCCGGTGAGGAGCAGAGATGCCAGATTAATGTGGTCCTTGTGGTTCCCAAAGGCCGGAGCTGTGTTAATGATGCCGGTGCTGGAACGCAGAAGCGTGAAAGGAATTCTAATAGATATGACAACTCTAATAAGAATTTGTGTCTAGAAGGGACCTCCTCTGGGGCAGGCATCTGACAAGACGTTGATGGCTGAAATTTGTTTACTCATTGGCACTGATTGTACATCTCCTGCCAGCTCCTTATTAATCTAATTTGAGACATTAAAGCTAGTGAAAGGGAGAGACTTTGACTGAAGCTCAGCTAATGAGCAATGTCACCATCCTGCCCTGCTCCTCATCCCCCTCAGACCACGGGGCAGGCAGGCGAGCTGGGACGCGGATTCACGCACTGCCTCAGGAGCTGTGGCTGCATTTCTCACCAAGACAAAGCAGTTTCCTGTAGGAAGAAGGGACGAAAGCAGGCGATAGAGCTCATGGAGATGAGTCAGCATGCAGTGGGTGAGTCAGATTCAAGCCCCATCCAGACTGGGGAGGTCCCACTGAAATCTTTGCAGCCATTTACGCTGGCACCATTGCATGCAGGGCATGGATTTGCAGGTGGCACAGGGAGGTGAAGTTGGAGGTCTGATCCTGCTGGCTTTCTGATCAGGCCCGTCTTCAGGCAGCTCCTCTGGAAACACCATTTTCCATAGTAGAAGTAGAATTTTAGCTCTTTTCGGTAGGTCCATGGAGAGATTTGAGGGACTGCAGCATCACACTGCACTCCACAGCAGTGCTTAACCCTGTCTTTTTTTTCTAGCAAGACTGTTTTCACTCTTTCCTAGGAGTATAACAGGGCCCTTGTGCCTGGGACAACCACTGAATTAGGCCTCTCTTCTAAGAGTCAGTCTGCAAGGTCTATTGGTTACACATCCTTTGATGTCAAATGCTTCATTTCCACAAAAAGCTAATCCTCATGTTGTGCTGTTTTCTCGCCCTCCTTCCCCTCCCTCCCCCACTTCAGCTGCTGTTGATTATTTGGCCAAGAACGTGAGCCTGTCCACACAGCGTAGGATGAAGCTGGGAGAACATTCAGCTGTTCTGGGTCTCCTACCAGTAGAGACAGGCCAAGCTTACTGAAGAGTCCGACTGTGCCAACAACCCACTCCAGCAACTTGGTACCACTGGAGAAAACACCACCAGCCTTCCAGAGATCTGCCTGTACCCGGACCCTACTCCTTCCCAATTCCCTTCCACCTCGCACCAAATTGAGCTGTGAAGGAGACAGAAACGATGGGGAGGGGTCTCCAAGTATCCAGCTCCTCCCAGAGCACTCAGAGGCAAGCCTGGCCTCAATGACCTGACTTCTGTGGCCAGAGACAATGGGTTGGGTACATTTATTAACCCTGAGTTCATGCCCTCCCTCTAACCTACCTGGCCATGGCATTTTGCCCACACTTAAGGACTTTCCATTGATCTAGGTAGCTGGCATAGTCAAAGCCAAATTGATCTTTTTTTTCTTTGTAAAAAAAAAAAAAAGAAATGTTTCATTTTGTTTCCTTTTCTTTCCATTGGTGTAAATTTGGTGAATGTTGTATACGAAGGAATAACCAAGCTGATCGTTAAGGATGATGTAATAGGGACCACAGAAGGCCTATGGACCAAATATACGAACTTGTTTAAAAACAAACAAACAAACAAAAATCATAAACATAAATTAAAGAGACAGCAGATTTCCCCACCCCACTCTACCCTTCTATTCTCACTGATGGCTTCCCAAAGCAGGGCCAAGGCAGGCCAGATTGCTGCTAAGCAGGGGCAGGATGTAAGTCTGTCCAGCCTGGGACCTTTGGAAAATGTAAATGTAAATTGCTGCATGAGGACTGGAGATTATGGGCACGGGCACAAGCAACATTTACATTTCCTCTTAGGGACCAAGTTAGACCTGATTATCACTGAAAAGACATGGGCTTCGGATAGCAGCTGCAGATGTGATAGCAAACTCTGGCCTTGCATGCACAGAGGAAGGACATTGGATACAGCTGAGTATGTTGGAGCTTTTGCCCATCCAGTCGAGAAGGATGAGGACTGTCACGGCCCTTCTTTCACTCAGTGGGAGAGAAGTTTGCCATGAAAGCAAAGACAGGAGAGGGAAGAGTCAAAGAGGTTTGTTAGCTGCCTGCTTGCAGGGGTCAGTGTGCAAAACTGTGTTCTTCTACAAGGAAAGGGCCACCTGAAAGAAAATGGTGCTTCTTCTGAAGGTGCTGTCCTGCAGCTGCCTGTCCCTGGGGAATGGATATGGATGTGGAGTCAGAGGGGAGATGGCCTGAAGAGTCTTTAACAGCATCTAGGAACAAAACGCGCTCTCTGCCCACAGCATTGCACCTGTTTGTACTGCAGAAGAAAGTACTGTTTACCTTACCGATGGCATTTTGTATCCTCCAGCTACCAGGAGAAATGCTTGCCCTTGTCCATCCTCCCTGCTCTTCCCTCATCCCTCTCATTTTGCATCCTCTTCTGTACAATGTGATCTCTCAGCTCCTTCCCTCTGCTTTTCATTTTGGTGCTGGAGACTCTCCCTCTCTAAGCTAGATCTTGTTTTCTGGATTTATCACCCCATTTTTTCTGTAGAAGCCAGTGCTCTTGCTTTTGTATCAGCTCACAATTCTGCTCATCACACTGCTCAGATAAAAGAAACCCACAATAAGAAGTTATTGCTAAGTCATGAACCACATGGGGTTTTAGTTTCCCTTCTGCATGTGGTAATGATCCTTGACGATTCTTAAGCAGATCTCAAATATATATATAGGCTTTTTTTCCCTCATCTCCCTGTATCCAGAGGGCTTGCTTCAAGAACACCCTGAAATTTGACCTGGAGACAATGAGGAAAGCTGCCCCTGAGACAACCGCCCCTGAGACAACCATCTTGATCCACAGAATCTGTGCCAGCCAGTGGCCGATTTGTAAAGTCCCATGGCAACAGGCAGTACACAGAGTCATCTACAGTCTGCTTACTATTTTATATGTCTACTTAGGAATCATCCTAAAGGATAACAAATACCTGCTTCTGCCCACTGGAGATAACGGGACCACATGGTCAGATGAGTTCTGGTCTAGCATATGTTCCTAGGGCCTGGTTGTTAAAGGAGACACTTCTGCCATGCCCTGTTCTGTTACTGCTGTTTCTTCCATTCTTTCCAAATAATCTGCTCTTGTTTTTGCAGCTGAAACAACATTTTTTCTGGGGAACTGTCCCCTGCCTTGCCCCAACATCATTTATCATGAACGACCAAGGCGCTTTCTTTTGAGCCATGTGGGCAAGTACCTGTTGGGACCAAAGCAGAGTTTTGTTTCTTATGTTGCTCAGCATCCTATCAGATCCACATGTGGCTTTGATCAGCTCTGCTGTATGGGTGTGACAGAGCCTGCTCTACATTCCTGGAAGTGTGTTAATACATCAGCTTGGCCGTTCTGCCTCGCACTCACCTGCATGTGGCTGTGCAGGAGCTGAGAGGGTGACAACTGCAGGCTGCGTTACTGTCATTTATCCTGCAGAGACCCTGGTTCAGCCTCTGCTTGTCTGGCTGTATCACACATAAATCTTCCCTAGTTGCAAGAGACTTCCCCTGGGTCACAAAGCTTTGGAGCACTTGTAGCTTGCATTCTTTGCTTCCTTTCTCAGGCTAGTATCTTGCAGCTACAGCTGGATGAACAGGTAAGGCACTGATTTCCTTGAGGTGACTGAAGAGCCAAAAATGAAGGGACCAGTCACATTACCTCGAGCATCTCCCTGCTTTGTGCCAGTTTGGGATCTTGGAAAGCAACAAAAGATGCCGTTCCATCTTCTTAATGCTTTAGAGATGATCTGAGAGAGAAATCCCTTTTGAAATCCAATCCTGGCTTAAATGTCATTCCCAAGAACAATCACCTTCCGTGACTGTCACAGCTGAACTGGGGGATTGAGAGCAAGGGTGTCTGTGGTGGACACCAGCCTAGGGATTAATGCCTGAAACACCTGTTTGAATTTGCTCCTGCGTGTCAGCATCATTCTGAGCTGACTGCTAAAACAACAGAGCACACGATTTTCTTCTTTACCACAAATAATATTAACGAGGCCAAATGCTGGTCATCGCTGGTCTCAGAGCACCTTCAAGTCTACAGCCCCATGCGTCTCCTTGCCACCAGGAAGCAGAGCCTGCAGCCAGTGACTGCTGGCCCTGTACCTGCCCTGGATGTTTGTAATCCCTTCTTGTATCCCTGGTCCTTTACACTGAAATTTCTGACCAAATGCATTCCTAGCTGCCTGCTAAACTGGAAGGAAAGCTTCAGTTTGTTATGAGAATTGCTTGTCCGCAACTGCCACTAGCAAAAACCTGTCAGCTCTCCTCTCCCTTCCACTGTCCTATTTTCCAGTTGTGCATACCCATGCGCGTAGCCCACCTCCCAAGCATCCTCGAAGAGCGGACAGTCCGTCCTAGCAGCAAGTGTGTTCTTGAGCAGGACTTCAGAGCTCAGAGCCCAGTACAGGACCCTGCAAGTAAAATGTCTTAAAAAGAGGGAGCACTGCAGAAACCTGCTTGCCACTTAGCTTCACCAGAAAGTCCATGGACACCCGGGCACTGCTGTAAATAGAGTTCTTAGAGGAATATGAAAAACGCCCCATGCTAGTGCAAATAGCTATTCTCTGACCTTTCCCTTGTGGTCGCACTTTGTACATTAGTTGGAAATTTGGTCATGTGCTGTATGTTTATAGAAAGTTGACATTTTTTTATACTAAAACCACAGTGAGTACCGTGCTAGTTAAAAAAAAAATAA
Source organism: Anas platyrhynchos (assembly GCF_047663525.1). Taxonomy (NCBI): domain Eukaryota; kingdom Metazoa; phylum Chordata; class Aves; order Anseriformes; family Anatidae; genus Anas; species Anas platyrhynchos. Next base: position 6,935,239 of record NC_092608.1, on the reverse strand, counting down.
TAAAAAAAAAAGGGGGTGGGAAGGGCAAAATGTAGAAATTTGCCTATCGTGTGTTTTCAAAATACATTCCAGAATCTTTGGGGTGGGATGGGTTTGATTTGAGGATTTTTTTGGTTTCTTTGTTTTGTTTTAAGGTACATTCATGTATGAAAGTCAAAGTATTTTTTGTTTTGTTTTGTTTTATGGATTGCCAACCTCAGTTCTGCTGAAAGAAACAAACTCAGGGGGTAGGGTGGGACAGAACAGAGGGAGGTGCCGTGAAGGCGAAACAAAACCGAGCATGGAAGAGCAGCAATCGACAACAGGCAAGCAAGCGATGGACAGCGGGACCCTGAAGAATGTGCGGCCGTGGTCGCTCGAAGCAGACCAAACAGGGACTGAGCAGACACTCACCCACTGGTGACTCCGAGGGTGCCTAGGGATCCAAAACCAGTCACGCACCTCGCACAAAGAAGCCACCAAGTGACGTGATGCGCTCCAGAGCCGTTCTCTCAGGTCGACATTTCTTCGTGCCTGCAGATGAGAACTGACAGCCTTGGGGGAATGCAGAACCGCCGAGTGGGTTTCTTGTACCTCCCCGCACCCCTCCTTCACCTCTCAACACCATCCTGAGACCACCGAATGGACATTTCCTCACTGTGTCCAGTAGCTCAGCAGATTGGCTCCTGTTGCTCAGAGACTTTGTGTATTTAATGCTTCTAACCCGTCATCCTTAACACCTCCATATACCCACCTGGGGAATATCTACATAGCACTATAGGACATTCCTTATTCCTAGTAACTGCGAATATGTTGCTTCTGTGTTTGACTCATAGCCATTTTGCTCCATGTGTAAGCCTGCGTGTGAGTGTGTGTGCGTGTGTGCCTGCGTGCGTGCGTGTGTATATATATAATCGCACCATAATTTATTCAGCTATATGGAGTAGTATAGTAGAAAGAGAAACTGGTATTTGCTTTAACTACCTGCTGCCTGTAGGTGTCTCTCTGTAACTCAGGCATAACTGTTATACATTAAAAAAAAAAAAAAAAAAAATTAAAAGTGTCTTTAGGTGGCTTGTTTGCTTAACTCATTCTGCAGCATGCCAGGAACAAGGAGAAAAGGTGGTAAATCACAAATAATTACCCACACACAAATTACACATCTTTTTGCTAAAAAAGGCAAAATTATGGGCTTTGTTCCTTAATGAAAATGCAGAAAAACTACACAAATAAATGAAACATTTAATTTCACTGTGACTTTTCACAAGGGAAGGACAATTACCTGGCCTGTTCTAAATGCAACCATTTCTTTATGCATTCATTTTCAGCAACTGATTGCAGGGGCAGAGGCAGGCAGGCAGTGTGGGCTGGGCTGGGACCAGGCTGCCACATTAACTCCAGCTCTGCAGGCACCTGGCTTTCGTTAGAGGGCAAAGCACAGCATCGACAAGCGGAAAAATATTTTGAAACTCTATGGAGCAATACATGGCTTGGGGCTTCAGCAATTGGTAATAAAGCATTTCGCCTTTAAACAAAGCACTGAATTCAAAAGCAATTTCCATCTGAAGATGTTTTGGCTCTCTGTAAAATAAGTTGATCCTCATCCAAGTGGTGCTGGACCAATATGTGCACACAGAAACCAGGGTAATTAGGTGCTGACTTTTTTTTTTTTTTTTTTTTTTTTTTTTTTTTTTTTTTCTCGTTGCTTTTCAGCAGAGGGATCAATCCACAAAGGGGCAGTGGGAGCTGACTGCCTTCCCCAGCCCAGCTGAGATCGGTGTTAGACAACATACTAAACGTGTGATGGGATGCTGCTCATGTCTCTTGTGAGCAAAAGAGGCAGCAATCTGCCTGGCTGGAGTCTTGCACCAGCACAAGACGAATCAGTGGAGGCACAGGGGCCGTTGTGTTTGCAAACACTGCCAGCAGCACCATCCTTCACCTTGTGCACACTGCCACATGCAGCTAGCTGCAGAGTCAGTTGCTGAGATCCTGTCTTAAAAATATCCTGCTCCCCTTGGTGCTGTCTTTGAGGAAACACTGAGCCCAGAGCCCTGGATTTGGGCAGAAATCTTCACTGAAGTTGTGCGGTGTCCTCTGCCTTCCCAGGGGACTCCGAAGCTGTTCTTAGCACACAGCAAAGCTCCCTCCAGGTTGGGTGGGCTTCAAACCCTGGCCACTGCCTTCCTTCCCATCAAGCATGTAAGGGGACACGCCAGCCTGGGGCCAGCCACCCCAGGAGGTGGCTTTGTGGTGGGCTTGGTTTGCAGCAGGGCAGTGGGCTGGGGGCTGTGGTGGGCTCTGCCAAGCCCTGGGAGCACGAATGGAGAAAAAACTCATGCATGATGGCAAAGGTGCTGTGATGTCAGAAAATCTCTTTTTTTGTGTGTGATGACATGAGAAACGACAAGGCCACCTTTGGGAAAGAACCATACTAAATTTTAACAGCCGGAGCAGGGATGCTAGCACCAGCTTCTTAGCTGCATCCCAGGGGAGCTATATCCCAGGTGTGCTACTTTTATCCACACCAAAAGACCCTTTCCACCCTAGATGCACTCTCACTGCTGCAGTTCACCCAGCAGCCGGCTCGTTTTGGCAGGGGCTCAGTGGGCCGCACGGTGTTCACACAGGGATTTGTATGGGCAGTGCGAAGAGCAGGTGACTGTCATTTCCTAGGAGCCCTAAAACGACATCATATCTAGCCACAGCCCTTTTTTAACATCTGCACTGAGCTGCCACTGGAAGGTAAGAGCTTTGTGCCTCCCCACCAGCCCTCCCAGAAGCAGCTTTGCTCCAGCACTGGTCACGTCCAGGCGCTGTTGCTGCCGGCCCTGCAGTTGCAAACGTTTCAACACTGCCCTCAACTGTTCCCTGAGCTCCTCGTCCTCTCTCCTAACGACTCAAACCTTATCTGAGGAACACAGGATATTTCCCAGGCCTTGCCAGAGCCTATCTATTGCCCTCTGAAAGACATCAAGGGTGCAAGCTGGCCCACGAGGGAGCTGCTCTAGGCCGATAGAGCTCCAGCTACAAGTATCACCAGTCAATTATGGCTCTAAGCTGTCATCAACTTTAATCTGCTGATAAGCCGGTGATAAATCAAATTCAAGTCAATTTGACACCAGCTGTTAACTTTTGCAAGTGCACTGCATCCTGCAGGCTGGGGACGGGCAAGTGCGAGGCGCCCAGGGGTCACCGTGTCGTGTCTGTGTGGAGTCAGACCTTGGGACACCCGGGCACGTATGTGCTGCACGGACATTCCCCTGGACCGCTGCAGTCACCCCTCTGCAGCTGGGGAAGGCACAGGAGGACATGGCTCCAGGTGAGCCCAAACACACAGCACCTCTACCTGTCAGTGCTAAGTGATTTTGTAGGGTGGGAGGGCTTGGCAGGGTAATTAGAACTTTTCTTTTGAATTAAAAAAAAAAAAAAAAAAAAAAAGTTTGAAGTATTTACATCATCTTCACATTTTCACAAATATTTTTCCAAGAAGAAATAAGAGGAAAAAAAAATACTTTTAATATTGAGATTGCTTCCACTTTTCCATTTAGTCCTCATTTAAAAAAATATGAAAGAAAGGAAAGGAAAGGAAAGGAAAGGAAAGGAAAGGAAAGGAAAGGAAAGGAAAGGAAAGGAAAGGAAAGGAAAGGAAAGGAAAGGAAAGGAAAGGAAAGGAAAGGAAAGGAAAGGAAAGGAAAGAACAACATGGAAAGGAAAAAAAATATTTTTGCCTTTCTAACCTGGAATTTAAAACTTTTTTTAAGCTAAAACTAAATAAACTGTGTTTTTTTTTTTCTTAATTTCTCTGTATTAAAAAAGGAATAATTAAAAATAATTTGTAAAACATCCTTTTTAGACAAACAAAATGTTTCAGAAAATGTTGTTTTAACCAGCTTTTTTTTCAACTCCTCTTTTCCATTGTGTTACCTTTCCCAGCACTGCTGTAATGTAATCGTTTCAAATGCTGTTTTACAAACACAGACAAAGGTTAAGTGACTTACACGAGATCATTGTTTTAAGTGTCTGAATCTTGTTCGTGTCTCAGCTGACCACTCACCAAATCTCAGCTGCGGTGTTGTAAAGATTAGAGATAAGCGAGGCAGAAAGCCCAGCTGTGCAGGGTGTGAGTGCTGTGAGAGTTTGGGGCGTTTTTATAGTATTCTGCCTGTTTTTTTGCATTTAAGGTGAAAATGCACACAGGAGTATGACCCAGGGACCATAAAAGTGTGCAGGTGCAGCCCAAGTTAGGACCGTCCCTGCGCACACGTAGGGAAGGTGTGCCCACAAACCTCGCTGCCTGTCTCCCTTGCTTAAGATCAGTCCCTACTCTTTCAAGCACCTCACTGAGATCTTTAAAACTTGCTCATGATTTCAGCTCAGTTCCAAAAATTGGCATCATGGGCTTGATTTTTTGGGGAAGTGCAGAGAATCTGTGCACTTCAGTCACCCCCGCTCCTGCAGGGCTGTTTGCCCAGCTCGGGGGTCAGTCCCCACGCACAACCCATGTTTAGAGCTGTTGTTGCTTGTCCTGGTGCTTAGAGCTACTGCCAGACAGTGACCGTGCCATCAAATCTGGCTCAGCAGCCTTTAGCTCTGCAGCATTTTATGAGCAATTTCTTTTCGGAATAGGTGTAGAGAAGTTTATTATAATGGGCTGTGGACCTGCATAAAATCAGGGTATTCTGAGCAGGGAGAGGTGTATGAAAGGGAATTAAATGACTGAAAAAGGATTTCCTTGTGAGGCCCATTTCTTTCTTTTTTAAGGATTAATATAATTAATATCCTGTCCCGGGCGGGCCACAGTCTCACCAGGCACAAACCAGCCCAGAATTTTAACTGGTTTTGCTGATTTACACTAGCCCGCAAGCTCATCCTGCATTCCTGCAGCGAGCAGCACTAAGTCCTCCTAAAGCTATGCATTCCTGGGCCTGTATTCCCATCATTTCCTACCCAAGCTGACTTTCCTCTCATTTTCCCAGGAGTGCTGGGTGCTGAGGTGGGCTGCACCCAGGCCCAGCCCTGCTGTTCCCAGGGGAGCATGAGCTGGTTTATCACATCCTTTTTCGTCTCTTGCCCCCTACTCCCCAGCAATACACAACCTTGAGGTGCTCTCTCAGAAATAAATAAAGAAGGGGGAATCTTTCTGCATGTTCCTCACCCTATTCTACACAGAATTGTCTTTTGTGTATACCCAGGCTAATTATTATTAATAGCAGATATGGGCTTGTTTCAACTGGGAAAAAAAAAAAGGGGGGGGGGGGTTAGGGGGGAAGGGGAGGGAGGATGAGAATGGGAGGGAAGAGGTGGAAAAAAGAGAAAAAGAGAGAGAAGAAACCCACAAGAAACTGTTCACATTTCCTGAGACGTCGACAAAGCTTTTATGAATATAACTGGATTTGTAACAAGCATTGCAGCTGCATATAAGGCATTCAGACATGGAGACAATTTTACTAGATAATAGACTATCATGCAGGATACAATTTAAATTAAAAAATGCAATTTTCACCTTGAAATGAACAAATGATTACAATTTCTATACAAATTAAGGCATTCAGGCTCTCTTTCAGTAGTGGCATCAGTCCATGAAATATGACATAATTACCATGAAATACATTTTCAAATATTTTGATTTTTGTCCGCCGCTTTTAAAAAACATAGCCCCAGCTTCTGTGTGCATGTGCGTGCGTGTGTGTGTATACGCGTGGGGGGAGAGCAGCTCACATTATCCCACCTTCTGGGGAAAAACACATTAAAAAGAAAAGAAAAACTACCCAAAGATTAAGCTTCCCCCCCCTCCTCCTCACTCCCCCTCCTCTTGACTTATGAGATAAAATTGAAAAAAAAATCAGACAGAAAGAAAAGGAACGCAAGCGAAAGGCTCTAAAGCCTCCAGATTTATCTAAATTACTACGCTTATCTGCAAAAATCACATCTGCTGGTTATCTACTGGCTCTGCAGATCTCCTGCCTTCCCCCCCCCCCCCTTTCTCCCTTAAAATGATGTTTTTTTATTCCTCTCTTTTATTTTTTAATTATTTTTCCATTATGTTCTCTTTTGATAGCTAGAGATACAAGGTGAATTGGAGATATTATTCTCCATGCACATGCCCATGCAGGTCCTACTGACGGCAGGGAAGTTTGGCAAGGGAGCGAAGGGTGGGTGAGAGGGGTCCTGACACTGCCCAGCTCACACTCTGCAAAGAAGCAGTGCCTGTTACTTGGGGTAAAATGCCACACTTGAAGACCTAAAGATGAGTTGCTTTGGTGGAGATTTAAGCAACCAACCCCCATGGGATGCAGTTTGCTGGGAGCTTCTTGCAACCTGTCACACCTGAACCAAGCTCTGCTGGTGGGTTTCAGGGAAAGTGGGGCTGGGGCCATGACTTCTGCAAATGCTGCCATCCCTTCATCCTCCAGCACACCCAGTTTGCTGCCTAACCTGCAGTCTTATTTAGAATTTATTTAAATTAAAGGTCATTAGTGGGTTGGGAGAATGAACTGTGCCTCTTCTTACACTGAAAATTCGTGAAGTTCTTCGGTGCTTTGGCAGACCTACACTGGAGTGGTCCTTTTTAAACCCCTCATAAAACGGGTCACGGGAATATTTTACCAGGTGGGTGTGTGCTGGGATTAAATTGTTATCTGGAACACAATTCAATATTTTCAGGTGGTGAACATAGAATACAAACTTTTTGGTCTGGAGCAGAGAAAAGGAGCAGAGTCCTTCAGAAATGACTTTGCGTCCCGCAACATACAGGCACCCGTCATTGCCGTGAGCCCAATGGTTCTGCACATTGGCCAGGGAGGAGTGAAAAGCCAATCCTGTGCTCAAAAATCCACCCCATCAGTTCAGCACAGATCAGCGGTGCCTTGAAATTAGCTCGTGCAGCCTTTGCCGCAGCACACAACTGGTGGAGACACATTTTGTCTGACCTATTGTGGATATCAGCAGCAAACTGCCCAAGCAGGATGAGGCCGGGAGTTCTCCTCTTCCCTTCTTTGTTGTGCAGCCTGAATTTAAAATTTGGCCGAATTTAAAACCATTTGCATGGAGGCTTGGTGTGGGGGAAATAATGTTTGGCTTCATGGTGGGCGCGACCAGCTCTTTGAATTAAAATGTTTGCGGCTTTTTGTGTGTGGTTGTGCAGCGGAAAATATTCCTGAGAAACCTTGAGTACAGAGGTGGTCCTGCCTCCGTAGTAGGACCAATTTCTATCCCTCTGTCTCTCCAAAACTGTGTCCCTGCCTATAGCAGCCATACAGGGAATGGGAAGCTGGCTGTGGTATCTCCAGTCTTTGTTGCTTAAAGGTGAGTTGACATTTGTTCATGTGTCCAAGACTTTACCCGCAAAAACATGACAGTGGAAGGTTTCTTAACGAAATAATCACACTCTGTGATCTGCATTCAGCATGTCTACAAGTCAGGAAGGGTAAGAAAAAAGCCACACCCATTGGTAAATTCAGATGAGCTCATGATAAAAAAAAATAATAATGTTGGAGACTTCAGAGATGTTAATGCCCTTGGAGGGAAGCATCCCTGTGGCTGCTCACATCGCAGAACGTGTGTTGGTGCTCTCTGAGACCACACAGCCCCTTAATCCTCTGAGCAGGGTATTTCACCAAATTTAGGAAGACTTTAAAGCTGTTCTCAAGGTAATTATGGCATTCGGTGTTCTGAGTGTGCACAAATAAGGAAGATCCGGGAATTGTTTATTGAGAAGTGTCAAAGTCCAGTTACCTGCAGCAGGAGCAGCCTGGCAGAGGATAAAGGGATTGCCAGGAAATGATGTCTTATCCCATTAAAAACAATTTCATTTTTTGCTAACATATTCTTTGAAATTTCCTCTCTTCTCTGAGAAAATCTAGCAACACTTTATATTTATGAACAAACATTTATATTTAATATTTAATATTATTAAATATTAATTTAATATATTAATATGAACAAATATTTATTTGTTCATAAATATTATATAAATAAAAATTTATATTTATGAACAAACATTTATTTTAGTTCAGTTAGAAATCGTTGTTAATTTGGTAAGGACAAGTGCTTGTACAGCAGCTGAAGCCACTTGTTGTACTGCCCAGCACCAGGGCACCAGGGCATCACCTGCAAGGGCTCCGTTGGGCAAAGCCCAGGGTCCCAGCAGCCCTGAGGCCTGGTGGCATTGAGGTTCCAGCAGACTGAGGGCTGGTGGCATTCAGGTTCAGCTTGAGGTCCCAAACAGAACAAATTTTCAGAGATAAAGACCCTCCCTTCCCGCCTCTCTCCTTTTAGAGAACCATCCCTAAAACCACATTTCCCTCTTTGCCAAGCCCTGTGCCTGCAGAGGGAGCGTACCCACCCTCACGTAGCAGGGGAACGAAAAGTGCTCAGGAAGGCAAACCTCCCCAGCCTGTGCTCAGAAGCATGAGAATAGTTTACACGACTATTGTCACTTGCCTTTTAATCCAAAAGGAGCCAAGATGCATCTCTGCTGACAGAGGTTCAGCTGCTCCCTGTGGCTGGGATTTAGGAAAAGCAGGCTTGTGTTCAGCTCCAGGTGTTGTCCATCTCTGTCACTCAAGGCTGCCGTCGCCCACCTGGATTTTGCACACCCATCCTACATCTCAGCCTGACCTCTTCACAGAGGTCTCGGTTTTAAATCCTCCCAAGGTGTTTTCAGAGCCCAGTGTTGGATCTGGTACCAGCTGAGTGACGCAGGTATCCAGAAAGCTGTCCCAGGGGGGAAGGTCCTGGGCCTCAGCTGTGTTCTTGTCTTCCCATTTCAGGCACAACGAGCTCAGCCAGAGGCCCAGCCTCACCCTGCAGAGCCCATGAGCTGTAACAACCCCAGGAGATGATGATGGGTTTCACTTCATTATTCATACAGAGCCCCCCAGCTACTGGGATTTGCTCTACAGGACCACTTCTGCCTTGGGAGCTATATAATGCTGTCTACAGCCATGTTCTTCTGAAACCTTCACCTTCCGTGAATAGCTTGAACTCATGGTGGCTTAAGCTCACTCCCATCGTAGATCCACATCCTGTGGATCCATGTCTAACATCTTCTCAGCATCTGATCTCCAAGAGTCTCTCCAAACTGCGGGTTGTACGTCATTAGAGAGGGAGCCTTGCTCTAGAGCTTCAGTTGCCATCTAGCAGCAGTGGGAGGGAGTTCTGGGCATTGAGCAGGTCTGGTTTCAGATGGTGCTTGATGAGGTTTGGGCTTAATTTGTTCTCCTGTCGTGCTTCATGGGCATCTCTGTTGGATAAGGGAAGTTTTCATCCCTCGCAGCCACTTCTTGCTGTTACTGCTCAGCACCTCCTGCAGGAGGGCTTGGGAGCCAGCAGGTGGGCACAGAGAGCCAAACGCATGAGAGTTTTTATTATTATTATTATTAAAATTACAGAGCAATTAACTGTAATTAAGAAAGATAAAACTTCAGAAGGAGAAAGCACAGCTATCCTGCTGGCACTGTGCTGGCAGGAAAGAGCATCTGCATCTGCATTGCTGGTTCTGGAGAGATGACGTGAAGAAAAATGAGCCCCAGGAGGATGCCGTTCCCTGTGAGGCACACAACAGGCTGCTCTGGTCCATTGCCTGTTCCTGAAAGATCTCCCTGATGTTGCCCCAAACACTCAAACTCATGATCCAGCTTGAGCACACCTCCTTGTCCATGTTAAACAAAGGGAGCCCCATCCCTAGGGCAACCACCAGCAAGCCCAAAGCCACCCCCAAGAAAATCCTCACCTCTGAGACCAGAATTTACTTCATTTATTGAAAACCCTGTGCCTTTAAGGCTGGCCCCAGCTGCGTTTTCCACCGTACAGAAGAGGCTGAGAAATTAAGTTATGTGAGGCTCCTGCAGCTGAACCAGATGCGACTAAAACCAGCCTCTTTATGTATTCATGAGCTGTGTGGAAGAGAAATAAAAGGATTCATTACCACGCAAACTGTTACTAATGACATGTACCTGGTGCCGAGCACCTCTGGAAATCTAATGCGACACACTGGAGGAGAAAATGTATTCGCTTTTCAGAGGCCGGCACTGAATGGAAAATTTCCCCTCCTTGGCCCTTCCTCATTCTGCATTCACTAAAAGCAACATTTACAATTCTTCTGCCATTATGTCCTACCAGGGCCTCTGCGCTTTCTGTCATGACCTTGATATTAGCTGAAAATTGGAAATTCGCTGGCATAGCGGAGGTGGGGAGGGGTGTGAAAAAACTTGCTCTGCCTCCTGGTTTGCCATGCACTGAAGGAAGAAAAGAAAAAGAAAGAAAGAAAGAAAGAAAGAAAGAAAGAAAGAAAGAAAGAAAGAAAGAAAGAAAGAAAGAAAGAAAGAAAGAAAGAAAGAAAGAAAGAAAGAAAGAAAGAAAGAAAGAAAGAAAGAAAGAAAGAAAGAAAGAAAGAAAGAAAGAAAGAAAGAAAGAAAGAAAGAAAGAAAGAAAGAAAGAAAGAAAGAAAGAAAGAAAGAAAGAAAGAAAGAAAGAAAGAAAGAAAGAAAGAAAGAAAGAAAGAAAGAAAGAAAGAAAGAAAGAAAGAAAGAAAGAAAGAAAGAAAAAGACACAACTGTTTTTAAGTAGCCAGCAGAAAAATGCAGAGGATGCAGAAGCAAGAAGGGAGGGGAGGCAGAGGGATGGACATGAGTGGATGGAGTGCCTTGGTGGCCTTGTCTCTGCAAAGGAGAGACAAAGGTCCCAGCAACTTCATGTCATTTCTCACATCTGGGTGTGGGCGGTAAAGGCTCCCCAGATGGAAGGAGAAGAGACTTTGGGTTCTGTTCTTGCATCCCTTTACACTGATGCATCCCCAGCTCCTTCAGCCAGATCACTACCCCAGAGCTGGCCCCGTAGTTTTCATCCAAATGAATTAAATGAGACACACAGCTTAATGAGGGAGCAAGGAGGGAGGGGTGAGGAAAAAGAGTGAGGGGTTTCACCGCTTTAGTAAGGTGCTGAGCACCTCTGCATGGTACGGTGAAGTGAAATGATGGCTGTGAATTTGGCTGGGAACATTTGCCAGGAGGGCTTAAGGAGCCTGGGGAGAAGGGGACTGCTGGTGGAGACAGCAGGGAGGGAGCAGCAAAACGTGGTTCCCTCTTGTTCAACCCCAGCTGCTGAGTTCAAATCAACATCTCGGTCAAGCTCAGGTTGTTGCTGACACTCACGTGTCTCTATGCTCCCATTTTTCTCCTTTCTAAACTTTTGCAGCCACCCTACCTCCCTGCCAGCATCCCCATCACTTGTCAGCTTGCTTCCCATCCACTTCGTCGGCCCCCACGTCCTTGCTTACTGAGGGGTGCTTGTGTTAGTTGGAGAGCCTTCTAATTTAATCAAGGTTAGAGATGCATTTCTTGCTTGCCCGTTTTGCTGCCCCCCCCCCCTCTGATTAATTCTCAGGGCTCCAGCTGTGCTGTTCTGTTTTTGCTTGTCGCGTTCCTGCTGCATCACACTCCGTCTTAGATGGCCTGGTTTGTGACTTCCTTCAGCTCCGGGAGCCTTCCTGAAATGAAGTTTGTGGAAATAAAGGAGGATAGGGGTCCCCAAGGTCTCTCAGTTAGGAGTAAACTTGCCCAAAGGTCGTGCTGTCCCCATGGGAGCTGCATCCTCTCTTCTCTGTGTTGGGGAGCTCGTTCCCAAACTGGCTCCAAACTGGGCAACCAGTCATTCCCAAATGCGGGCAACCAAGACTCAGTGGGAGAAAGCCACAGCTGACCAGGCTCTTTCTGCCCACCATCCTGTGTGGTGTCAGCAAGAAATGTCCCCCACCCCATCCGAGGCTCTCCCAGCCCAAAGCTGTTCTGGGAACAGAACCTTTTGCTCTGACCCTGCAAGCCATGAGCGCAGCCTGAGCTCTGCCCACAATTGCCCTTTTCTAACCTGGGCTCTGGCTGTCTGCAAGGGGAAGGGATGTGACCTTCACTGAGGTTCCCACTGGGCAGAACATCCCTCCCACCCAGTGGCAGGGCAATGGGAGAAGTGGAGCAGACACAGCATGAGCTGCTCGTGGGCTTTGCTTTTCTGTGCCATCCCGGTATCTGCTCATCCTACCCCCGGGGCCATCCCCAGCATCCGACAGACAAATGGACAAGGCAAGGGGAGAGAACAGGGAACGCGTGCAAGAGGTTAATAAATAAATTTGTGTCGGGGCAGATGAGGGAGCTGGTGAGAGCATCACAGCACCAGTCCCTGCAGCACAACACAGCTGCTAAAAGCTGCCTCCGATTGCAGCAGCCTGGAGAAGGGGAAATCAGCCCTGCCTTTGGGAGCGCTGCCAGAGGTGAGAGGCAGGGCACTTTGGGCAGTTTGGAAGCGCTGGCATACTGCTTTTGGGGGAAAGGGCACCAGAGCTCATCTTCCCCAAACCCTCACAACTCATCTAACTGCACCGAGGAGGAGGCAGAGCTGAAACCAGCTTTGCTGCAGCATCTGTGGGCCTCTTGCGCATGAGGTTTTGGCCAAACTTCAAGTGGTTTTGGTTTGAGTGATGGTTGGCAAATGTGGACGGAGGCTTGCACTGGGATCTCTGAGCTCAGGCTTTGTCTCAAAGGTTGGATTTCCCGGTCTGGGAATTTTCCTGCCCATTTCTGTCCCCACCACCAAATTTATTGATCGTGATGGGTCTCAGCACTGGGCTAATGGCTCTCAGCTGTGGCTGAACCTGCATCAAAAATCACGCTCCGTATGGTTGTCAATCTGACCTCGAATCAACGCCACAGGACTGAGCTTTCACATCTGTGCATCTTTCCCATCATTGAAACACGATGAGTGGGGGAGTTGTGACAAATTGCTGACCCAAATCATCTGTAGGAGGCAGCCAAGATGCGCACCCAAAGCTGCTGCCAGCAGCCTCTGCTAGGGACCAAGGGGGACCTGGAGGGATTCGACCAGCCCTGTCCTCCTGTAGAACAAACAAGGAGAAAAGCAGAGGAAGCCGATGTGCATTAATAGTAAAACTTGTTGTTAAGACAAATATTTCCTTCCCACACAAACCACTGGAGGTGTATCCTCTGTCTAACCACCCGCACTGGTGGTATGCCCTTTTCTTGATGCTACTTTACCCTGGGCAGGGATTTATGCTGTCTCCACACTAAGACACCTCGTGCTGCAGAATGGGTGGGAAGCACTACCACTGTGAGTCATCAGCATTTTGCAGAAGTACAAATGCACAAAGCTGTAGGAGCCAGCTTGAAAACAGCAGCCCTGCTTGTCCCTCGGCTCCCTGCTGAAAAGCAGAAGGTGGCTTTGCACTCGTCTGAGCACCACAAACTCATGCTGCAACCACAGAAATCATCATCCGTGATGTGTTTTGGGGGCTCTAGGTGGTAAAACAGGCACACACTCACTGAAACAGTGGTCCTGGGTTGTGGAAGTTTCTTGTTCAGCAAACCCCAGACCATGCTCTGAAAGCTATGAGATCTCTTTGCACCTCATTTCCTCGTCTAGAGACCAGGGATAAGGAGCAATTTAATCCATCATGGGAGAACAGCAAAATGCAAGGCGTTGATGGGCTTAATCAACTGGGAGGTCTCAGAGGTTCGTGGATGTGGGCTCTTTGCCTGGGGGCTGCTGAGGAGGATCCTGAGGAACATTTGCCCTGTGGCAGTCACAGCCACGTGGAAAAGGAGAGCGGGATTTTAAGGAACATCTTGGAATGGTTGGAATTGCGGTCTCAAAAAATAACGGGGTGGTGAAGGAATAGGTTAATATTTGGGGGGAAGGCAGGTGAGGGATGTGTACAGCACTGAGACCCCTCATAAGGTACGGGATGCCTGATCCAGCCCCTAATGAGGGAGGAAGAACGCTTAATTTCAAAACAAGAGCTGTGTAGTTTCGGGTGAGAAAAGATGAGGGAAAGAGAAGGGGAGAGGGATGGGGAAGGGCAGCAGCAGCGCTGGCCACTCGAATTTCAGGGCTCTGAGGGAAAAGCCAAGCCCTGAGCTATTTTCCCAGGCTGTGAGAAAGCGTCGCAGCTGGCTTCACCCACCCAGGGCAGGAGGCAGGGTCTGAAGTGGTGCCAGAGCCTTAGTGGGGAGGTTATGGCCGGGTCCTCCCTGGCTGGAGCAGAAAGATGAGCCCTTTCCCATACACAGCTGCTGGCCACATTGCCCAGTGCAGGGCTGAAACGCCGTCAGGAGCCTGTGACAAGTTATCGGCTGCGGTTAAAAGGAGATGACAAGTGGGGGAGGCAGCAAATGCAGGTGTTGGCGAGGAATTATCACCTTCCCCGCAGCCTGGGCTGCAGTAAATCAGCGCCACAAAGGTATTGCCCAATGTGCAAGGATGCTCAGGGAGCTCCGGGCTTCAGGAGCAGGTCTCTGAGCTGCTGGCATAGATCAATCTTAATTGGGATCCAGGGATTCGGTGGGCACTGATGTCCTCTGAGGAGCTCAACACACACTGATGGGACTGGAGCTGTGCAAACAGGCCAGCAGTTCCCAATTTAGTAGCCAAAGTAGAAGAAAAAAACAACTATTTTGCCTCCTCCCTTCTTTTCTCCTTTCATATTCAGTCTCTAACAGGGAACATGAAATCCTCCAAGGGCTAAACATCCAACAGCGCACAGTGGCTGAGCCAGGAGCAGGGGGCAGACCCCTTCTTGCTGCCATTCTGGGCCATCTGGGGGCAATCTCACTGATTACCACCACCCCCCTCACCTCTCCAGGCTGCAGAGCCATGGCTATGCAAGTCCCCAGCAAGGCTGCACAGTCCTGGAGCCAGCTTCTTGACAAACCCTGGTTTAACCAGACGGTTCCTATTTTTGATAGCGTAGAAAGAGCTTTCATCTCATCTCCTCGATTTCTTCACCAGCAAATTTCTTCATTTATAATGCAGCATTTGCCAGCAAGTCCTGGTTGTGAATGCAGAGACCTCATACCTCAGAGCATCGCAGCTCTGCCCTGTGAGCAACTCATTTGATGTAGCTAATCATTGCACCCCCTGCTTGTCCCAAGGACACCAGCAAAGCCCAGATGGACGTGGTGCATGATGGGCATGGTGGGTGATGGATGTGGTCAGTCATAATTGTGGTGGACCGTGGATGTGGAGCCGTGTGGACACCTGACATCACAGCAGCTGCCCTGGCTCCTTCCCAAAGCGTGTGAATAGTGGAAGAGCTGAACATGTGCAGCTCCTCTGCATTTCCATAGGCACTGCCAAGGGTCACTTGGGTCCCATGAATCAAGCAGCCTTGCTGTTTTCTGGCTGGTGCTGCTTGAAAGCACACTCTGGTCTTCAGGCTCCACTTCTGCTCCCTGTAGCTGCTTGGTGCTACGTGACAGTGAACACCTGGTGCAGAAAAGACGGTAGAATTGCAGGAGGCACCCAGCGTGTAGTGGTCCCAAAACATTCACAGGGATCCAAAAAACATTCTCCACTTGCATGCATCCCCCTGTCCTTTCTATTTTTCATTTGCAAGCTTCAGAGAGCAGATTTCATAGAATTATTCGGGTTGGAGAAGACCTCCACGATCATCTAGTCCAACCTTTCATTTCCACTCAGCCTGGCTGGCTGGGCTGCAAGTGCTTCCCAAGTTCTCCTCAACCCAGTTCCTTGTCACCCTGCTTTGTTCCTGAACAAGCACAACTGAAGCCACTGGAGCGATTCCCAGAGAGCAGCATCACACTGGGAGCAGGCTTCTGGGGGTGGTGGTGGGGGGGTGCACAGAGGCTGGCACCCCGGGGTAAACTTTCTGGAGCCAATGCTACCCTGCCTGAGCACTGCTTTGGTTTTAGCTTATTAATAATGACATTGCTGATAGAAATCTGACAAAGAACTGTGTTTCCAAAGACTTGCCTAAAGGCTGCTTGTGTTGTAGAGGGATGGAGGGCAGAAAGGAACCACGAGTAGCAAAACTTCACCTGCCTCTCTCCCTGTGTGCATGCCACAGAATAGTGCCTGTGTGCATCCGAGCAGCAGCATGGGGAGGGGAGCACATGCAGACCTGGCTGTGTTTTGTGCAGCCTTGTTTTTAGCAAGTCTGGGCTGTAAATAGTACAGGAAGGCACAGCCGTGTTTCTTCGCATGTCACCTGCTTGTGTGCAGCACTGACTGAACAATGCCTGGGCTATACCTGACCCACACCAGAAGCTGAGGATGGAGAGGAGAAATCCAAAAAGCTGGGGCTACTGCAGAGCTGCTCCAAGCACCCATTGCAAGGGTTGAAAGCCACAGCTATGATTTTCCTCCGAGCAAAGCTGGGGCTGCTGCGCTGAGCTTGGGTTTCACGAGCAGCCCTGACTGTAAAACACGATCATGTCCCCGCACTGATTGATGGCTCCAGAGAAAACCCTGAGCAGACAGATCTGGGGGGGTGGGGCACGTTTGCAAGGACTTTGTGACTGACATCCCATCCCCTTGCTGCAAGTGGGAACCGTCCGCAGCTATACCACTGTCACCCAGCTGCATCTGGAGGACCAGAGCACAGCAAGCGACAGGCGAATGTTCCCGCTCTGCTAGCAGAGGGTTAAGAGCAGAGTGGGCGTCCCTGGCCCCCCTCCCCTGGAAACCCTTGGAGAAGGAGCCCTTTGCCAAGGCAGTGCTTTCATAGCTGGCCGGTGATGTCAGGCCGCTGGGGCAGGCGCAGCTGTCTGCAGACATCCCCCGGATTAGGGCACGGCGCGTGGGGACGGGGGGGACGCATTCTTCGGGGCCAGGCGTCACTTTGGCGGCTAGAGCTGAGGGCTGGGGACCCCATGGCCCGTTTGCTGATTGCAGTGAGTTAGCAGAGGGGTCTGGGGGGGCTGTTGTTTCCCCAGCTCCCTCCTGCTGCCTCAGCATCCCCGATCTGCCAAATGGGTCCGCACATCTCCACACCCGCGGGACAGGAGGGGATTACCTGCAGGAAGGGGGCTGAGAGGTGGCTGTGAACGAGGAGCTCACCATAAATGCAGCACGGGGGTTCAGTTCGCCACCGTCCCTGTAGGATTCCCTTTGGGCAATTCCCCGGTGAGATTCCAGCCACCGGCAGCAGAGACCTCACCCCAGCGGCTGAGGACCAGCCTGCGGGGATGCTCAGGGACACTTTGTCCCAGCAGCTCTCTCTGGGAGCCCAGAGCCCCAACCTCTCTGGTGCCTACACCCCCCCCCCCCCAGTCCCTGCCATGCACTTTTGGATGGGCACAGGGCCGTCACCCTTACTTTTTGGGCTGACACAGCCACCCACCCACCCTCCCTGGCTCACCCCCACGCCTTCCAGGCATATTTTCTTTCTTCCCCCAAAAATGCTCGTGCCACAGGCCCCATTTCAGGGCATTGCATATTTTCAGAGGCTGGGGAAAAAGAATGATGATGATAATAATAATAATAATAAAGCGAACGAGAGCTGCCGGAAGGGTTGATCTTGCGTTGATTAAATGTTTTGGATGGCACCGGTAGACGATGCAGGGAGAATCGATTGTCGCCGGCAGTTTTGCCCGCCTGGCACTGCAAAGCAGGCACCGAAATGTCAGGTTTGTGATCTCCAATCGGCGATCACAATGTGGGGTGTAGAATCAAAAAAAAAAAAAAAAACCACAAACACACTCACAAAAAAAAAGGAACGGGGAAAAATATCTTAAATGAAAACAGCACCCGAGCAGGTCTGCCTCTGTGATAATATTAATAATTGGTGTGAGGGGGGGGGGATCTGCAGGAGGAAGCTGCTATTTGTAAGTAATTTTCTGGGTGCTGTGTACACGCAGATGCCTTATCGCTGAAGGATGAAAAACAGCAGCCGCGATGGCACCGCTGATACATTTTAAACACCCAAATGCTGGGATGTGGGGGGGGGACGGGGGGGGATGTTTGGCACGCAGCACGGTGCTGGCAGGGGATGCGTGGCTGGTGCTGAGCCCCCGGGAGTGGAGGGGACGGGAGGTCAGGGCAGGATCCGGGGGGAAAGCTCTGGGAGGCAGCTGGCGGGGAGAGGCCGGGAGGCTTGGCGGATGCCGAAGTTTCCTCTTAATCCCGAGCTGCCCCAGGCCAACTTTGCTGCGGTTTCCCGCTGCTGTCATACGCCTGGTTTATCCGAGCCAACCTCGAGGCCGTCAGAAGGCAGCGAGTAATTTATCTCCTGGGGGGCCTTCCCCGGGCTCTGCCGGCCTCCTTCACCTGTTCCTCTTCTCAAGCAGGCTGGCTCCAAAATAATTCAGGCTCCCAGACGAGCCTTCCCTGGGGTAAACTGGGGAATGCCGGGATGGGGATGAGCCTCACCGAGGCCGCAGAGCTCTGGCCGATGTGCCCTGCGGGAGAAGTATTTGGGAGACTGGGGAGGGGTTGGCCTCAGATGACCCAGGATGGAGGCTGCTGAGCGGCCTGGGGCTCTGCCCCACGGGTCCAAGTGGCTTGGTGGGCAGCGTGGCCATACAAAATTGATGGGAAGTGAACTGCTGGGATCATTTACTAACCAAAATCAAATGTAGTGCTGTGGTAGGGATTATTTTTTGCCTCCTTTTCCCCAGCTGGAGCTCTTTGGTGGATGGCACAAGCAGGACCCTGGAGCAACAGGTGGGACCAGGCTGATCCCCAGCCTCCAGCACTCTGCCTCCATGTCCCTCTATGTGCTTTCCATGATTTTCCTCTGGCCCTAAAGGGTCACATTATTCGGCTTCCCTGGGCTGGCCCAAGCAATGGGAATCCACACTTTATTTACTCTAGCTGGAGGCTGACATCCTGCTGTATTCTCATGACTCCAGGACCTGGGGCTTTAGCACAAAAATGCTAAATATTAGAAGACTCTCCATAACTTTGCAGGAGCTGGTAGCATTTTTGGAGGGGCTGGGGAGTACAGCCACTAGCTGCAGCCTTTCAAAAGTGTGGTTTGTTTGTTGAACAGGGCCAACATTCAAATCCCATCCCCTTCTTGCTGTTTGGGGCTTCCATCTGTGCTGTGGGAAAGGAGCTGAAGTTGGGCTCTCTGCGGATTTTCTCTCCTCCTCTGATCTTTTCCCCTTTTCATCCCAAGCCCCAAAGTGGAGGACTGAAGGCAGCTGATGCTGGGCTGTTACAACCTTTAGTGAGTTAAAAGTTTCAAAAAAATTAGTAATAATAATAATAAACTTACAATTAGCACAGCAATTGCCTTATTATGGCCATGGCTCACCTCTCACTGTTTTCAGCTGCAGGCACATCCCTGCTTGGGGCACGGAGAGGAGCGTGGGCATTGCTGTGGGGCTCTCCCTTGCAGCCTCTCCCACTCGCTCATTCCCCCCAGCGGATGAACAGCTCGGTGCTGCCTCCTCTTCCCCTTCTGCCTTGCTTCAGCCTGTTGGGTGTGAGATCTCCCACCAGAAAAAGGAAGAATGCAGCTGGGCTCCATCCAAGAAATACCATGCTCACTCTGGCCTCGCCTAACGAGGTCCCTAACGAGGTGCATTGAGCTGCCAATGAGCTCCAGCCTGAGCTGCTAAGGGGAAGCAGATGGAGCTATGGGCTATCCTTGGGGGGTTTTCCCCATCCCTCTCTCCCTGAAGAAGGCAATGTGTTTTCCCTGTCCCTGCAGGCAGGGGAGCATCCCCGGGGGCTGCTAAGAAAGCTCAGGAACCACCAACACAACCCCCCCCCGCCCCACCATCCCCGCTCCAGCCTCCCCAACACCTTACCAGCTTCAAAAAGCCAACTGTTTAAATAGCATTAGGGGTCTGATTTGAAGTGACAAAAGCCATGAAATTCAGAGTTAAGGCTAAAAATCCACTTGACACCCTGGCCTTAAGTCCTAAAAGGCGTGAGCCGAAAGCAGTGGCTTGGACGAGCACTCGGTGCCTTCGCCATAACTCCCCAAATCGTTGGCTCCCCTGAGAGGGGGGCAGAGCCCTTAACGAGATTTAAACAAGCTGGGGGGGTTGGGAATGTCGTCAGGGGGTGGGGTGTATTTGGGGTGCTCACCCCAAATGCCTGGGGAATGGGGCAGGAGAGCTCGCTTGCTCAGCAGGACCAGCAGGGTCTTGGGCATCAACTGCAGGCAGTTCGGCACCGAGTGCGCATCCTGCACCCAGAGGGCATCCTGAGGGCATCTGCCCACCCTGCTGTAAGCAAGTTTTGTAAACTCAAATCACTTGCCTTCAAGTCGTGGGCATCCACAAGTGACAATGCTTTGTGGCATCACAGGTGACCAAGGGTGACCCTGCCTATGCTGCCTTCCATCCCCTCCTCTTTTCAACACCCAGAGCACAGCTCAGCTCTCTGAAGCCTGTATAAGGGGTTGTGTTGCCCATGGCAAAGAATCACAGCACCCTTCTGTTCCCCCAAACCCCTCAGTGCCCGAGTAGCACCTATGCAGAGCAGCATTCCTCATGCCTCCCAGCCTGGGGTTAGGTAGGAGGCAATTTGGATGATGATGTTGATGGTTTGCTTAGGTGTTGAACTCAATGGTCTCCCCCTTGTTGATGTGCTGGGATGCCACGAGGCACTGGGCGAGCTCCTGGTTCCACATTTCTTGGCCTTTCTGGTTAGTCTGTCTGAGTTGGGTCCCACCTGGATAGTGGCCTCCTGGCCTGTGGACTTCTTGAACACAGGGATGGAGACATCTGTTACAGCCACCCCAATGCCGGCCCAGTCCTGCTCTGGAAAAGGCTTAATTGCTCAAGAGGGTTTTTTTTTTTTCCTTTTTTTTTTTTTTTTTTAAGGAATAATTGATGCACACGAGAGCTGGTTGGTGTTGGATGCAGCAGGGTGAAGGAGAGACCTTGCAGCTGAGCACCAAAACTGAGCAGAGCTGCAATGCCCTGTTCAGATGCTGCAGCAGCAGTTTTGGGCAATGCCTCATTGTGCCTAACCTTGCCTACAACACTGCATGCACTTATGGTACCAAACGCATCCTCTCTTCCTTTGGCAACAATTTGAAGAAATAATTCAAAAAAGGACACAAAAAGATTTTCATCATGTATTTTATTGCAATATTCATCAGTTAAACCTGGATTTGCAGGTATTAACACAACTCGTTCTTGACCTACAAGCCAAGTAACTTGCAGCAGCCACAAAAGGGTTAGCCACATTATCTGTAAATCGTGCTAATTGACTGGCCAGTAATTGGCAGTGTTACAAATGGATACATTTCTAAATCAGAAATGCCCCTGGAAGATGCAGGACTCGGTGTCCGAGCTCCCTGTTACAGTTTGTACTGCAGGACTCATTCAGCAAGAGCTTGCTGATGGGAAAGAACAGCAAATTTAACAACTTAATGCTCAACTTCACAACTCAGCAGCTTGCAGAGCCTCAGGTACAGGGTCCTGGGCCAAGCACGACAACCTGGGAAACAGATTTTGCTTCTAATTACTGCAAACCTCCTCTTGCAGGCCTGGCCTCTCTTCCTAAATTCCTTCTGGGGGTTAAGGATGCTGCAGCCACCTAAGCAGCTTGTGCAGGAACATTAGTGGAACTTCTCTAAAATCCTTCTGCTTCCTTCCAGCCAACATCCAAGGATCAGAGCAGCTCTGGCCAGTGCCTTCTCAGTGAAAAAAGGCACGTGGGCAATTCCTGAGCAGCTCTGAGCTCACAGCTGCCATCTCTTGGCAAAATGTGACTTCTGGAGGCTTAGCTCTTGCTTAGGACCAAGGAAAATACACGGCTCAAGGCTACCATTGCTTGGCACTATGGTTTAAACCAAGCCAGGCTTCATAGCCCTCTTGGAAAGTCTTTGAATTTGTTGTTCCACTGTGCAAGGCTCCCTGATGGAGCAGCCGGGGTAAATGATGTCTATTGGACAGGATGATTCTTCTCCAAGTGACCAGGTTGCAACCAGCCTCTGAATGCTGCTCCCTGCTCCAGCTCCAGCGCTCCCAGCCCATCAGGTGGGCATGGCTGGATGGGAGGTCAAGTGGATGGACAGAAGGATAAAGGAGAACTAGGATTCAGCGCTGCTGGGCAAGCCCAAAGCACTCTGCAGAGGTGTGGTGCTATTACGCTTTGAGCTAAGTAATGGAAAAATCCTTACGTGTTGGAAAAAGCGTTATTCCTACCTTCTTAAAGCATGTAACAGAGAGAAAATCACTTCTCAAATGATGGTGCTTTGTGGAGCTACTGCAGACGACTTGTTCTTCTTGTTCCCAGGCTGGGGATCTCGGGTACCAGCAAAGCATCTCTGCTGTTGCAGTCACCCACAGCCTGCTTCTTCCAAGACTAAGAAATCATAGGGACCTTTTTTTTGGTGTAAGTTAACAATTTAATAATATAATTAGTCTCTAAAAATAAAACCCTAGCTTGCTGTGCTGAAGATTGGCTGATTTAAGTGCTTTCAAGGCTGCGGCTAAGGAGCCACTGTGTGCGTCCAGCTTCAGTAGTAGAGGCACGGGTATTAGGAGAAGGCATCAGTGCATGTAGGCGTAGCGCCAGTCCCGCAGAGGCACGTGGGTTTCCTTGATGGCCTGGGGAGATGTCCAGCGCAGGATGTAGTGCGGACCACCAGGTTTGTCGTTGGTTCCTGTGCCAAGAAGAAAGAGGGACCACGAGGTGAAGGAGATGGACAGAGGAGATGTGTCCCATTGCCCCATTATATACGTTTTTGGGAGAGCTTTTTGGTCTCACCTGAGATGCGGGAGCCCCCAAAGGGCTGCTGAGCCACAACAGCACCTGTTGACTTGTCGTTGATGTAGAAATTGCCAGCTGAGTTGCGCAAGTAGCTCCTGGCTTCCTCGATGATGCTCCTGAGGAGGGAGGGAGAGGACCATAAGCAGGAGGGGATGGCAAAGGCACACTTGGAGGCCTCTGCCCTGCTCCAGTAGCTGCACTGGTGCCCAGTATTTGTGTTTCTTTGCACATGTGCTATTTGTAGACAAAAGAAGCTTGACACACGCTGCAAAGGGACCTGTGTGCTTAAAGCTCAATTAAATGACTGCAATTTCTCATTTCAACTTTGCATTTCTTTTCATGTTTTACCTCAAGATTTGCTGTTATAAAATGAAGTTAATTAAGTCCAAGGATAGCCTGACTTAACGACCTTCTAAGCTAGTAATTCAACGCCTGCTCTTAGTTTCACTAGTATATGATTAATTCTTAGATATTTATTGAAAAATTATGATCCCCATCTGCTTCATGGTAGCCTGGAACTTTCTCACAACAAAAAGTGTTAAACACAAACAAACAACAACAACAAAAAACACCTTGGTTTTCATACTACCCAAAAAGCTTCTGCCTTTCCTCATAGCTTAGAGAAAGTATTTTATTTCAGGCTTCTTAGCTCCTCTCCTTAGGCCATCAAATAACTTTTTATTTTCTTATTCTCTTCCTCTCTCAGAAAAAAAAAAAAAATCCTCAAAACCAGCATCTAACCCAAAAAAGCATCTCAGACTCGAAGCCCTGCGGGTCCAGGCTGGGAGAAGGACCCTGACCCCCCCGGGATGTCCCCTTCCCTCCCGGCTCCGGGTGCTCACTTCTCCTGGGCGAAGACCGCCCCCGTGAGGCCATAGGGTGTCGTGGTGTCAATCAGCTCCAAGACGTCCTTGTACTGCTTCTCTGGGTAGACGTACACGGTGAGGATGGGGCCAAAGATTTCCTGTAGAGCAAAAAAATAAATTAGCCAAGCGCACAGCCCTCCTTGTACAACCCACAGCCTCCAAAAACGAGTGACAGATTAGCCAAAGCCATGAGAAAGATGGAAGAGGACCATCCCCGCATCTATCTATCCTACAAATCCAGTTAACTCACACCCCAAGACGCAGAGCCACGTCCCGTGATTTTCCCACTCTCACCTCTTTCATGATGGGATCCTTTGGGTCTTTGCTCTCCACGATGCAGGGCTCAATGAAGTACCCGACGCTGTCATCGCAGCCGCCTCCAGCCAAGATGGTGAGGTTGGGAGACTTCTTGGCGTGCTCGATCCACTTCTTTATACGTGCAAAAGACTGAGGAAAGAGAAGAAAATGAACAGAGTGTGGAGCTGGGGGGTGAAAAGGAGTTTTGGGCAATGCCTTTTGGGGCTATGTTGCTCTTTGCTCGCTTCCAGTTCAGGAGGAAGGCTGCAAGGTGGAAATACAGCCCTGGACACCAAACCCTACCTCCGTGAGGGCTTCTCAACAAACAACCCACTTCTCAAGAGGGGTAGTGACATGCAATATTCCTGAGGGGAGCAAAAAGCACCCCATGCCATAGTGCTGGAACTTCCTACTCACACTTTGCTGGAAGCAATAAAAAACATCCAGCCAAACAATGAGTGGAAGCCTGGCGGTGTTACCTTTGAGCACGAGCAGGGGCAGGACGCATGAGCTCACCTTGTCATCAATAACTGCTGAGAAAAACGTCCCAAAGTCCTGGGCAGGCTGCAGGGGCAAAAGGAAGTAGACAATGTAAGTCCACGCTGTGCCAAAAAGCTAACTCTAAAATTGAAATTCCCAGAAGAAAACTGCTCCAAAGCACACCTCCGCGCGAGGGAGCAAGCTCCCCCTTTTCAATTAGTCTGCGGTATTCAGTGACTTACACAGTCCTTCCTGCAGACGCTGGCTACAAGTTAATTTCTAATCACAAAAAAAAAAAAAAAGATGAAGGGGGAGGACGGAGGGGTGGTGGTGGGGAGAACCAGTGGATAAAAAGCTCAGTTCAATAGGAATTAGTAGCCAGTTACCGCAGTCTCTAATCCCATCAGCCACCCGCTGAGCTGCAAAGCCCTTCAGCAGCCCGGCAGCTCCACTCACGTCTCCCACTTTGATCTTCTTGGTCTCCTCCAGCAGCTTCTCTTTGATCTGGGGCCACAGCGAGTCCGGGGCGTAGAGGCGGGAGCACGCCGAGCATTTCTGGCCGCCGTACTCAAAGGCAGAGCGCAGGGTCCCGTTCACCACGCTGGACACATCGGCTGAGCTGTGCACCAGGTGGAAGTTCTTCCCACCACACTCTGGTTTGGGAGGAAAAGGAGCAAGTGAGAAGTTGCCCTGCTGGAAAGCTCGAGCTATGTCCAGACCCCAGTGGGTGATGTCCCAGGGAGGCCAGCCCAGGTGCTCCAGCCCTCAGCACCCCCTGCTCGGGCTCCCCATGACGGTGAGACACAGCCATTACCTCCAGCCAAGCGGGGGAAGTTGCGGTAGCAATCCAGGTTTTCAGCCACTTGCTTCCAGAGGCGCTTGAACGTCCTGGGAGAGAAAGGAGGAGGTGCTTAGCATGAGAGGGGAACTTGGAAAAGTTCCTGACCCTGCTGAAGACAACCCCAGCAAACTGCCAGGTCCATCCTCAAAAGAAGGGATGCTCTGCAAACAGAACAGGCAAGGCTAGGTCAGAATGAGTCCCTAGATACCAAAGCTCTGGGCACTACACAAAAACCCTAGCACATTACAAATAAGCGCCACAGGGAAGACCAGACAGCATCCAGCAGAAGTTTCTGTCCTCCTCCTTTTGGCCCTTCTTTTTTGGTTCTCACTGTGACAAACCCCTTGGCTGCAAAACAATAAAAATGCTAATAAACCTCCAGCAGGAGGCACGGCCACTAATACTAATTTATGAGCTTCCCCACCTTTACAGCACAATGCTCATCAGACCATGGCACTTGCAGGGCCCTGGGGCTTAATAGCCTCTAGGGGCAAGTCGCTAACCCAGCAGAGGGTTTGCAAATCAGCCAGGGACGAAGGCAGCATGTGCTCATAGTGCTGCACAGCTGGGTCTGGGTGCGGGCACGCTGGCAGGAGGAGGGAAGGATAAACCCCGCTGCCCTCCGGCATCACTCTGCCAAGTCACAGCATCCCTAGGAGACAGGTCGGTGTCTCCCTTGTTTAACTTTCAAGTTTATTCTCTGTGGCTTGGTTTTAGCCACAGGAAGTCCTTGATATTAAATATGCTCCCTGGGCTGATTAGATACAGGTTTTTTTTCACCCAACAAGGTGTAAGGACGGCAGCTGCTCTGCACGATGGACCAGTGGGCAAGTATCAATCATGAGCTGGGCAGCTCCTTGTGCTTCCCCTCCCCAGCTTACGGCACGCTGCCGGTGAAGTTGAGCCCGCAAAAGTGCTGGTTGCTGGTGACGGCGTCGCCGAACACGGGCCCATCTGCCGGCACGAACTGAATGACATTGGGAGGGAGCCCGGCTTCCAGCAGGATCCTGTAGACAGCGTAGCTGGAGAGCAGGGCAGTGTCACTGGGCTTCCACAGCACCACGTTTCCCTGGGGAACAGGGGACAGTCAGTGTGGGAAACACGCAACTGCAGGGCTTAAATGCGTCAGGGAGAGCCCGTATCAGAGTCTGCAGCACCTCCGGGAGGGTTTGTGTGATGGTGCAGAGGTTCTGCTCTGTGGGTGGCTCATAGCTCCCTTGCACCCCAAGCAATTGAGACAGATTGTGATTGCCAGCCCAGCTAGAAGCACCAAAATCACCCCCCTTCACATCAAAAGCTGCCACGAGGTCACGATGCTGCCCTCTTGTGCCCTCCCGTGCTGGGAATGGGACTTATGGCCCTGCAGCTGCCACCCCTGAGCTCATGCGCAACACAGTGAGTGCCCACGTGAGTGAAACACCAGCCCGTGCCTGGATTAATCGTGCCCAAACCAATGGCACAATCAGCAGGAAAACACGGTGCAAACGCCCCGCTGTGGCTCCCCACCCCTTTGGCTCCATGCCACTGCCTTCGTCTGGGCTTGGTGACCTCCCCTGCGTCACCGTCACCACGTGTGGCCAGGATGAGAGTGCAGCCAGGGGGTCTAATTAGCAGTCACTTATTAAGAACTCCCTCCTGCAGAACCCCAACCTCTCTTTCTAAAATCCAGGCAAGGAATGAAGCCCAAAATGAAAGCCTCAAGCACAGACACCTCCAAGAGCGGGTTTGGGAGGGTTTTTCCTTTTCCAACACTTCCCTCGTCACAGCAGTTTGGTGGACAGGTCTGAACAGCAGCCAGGGGAATGCCTGTCTGTAATTAGTCACCTGAGCCAAACTGCACACGAGCTGGTTGAATTCCAGGGAGGGTTCCAGAAGCAGAACCCCGGGGTGTGCCTGATGTGGTTGGGCTGCGTTTGTAGGTGTCCAGTTTTGGGGACGCCTTAGGAGAATGCCCCCAGAGGGCTCCTCCGTCCCCATGGATAACAGAAGCACAAATCACTCCTGCAAGCTGGAGTCGGGACAAAGCAGCAGGAGGCTGCGCAATGCCAGCAGCTCCTCTGGTGCACGCCACCGGGCATGGAACAGCACCAGAGAGGCTGGATTTGGAGAGAGACGCAACCCTGCGGTGATGCTCACCATCAATGCTGGAGCCCCCGCCAGGTTTCCACCGATCGCTGTGAAGTTAAACGGAGAGATGGCTGCCACAAAACCCTGCGGTGGAGAGAAAAAAGGGACCGGCTGCAGGCGCCCGAGCTTGCCATGGGCGAGCCAGCACAAGCAGCCCCAGCTCCTCACCTCCAGCCCCCGGTACACCATGCTGTTGGTGCTGATGTCCACGCTGATGGGCTGGCTGCTCTCCAGCTCCAAGGCGTACTTGGCGTTGAAGCGGAAGAAGTCGATCAGCTCTGCTGCTGCGTCGATTTCTGCCTGGATGACGGTTTTGCCCTGCCAGGAGAGGACAGCAATGAATAAAAACACGGCAGAGGCAGGACAGAGGAGGAGGAGAAAATGCAACATGGTCTGGCACATCCTGACGTGGTTTGGGGGTTTGTGCTCTTCAGAAAGAGCTGGGCCTCTCTGCAAGCCCCCATCCTGCCCTGTTGCGACCAGCTCCTCCCGAATTCCCTCCTGTTCGCCCCCTGCACCCTACTCACCTGCCCCACCATGGTCTTGGCCAGCACCTCGGCTCGCCGTGGGCCACTCAGCATGTCAGCTGCCTTGAGAAAGATCTGGGCTCGGTCCTGGACAGGTTTCAGGTCCCACTCCTTCCTGGCTGCCAAGGCAGCATTGATGGCTTTGTTAATGAGATCCTGTGTGAAGGGGAAAGGCAGCCGTGAGGAAGCCATCCCCCAAGAAACCCAAAGGGGACAGTGAGGGGACGTCCAGCCCGGACACATGCTGTGGCAGCCACCTTCCCACCAGCACCGGAGCCCCTCAGACCACCTTGTTCCAGGGCCCCAGGGGCTTGGAAAGCCAAAACCCACCGCTGCCTCTTTTGGAAAAGCCATGTGCTTTGTGACTCCAAAAAGCCACTTCTGCTTGTGAAACCTGCAGTGGAGCTGCATCAGCGATGCTGGCAGCTGGCTGGGGCCCTGTGGTCACTGCACTGTCCCCAAAATGTCCCCCACGAAGAAGACCGAAGAGAAGAGGAACAGGAACGCTCACCTTGTCGGCGTAGCAGAACTTGGCCACCTTGTGCGCATGATTGAACGGCTGAAAAAGAGATGGGAAACCCTGGCACTTCCCCATCCGACCAGCGCATCCCTTGCTTCGTTCTCCTTTACTGAAGTCCCCCCAGAGCCCCAAAACTCACCGAGAGCTGGTACCGCACCGCTCCGGTCCACACCTCCTCCCCACCGACCACGCAGGGGATGTTTTCAGTCCTGCCCTTCAGGTCAGCAAGCGCCTGGGCGAGAGCAGAGCGAGGTGCTGGGGCTGCACAGGGCAGGCGGGGACCCCAAAGGGCTCCGTGCTGAGCCAGGAGCAGGGAAGGACGGGGAAAAGGTGAAGGGCACTGCCCTGAGCCTCCCATACCTGCTGCAGCGCCGCTCGCTCGGGGCTACCAGGTTTGAACTCGAGGATGGGCTCGTTGGCCACCGTGGTGGCCGCACGGTGAAGGCTCCTGAGCCTGGTGGGGGGGGAACAGGCTGAAATAACGCCCCCGGCCCCATGCTGCCAGCCCGGGGGGCTTCGGTGCCTCGGCTGGGTGCGTCCCAGCTGGGTAAATCCACGGAAAAGGGGGGGGTGTGGGGTGGGGAAAGGGGTTTTGGTGTGACAGGAAAAGGGGTGCGATGGTGTGGGAAATGGGGAGTGGGAGCCATGACCATGGCGTGGGGAAAGGGGTTTGTATGGGGTGGGACATGGGGTTCCTATGGGGTGGACAAAGGGGTTTGTATGGGGTGGGAGAAAGGGTTTTGTTCCTATGGGGTGGGAACCGGGGCTCGTATGGGGTGGGCAAAGCCGTTCCTATGGGATGGGAACAAGGGGTCCCGATAGGACAGGGGTTCCCGTGGGGTGGGAACAGGGGGGTCGCAGCCCTGGAGGACGACGACTCCGCGCTTCCCACAGGCAGCGGAGCGAGGCCGGGGGGCAAAGGTTGGGCCCTGGGGGGGCCGCGAGGATCTGGGGGCAGCGCCCGGCCCTGGGGGGTGTGGGGGGGGAACGGGACCGGGACGGGACCCGCGGGGCTCCCACCCGTGACCACCCCCACGGAGCATTACCGAGGGGCTGGGGGGGGTGTGAGGCAAAAAGTGGGGGGGTAAAAGGGTCAGAGCGGGGTTCGGGTGCTCCCTGGGGAAGGTGGGGGGGGGGAAGGGAAAGGGGAGCAGAGGGGGTCGCGCGTGGGGACTCACCCACGGCCCCGCAGCGCCCGCCACATCCCGGCCCCGCCGCGCCGCTCCCCACGGCCGTGCCCCAGCCGCCGCCACGGGAGGGAGAAGGAAGAGAGTGTGGGGGGGGCATAAAACAAAGATAAAGCACAGCGAGGAGACGGGGAGCCCGCAGCGCGCCCACGGCCACGCGTGGGGCTTTGGGGTCCCCCTCCACGGTCGCCACTCGCCCCCTCAGTAGGGTTGGAGGGGGGGGTCCCTAAATGCAGCACCTGCCCCCCCCCCCGGCCTTGGCACTGCGGTGGTAGAGCCCGGCACGTGGGAGGGGGGCGGTGCTGGGCGGGGCGGAAAATGGGTTATAAATAATTAAAAAATAATTAATTATTAAAGAGAAAAAAAAAGGGGGGTGGGGAGGGGTTGTCACAGGCTGGGGCCGCGGCGGGGCCCGGCTGCTGCTGAATGTGTGTGGACAGAGGGTGGCTGAAGCATCCCCTCTTATCACAGCAAAATATCCCCTTATTAGCAAAAACTTGCAAAAAAGGGGATTTTAACACAAAAGGGAGAGGCTGGGGGGGGGGGGGTGAGGACGGCTGAGGCAGCAGGAGGCCGCGTCCACACGAGGTGCTCCCGATCCCACCAGAAAGGCATCGCTGTGGGTGTCTGGATTTAGCATGGGGGAGCTGGGGACTGGTGCAAGGAGGCCCTGAATTACCTCATTTCATGATTTTGGGGAGTTTCAAAAAAAAAAAACAAAAACAAAAAAACACAAAGGTTGCTCCCACCGCCCACCAACCCCCTAAAAACTCCACAAGCCCCTCACGTGCCAGCCCCATGCTTCGCAGCCCAAGAAATAGCCCACACAGCTGTGACCAGAAGGTTGGTATTTATTTTACGTGGTTTTGTTTCCCCCCCCCCCCGTAACCAGAGCAGACCGTCACCGATTTCCATCCACCAGCTTCCCCCAGCCCCTGGCCGCGGAGCAGCACCTTGGAGCCGTGCCTGGAAGAGCAGGGAGCTGAGGCAGCGAGGCCCGAAGGATGGATGAACCATGCCGGGGTTGCTCCGGAGCGGCCGCAGAGCCAAGGACAGATGGACGGACAGACGCAGGACAGGAGGGCAGAGCAGCATACGGGGAGCTGGAGAGCAGGCCTCGAACGGTGGGAGCGGCTTTTGGCACGAGAAAGGAAGGTGGAGGTCATCCACTGCGATTCGGAGGAGCTGAGCTCTCGCTGTGGGCGTTGCTTGGTGCCCCTTCTCACAGGGAGTTGGGTGCTGGCGCTTTGATGGTCCGAAATCCAGCACCACGAGCATTCAGTCTGCTTTTAGACACCAAGGACAGACTTGTAAATGGGGTGCAAATGGCCTGGCACCGCAGCTCAGGGCCCATGTGCCCCCCGCAGCAGGCTCAGGAGCTGGTGTATCCTTCGTCCTTACCTTGCCACAGATTGACTAGCATCACAGTTCAGTCTTTTTCTTTAAAAGAAGCTAATATACAGAATATAAAGCACAATATTTACAACTGTATGGTAAACAGTTTCATTTCCACACTGATCAGTAGTCTGTTTTAATGTGTATAAAAGAAATTCTTACATGACCTAAGAGGAACTGACACAAAGTGACACAGCATGGGAAAAGATTCATCAATACCCTCCACTTAAACACATTAAATAATAAATAATCTTTTTTGGCAGAACCTAGCTACATACACTTTAGCCACAGGTAAGGTGTTTTAAGAACCAGATTGTGTGTTCCTTTCAGTGATACCATGTTACACAGGAAGTGTCTAGTTACCGAGCTTTTTTTCCATCATCTTCAACCCCTTCTTGATTAAAATAAATCTTTAGGATTTCCAATGAAACCTGTGTAGGGAGCATCAGTTTGAGCAGCAGACAAAACCCGCACCTTGGGTTAGTGGCACAGTGGGACTGCAGTGTTCTGCCATCAAAGTGACACAGACTACCAGGTTCAAAGCTCTCAAAACATCCCAGAGTTGTGTGTGTTTTTTTTTTTTAACATTATTTTTTTTTTCCTCAAAAGACAGACCCAACCATACATACAAGCACCACCTTGCCTACAGAAGTGCTTCAGTGTTGGAGTGCCTCAAATTAGGTAGGAGGGAATCGTGACTTCTAGAAACATCAAGTACCCATTTCTTACAATTCATTGCTTCTTCAAAAGAGAAGCTTTGAACAGCTCCCACAGATGCGGAAGGGCCTTAAGACACTGAACCACACAAAAAAACAGACAGAAAACAGTCAAGTGTTTCTTCACTACTCTGCCAAAGACTCATGTTCAAGCCTCCAGCATTCCTCTCTCCAGAAATGGGTCGGTGAAGGACTGAATTAAGAATATGGCAGGTAGTATTTCTAGCTCACCTCTAAAACCAGCATCACTAACACCAGCATACTGTGTGTTGCCTTGATTGGCGACTTCTTTTCTTACTTAAAACTCAAATTGATAGAAGTTACATTCTAATAAAAGCTTAAAATCAAGCATTTGTGTGACTTAACACTGAAGGCAAACATTGCTAAAACCTGCGTGTTCCCCTGCAACCCAAGTCCTGGACCAGTGCAAAAGAATCAAAACCCCAAAGTCCTGAAGCAAAATGAGGAAAATCCTCATGAGGGTATTATTACACCATGGAAGCACAGCATGGAAAAGTCTGGTCAACCAGCTAAACCGTGATTTAACATTCACCACAGCATTATAATTGCTTAATTTTGCTGTAATAAATCTCACTTTAAACATTCAGCTCTAAAAAGAAGCACTCGCGAACATGAAACAGGGACTTCCCAGTATGGCAATTCTCTTCCTCGCACACTCCAGAACAAGCATCTTTCCAAGTTTTTCCAGAGCCAAGGGAAACACGAGCAAATAGCTGTTTCACAGAGCCCGCAGCGTTGTGGTAAGGCTGTGGGCACCCACTGGTTGCCACGGCTTTTCCTCAGCCAGTCCTGGACCAGTAACTGAACTTGTATTTTTGCTGGCAGGAATGGTTATGCAAAAGCATCTCATATTGGACAGAAACAGCTTTAGATCTAAAGCCAGGCACTAGTCAGATCTATTACTCTGTTTCATCGAGTTAATTCCAATTTATACTGGTGTAGACGAATACAATTTGTCTCCTTACCAGGTAGAACAAAGCCTATTTTGAGGCAGATTTTAAGAACAAATGTACTGGAAGCATCCCTGGTAGTGAGGGGAATGAATGGAGATCCTGACCCGCTGGGGAAGGCCTCAATCTCCAAAAGGGGGAAAAAACACAAACAGGAGCACAGCAATAATTCTGCAGTTAGAGAAAAGCTGTTGGCCTGTTCCCCACTGCCACCACCCCTTGCTCCAAGGAAGCAACAGGCGAGTGCACCACAGCCGTACCCATTACATCGTTTCTGCACAGTTACCTGGAACAGTTTGAGATTTTGGGAGTCCCATCAAAGCCAAAGATACCTTACAAGGGAATAATTGCATTTACTAACAGAATTCTGTTTGCACTTTAAAAACCTCTAATAAAAATAGAATATATACTGTGTTTCTTATAAATAGATTACACATTTAGTTTAGTTGGATTTCATTACACCCCACCTACTTTTTTTTTTTTAAATACTTTTGTTTTTGTGTTGTCTGAACTAATATGATAATTACTACATTTTTGAAAAAAGTGTTTGTACCACATTATTCTTTGGACATTTTTGAACAACATGCATCCACAAAAGCAACTGCCATTGTTTACTGAAAACATTTTTTGTACAAACCCATTTTAGGAATTTGATCTATTATTACACTGCTAACAAGCAAAAAAATTTGCTTCCTTGAAATCCCCTTTTAAAAAATGAGAAACAATGAGGAGGATTTTTTGATTATAAGTCTAAAAAAGTGTCAATATGACACCGCATTAAGAATAGAAAACAAAAATAAAGTATTTACAGCTTTACAAAGGAAAAAAAGAGGTCATCAAATTCATTTCCAGCATTTTCACAATTTTTTTCTGGCAAGCTTTTGATCTGGTTGCTACAGAGTGGTTAAACGCAAACAGAACAGGACCACTGTCAGCTAAATCAGCAGCATCGCTTGAAACTAAACCAACCAAGACCTCCTAGGGAAACTATCAAAGACCAACCCTAGTAACTCCCAAAAGGTTGATCCACCAAGTCCCATACAGCCTAGATGAAAATAAAACCCCAACCCCAAGTATGAAAACACCTTTTCTTTTTTTAAAAAATGGATTACATATGGTTATAAGAAAGACACCAAGAACCATGGTAATTTACCATCATACACATACATCACCATCATACACATTTCTATACTGTCTACTATAGACCCACATCCCTTACACTTACCAACAAATGCAACCCTATTATAGGTGCTCCTCATAATTATGGCTATGAGATAAACTGTAGGTTACAGAAATTTAGCTGTTGAAACAAGCTATCTGCTTCCTCTGGCTCCCCCACTGTCAAACTGAGGATATCTTTTCCCACCTCAACATGCCAGCTACTAGCTTCATTTCAAAAACACTCAGCCTTTTTCCTACTAGGTCACTGAGTTTAAAAAAAAAAGTTATAAAAAACAGCAGCTAAGCCGGACAGTCATTTAAATTGCTCAGTTTCTCTAGTACCAAAGAGCATTTCATAATTTGAGGACAGCCAAACGACAGCCTCCAACAAGGCTGATTCACTGTGCAAGTAGATTGCTTAACAATGCCTCCACCAAAGTCACTAAAGCATTACAGACATTCAGCTTTGGCAGATGGTTTCATGGTTTCTCAGCCTCGTGAGAAACTACACATTTAGCAGCTTCATACAGGCTTGGAAACCTTAAGAGTACTTTATTGAAAACATGCAGTCCCAGCCCCCTCACAAAAATATCACATCTGGCATTTCTTGCCCCCACCCTCCCACCCCAAAACTTGCAGCCCTAGCGAACATGACACTTACCACTTTGGCCACCTAAGAGATAATAGGAATGAGCACTTTGGAATAAGGTTTCTTTTTCAGAGAAAAAAGTTATCTACAGGCTTTGAAAAAGCCCCTAACTAACACCACAAGAACCAAGAAGTTGCTAACTACTCTATGAATAACTGCACTGAGTATTTCAATCAGTAAGGGAATGACAAGAATAACCTTGGACAGACGCCACTGATGCTCAAATTATGAATCCAAATGGATCATCCCAGTAATTCTCCTCACTGAAAGACTGAGGGCCCATTTAATTCACATGGCCTAAAAGCACCATCACACGATAGCGGGAGACTGATCTAAACAGCAATGAAACTCCATGCAGAAACAAACAAAACCCAAACTGAAAAGACATTACTGTACCCGCAGTTACAGTGTGAGCAGAAACCCTCCGAGGTCCTGCCCCTCTGCATAGCTGTGCAAGATGGAGAGAGATTTTCTGCCCAGGAATGCGCCATTTGCTGAAACACTCGTGCTCTTTTTGGAAGAAAGCAGTACTGATCTATACTGGCTATTTGTTTACAATGCAGCCCTGCTGATTCAGATCAATAAATAAGAGAGGCTTGGAAACAACGCTCAGGAAGATAAAAGATTGGCCCCTCTAGCTTTACCTAACACTGAGAGGATGCTTAAATCTGATATTCCCCTGTCCAGTCCTAGCACTGCTCCTACGTAACAGTTTCTAAGTTTTCTGGCAGGTTAAAAAATACAATTGGTATTTACTCCTCAAGTCTTGCAACTGCTAGTTAACTACACAGTTACCTTTAGGCAGTATTAACTGCACTTGCAATCTTGCTCTAAAATACAAACAAAAAAAAGTATTGGCTTAGGTTTATACCCTGTTTTTACCTGGCTGAGATGCTACAAATCCTATTAATAACCACGAACAGCTTGATGACACCAGAGAGTTTCCTCAAGTACCAATCAGACTTTTGACGCTGCCTTCTCCTGTTTAAAAATATAGACAGATTGATAAAGCCTAGGTCTTCTCACTTTCTCACAGAGAAAGCACATGGCTGTTCTTCCGTAGTTCTAGGGCTGCAGTAGTTTGGGATTGATTTTACTACGCCCTAAAAAGGATTACAGCATTTTCTAATGTTCAGCTTTGCTGAAGAAAAGTGGTCTGGAACTCTCTCAATGTCATGTCTCAAGCCCAAATCTACAGCACAGCATGTCAGTTTATCCTGATGCTAGCCCACTCTAGCCATCATGAAAGCAGCATAAAATGGAGCTATCTCCCTGTCAGCAAAGAAAAATCTGCAAACACTATGGTTTAAAAAAATATCCTGAAAAAAAGAAAACACAAAACAACTTGGGAACTGAAGGGCTGATTCCCCTCTCAATCCAATCACTAGAAACAAAGGCATTGTAACAAGACAATGTACTCCTCAAAAGAAGCTCTACAGGTAACTTGTGCAAACGTGTTTTGAGCTTTCCTTTCCCCAAGAGATAACTATAGCCCAGCAGGGACCAAACATTCCATACAAATAAGGCGCGCTTTTGTTTTTTTTTGCATAGTAGTTTATCAGTGATAGTCCCATCCCACCGAACCCTCCCTCATCCACCTGCTTTGCCACCAAGCTGAGACCTGCTTCTTCAGATTCTGGAGTCTGGAAGAAAGCTTGTATGAGTCTCAAAGTTTTCTTCACCCAGAAAGGTGGAATGAAGAAATTCCTTTCAATATTGTATGACTGCTTAAACCTAAAAGCTGCCTCTAAACCCGGTATTATTTTTAAATGTTTACAGATCAATTTGGAGGCATTCTTATTTTATGCCAGCTGTTGGTAATTATACCATAATTGTCTCAGGTTTACTACTCAGTTTGCCAGTGTTCCTTTTGCCAATCAGTGCAGCAGTTCAATAAAACCATAAGCTTATTGAAATATCAGAGCCTTTGCAGCACCATTCTCTGCTGCTACCAGATATATCTTTTAATATATATATATATATATATATAATATAAAAACACCTGCTATTTATATTCCACTGGAGCTCAAAGTGGCTCAGCTTGGGGCAAAGGCACAATTAAAACACGTTTTCTTACAGGACTCTGCATTTGTGAATTGTGTAACGATAGAAATTGACAGCACCAATCCTTGGGTGGGATAGGGATGCGTGTAGGAATGAGTCATTAGAAGCCCTGTGCAGGGGCTTACAAGTCTATTTTTTTTTTCTCCCCCCATCAGTGTGTGTTGTTTTTTTTAATCTTTGCTTGCATCTTCCCTTTCACTGGAATGCTCCAACTACGTATCAGCTGACCATGGGCTCCACATCCGCCTCTCTGTCCAACTCGTCCTGAATTTCATCTGTGTTTCCTGAGTCGCTGCTGGCTACAGAGCTGGGAGATGGAGAATTTCTGTAGAAAATGCAGAGAAAGGTTTAGACAAAAAAGAAATACCACTGACAGACAAAAATGAGACCTTTAAAGGAAATAGCCACTGACGCTCCCTAAAACATTTTAATAGTAATAAAGGGTATTCTTAACTTATCTGTTTTGCAGCAAATATCAATAGTAAGCTTGAACACACTGCATGCTGCCACCCCCCCAACACACCATCTCCTATACAAACATAAAGGCTGTTCTAGCTTTACAGACAGGGGAAACAGAAATTAAGTTCAATGAATATCCTACAGAAACCTTGATCATCTACAGTACATACACTCTTGAAAACTCAAAAATGTTTATTCTCTCTCTGTTTTTGTTTTTTTTTAAAACCAGGATGGTTTTAAATGTGGGTGAGCAAGATACACAAAAAAATCCCTCATAGTATATAAAAAATGGGTTCCACACACAGGATTTAAAAACATGCTCTTCATACAAGTCTAGTCAAGACTTTTTTTGGTCTTTTTAAAGTTCTACATCTATGACATTAAGAACAACCATCCATCACAAACAGAGAAGAGATGACTCCATTTATACTGCCAGTACTACTGGTGACAACAGCTGTTGAATCCTTAAAACTGTTACTGAGCATAGAAAATTATATACTACTGCAGTGATCTATTGAAGACTGGCATTTGTCCCTGAACAAGACGAGATTATCTAAAGGACAAAGCTTTAGGACAAAATTATGCTTCTGCTTTTAAACACCTTGACAGGAAACAAGAGCAAAATAAATTCTTGAAGGACACCCCAGGCAGCGTGGTAATATTTTACTACCTGTCAGCTGAACCTTTGATAAGCCTACGACAGGTTTCCATTTGTACATCCAGGCCCCTTTTCATACTACACATTTCCATATATTCATGAAGGTGGCGGTTCATGTCGCTCTTGGCTGTGGCCAATTCCAGCTGTAAGAAAAGAAAGTGATCACTCAACTTTACTTACTGGTGGGGATAATAAAGCTGCCCAGAGCTAATCCAGAATGCCTGCACAGCATACCCTTAACATCAGAGTGTTGTGTGCTACAAGTGTATTCATCAGCTTATGAAATGTATTTTAATCAGAGGGCAACACTGTTTTTAAACAGCTCTTTTTTTGCTGCTTGGCATCATGTTTGTCAACATGCAGTAATTAGTGAAAACATATTCTAGACAAGGCAAAGACTGTGAGAAGCTACAGCTGTTGTGTCTGGCAACCTCTGAGGCCATTTCCTGTGAAACATTTCCCAGTGTGATGGTGTGGATGCAAGACAAAAAGGGGAAAAAACAGCACATTTATTCTCTTTGTTTCAAAGTTTCCTCTACTATCAGTTAGATTTATTCTTGGTTAACAGTAGTGCTGTACAGAAAACAGTATTTCAAAAAAAGTCCTAGCATGTCCCTAAGGAAAATAGCTTTGCCATCTTGTTATAGATACACATTCCACCTTTCCCATTTGTGCACGTGTTTTATTCACTAGTAATTATTTATTTTGTCATGAATCACTTCCTTACCTCTATCTGCCCTATTGTTTCTTGGTATTCCTTGTCTCTTGTTTTAAAGAAAGACTCTGTTTCATGGATCAGGTTTCCCAGGTTTTCTTCCTGCAGAGCAAATTGAGACACAAAGAATTGTCAAGAAACTAACATGGAGCATACAGATTTTTCTCATTTAGCCTCACTCAGAAATCCAAGTTCTTGTGCTCTTTCATGCAAAGGTGTGTTTTTTAATACACGGTTATGCAGACAAGGAATACACTGCTTCTTAAAACTGGCATATGAGGGAAGATATTTTCTCTGATCAAGGAACCTACAGATCAAGACTCCAGCAGTTAAATGAATACCTGAGACATGCCAAAGAACCAAAAAGCTGCAATTACTGAACCTTTCAGTCTGATCATGCTTAAATTAGATCGTAATTGCTGCTCTCCAGGCATGCAACTTGATTTTTTTTTTCCTTTGTATTGACCATCGACCACTTACAGCATTGTACTGGAATTCTTATTTTCTGATTACATACTACTACTCTCCAGACCTTTCCATTTCCATCATCTCACACATATACTCTTATATACTTAAATGCTAGATAAATTAAGCTCACTCCAGCACACTAACAAGGAAAGTATTGCACTTAAGAACATGTTGCATCCTAAAGGAAGCATCCTGTCAGACAACAACTCCCTTGTCATCATTACTTTGGATTCACAGTATAGTCCAGGCTACAAAACATACAGCATTATTTCATGCTGCCACAAAGAGACTAAAAGACTGTTTTCCAGTTTAACAATGTCACTGTTCTCTTTCAGGTTATTACCTACCTCCCTTTTCAAAAAAAAAAAAAAAAAAAAAAAGCATCAATTTATCACAAATGCACTGATGAGTATTTATTTTGTTACCAATCTTCGACCACAACTGCAGCAGCTTTATCAGGATCATACCTGGGATCAACGTCAGGCTAACCGGCCTATAGTTACACGAATCATTCCACTTATCCTTTTATATGCAGAACCGCTTCAAGGAGAAAGGTCATAAAAGAAGGTGGCTACAGCACCACATAAGAACTTGAAAGGAATAAAGCCAGCGGAAGGAAGATTCAGGCATGTAAAGGACTATGTTAAAGACCAGGCACAGACGGAGCCGTCTTTATTCTGAATCTCCATCTACAAGACAAATCTACCCTTTCCTTGTATAATTTTCATTTAGAAGGATTTAAGCTTCTTAAAACCTTTAGAGTTTTTGCATGGAAGGTCTGTGTTCGGCAATATTCCTCTGATAGCTGTGCTTAAACATGCACACACGGGTATATGCAAATAAATCTGTCACTAATTCCAGCACATGGCTCCACATTATCATTCTGCCACTCTCCCTGCTCAAAAGATGACATACAGCTAAGCATGCTGCTTTCTGCAGTCCTAGCACTTTTAAATAATCTTCGCAGTTTCAGGGTATGCCAGATGATACACAAATGGGAAGATGTAAATTAACACACCCCTGGCAGTCAACACAAGACAATATTCAGGAGACTGCTGCTTCAGCATCTTTATAGTATATCAATGATGGGAGAAGGTAGGATTATTGCCTACCTACTGCTGTCATGCTGCTCAGTAATGCAATAATAGCATCACATTTAAGACTGCCTGCACAAAGCCAGACCTTGCCATTTCAATCTCTCTTTAGGCCTGCTTAAAAAGGCTCAGGAGTCACTGAATGAGGCAGCATGCAGCCATTACCTTACTTTGTGTGGGATCTTAAGGATTAAAAGCAAGCTGTTTATTATCCACCAGCATCAGGAGATTCCTATTGACTGG
This sequence comes from Anas platyrhynchos, assembly GCF_047663525.1. Classification (NCBI taxonomy): domain Eukaryota; kingdom Metazoa; phylum Chordata; class Aves; order Anseriformes; family Anatidae; genus Anas; species Anas platyrhynchos. Next base: position 6,895,331 of record NC_092608.1, on the reverse strand, counting down.
AAAGATGGAAGCACAAGATTCAGAAGATACCTAGGGCCTTACGCAGTCCCACAGCCACAGCTTCTTTGTTTGCGACAGGCTGTACGTACTTTATTATCACACACAGACCACGCTAAGTTTATTTTTCTCCCCACAGGAAAGGAGGTGCAATACCGTGCACACCATGTGTGACATTTTGACAGTTAAAGTGTGAATGATCATCTACGGAGAAAGCAAGATGCTGCATGGAAGATATAGGGCTTTAGATAACCCACTGGTCAGGGTGACAGATTGCCTGATGATCCTACAACAGCTAGGTGCCTTGGATCTTTTGATGCCTGCCATTTCTAAATACTCAGTTTAAAGAAGCAGAAGACATTAAGTTTGGTAAAATAAACTCATTGCACAGACTGAAAAGCAACCAGAGAGAAAGCACTAAGAGGATTTTAAAATTAAAGCAAGTTTTCACAGCAGACTAGATCACCAGTCAAAAATCTAAAGGCTCAAATGGCTAAAAGAGCAGCTGAGGGATACAATTTTTTAACAGAACAATTTGAGAAGAAACTGAAATAAACTCACCTCTCCTTGGAGGTCAATTGAAGGATTGCAGTTTGTGAAGTCTTCCCAAAGAAGCAATGTTTCTTCATTCTCCTCCCACGTTAAACTATCACAGTCATCATCAAAATCAAATGTCTCACGACTGTTAAGGTAACAGAAAAAGCATTAGTGTAAACAGCTCCAGCTCTAACCCCTTCAGTCCTTAATTTAACGTTCTAGAAGAAAAAAGGGGTTACAAGAATTGAATAGAGAAGACAAAGAAGCTGAAAGTCATTAAATATTTTTAAAACAGGCTTTGCCACTGTCTGCAAGTCTCTTACTCCTGGGCTCTTTGCCACTCCAAAGCAGCATAAGAGAGATCCTTGTTAGCATTCCCCGTTCCTAGTTCTGTCCTGCAGATGGTGCTGCTCGTTAGTTTCCCTTGTTTGCAAAAACCACAAAAGCATTTTAATCTATTCTTTTTATCCATGGGAAAAGGAACCCGACCACAGTTTGGGGAATTACACAGGAAACAGCCACTAGAAGACTCCCTGCGGATTTTCTTGCTGAAGTTTAGCCAATGATTTTCACTGCAACACTTAAAAATATTAGTTTGAAAAATAACTAAGAAAAAGATGAACCCAAAAACGATGCACAAGTGAACGTAAGTACATATTATTGAATTGAACAACAAAAGATACCACTAAAGCCACTTAAGGCTGAGAAAAACCAGTAGCAGAAGTGACCTTTAACACTGTTATTTGGTCAAGCTCCTTTAGTACAGTTAGTTGGGCAATAAAGGAAAAAGTTTCCAAAGGCACTCAAGTCCCTCTTGGTTTGAACAGCAGATGAGAGAAACACTAGTAGCTGCTTCTTGTCCTTGTTAAGGAGGTCTGACAAAAATCTGAAGTTGCTTGCAGCAGTAGTCTGCTAATTTCTGACTGATGCATTTTTGTTTCTTTAGTTATTTCCTTTTAAGCAGATAACATCTCAGTCAGGAAGCTGAGTCCAACATCATCTTTAGGAGGCTGAAGAGCTTGGCAAAAGAGATAAGTCTATTTGTCTAAACACAACTTGACAAAATAATAAAATAAAGATTTTGGACACACATGATTCTGCCTTTTGCAATTCAATTTCTTCAAATCAGATCATTTGCAAGAACTGTCCTTGTCAGAGTGCAGACTCACAGTTCTGACTGCTGTTTTTCTCAGACACTTTATTCAACACTGACTACATTTTGACTTTTTACTGCTTGACACTTACATGTTAAGGTCACCATTACAGGTCCAAGTTGTATCTGATTTCTGTTCACAAGGCCAGCTATTTATAACTACCTTCTACATGACAAAAACCCAAAACCCAGAATTATTTAGAAGCGTGCCTTTTTCAATAAGCCACAAACATTGTTCCAAATCAACCCTATCTGAACATACCAACAAAATTCCTGCAGCACTACATGCCAAATAGACCAAGAGAGAAGCACGTCACTAGAAGGACCAATAAAAACTAGGTATGACAGGACAGGTTTAAAAGCAAAACTAAAAATTAAATACATTACCAACCCCGTGACTAAACTTCAGTCTCTTGCTTTTCTAAAAGATCTATACTCTATGTGCTGTCACACTGAATTTTAACTGTGAAGAAGTTAAAAATATGTATTTATTACCCTGAGTAAGTGCTAGGCCATCTAAAACACAAGTCCTGACATGAAGAATTGCCTGCATTATTTGGGCAAAATATGTCCAGAACATGTGAAATAAGAGGAAAAAGGGACAAATGGCCTGAAACCAGAATTTGGCAACAGCTGACAACAGGATCTAGTGCTCCTTAGAGAATGTCTTATATACTCCTACACATTAAATACTGTCCTATGGTGTGCGGGAAAGCACTGGGAGCACTGGGAATTCTTTCCTCTCCCAGCACAGTCACTGGGAAAGTTGGCAGAAGAGACACACATTCAAATGCCAGAGAAATCAGACCTAAGGCACTGGCTGGGGTTCCCTTTGCCAAAAGAAAGCGGCAGAGACCCTAAGAACTCTGCCTAGCCTGTGGCCATCTTCATCGTTTCTCAAACAGGAGAACAGTAGGGCATGCCGCCAACTAGCTTCCTTAATTGCTTTCTGTAACGGCAAGGTGCAGAGTCTCTTCTTGCCTGCCACAAGCTTCCTAACACTCCCATTCTGGGTAAAACTTTAGGTAAAATAAATTGAGATTCTTCCAATCCAGGAGAAGAGACCTTACAGCAAGGTTTACAACACTGACATTTCTTGGAATCTATAAACTGTCATCCACTGCTACAACTGATCTTCTGGACACATCCAGCACTGCCATTTGCCTGCAGCTGAATTGAAAAAATCATCAACTTCTCTGAGAAGTTTGAATTAGTTTTGAATTGAGCATACAGTTACAACATTGCCAAATTGCATCCAGCCTAAACTGCAGCAAGATTCTTTCTAAAACTCTAAAAATGAATATTTAGCCAAACATACAGCTAACATAGACTCAAGTTTTGTACCTTTTTCTTTAAATGTGTCATCTTTTGCTAGTTACCAGCTAACAAAGTATGAACATTAAGTTTTATTTTTATGTTCTTTATAGCTCTCCCTACCTAAGGGAGGAATAAAAAAAAAAAAATCAGTTTGGTAATTTTATTTGAACTTCTAGTCAACTTTTGAGTACGAACAATGCTGACAGTTCAGGCTTAACTCACAGAATACTGGGTGGTAGAAAAAAGTTTCTGAAAGCCTACAGAATTAACTGGAGTTCTGGGATTGTCTGCATTTCAGATAGTTTTCGCCATATTCTCCACAATACTCACAGCTGATTAAACATACGCTTCATTTCATCCGTGATGTTCAAAGAGCAGCTGACCTCATCGTCAGAGAACCTGCCATTGTCTGCATCCTGTTCAGAGAGGTCATCATCAGAGGCAAGTTTTCGTTCTTTCTTCTTGGAAGCCACCTTAATTGAAGAGAAGAGTAGTAACTGAAGGCTCATTGGAGATGCTGCGCCATGAGTGGCGGAAATAAAAAAAAGGAGAGGCATTACATTTGGGTGAATATAACTGCTCATCAGCTCCCAGGCAATTCAGGGATAGCATGTATTCGAGACAGGAATTGCATCTGTTAGTGAGTGGTGAACACAGAGCACAAGAAAGCAGTTCAAAAATGGCAAAGAGCAAAGCAAGCTGCAGGCTGCCAGCGCTCTACAGACATCTGTCTGTTCACTAACAACAGTCTACGACCTACCAGAGAACATGCAGAGGTTAGAATGATACAGGGTAAAAGCATAAGCTGGCAGGAGCGCCCAGGCAGCAGGCTTGAGAGCAATGACAGAACTCTCCCTCTCCTGCCACCACCACAGGCTGTTGCTCCCATGCTGAACAACCATGAAGAACAGACAAGAAACCTTTTTGGATAGTCTTTATTTCAGGGTCATTCCCACCCCATAAGCAGAGCCAGACCGCTAGTCTTCAGAGCAAGAAGAAGGATTAACTGAACCATGAAAATTCCTGGACGACCTCAAAGGAAATGAAATCTGCAGATGTGCAGAGAATTCAAGGGACAGCCCTGCACAGGGCACAGAGGATCATTTCTCCAGCTGAGGATTGTTAATGTAAAAGATATTCACAGCAGTTTACAGATGGTACCAGAGTCACAAACGCACAGTCTGCTCCCAGCCTACTGCAGCTTTTCCTCTAATTGGTATGTGAGCCATCCCTTAGTGGTATTGTTCTCCTTGCCTGCTGATCATTTTAACCACTGCATGCTTGACCAAAAGTGCACTTTGCAGTTACCTTTGAGCAGAAAGGCAGAGCAATTCTACTCAGAGACAAGAAGGAACCACTGGCACAAAGCAGCGGCTCAATGTGCTAGAAAAATTGTCTCCAGACAGGAGATTTGAATCTTTCTGGCTTTTTGAAAAAAGCCTCCAAACATTTAGGCAGCTTCACCACCGCCAAAATGCACAACCAGTGGAGACCACAAGTGTATTTACAGTGTTTTGGTATGGCATTTAGCACACTATATGGCATCACTATGCAGAGAAAAGCATTGGACTTATTCAGAGACTGAATGCAACACTCAGACCAAAGTGGAAGGAAGCTGGGTTAATCACATTGATAGTGCAGGTATGACACAAGACAAACCACATTGGGAGTTACACGTTTGCTCTACACGGAGCTGTAACTGCTTACTTCAGGAGAAAATTCAATGACTTTTCCTACTAGCACCATGGAGCTCAAGGAAAGAAACTAGAGTCTCTGGTCTCACAAAGCAATCATAACTCACCACCACAGAAGCGTTATTTCTGGCTGTGGAGCTTGAGCCAGAAATAAGAACATTCAGATGACAGTTCTACAAGCTTACCACCTCTCACTTATGAAGAGGAAGCCATTTATACAAACCTAGATCCTGAAATTTATTTTTTTAAAACTCTCTAAATTTTGTGCTTGTAATACTACAGCAGCTTCTGCAGAAGAGAGCTACTCTCCAACACCAAGAAAGAAGAAAACATATCTATACAAAGAAATATCAAAAAAAAGAAGAAAAAAAAGCAAGTGACCTGGACCACACTTCTCGACACTGCTCCCTCTTGACCCATTACTACTTGTCCTATCCTATGGAAAATTCACAGCCTAATCACCTGGAATATCTTGGAAACGTCTTCAGAGTTGCGCTGCTGCGCTACATCACACAGCTTGGCTGTGATATCGATTCGCCGACAGATGTCCATGTCCACCTTCATGGCCTTTTCTTGAATCTTTGTGTCCAGGTCTGTCATGGGCTGCAGGAAGGACAGCAGTGATTATCTTCTATTATTATACAGTTCAGGAAAGCAGAGATACCCCACAGTATCTCTCTAACCCCAGGGCATACCATTCTTAAACAATATCACGTCTTGTTCTCCAGGAAAGGCAGTACATGGACAGTCTAAGCAGACTAAATAGCTAACAGAATTAATGTTCATATCCATTTCCAGTAAAATTTCAGCTCAGCAATTTGCCACAGAAAAACCTATACCCGCCCCAAAACAACTTCTATGCGTGGCAAAAGTGAACTTTTCTATGGGTCAATAAAGCTTTAAAAATGAAGGAGATAAAAACCTGTTGAGCATGTGTTGAACAGAAAAATCTAAAACCTGATGAGTAGTCCATACTCCCCCAGCTTCAGACAGAAAAACTATGCCTGCAAGGAGAAGTTGCTTTCAAAACACAATCCAGGCAACACAACAACTTCACACCTACCATGAAACATAAAATCAAGACTGGATCTAAAGAGATCCCCAAAAGCTTGTGACAGAGAAAATAATATCCGAATTGGCATTAACCTGACTTGCAGCCTGGAAAAAAATTCTACATGAAAAGCATTTTGTTTTGCTTCACTCTGGGCAGTAATTATAAACATAATTTAGAAGAGATACTCCTACTCAGACAGTAAGTACTCCTGCAGCCACATGAAGTAACATCATTCTGTGAAAAACGTAGACGTCCACCCTAAACAGAACTCGTTCTGCTGGAAAGCACCACTTCAATAGCTAGACCAGAAAAACAGAAAAACTCTTTGCAAAGTATTCCTAAATACCAAATCCCCTTTCCAACAAGGTTTTGTTTTAAAATATTAGACAGGGTTCTTCTCCAGCTTCTGTCAACCTCTTTTGAGCAACATTGGGAGGTTTTTATTTTCTAAACAGGTTGAGGAAAAGGAGCCTATAAACGACGATGCTCTCTAAAAGCAGTATTATCAATGAATAAGTAGCGGTGATTCTTATCAACGGGAAGGTAACAGGCACATGCCAATGTTTTGTGTTTCTCTGCTCTAAATATTTACATGGTGGCATTCAAAAAAAGCATTCTCGCTGCTTTTCTTAGGCTCTCTTCCACCTTGCAGCATGTGCAAAGCCCACAGCATGCTTTCTCTCAAGTAGATGTCTGCATTCACCACCACCCTTCTGTACACGCCGAACATTTCTCCCTCAGTGAAAAAGTTGCAAGCTATGCAGCCCTAACAAAATTCTCCTGTTCACACTGCCTCTAACCAAGCATACCTATTCTTGATTAAACATCAGAAGAAGAGACAGCTAATTGCCAAATTTCACATGAACAGATCTAGCAGCCCTGAGAGAATATGTTTGACATCGGGGAGCAGGTTCTGCAAGCTTATGTAAAGACCGGAGGAAGCAGTTCTAAACAAAATTACCGAATAAGTGTACATAATAGGACATCTTCATTAGACAACTGGCATCAGCACACTACTTCAGTCTTACAGAGAAAGCCACCTTACTTCATGTTCACCTAGTTTATCTTTCCAGATATCTGCACGAGTACAGGATCAGTATGTGAATGCAAGACAAAATTATCCTAAGGGTAATGTAATGGCCTAAAACATCCCCCAGCTTTGAAGGAGAGTCAGCATCAAACAAGGCAGGAGGAAATTCCTGAGGTTTTGTTTTGTTTTTTTTTTTAATCATTATTTTTATATTTTATCTCAGCTCTTAGGCTGACACAGCACTGGAAAAAATCCAAATACCTGAACCATACTGGGTTAACCTCTTCAGGGCTTTCACGAAGGGAGTAGGAACACACACATAGCATTCCTTTTTGACATTACTTCTCTGCACGTTTCAGAACCAAATCCCTCTCGTTAGAAGTAGGTCATGCTGCTGCATGGCGACTGAACCCTTTCCCCTAACCTGTGAGTTCTCTATCTTTTTTCCCATGGCTGCAGATTTGAATGCCAGCATTGCCAGCAGTGGAAAATGGGGGAGGGAGGGAAGAGTCCAGGTTATGGGCTAAGCAGCAAGTTAATGCATCTCTACACAGACCAGACAGGAAGCAGGGGGAAGGGTGATCTGTCTGATGCATTAGATCGTAAAGGCAGCCATAATACTAACTACAAAGCAGCACTCACTAAAACCATAACTTTTTTATGAATGAAGCCATTTGCATGACACACACATTTCACAAAGGCAGTGGGAGGTGGCCACTCTGCTCTCCAGTATACTTACATCACTCATCAGACCCTTAAAGACCACAAGTTCTGCTTTCAGTCTCTCAATCTTTTCATTCAACTCCTCCTGGAGAGCTTCCGCTTCCTGCGCCTCCTGCAAGAGAAAGCACACAAAGAACTAAGAGGCCACAGGGCAACATTTGCTTCCTCACTTAACCTCAGGAGGACCGATAAGGCATGTCACCCCCCTCATCTCGCTCGGTCAGAAAAGTCAGCACCTTCCTGCTTCAGCTTCCAAATATTAACACTGTTCTCTAGCATACAGCAAGGCACTCAGCTGCTGTGACTAGAAGAGGGGCTTTTAACCGAAAGACAACTTCTTTTCCAATGATTAATGGCATAATAGGTGTGGAGAAATCCTACACCATTCGATAGCTACTACGTCAAACTTACCTCCCGCAAGGTTTCCACCATAGATTCCAGGCTCATTCTTCTTGTCAGTTCCTCTTCCCATCTGAAAGAGAAGATTTGCAGCAGATGGAGCGTTAACTATCAAGAAAAGTATATTTTCTCCAAATCACAAGTCTTCTGATCGCTGTAGGATGATGACAGTTACTTCAAACGTCAAGCAGATGGTTCCCCTCACTTGTACACCCTCAAACCAAGAACATAAGTCTATAAAAAAGTAAAAGTGAAATCAGCTCTCACTGGGATCAGTGCCCTTCCTGCTCTTCTGTGCAATATCTGGTTGCAAATAAGGTGTGAAATTTTCAGTGCAATGGGAAGTTAAGTTACCCAAATCAACAGTCTCACTATTTACCAGTTCAGTCCAATCAATTTCAACATTTGCATGATCTTCTGCATCAAAATCCTCAGGAACCTACGCACCCCTGCCATTTCCCAGCACTGCAAGTATCTTTAAATGTCACTCACTCACAGCACTGGGAGGGTACAAGGAAAGGAATTACACAGTTACAAACTGTACGACTAAACCTTACACTACAAGCATCATTACGTTTGAGCATATTATTGGATTAAGTACAGAAATACCTGGCAGTTCCCTTTTTCAAGCACAAAAACCCTTCAAAAGGTTTTATTGTCAAATACTGCGTTTTGCTAACTCAAACACAAAGTTCTTGAAAACGTGATTATACACAATCATACATATGAATATGGTGTGAGCTCAGGGGAGAAAAAAAAGTAAAAAGGATGCCACTTGTTGAAATAAACAGTAGTGCCATAGGAGACTTGCCCAGTCTATTATAACAATATGAATTATACCCCTGGAAAAAGTTTGTCTGAAACATTTAACACACCAGACAACCAAGAAACAAAAATCCAAACAGTAACTTCACCAAGCAATTTAGCATCCTCCCAGGAAGGCCACCGTTCCTTTTTATAGTGGAGCAGAAGCATGATTTTGGCACTGGCAGTGAAGGGAAACCAGGGTCTGATGACCTAGTCTGCGAAGCCTTCAAAGCGTCCGTTCAGCAAGCCGTCCTGACGAGCAGGTCACACCGTCTGCTCAAACGTGTTACTCCTCACATCCCTTCCTTGGCAAAAACCAGGAATCTGAAAGCCTACCTAGAAACTTGGGCTGACAACTGCCATCAAGACGTTTGCTTTCAATAGTCCAGTAAATATTGGATACCACACAATTAAAAACACTCCTGTGAGCATAATGTCTAGGTACCATCATAATTATTTCTGTTGTCACTTCCAGTTTTTTTTTGTTGTTGTTTTGTTTTGTTTTTATATACCTTAATTGAAAATGGCAAACCATGGGACCAAAAAATCTATTAAATCATTCTTGAAAATGCGAGGCTGCAAGGTTAAAGCTGCCACAACACTTAATTTCAGCATATTTACAAATTCACAAAGAAATCTGGTGACAGCTAGATTGCAGGATATTCCCACTGAGGTAGCTGCATACCTAAACATCACACTACTCAATACATCTCTGCCTTGGAAGCTTAATCCCATCTGAAATGGAAGCCGGGGAGGACCGATTCAGCAGTACAGGCTGCAGGCAGCCGTGGCGGCGTTGCACTTTGCTGTCTTCAGGCACCAGCAGAGGCACCTGAACGGGTTACATCTCAATGCAGTAGCACCGTGGAGCGCAGCGCCAAGATGACACGCTGGCTACATCCACTCCTTCCTGCTCTTGTGCTGCAGGAATAGCCAGCATAACAGCGTGAGTCCTCCAGTGTACAACCAAAGTTTGATTTATGCAGCAAGACTTGTGCGTATTTCTACCAGCAAGGATTTGCTGCCAAGCAGAGTAAAATATTTAGGCTGAAATTTGCATTTGTCATCAAATGTTTTAGCTTGTATTTCCATAACCTATTTGTTTTTTGACTACTAATTACATGTATGGTCCTGTAAAAATAGTAACTTTGTTTTTCAGATTTAATATTAAAGTCAAGAAGGTGAAATTAATTAAAGTAGTCAATTAGGTTCGCAATCTGTAAGATAACCTCCTTCTGTTACAGAAGGAGTGTTACATGGCTTTAATCATTCCTTCTGGTCCTTCTGCCAGCAGGCTGTTATTTGTGGATGCAAGGCAAAGCAGACATTGCGAGAAGTGATATGCTGCTGCTTCTCAAGGCTTTAACTGCTGAAATCAGGAATACCAGCTGCATTCAGGTTATCCTGCTGTATTATTTGCATTCCTACAGTACACCGTGCGTTCTGCAGAGGGGGATGTATTTTTGGAAGACCTATTTGCGTATTTTTACTGACTACGCCAAAAAGCTAGCAAAAAGGATTAGCATTCCTCCCTAGCAGTTCAGCCGTTCTGGGCAGCTGCCAAAATTACGCATCTCAAAGTCTGCTCAGACTAACCTTCCTCATCCTGCAAGAATTCCAGTAGTTCCATTTCTCCTCTTTGTGCCAGTTAAAGTGCATTTCACAGAACAGTGATTTACAGCCCTAATTCCCTTCTGCCAGACTCAGAGAGGAAAAGGCTGCCTTCTTTACACACACCACAACACCCCAACCCCCAACTTTGCTCTGGGTTCTGTTTCTCTTAATTATAAGAACAATCGGGTCATTTTTAACCCAAAAGTTCACGCCTGGCAGAAGAAAAGAATTCATGCTGGACTGATAATAAGGGTCCTGCTAATCATTAATATCACATTGTAAACCTCAGAACACATTTTTCCCACCCACCAGCGAGCTGACTTACATCATTTAACAGCTTTTTACATCATTTAACAGCTGAAAATGTCAGCCTTACTTTTTCCTCACACTTAAACCTCAGCAGACCCTTTGCAGTGAAGACAGGAAGAAGGCTGGGAAGGCAGAGGGTGACAATGGGACAGGAGATTAATTCTCCATTTGAACTTCCAAGCAAGTGAGACAATAGAAAGATTGCTCATTCATATGATCATTCTCTACTTGCTGTAACACACAGGACTTTAAAAGGGACCTTGGCAGCTGCTGCTACTACACGCTCCAACAAATGCTCCAGTAAGTAGTCAGTCAGCAGGCTGCCGAGAAGATGCTAACTATGGCGCTGACGTCTTTAATACTCAACGTCCTCTGTGTTATTCTCCCAGTATTCTATACTAATCAACATCATCTTCCTCCATCACTGTTTTAGAGCAGATGTGGCCTTCCACGAGGCTTAAGCCCAGCAGGTTGTGGGTGCCCTCTGTTTCTCAGCAAAAAGCAGCAGTGATGCCGTGTAGGTGTGCAGCCTGGGATGTCCACGGAAGGCTCAAAGCCTGGTGCTCCCTTTACCTGAAGGGAGAGCAGGTCAAGGAGCAAAAAGCTCCACTGGAAAGCCACAGGAGAAGCAGTGACAGGAATAAAGAGGAGAAGCAGAGACATGAACAAGAAGGACTACAATGCCCAAAAGAAAATGGCTGCGCATGCTACAGGCTAAAGACCATCAGTCTTATATATTTGCAGCAGCATATCAAATAGACAGCTGCTCTTGCTTGTCTCACATACACTTATTTCTTGGCTCAGATGCATCAATTGCTATGGTTTCCAGCTGCATCCAAAATCTTTTTTCTGACCCTGTAATGTAAACGTCACCATCCAGATCTACTGGACTTCAGAGCTTCTCTGTTTTGTTTTACTCTTGGTTCCTTCTAAAAGAAAAAGAAAAAACAAAAATACGAATTTCAAGTCTAATCAAGCTTTTCTCCATCTTCCCCACCTACAAGGATGTTTTAGTCATAACCATCACCCACCCACCCCCAAAAAAGGGCTAGTCTGCATTCGAGCAGTCACGGGCCTATTCCCCTCTTACCAGATGTGACATATTACATTCCAGCAGCATTCAGTCACTGCAGCTTCGGGCCCCAAACTACTTCTGCAGTCCTGTGATTAAGAGTAAGTGTCTTACATAGCTTAGAGGAGAACAAAGGATGTTTGCTCTCTTTAAAGGGAAAAGCTATGTTACGGGGGTATTAGACAAACAATACACATGAACAGTCAGCTATGGTTAAGGTTGCTTAAAGCTTTATTCCTGTAAATCTGAGTCACACGAAAAAGTCGTGCGTTTCCTCGGAAATTGGGAGGGCAACTCTGAGTTCACCAGTACTAACACTTTCTGCTGAAGAGAAGACAGCAGATGAAGACATCTCAAGAACTGGAATATCCCCTAAAACCTTCTCTAATGTTTTCCAATCCTAGTGTTCATAGATTTAAACTGAGGAGGCTCTCTTGACATAACCAACTTCAAGACGCTATCCCACTCCTGAATACCTGCATCAATGAACACAAACTTTGTCCTTTCTTCTCTCCCAGTATCACCAAATCAAATTTCATAATACACACTGATGAAGAGAATTGCTCATTGGAGTAGATTCACAATGCCTCTTCAGGACTAGGACAGAAAGTTCGGTTTTGAGAAATTTGCCTTTCCAAAAGCAGTTCAGTAATTTTCTTTCAAAAATACAGGATTTTTAGATGTAAGCACAATATAATTTAGACAACACACTTACGAAGTATGACAGGTGCAAACCTACAACTTCAGATGTTTTTGATCAAGGCAGAAAGGCACGAACAGACTAGCTGATAGTCAATTATGCCTGATGGTATCAACTGCACTATTTCCTTCATTGAAAATATCCTTGCTTAAGGAAGCCTAACAAAACAAAACAAAAAAAACAAAACAAAACAAAACAAAACAGACTAAGAAAAAACATTTACAGTGGTCTAAGAACCTGCCATTTTCTCAGGTGTAGACTTTGAAGCTTTTAATTCTGCTTTGTTTGTGAGGGAGCACCTTCCCATTAGTTCGCAGGGAGAAAAGCAGCCATGGAAAGGAAGACCAAATTGCTTGAATGCTTAAAGTCCACACCAGGAACAAAAGGTTGTATTTGAACAACGGCCACAAAATGCTCATAAAAATACATGATTCCTGAAGACAAACATATTGATGAATATGCTGATGAAGATAAAACTTATTGGTGACTATGAACGCTGCCCCATCCCTCGAAGTGCCCAAGGCCATGCTGGATGGGGCTTTCATCAGCCTGATGTACTGTGAGGTGTCCCTGCCCACGGCAGGGGGTTGGAACTAAATGATCTTTAAGGTCCCTTCCAATCCAAACCACTCTGTGGTTCTGGGATTCTATGAACTCACCGAGCCATCTCAGGGAAAAGCATCATTGTGTTCTCTTGCATGCTAAAACACCACTATTCCATTTTTGGCATGAGATGCACCCAGCCTTGCTCATCCCTAAGATATGAAGCACCTAAGATGCATTCTCTGATGCACCACACCTGCAAGGAAATGGAGAAAACACCCATCCCATTGCAGGACCGAGTAATTACACCCCTGGTGCTGCCGTCACCACTTACAGACACGTCTCTGTGCTCGCTTTCCTTTGTGGCAGCACCGCTTGTTCCTTTGTGCTTTCAGATCTTTCTGACGCCCATACGCTGTTTATGGGAACTCCAAATGGCAAGGCATGCTGCACGGCTCACCAGTGCTGGCACGAGATTTAACACTTCACACACACAAGCCTAACCAATTTAATCATCCCAGATTACTCACAGAAGTTACGTGCTGCCTCTCGTTGCATGGCTGTAGGAACATGCCCATTAATCCCCTCTCCAGCACCTAGATAATAACTATCAACATTACAGTTTGTAACTCTGCTTATTATACTCTGATTTCATCTGAATCAACTTAACGGCTCCTCAGATGTACAAACTTATGATGCATACACAAAAGGATCCGCAGCCTAATCCTGTAAATGGCCAGAGGCAGAAATCTGGGCAGGGCACACCGCTTGAGAGGATCACATTGTGGTACCTTGGGAGAGGAAAGCGTCCTATTCAAGACTTTCTGAGCAGAAGCAAACAAACTTTACGATACTAAAACCCTGCTGTAGCGTCAGTCTCTGTTTACCCGTTTGCCAGATATCAAATCGTGTTTCTCAATCAAGAGCAGAACCCGCATTTATAATCTCATGGAACCACTCCTCATTCTAGAAGGCAGACTTGGATTGTAAATGCAGATAGTCATCTACATGCTCTCGTTAGCTCAGAAAACCTGAACCATCCAAGATGGATTTCATTAAAACAAAAAACAAAAACAAAAAAACTTCTGCAACACTATCTTCTATCTTCTTTTTTAAGCAAAAAAAGCCAGCCAAAAATGCACCATTCTCTCTGCTTTTAGAATCCTGGCTTAAGGGTTCCTTTTTCCATCCACTCTCAGTTTTGCACTAAACTAGATGCAAGGTTGCATTAAACAATTAGCTTGCTAACCAATGTTACCTCGATTATGTGCGCATTTGTAAGGTACTGTAAGACAGGCATTCTCCTAAATTATCCCAAGCACGGGCCATTTTGATCCCACATGCCCTGACTTCTTATTGAAGCAAATTAAATGTTAGTTGATGGGCTCCATGTAAAACGTATTAATTTAATGTGAATGTCTTGATTCCATTAAAGCCTGGCTCTAAAACAACAACAGCAGCACTCAAATGAAGTCATCTGTTGCTTGCAATCAGCAGGAAAGCATCCGCTTCACACAAGTCTCAGAGTCTCCTTGCTAGAAGTCTGTCACTGCGGCATCACGTTTCCCAAATGTCAGAGTAAGGGGGGAAGCTGGCATCCTCGAACCTGCAGCAACGGTCTAGATTATACAGGTAAATTCACTGCGTAGCAGAACTCATGCCCTTCATGCTGCTAAAACCCAGGGGGTTCACTACAAAGAGAAGGTTAATATCAAAGCTCTGTTCTAGACTCATGCTCTACTTAAAATGCCATGCAGGTCTTTGAACAACAGCGACTTCTTGTGTAGAGAATTACTGAAAGAATTTCCTCTACAGGAAAACACTGCGTAATTATACCTTCTGATTACATTCACCTGGAATGATGATCGAGACTTTTAATGGGACCACAATAAATATCATCTGTAAATTCATTTGTTCATTAAGTTCATTAAGCCACGCATAATGGCACAGGAGTTTAACAACTTCAAGCAGAAGCAACAGCCATGCCTGCATTCCTTTAGAGAGCAAATAATGGTGCTTTTAATATATTGGAAGCATCTACATGTAATCGTAGAATCTTCATAACAACATTAAATACATGTACATTTTAAGGTACATAGCTACAAGACACACGCTTCTGCATGATGTATTCTTGCAAAAACTGAACTGAAAAGAACTGAAAAACACTGAAAAGAGCAGTTTTCAATCTGAGGTATCTTTTGATACCTGCACCCAGCCCCAAACACAGAAGCCCACAGACACAAGATACTTATTCAAAATAGGTCTAATACAGCATGCGAGGCTGCTGTCAGTTGTTTTCACAATATTTCACAACTACCTGACAAAGAAAGCACCTATAGAGATTTCCTGTCCTTACAAAGGAACTTGCACTATGCTGAAGCATCAGTTATGAACTCTAGCTATTTTCAATCACACAGCCAATCGAGTGAAGAAAAAAAAGCCTTGAAGGTCTGCCATTTACCAACGCATCCAAGGCCACTAACGCTGGTAGTTTATTTCCACGTCACTTAATAGCAAATGCACTTGAAATGCTTCTTCCTCAAAAGAAATTATGAACTTTTTTCCACTGTATGTGGATGAAGAAATAGCATAAAACAGATAAGGGTATCTAGCTCACTGCTGCCCAGCTTTCTCTTTAAGCCAGACTCTTTGACTCACTCTCAAAGGTGTTTGAATTCTGAATTGGACAAATGTCGTGCAAAGAAGTCTTGTTTTCCCTTGCATTTGTCATCTAATCAGCATCCCAGTTGCTAACCCCTTCCATAGGAGAGAGTCCAGAACTTCTAGAAGTAGACAAGTTACTTTCATCGGAGAGGAAAATTCTGTAGAACTTCCTAATTCCCTAGGTATTGTCCATTCTTTACTTCTCAAAACCCATTTCAAATCCTTCTCAAGAAGACCATACCCGTGACAACATAACCAAAACTCTGTATCATGGGCTTGCCTATTCTGCAGCTGCAAGCGATTTTAAATATTGACTAACACATTAAGCCTCTGAGAAGTGTTCCCAACCACACCTATCAACAATGGCCAGGAGTACACCCTCCCAGAATGAACCTGATTAGGTAATTATTTTTATTTTTTTTTCCATGTGATCTTACAGCATCTTTACATTTCTGCATAGCTGTTCTGGTACCCCAGTTCGTATAAGGCACGTGGAAATTGTAACTGCTCTGGAGGAACTGAGCTTTCACACTTTACAAAGCAAAACCACAAAAGACCTCTGTGTATTCAGTATTTATTTATGAAGTATCCATATGCTAGAATCAGAGTATAATTAGAATCACATTTATCACTAGAGTTCTCCACACCTTAAACCAGTGTGCTGACCATAGGCGCACAACCATTTCCTGAAGCCTGCAGAAAGAGATTTCTGGTAAATCATAAAGTGCTCCGGCTGATAAGATACCGGCAGATTGCAAGCTCTTGGAACGAGGTTTATGATGTAATTCATGATATGTTAACTGTTATATCAGGTAAACTAAACACTGCTTTCCGTGTCCTCCTCTTATGTTTGCCAGGGCAGCAAACGGCTCTACAGATCTGTGCCTCGCCGACCTGCACAAACACAACAAAGAACAGATCGAGCCGTATTTACTTTGCGCAGAGGGGTGGGCACAGACAGTCTGCAGCAAGGGGTTCCAGGCAGGATCAGCACTTGCTGTTTTCTACTTGGCATCAGCAGCTTAAATTCATTTTTCACCCCTGTCAAAATCTACTTGACAGTGTTTATTAACTCCTGATCAAATATACTTGTCTTAAGCATGAGCAAATAATTCTGCAGTGTGGCTCTATTGCAGTTTTTGACAGCTGAAATGCATTTTTTTCACTGGTATGACAGACCCCCAGGAAGGGGAGAGGGATTTGTGCAGTAACATGAGAACATGGGGACTCTTCCTGCCTTCCATTTTCCAGTAAGCTTTGTGGTAACTGAAGCTAGCCCAGTTCAGTTTCTAACAAAAGAGCCTTGTGAAAAAAACAATCCAGGAAAATGCAAGGCCTACAAGCTCAGCTTGTGAGCTAGCTTTCCTGGGGGGGTGGGCAAGGGCATAAGCATTTCCTCTGTATAAAAAAGGAAAAGCAGCCAAGAGCACAAGGTAAGGACAAAACAATTAGAAAAAAACAATACCAATAGCCCCAGACTAGGCAAAGATGTAAGAAGATGCAAGGGGGAAAGCACACTATGCAGAAGACGAACCGCTTGAAATCCTACATCTAAACTGCTCCCCACTGCAAAAGACAAAATTTATGGTTAACTTAAAATTTTCAGCTACTAAGATCAGTCCTTAGACAGCCTGACAGCTATCAGAAACATATCAGAAATGTGAGCTGCAGAACCATTATATTAGCTAGGATATCGGCTTCCAGCAGGCTTCTCTGTCGTTAGGGTAGGTAGCTACTATTCCCTACCCCAACAGGGCACTCCGTGGCTACACTGAGTCTGCAGACCCGCTGGTGAGCAGGACTTCCAGGGCCACATCTCCGTGCCTCCAGGATAGCTGCAGCAGCACTTTAGTGTGAAAGTACAAGTCAGACAGACTGTTAGTTTGCTTGACAAGTCAGCTCTGATCCCAGGAATTTGATGCAGCCCACACATGGCGTAATAAACATGGTTAGGTGAATCTGCGAAACATCTGATCAGATTTATACCAAAATATGACATAGATCAGTACAGCAGACACTTTTGGAAGGACGAGAATCAGAGCACTACACGTTGGGTTTCTTTTTTAGCTCAACTGGGCAGAAAAGGAAAAAAAGACATATTTGTGAAGATTTTTACTGCAGCCTAGGTAGCTACTGCATCAGTCATTCTGGAACAACGCTCAAGCTCTCAGTTCTCTTCCTCTTGTATCAGTCAAGTGCAAGGCATTTCCCCCCTTTTGTAGGTATATCCGCTTATTTTTCCTCTATGTGTGTGTATATATATATATATATATATATATATATATATATATATTAGCAATAAAGAGGAAATTTAAGAAGATAGACACATCCTGATTTCACCATATTGGAGGACAGCATCATCTTCTTCAGGCTGTTTCAGCTCCTTCCCACACTGCTATTTTTTTTTTTATTATTTTTTACTTTTAATTCCCTCCAAGAGGTTTCACAGTGCCAAAGAGCACTCACTGTGCCAGCAACCACTGACGAGCACAGTTATAAAACAAAGAAGAAAGACCAAGGTCCAAAAGAAATGCAATTTTACACAAACCAAAGCCGTCTCTAGGCCCACTTTTAGTGCTCCAGGCTCACCCTCAGCCCCTAGCTGTGCTTGTGACAGTCAGTTTCACCCGATCAAGCTGTTCTAGAAGACGCAGCCACACGCTCCTTTCTCCACACCACGCAGCAAACCCTCAGCCCACGGAACAGCTCTGCATGCTCCCAGGCCTGCAGAAGACAACCGTAAGCACAGCTTATGAAACAGCCACAGCAAGAGCATTGCATTCCTGTGCAACTTGTCATAACTGCAGATAAAGTAATTACTTTGACTCATTTTGAAACAGGTAATCTGAAAAGCACAGGATTACATGACTGTATACCGCTGCTAGCTACAAGTTAATTATTGAACGCTGAATTCCCATGTAAGGAAATCCCTAACAAACACAAGTATTACAAACGTCATGCATTAAAGACAACTGATCATGTACAGAAATTTATTTTACAACTCCACCCATGAAAAAGATACGATTTTATGGTAGTATGACAGACATTCAGGTGCTTGGTCCTAACATCTTGGCACATGCATACTAATAAACTCACTGTGAAATTCAGCTGAGTAAACTCATTATTCCCAACTAATGACCATTCTCTTCAAAGACAGTACTTCCAAAATACAGTGACAGACACCATAAAACTCTAATGAAAGACAAAAAACAGAATGGAGACTACAAGCCTGAAGAAGTACTGATTGTTTCTTTTATATATATATGTTTACACTTCCTACAGAAATAAAAAAGCTCCCCATTATCCTGTGGTCCTCCTGAGTAACTCTGCTTTATGTTTACCTACCCTGCTACAGGGTGGCAAAGGAGGTGTTAAATTTCATTATTCAGGTCTCATGTACACAGGTACAGACAGGCATCTTGGAGCAAATGAGAAGCAGAAGTTCAACATCTTGAAATAGTTGTTTTTTTCCTAACCCTACAATAGCAGGGCAGGAAACGGTAGCCTAACCGATGCCTTTAAATCGCGTTGCAATTACTGCAGAGACTATTCAGCATCTCAGATTCTTTGAGTCAACACACAGAAAAAGCCTGGCGCAAGTGTTAATGTGAAAAACTTGTAGAACTGCGGTCTGTTGCACTGAAAAGGTCGGGCAAAACAAGCTTTTAGAGACCCTGCGCAGACAAAGGGGACTCTCAGCTGTGGAATACAGTATGCTATTATCATTGTCCCCAAAAACCCATGTGATTCCTTTGGACAGCTCATCTCCACCATCCACATCATTACGGAAATGAATACAGGCTATAGCATAACAGAATAGAGCAAGAAAAGTTTCTTCATCAAATTGTAAGGTAGGATGTTTATAAGGGAGTTACCAAGAATACTTCAGTGCTCAGTTTCAGGAACAAAACTGTGCAATGAAAGGGGATTATTATAACTGACTCATGTTATAATCACAGAAGAATCCATCCATTGTTTAAGGAAACTTAAAAATTGCTTAATGCTCTTAATTTAATCAAATGTATTCAAACAGCAGAAGATAGGCACTGGCATGCCTGTCCCAGAGTCTGACGCCATGCTGGCTTAAAAAAATAAATTATCAACAGCTTTATTCCAGGCCTTCTATGTAGTTTTAATAGCTCCTTCCCTAAGATTTAAGATGACTAATATTAGTATTTTAGAAAAAAAATTAGAGTGCAGTTTACAGTTGTGTTAAGTAGTGTTAAGCAAACATTTACAATAAGTAAAGGCTTTCTGCAGCCAGCCACCAAAAGTGTGGTTTTCAACTCCTATCTTCCATGCTAAAATTTTTAACCAGTGAGCTGATCTTGATGTCCTGTGGTTTTTAACACAAGAGGGTCCCATCCTGTTTCTCTTTTCCCTAGCATACTCATGTCTAACTCTCAGCCCTTAACCAGTTCAGCACATCACCACTACAGGAGTAATATAAAGTACCCATTAACAAACATAACAAGTTAGTGAAAGTATTACAAGCAGAGGACAATGCCAGACCTTGCTGTGACTTGTTTCTGTAGCCAAGAGCTTCCAACTTCTAAAATCTAGCACGAGGCTTGAGCTGATTTTCAGCTTTCTTCCTCTAGTCCTCAGTTGCACAAGACCAATACAATTTTTTCCCCACAAGACAGCTGTATTCATCTTTCCCTAACCATTTTATCCTATCCTTTTACCTCTAGTTCTCAGTTCTCTTTCCTGTATTTCTGATTGTTTTCTAAATCCCCAGGAAAACAGGAGAGGTGGTAAAAATTTTAGTATGAAAAGAATGGTCTTGGGTGGTAGGAAAAGAAAAAGTAAGACATGGAGTAAAACATTTGCAGTCTACTTGTGGTGAAGAGTGCTTACTGTATCAAGAGTACAATTCTAGCCTTGTAGTGACTTTGAAAAGATGTCAGAAGTGTACTCCGATATGCCATCACCATTTTAAAAATACATTTGTATTTTTATGGTGTTCAGGACATTCTACTTGTAATGTCCCACCTCCTTCTTGCTGCTGAGAGCTCTCAGCAAAACACAGCCACCTTGCCAGAAGTCTGGCAGCTGAGGAGACAAGTAGTTACAGAAGAGATTTAAAGCCATAATAAGATCTACTGCTAAGCTGTTGGAAAATACAGGCAAACTTCTGTGGCATGAATTTCCCTTCTATTTTGTATAAACACCTAATGAAAGCTTTCATGAATGTCCTCTTGGAGGCTGCCAAGTTAAAATAGTACATTATCTCAGCTGATGCACATGACTACATGGAAGATCCTTACATCACAGCTCTAAGCAGTAATCTAGCAAGCTTTTAACTACAGGAAATTTTTCCCATGTAGGGTGAATAATATTTTTTTTCAGTACTGCCTCAGGACTTCATGGCAATCTGCTACTAAGTGGAAACCCTGGATGTCTCAAGTAACGCAGCTGCGCTCTAGATGGAGCAGGGATTTTCTGGCACTGGAACTTTTATGCTCATGTTGGGTCCGTGGGTTCCAAGTTGAGTTCCACTGCACTCATCCAGCCAGGTGTCTCCTCAAGAGGTGTTTTCACAATAAGCCACCATGAAGCCAAGTCTTACTCTGCAGAGCAAACCAAAAGTGTCTGCACAGTTTCCACAGTGAACAGCTGAAAGAAATCCCACTGAAGTCAATGGCCTTTCTAAAGGAATGCTTTCAGGAATACAACAGACTAAATAGCATGTGTTGTTTTACTCTTACTTCTAAGGTCGCCAGCTAGCCCAAATGCATCACTGTCACTGCACAAAGTGATCACAAAAAGCACCTTTTTCAACACCTATTGCAAGCTACTAACACAACAAATCTACCTCCTTTTCCACAGATATTTGCATCTTCTCTAGATCGACATTCAAGCCATTGATCCATTTTGGGGATGCACCGATCCACTTCTGTTGAGAGCTCAACTATGCAATTAAACATACAACAAGTTAAGGCGAGCTGCTATGATGTAGCCTGTACTCAGTACAAAACACTAGTATTTTAACAACTTCTCTCATAAAAGGTCTTGGTTGATTCTTGCTGATTTCATGAGCAAGTGCTCTCTGCAAACAGCCAGGCTGCTACACAAAATGGGCAGGGTTGGAAGGGCCCTCTGAAGATCATTTAGTCCGACCCCCCCACAGAGCAGGATCACCTAGAGCACCTTGCGTGGGTGGTATTTTGAATATATCTGGAGAAGGAGATGCCACAACCTCTCTGGGCAACCTGTTGCAGTGCTCTGTCACCTCCCAGTAAAGGACTGTCCCCTCACATTGAGCCGGAACCTCCTGTGCCTCAGTTTGTGCCCACTGCCTCTCATCCTGTTGCTTGACACAACTGAAAAGAGACCGGCTCCATCCTCTTGACACCCTTCCCTCAGATATTTATCTACATTACTGAGTCCATTCATGTATACAAGTATCTGTTGGAAACATGCCACTGTTACCACCCCTGAGTGCTTCAGGAGGGCATACGCCCCAGTAAGCCCAAGTAACAAAACACTGCTCTTCTGCAGAACGGAAACAGAGGTCATGCTGGAATGTATTACCACAACATTTTCATTCACTTCTGTGATTTTTTCAGCCTGAAATACCAAGAATAATTGCACGTTGCAGCTATACCTCCTTTTCTTTACCTTTCCTTTAGGTTTACCTCTCTCTGCCCTTCCTCTCCCTCCAACTCCTTTAAGAACCAGCCTCAAAACCAAGAGCAAGAACTCAATCTCTGCCCCAGCACTGAAGGCCTTCATTGAACCTAAAAAAAGATCAAGGAAGCTGTTTTATAAAATGAGATCATGCTTACCAGCATTCAGGAAACAGGAAGGCAGCTGAGATACATAGCTAGGATGCAGCAAAGTCTCAAAACTGTGTTCCTATGTGTCCAGTTTTAACTTACCTATATTTTAAGAGTTGGATTATCTTTGAAAAGATAAATACATTTAAGCACAGCCTTTACATGTAATGTCAGGATTCTAATAAGGCAGGTAACAACAAAAGGTAGGAAATAAACAGCTCTTCAAAGACTCCTGTGACACTGAAAGAAATATTTTGTACTCCTTACACAGTGCTCCAAGAAACGTGAGAGTGCTTAGTCTGTTTAAGTTGCTTTAATCACTTTAGTACAATGGGCAGATTAATACAGTTTAGTATTCCTAGCTAATTACAGTGACTGGTCTTTAGAGAAGTACCATTAAACCACAGTACTCTGCCATTTAAATGGAAGCAAACTAATAAAGATGACAGCTAGGAGGATATAAAATTCAAGCTTAGGCATTTCTAAATATCTGTAGAAAGGCAGATCAGTCTTAAATTCACACACACACAACAGTTGTTTTTGCTGTTACATAAACTCCCAGTGACATAACTGTTTGGTACTTAATTCAGAGATGAACAGTGGGGAAAAAAAAAAAAAAAAAAAAAAAAAAAAAAGGAGGAACACTGCTACATTTTCAGAAATGAGATCCAATTCTAAGGAAGGCAGTCTGAAACACTATGAGTTGGAGGCTCCAAACAATCTTTTCGTGGTCAAATAAATCTCAAGGCTGACCCTACTAATGAAAGGGAAGCTCTAACAGTTGAAAATAAATAACAAAATAAGCAAAGGCACCACCAGCCAAGCCTGCAGTATGTTCTGCTGATAGAAACAAGCAAGCAGCCCTGCCAGCAGCTTTGTACAGATGATGCCGAGCACAGCAGCACTTACGTTACCTGTACAAAATCTCCAGTCACCAAAAATTAGCGGGATGCAAACGGCATGCAGTGTGCAGGGAGAGGAAGAGAAGAAGGGCTTCAGGAAAGCTCCAGCACAAAGCCCAGAGCAGAAGGTCAGCCGAGGCAGTGGTGTGACACAGGCTGACCTCGCTGCCTGGGAATCCCAGCAGAGCAGCTGAGTCACGGAGCAGACCCCACTGAGACCAAAGGCGACTCAACAGGATGGCAGCATAGCACGACACATTGATCTCCATACAAGGGCCTCACGTTGTGTCTTGATTTCAGCAGAGGGCTCAAACACTAATTAATGCCTCACTGAGCACAGGAGGTGAAAGGGGAAGCCCGTGTATTTGCAGACAGGATGCTGCTTATCACAGTGCAGCAAAGTGAGCCCGGTCCAGTGCACGGCCTAGCCCACAGCACCAGTAGCAGCATGGCCTGCCTTCACGTGGCCGTACGGCTCCTAAGGTCTCCCACACAGTCAGTCAGTAAAGGAGATGGCAAATTCCTTACAGTCAATGAAACTTAGCAGGGGAGAGCCTGACCGTGTTGCATACAAACGGATAGGAGGATCTAATACCCAGGAGGGGAAGAGAAGCTCTAAAAGAAAAGGGGTTTATTTGCAGATTCATCACAGGCTGCATCCAAGAGCTTGATGTCCTTCAGGGACAGTTATCACAAAATGAACTTACTTAAGTCCCACAGCAGTTCTTGAATTCTGTACAGCATCTGTGCAAGTGGGGCTTCGTTCCCAGGGTCACTTTGTCCCTTTTAACAAGAAAAGTTGATCTCCCACTGACAACCAGCACTTCCACGCTCTGGTTAAGAATACAGATTAGTGGAAAAACATTTTCTTGTGAATTAAAGAGTTCAAGTGTTTTACACTCATTTTTCTCCCTTTCTTTTTAAGAAAGAAAAACAGCAGGGTTTAAAAATTATGTGGATGAGAGAAATAGTCAAAGGCCAGGTGATTCTGGTACAGTCACTTGGAAAAAAATTGGTAGAAAATTTAGGAACAGAATCCAGGATGCCCGCTGTTTCATCATATGACCAATGCTTTACTGCAAAAGTTAGAGAGATACCAACACAGATATTCTTACACCTGCACAGAAGTTCTCTTGGGGCAGTTTTAGTGACAGTAGTTTTTAGAACTCTTCCAATGTTCCCATTACAATTCAATATTAATGCACCCATGCCATTCTACGGAATTACACCAATACTTTGGGGTTTTTTTGTTAACTAGGTTTGACTTACGAAGGCTTGACTTCTATGAACAGACACATGCCTGCTAAATTTAAATTCTGTTCCCTGTATCAGATTAGGCTTCATTAAGAAGAAACACAATTCTGTTTCCCCCCATTCCCCTGACATACTGACAAGCTTTACCTGTAAGAGTCTAGCAACAGAAATATTTTTTTTCTGCTGAAACCATTGATTTGGAGTAAATACTAAGCCAGGATCCTTTTGATCTTTCTAATTCCAGCATCAGTCACTGGATGGACTCAACGCATCTACTGTATTTAGGGGTAAAGAGGGATCCAGTCCTATTATTATCACTTCTTTCTACATCTCTCTTCTCTGTGTTTAATGAGCCACTGTAAATTACTACGTTTGCTAGCTCACATGAAGAAGACCAAGTTAATTCCTCCCTGGCTTTCCTCTCTTTAGTACAAGGTACGCAAGCTGTCACATCTTTCAACCAACGTTAATCTCTACTTACACGTACAAAAAGCCATAGATTTACATGTAAAAGTAAACAAAAAGGAGTCTGTAAAGCTACAGGACACCTGGGTACTGGTAGCTGGCATTTTACAACGTAGAATTTAATCTGAAGTGTACTTTTTTGTGGCTTTGATTTAGATCTGTAAAAGCATTTAAGACTGGAAAAAATCAAAACATCTGGCTTGTCAAGAGATTTGTGAAGTTCTGTGGAATTTGATCTGTAATGCCAAGATTTGCTTTCATCTGTATTTCAAGGCAAATTCAGAATATACCATCTGAAATTAGCAGATTGAAGATTAGGCTCAGAACCCCATTCCAAACAACAGCAAGGCAAGCTCTCCTTTAGATCACACACACACCTAAAATCCTTCTCCAGCGCAACGCAGCACATTGGTAGTTTCCAGATAGAAAAAGCCAAAAAAGGATGAACTGAACATTACTTGAGTGAGATCAAGCTCTGAGAAGTAGCAGTGGGCTCATTTTTGAAGCCAAAAGCTTCGAAATAGAATTGTCAGCCCTGACAGACGTGACTGGTTTCAGTCCCAAGACCTACTTGGAAGGGGATTCAAATTAATACTGTCTGGGGGGATACATCGAGTCCAGCAGAACGCTTCCAAATGGAGCCCAGTAAATACCGTGTCACGTGCAGATGTAAGGCTGAAGGAACGCATCATCCACAATCCAGCTTCGGGCAGATCATGCTGTGTGCTGTTAACGAGGGGCTGCATTGTTAGTGGGCACAGGGAGCCCTTCTCTCAGGGCTCACTGAATGGCCTCGTTATTCACGTAGATCCAAAGGCCAAACTGATGTCATTTTGCATACAATGATCAACACTGCTCACAGCAAGCAAAGCAGGAGATAGAGACTCTCACACATTTTTAAGTATTTTAAACAAATGCTGAATTATTTATTTTTTAAAAGTCACTTGAAACCAAGCACCTTGTTAATCCACCCATGGTAAAAGTTGACACTGTGACAGTTCTAGAAGAGGTCGCTGAATCACCAACATTTCCACAAACATCTAGCACGATGTGCACAAGCCAGGCAACACATTAGCAGGCACCAGTCCTAGCCCAATCTTCTTCCACACCTACGTTGAAGCAGAGAGATACAGCAAGGATGCACCTCTAGACTAGGTGACAGCCAGAGATTATGGAATGCCATGCACTTTATTTATTTATTTTGCTTTGACACCAAATGCCATCTTACTAAGTGACTTAATCAGCAAGCATGAGCATCTTGAGGTCATTAGTTACTTTTGTTAATCTCAAACCCCAAACAGAGACGTTTTAACAATATATTTGAAACTCTGTAATTTATCAGTGGATCCAAGCCTGCACAACGCTTACTTTCCGCCCACCTATTCTGAACATAAAATGGAGTCACGCTCCTTCACTTCTGTTGCAAGGGTGGGAGGCATGGAAACCTGAGGATAATGCCAGCCCAAGGACACTCACACAAAACATACCTGGAGAGAGTGAAATGCAGAAAAGAGAATAATACCCTAGAGAAGCCAGGCATATCGTGGGGGCAGAGCAGAACATATTTGGACAATGGCTTTCAAAGCACAGCCTTGCCATACAGTTTCCTTGCACCCTGTTTATGAAGCATCTCATTCTGTTTCTTACAACAAATCAGTTCAGGGCTCTGGAAACAAGATCATCTTTCACTATGGGCTGGTCACAAGGCTGCAGAAGAGCCTCAGTTAAACTAAGCAGTGTACAGATGCATACTGTTGCGTCTGGACCTTTATTTTTGAAGGCCAAACCATAAAATCTCTTCCTTCTTGTACAAACACAAGCTAAACAGTTGCGCTTAAACTTTAAGTTGGAGACTTAAACCATAAAGAGCTCACAAAGAACAACATCCCATGCATACTTTCAGCAAACTAAAAAATATTTAGTCACAAAAGAAAATGCAGGAAGCCGGCCTAAGACCTGGCAGAGCATCACCACATAACCCTAACCACAAAAAAGCAGCTGTTGAGCTGTACATGGCTTCCGCGCTTTCTTTAGCTACAAGCCCAGCACCCAGGCTGCATCACTGCAATGAAAGGCTATGATTACCCACGATGAAGCCAGAAATAACTTGTTTTTACATTTGTTTTTGCCTCACCCCTAAATTGCAAGGGTCTTTAGAGATTATTTAGGTTTGAGATCAGAGGTATTTGGGGGGGT
Organism: Anas platyrhynchos; assembly: GCF_047663525.1. Taxonomy (NCBI): domain Eukaryota; kingdom Metazoa; phylum Chordata; class Aves; order Anseriformes; family Anatidae; genus Anas; species Anas platyrhynchos. The sequence continues at coordinate 6,868,119 of NC_092608.1, read as the reverse complement.
TTGCTCCCCTCCCACAGACCTACGCAATTCTCAAGCTCTGCTTTGAAAGTCTTTTTTCTCTTCACAAAGTCCGAGGCTTCCCAGTGTGAGTCACCAGAGGAATCAAAAGGTAAATTCAAAATGCACACAGCAAGTCTTGTGGTTCTCTTTCAACAGGGGAAGCTGTTCTTTGAAGAGCAGGGCACAGAGCCTGGCCCAAGTTTCTCTGAAACTCTAACCACAACGTAACGTGGAGATTTTTCCCCCCACCACATCCAATCTAGCTCATTTGCAAATTCATTATTTTAATCAGAAATCGGAGTTAATAGTTAGACGAAGATAAAGTTCAGAGTAAATAGCTAACACCATTTCAAATCAATCCTAGCATCTCAGCCCTCTCTGGCTGCTCTCCTTTCGAGCCAGTTCAGTAGGGCGCACATGCACGCGCACACGCACGCAGCTACTGAAGTATTTAACACAACACTGCCTCAAGCCCACCCGGGTCCATGGGGCACTGTTGGAAAGTAGAACAAAAGGAAAAAAATGCCTCTCCTCCTGAAACTTCTCCTACATTACTACAGCCCAGGAACCCCAGTTTCTAGTTACACCAATGGAAAAAAAAAAAAAAAAAAAAAAAAAAAAAAAAAAAAAAAACACTAAGATTTATTAGAGCGCTCCAGATATTCACATATCATCGGATAAGGCATGTCTCTGCAGCAGCATATTAGAAACAGCAATAGCACAGTTTAAGGACAAACATGTCTGACAGCAAACGTTATTCGTAAAGTGATTGATTTGCACAGCTCCAAAGAGTACAACTTTCCAACTAACATTGATAAGGGATGTATATTTTTGCTAAAAGGCCAAGTTTTTCATCACGTCAGCGAGTTTTATCCATCCTTCATGCAGAAAACTCATGCCCTTCCAGTGCAAGTAAAAATATCTTTTTAAGGCCAAATATCAGGTTTCCCGGGAGCAAGCACTTAACATCAAACTTCACATCTTGTAAGGGGTTTCCAAAAATCTCTAATACCAGGCTGCAAGTCTGTACTGGAACTGGTAAGGAATACGAAACAATTTTAGTGGAAAGCCACAGCAAAACCTAACTAGCCCCTTTAAAATATAAAAGGGAAAGTATAAATAGCAGAATTTAATACATATATCTGGCTTTACACAGAGAATGTGGTATTACCAGCTCTGTAACCAATTGAAACGTGGACAGAAGTCTAGAATGCTGATTACATTCTTCTATAGGGATAAAAAAAAATTATTTGTTTTTTATTGGGTCTATGCGTAACATTTGCATCTTGTTACCACTGCTATTTTAGCTTTAAAAGTTTTCAGACATTCCTCCAGGGTTTATCTTAAGCACGTTTTTATTAAGTTCCCTTCTTTAAAAAATGAGAGCCAGTTAGTTTTGACGCGCGTTGCCTTTGACAATGATAATCTTTGTCCTTTCCAGCTGCAGCAAATTTAAGATAATCTCTTTTTCAAGTGGACTTTATTAATCTTCCAAATGAAAAACCATCCTGAGGTAAAACAATTATTTCCAGTTCAACTCTTAGTAACAGTTAAGTCTCTGCTGGAAAAGACGACTAACATCTGGCCAACGCAATATCTGTACCAATTAAGAACAATTTTGAAACCATAATATACAAATCTATTCAAGCATTCGGAGCAAAGATCGCTACAGACAGATCAGCAGCCTTCTTGCATTTAGAAGGAAGGAGAAAAAAAAAAAAAAAGAGAGAAAGAAGATGGAGAGCAGGGAATGACTGCAGCAGGTTTTCACCAAGTCAGCAGACTGGCTGGCCACACAGCAGCATTTTGCCTGTCATAACACACAGCGACGCACTTAGGTCTTAAAGTAGATCTCTGGAAGCTGGCGGCTGGCTGCCTCCCAGGAGCACAAGGGTCCGGCTGCCCCTCGCCAGGGGCACGCACCGTGCCCAGCATCACTGCGCCACATCTGCCAGATGTGTGCATTTGGGTGTCCCACCTTCGCCAGACTGGTGATGCTTCAGCCTCAAACAGCAATGTAACGTGGCTAATTAGGAGGGGGGACTCATTTGCTCCCCCCTCCCCAATAAGCAAGTAGATTTAACATCCGGATGCAGTTTGCAATAGCACCGCAGGCCATCACCCCTCAGTACAGCTGCCAAGGGCCCCAGCTGCCCGAGGAAGGCAGTTACACGGTGACAGCCTGCTCCACTTCCACATCCCAACACCTTTTTTTTTTTTTAATACAAATAACCTAAAAAGATCACGGTAACCCCAAATCCCTTTCGGGCAGTGGCACAGTCACATGCACACAGTTAAACCTGCTTATCCCACTCTACTTACCCATGGAGGGAGGGCAGGATAGATCCCAAATTCAAACACTGGTCATTTAAAAACCCCATGATTGTTTGATTTCAGCTCAAAGGGGATGAAGCAAGACAGCTGGTTTCAGGGTTTTTTTTGCTGTCTAGAAACACATTTGTGTGTATTTCAGCTTATGACAAAGCTCTGACTTTTACCTACATTTCAAGACCCTGAAAGACTGGAAGAAGAATTTTCCATCACATTAGTTTGACTACAAAGAAAGTGGACACGGTTACCATTACCACTGCAAGGGTATTAACAAAACAACAACAAAAAAAGTTACAAAGGATTTGGAATCAGATCTATTGCCAGAAGGTTTGTTAAATGCTAGCATAAGTTAAGGTGGGGAATTTTAGGTTCAGTTTTCCTATAGGTGGTCTCCAACTGTAAACTCCAACAGCTGAAGTCATAATGCACCCTGTAAAATCATGATCGTTACTAAAAAAAATAATTGTAAGATTAAGGCAACTTGCTAATTTTGGTCTGAAATATCTGCTAGGCTTCTAGGGGGAACATTTTCTCATTTGTAGGTCAGGTACAAACAAAACATGGGTAAAGATGACCTAAGTGCTCTGTTGACTATACGCTCTAGTATTTTTTTTAAATATATATAGCTCAGAACTCCCAAATAGTCTCTTGCATTACAGCGTCCAAAAAAAAAAATGATCTGGGGGGACACAATACAGGAGTTGAACATATTATCCCAGAAAATTTATCTGTAATGACAAAAAATTGCACAGAGAATTTCATCGGAAAGAACATCTAAATAATTTCAGCTATTGTTTTTAGGAGCAGCAGTAGTGTTACCTTTAAAACACGAGAAACAAAAAGCAATTATTTCAACTCTGAATTCAAACATTGCATTTTTCAATTCGCTAGTATGCTATAATGAGTTTGTGTCTTCAACAACAGACATCACATACAAGCATACATTCGTGAAGAGAAGTATTCACTTGAGCAGGGTTCACTGACAGGAACACAGTTATCCACCCCGTGTTTTCCTGGTAAGAAAATAGTTTAAATAAGGAGGTTTTCCTAGCTGTGCCCTCCTAAATCAAGTGGTCAGCTTGGAAAGGGAGAAAAAGCTTCCATCGTTCTAGGAAAAAAAGGTAACATCTGCTTAAGTGTTATTGCACATCACAGTGGTGTCTTAGGTCAGGTCACAAGGCCTTGTTGCTTCAAAGGAGGCTGCCTCCTTCTGCTGGTTCTGGAGTCAAAATGGTTATGTGGGAAGAGACAACACCAGCAGTGAATAAAAGCATTCCAACAGGCCCAGCAAACGCGGTATTTCCAGCAAGGAGATACCTGGAGCAGCACCACTGCAAAAGACCCCTGTCCACAGGGCCAAGGGGCTGTGCATCTCCCTGTCCGGCTTTTCAAACGCTCGCACAGCTTTGCAAGATCACAAATCCACATTAGAAACTCGTGCATGCACTTAGCTCTACACAGGCCCTCACAACATCATCAGGACACAGGCAAGAGGCTATTGCTCCATTTGGAGAACATTTCCCTAAACAAAACTTGAACATAAAAGGATTCCCGGCAAGATAATGGAAACACAGAGCACGTATTTATATACATGTACATATGCATACACGTGTCATGACAAAGAACCTGTTCCCTATAAAAAAAAAAAAAAACAACAAACAACAAACATGAAAATACTTGCACCAGTCTTTCCAGGACTGCTGACAAACACTGCAATGCCACATTAGCTCAGGGTAATGTAATCAAATGGACTAATCTACTCCGTCTGCAAGAATTAAAACAAAAACAACATGATACTACCTCATAAGCATGCCAAAGCATGCTCAAGGCCACCAATGAGAAAACCAATCCACCCCAAAAGAGTGTAAGGTGTGGTGCCCATCTGTTCAGTGAAGGTCACAGAAGAGGGTAATAGTCACTCTACTTAGAGCAGGAACGTAAAAGACAGACTGCAAACATAATTCTAGTGTGATGCATGCTAGTGTGTATTAACCAAATTTTATTCTCAAGCATTAGGAGACAAACCTGTTGTGAAAGCAGGAAGGGTGGCAAGAATAAGGTTTGTGATTGCCTCCAGAGGCCCCCTTCACTCCATTAAATTTATTTGGAGTATGCAATAACTTTGATCACACAAAGAGTTAGACCTGAATGAAGAGAATATTTGCTGAACGCAAGTAAGTGAACGCACACCAGACAGCACCAACCACGTACCAGCAGCAAAACTCAACTTAAATGACCCATTAGTAAGTTCCCATTCTCTTTGGCAAGGAAAAACCCACAAAAATCACGCAGCCATTAAAAAGAAGAAGTGTCCCCAGCTTTTGGTGACGCAGCCCACACCCGACACATACCTTCCTTACACAAGCCACCACCAAGCACCACTTCCCCTCAGCTCCACGGCTCCCATCTCCGTGGTGCCAACCATAAAAACAAACAACCCCACAGTGTGACAGCATCAACCGCTCCACACCAAAAAGAGGCCAACTGCTTTCCACCCAGATGCAGAGGGTGCTGCAGCCATGAAGCACAGAAGCCTGAAGAAATTGGACTTCGCTGGTGAACACAAAATTATTACTTGAACAGAATATTCCTGCCTATAAAGCTTCTCTAAACTAAGCTAATTCACAGGGGTAGCTCTGTTATAAAAGCTGAAGTATGCAGAGAGCACACTGCAGCTCTGTTACCCTGGACGGAAGAAATTCAGGCATGCTTCACAGGCCACACGGCCAAGAAATGCTGGCTGCCTCCAGGAAAGGAAAAATAGAAAAGGATTAAATTTATTCTGCAGGAAAAACTCAAGCGAGACAACACATTTTAAGCCTAAAAATGACAAAACCCCAAAACGGGAGCATTCACGTTAGTCCCAAGGGACAGGTAGCTCGCAGACAATGCAGGAATTTCCCTGCAGAATCCCAACTACCTTTTTTTTTTTTTTTTTTTTTTTCCTGGCCTCCATCTCTGCCACGGATACATCAAGCAGGCAAATCCAGCAAAGCAAAGGGAACGCTCTCAGCCACCAGGAAAAGCAGCATCTGAAATCCCAGGGCTTCCCAACAGGCTGGAGGAAACCTCGGGATTACCAGGGCTTACAATGGCTGTCGTGGGGGCTTTTGTTGCCGTTTTGACCAATTCCGAGCAGCATCTTTCCGCACGAACCCTCCCCTGCAGCATTCGCAGCCCAAATATTGCAGCACTGAGCTAATTTTGGAGAGCTGGCGGACAAAACCGACTACTGATCAGCCCGGAAAACCGGAGACCGGCTAAATTTAGGAGGAACCTCAGCGATGCGCTGCTACCAGCGCCTTATCGCCCTCCTCCAAAAAGAGGGGGCGAGATGGATGGAGAGGGGGTCGGGACCCCGGGAGGACCCCCCAGCCCCAAACCTTGTCCCTTCAGGCCCCTTCCCCGTCCCCCCCAGACCCAAACCTTGTCCCCCCCGGGGCTCACTTTCTCTTGTACTCGTCCCTCTCCCTCTTGACTTTGGCCAGCACGTTGTAGAGCGCCCTGATCTCGGGGGTGATGGTGTCGATCTGCACTCCCACGCCGTCCGGGTGGATCCAGGAGACTCCGGGGCCCTGCACCGTCTCCAGCCCCCCGCCGCCGGTTCGCCGCACCTGGGTGTAGCTCCAGATGGTCCCGGGCAAGCGGCCGTAATGCGGCGGGGCCGGACCGGCTCCGGGCCCCCCCGCCAGCCCCGGCCCGGCCGAGGGGAGGCCTCCGTCGGTCTGCACGGCCTGATCGCGGGAGAAGGTCTTGTAGCGCAGGCGGCGGTCGCGCTCGCTCTGCTGGGCCGCCAGCTGCTTCTCCAGCAGCCGGTTGCGCCTCTCCAGCTCGTGCACCTTGGCCAGGAAGCAGCGGAACCGCACGTTCAGCCCCTTCAGCAGGTGGATGTTAGAGCCCAGGTCGTTCCGCAGCGCCGCCGTCACCGGAGGGCCGCCCGAGACCCCCGGGGGCCCTCCAGAGCCGCCGCCTCCACCACCACCACCACCGCCGGGGCCGGGGCCCAGCGGGCAGGGCGCAGCCCCGCCGGCCGCCGCCGAGCCGGGAGCGAAGGCTCGGGCCATCTCCCCGAAAAGCAGCGAGTTCATGGCGGGGGGAGCGAGGCCGGCAGCGGGAGGAAGAAGAAGAGGATGAGGAGGAGGAGGAGGAGGAGGAGGAGGATGGGGGAGCCGCCGCCTCGCGCTCCTTGCGGCTGCCGCCGCCACTGCCGCAGCCACCGCCGCGGTACCGGCACCCAGCGGCGGGCGGCGCGGGGAGGGGAGGGGAGGGCCCGGCAGCGGCTCCGCCCGGCCGCGCCCCCGGGGGCTGCGGGAAGCGCCGCGGCCGCTCCTCCCCTCCCGTCCCCTCCTCTCCTCTCCCATCCCCGGCCCAGCTCGGTCGGGTGCAGGGAGCACGGAGGGGGGCAGCGAGGCTGGTGGGGGCTGGGGGTGTTCAGCCTGGAGATAAGGAGGTTCGGGGGGGGCCTTATCGCTCTCTATAGGGGCCTTAAAGGAGGCTGTAGGGAGGCGGCACTGGGCTGTGCTCCCATGTGTCTGGTGACAGGATGAGGGGAATGGGCTAAAGTTGTGCCAGGGGAGGTTTGGGTTGGATATTAGGAAGAACTTCTTTACCAAAAGGGTTGTTGGGCATTGGGGTGGGCTGCCCAGGGAAGTGGTGGAGTCACCATCCCTGGAGGTCTTTAGAAGAGGTTTAGATGTAGATCTCGGTGATATGGGTTAGTGGAGGACTGGTTAGTGTTAGCTCAGAGGTTGGGCTGGGGGATCTTGGAGGTCTCTTCCAACCCAGATGACTCTGTGGTGCTGTGACGCCCCAGGGCCAGCCCTCGCGGTGCCCTCCATCCGCACCTCACAGCCCTGCCCCGGGCTGAGGGGAGCTGGCCAGCGGTGGGCTGAAGGCAGGAGGGATGAGGTTGTCAGCCACCATCAGAACCTTTGAAGCGTTGTTACAATCCGGTAATTAAGTTATTAAATAAGCGTTTCCCGCTTACTGCTCCTGGACCTCTGGGCCGCTCAGCAATCAACGCGATGGTTTTAATTGAATTGCGCGATCGCTGCGGCGTGTCCGAGAGGCACCCAGCCGAGCAGCAGCACCAAGCTCAAAGATCAGTGGGGATCTCCTCCTGGGATGGAGAATGGCTTTTGGAATAAAAGGCGATGCTTTCAGGAGCTCTCAGAGCAAGCCTTGCAAAATCAACCCTTGCAGGTGTCGGAGGGCTCTCGGGTCACAGCGCGGTGCCTTTCCCATTGTTCCCCAGGATCCTGTGTGTGCACCTCCCGTGTTTGCCGGCACCACCTGGAAAAAATGAATGTGCCGAGGTGGAGGCTCGCTGTTACCGAGGTGACTCAAAGAAACACCCAAGGTGATTTTGCTGAGCGCGCAGTGCCCGCCTGCCGCCCGTGCTGGCGGCATTCGCCAACAAGGAGCAGCCGTCTCACCATCCACATGGAGCTGAGATGGCACCGGGCACTGGGCAGGGCTCCGAGGACAGGCCCTGGCCTGGGCTGGATGACCCAGGCCCCAGGGTTTTCCCAGGACTGAAGCAGGTCCTAGAGCTGTCCAGTTGGGGAGCCCAGAGCGATGCACCTGTAGCTTGCATCACTCTGTGGGTTTTATTTTCTTATTAATGGCAAGAACGTCCTCAGGTGCAGATCCTGAGGTTACTGTTAGGAGCAGCAGTCCAGCAAGAACAGATTTGGCCGTTTACCCCAGATCTGGGTAATCCTCCAGAATTTAGTGGTGACCCCTTGCGTTGCCTTGAGCATCCTTTGGTGCTGCACCACACCCTCTGCCGTGCTGAACAACGCACAATTTTAATTTATTTTGTCTTTCCTTAAGGAAGCAGGAAAACCTCAGAGAGTGAGTTCAGATGGGAACTCACTACCAAAGCTCGCTAATCAACAAGCCCCTCCACCAAGCCTAATTGGCTTTGCACCACACCCGGGGTAAGGTCACTGCCAGCAGCCATTGCAGTGAGTGAGCCTCTGGCATCCCTCAGCAGCCCCTCCCAAGGACACACTGATTTCCCCACCACCCCAAATCAATGACACCAGCAACAATTAACAAGGATTAGGGCTCTTCGGGGAAAGGGAATGCTTTGTTCCGTGAAGCATTGCTCACCTGTGGTCCAGCACCATGTCAAAAGCTGAGAGCATGGGATACTGGAGCGGTGATTGGTGTCTTCCTATTTGGAAAGGTAGGAAAAGTGATGGGAAATGGTGCAACTTCTGAACACAGAAACCATCCCATGGCAGCACCCATTAAATCATGGTGACTGCAGCTAGCCATGCTAAGAATGATGCTCCCCATTTATTTTCATTCTCAGCACACAGGCAACATTTGCTTCAGCCTGAAGTGGGCTGGGGGGTGGAGACGTTGGGCTGGGAGAAGTGGGCTGGATTTGTCATCATCTTGCACCTGCAGAGGCCTGGTTTTTACATTCCCTTGGTGCAGGTGAAAGGTTCATGGCGCTGGGGGAGCAGTGTGGTACCCAAGGCTGGGCTGGAGCTGGCACCTGCCCCAGTGTTTTAACGCATGGTAGCGTCCTTTGCGTGCAAACCTCAGCAACTATTTCAGGGCTGCTTTGTGCATCCGCTTAGTGGTTCTGTACTCATTTTTTCGGTGCTTCATTAGCCTGGAAGACACCAGCCCAAGGGATTTGTCAGCTGAGCCCTGGTGCCTGGGAACATCCTTGCCCAGGGCTTTCTCTATCATGCAAAAACCCAACGGCTGCGCATCACCCCCGAAAAACTCAGTGGCTGCTGTCCCCATGGCATCATCCCAGGTCTCTGCTTTCTTTGGGTTTTCCTTAATGGCCACATCTGCTGGTCGGAGCCCAGGTATATGAAGTGGTGATTTGCACGACCCAGGCTTTTTTTTATAAGAATTGACAGAATTTTTACAGGCATCTTTCCAGGATGGGTATTTAACATAGAGGATGCTGTACCTTATGGCCCTGCCAGCCACTGGGGGCAGACTGCAGAAAACAGCTTCTTTGAGGGCATAATAATCATATATAACGCAGCCTTTGGAAAATAATAATAAAAAGCAATGCTAAAGGGGGTTATAAGAGACGGGACCATGTGGAAAGCCCCACTGGGGAGCACCTTGCACTCTGAACACCGAAAATATTTGGGATGGGAGCTACCATTGCTCATGCAGAAGAGCTGCTAGAAGCTGCCACAAGCAGCAGCGTGCTCCTTCTTGCCTTCTGAGGAGCTCTCTCCTCCCCAAACTTGCCTTTTCTAAGCTTTTCATCCCACTCTATTTTCTACCTATTCCATCAGCACCATGTGAAATGCAAACAGCTGAGCTGAAACCCAGCACCTTCTCCCATTACAGCTCTGTTCCTTGGCCAGACACCTTTTTCAGGGGTAAAAAACTCAGTTTGCCACATTTGGTTTTCCTTTGCATGCCAGCACTGCAAAGAAGAATGCAGCTGCATGGAAGGTCTGCCAGGAGCTCACTTCCACTCTTCCAAGTTTGCTAAATCTGCCCTCCAAGCACCGCTCACTGGTGCAGAAGACAGAGCTGGGCTGAGCGCCTTCAGCACCGGACCCATCCCCATCCCCTCTGCCACATCTGGCCCCTGCTGAATCTCTGGGGTCTGCAGGCAGTGGTGGTGTTGCATCCAGCCTTTTTCACCAACACTGATTCCTGAAGGATGTGTGGAAGGGGCACCACTGACTGTGCACATTTCTGTGATCTCCTGCGTGTCCAAGATTTCCCCAAAATTGTTGCCACAGATGGAAGGACGCGCTCCCTGCATCACCTCCCACCCCAAGCGTGCCCTGCGCAGGTGAGCTGGTGTTCCTGCCGGGATGTTTTCCATCCCAGTAATACCAGTGCTTCCCTTCTGCATGGAGATGAGATAAATATTTTGGAAACAAATCTTCTGCACTGGGTTCGACCTGAATGGCGGGTGAATTAAGGGGACAGGGATTCGGACGCAGATAGAGACGCTTTGGGGAGAGCATCCGCCAGCCGGAGTGGTTGAGACACGTCGTGGGATGGCCTTGGAGACTGTGGCAATGTTCACGGCTTCCTCAGTAACCAAATATTTGCATCTGTATTGAGTAGGGCAGCAAATATGCCCCGATAAGCCTGTACAGGCCACTGCAGGTGTGCTTCAGCTCACACTAATTGCTTTGGCAGTTTATCAAGGATAATTGCAGGATGCTGCAGCATCAGTTTTGCGTGCGCCTAAATCCCTGCTTTCAATCCCATCAGTGCTAAGCTCCCAGGGGTGCTGTGCTGGCTAACCCAGGCACAAAACCATGCTGGGTGATTCTGGCCCTGTCTGGTCATTTCTCCTTTGCCTCCCCTCACTTTGCACCAAGCAGAGCAGAGCACGCGTGGCCACCCCACACCATTCAGGTGCAGCTTCAGCTACCTCTCGAAGACTCTTTCACCCACCCAGCACCTTCATTCCTTGTGCTGTGGGATTTCAGCCCGGTACGTGCCCAGGATGGAGAAGAGCCGATGGCAGCACAAAGATGCTGGAGCTGCTCCGTGCTCACTGATGTGGGTACCATGTGCCACCAGCTCTCCTCTCCCTACAACCCTGCACCGAGCTCAGGCACTTGCTGGCATCCCCCCCGAAGGGCACAGCAGAAGAGTTTGTGGTGCTTCCCTGCTTCCATGCAGCCGGAGGACCCGCGGCAGCAGAGGAGCTCTGTACACCGCCAAGTCAAAATTTCCCCTCCAAAACACAGCAATAACTCCTGGGATGGCCAAAGGCCAGCTGGAGGCGTCGACGAGCGACTAGGAGCAACCACTGGGAGATGCCCAGCCAGCACTGGCCTGCACTGGTTTGCTGCTCCCCTAGCACTGGGCACTTTTTGGCTCCCTGCTCTGCTCCATGGCTGGTTCCCAGGGCTGAGGGGCTGCTCTGTGCTGCCCAGCCTTGAACCCGCTGCCCGGCCTCGTGCATCACCGGGGCTGACTCAGCTCGCTGGAGCCACTCTCCCCGAGGGTTTCCCAATGTCCCGGGGTGGAGCACCCTGACAGACGCCTGCCTGCTCGTCAGTGAGTGCCAGCCCGTGGATGTCTTTCCTCTGTGCTGGCCGCCTCAGTCACTGAGCTCGTTAAGGCAGAACTGCTGACAGCGGGCAAAGCGCGGACCGAGGGATGAGAAATGCGAATGAGCTGGAGATGGGGAGCCGTGCCTTTAATGTCCGATTTCATCATTAGCAAATTTTTTTTTTTTGTCATCAAATAGTAGGAATAATTAAAGGATGGAGCCGGGCTGTATGTGTCTGTTCATTAAAAGGATTAAAAAAACAGCCTGGCTCCTTTTTGGTACCGCTGCCAACGCAGTGGCTGATCAGAGCCACCCGTTAGGGGCTGGAGCCCTGATTCTATAGGACCGGCACACGCGGGCACTGATTTCAGTTCTCCCTGCTCCCCAAGGCTGTGATTTTTCCACCCTCAAGGCCAGGAACCCAACTCCTGAGCTGAAGCCCAAATCCCACGTAGGGAGAGGCAAACTTCCACAGCCCCCAACATCCCCTGGCTGAAGCATTTTCCCAGTCAAAGCCTTTCTGTTATTCCTCCCCCCCCTCCTTCAGCACAAGCTGTTTGCCCAAATGCTGCTGCAAGGGGGGTTCCCGTGCTGCTCACCGCCCTGCCAGGGTTGCAGTTCAGTTTCCCAGCCCGTGATTAAGAGAATTGCTCTGAAATCTCATCAGGGCGGTGGATGAGTGGAGCAGGTGGCATTCCCACCCCCTGGACCTCGCGCAGTGCCCGGTGTCCCCAAAACAACACCAAAAAAGCCATTCTCTTTTACAAAAAAGCTTGAAAATACCTGCCCCAGGGCCCTGCTTGCCCACATCCCACACGGACACCTGGGTGCTTCCCCACTGCCCTTAATCCTGTCCTTGCTGCGTGCTGGAGCCCCATTAGAAGCACCGTGGCTACAGCCGGTGGCACAAGTGCAACGCAGCAGCGCAGGGGGAGTCGTGGGGCAGGGATAGAGGCAGGGGCTTGGAGCCAACCTACAGTGAAGCACCTTTGTTTTTAATATTTTACAGCTTGCACCTTTCTTTTGCTTTCTCCTCCAAGCCTTGCTGGAGTGCTGCCTGGTTTTACGCTGCCTCAAAAGCAAAACGCTTTCTGATTTCTATAAAGGCGAAGGAGCTTGCAACAGGCCTTAGAGGCAATAAATCGGGAGCTGTAGGGAGCCCTATAACCACTGCCAAAAAACAAAAATTAAAAAAAAAATCTGGGGGTGGTAATTTAGCCTTTTTCTTCTCCCCCTTGGAAAGCAGGAAGGGGTCAACCTCCCCTGGTTGTTGCATCTTCACCTCTGAGGGGGCGCAGCCCTGAAGTGCTTTCACCTCAAAACCTCTTGAGCATCTTTCCAGAAAGTTTACAGAAAGGTGGAAATTCTGGAAAAGATGTGAATTTTGTCACGCACAAACTGCGCCGTTTGCTGCAGGGGTTTTGCTCACCACGTTGCAGAAATGCTTCTTGCATCATGTGAGGAGTTGGGAAGGGTTGCAGAGACTGAGCAGCATCTCAGCAGTGCCCCAGCAGAAACAGAGCCACAACAGGGGAAAGCGGCAGGGATTTGGTAGGAAAGGGAGCTTTCAGTGCCATAATACACATGGTAACACTCCCCGGAATTTAGACAGCAAGCTTCTTGCTCTAAATTTCTGCAGTGGTGCCCAAGAGCCCAAAACTTACGTGGTGAGGCTCCACCATGATCTTCCCAAAGGCAAAATCAGAGCGTCCTGCCTGAAAAACAAGCCGTAGGGACGTGTGCCTGGGGAGATAAATCACTTCTCCATCGGAAAAACTCTGGGGAATCTCCAGCAGTGTCCAGGCGCTGCCACTCACGGGGTGTTTATGCTCAGCAGTCGTAACCCCGTGGCTGGTTCAAAAACACATCCAGGCAATTGTGGCGAGACAAAGACGAGAGGAACTCAGCTCTAGACCTGTTTGGGAACGCTGGTACTGATGCAGAGGACGGTGGGATGAAGGCTTCCCGGCCCCATAGGGCAGCCCAAGGACAGAGCATCCACTGTGCCTGCCCACAGGGAGGGATAAAACCATCTCAGCAGTGGCAGCAAATTAATTCAGGCTGGCAGGGGCCTTTGCACCCACTGCTGGCTCAGAATTAATTAACAACCACACAGGTTTGACCCAGCATGAACAGGCACCACAATGATTTCTGGCTGTCTTGGGGAAGCTCTTTCCCACAAAGCCAGATGTGGAGCAATCACAGAGGTCACAGCCTTTCGGGCATCTAAGGATAGTTCCCAAAATGTCTTTCAAATAAACTATCTGGGGGAGGGAGGTCCATGTTAATGTCCAGCTAGTGGTTTGGTTCATCAACCTGAGCCACTCGTACCTGTTTTGAGGCAATTCTCCCCCTCCCAACCCCCTTGCTCCTCTTAATTTAAGAAAAACACTTCCCAAAAATCTTTGCTGACATCCCAGGCTGACCAATTCCCACCCACCCTGCTGGGGGTTTTGCAGCCTGGAGCGCATTGCCTTTGTGCAGTGCTGCAAACAATTCAGCACCTGCCTCAGCTGAAGCTTTCTATAGCCTTTCTCAGCTCTTGCCCCTCTCTAGCTTTTCTGGGGTCGCTACTGTTTGTCCTCAGTCCCTCCCAGGCTATTCCGCTATCTTTTATCTGCTATCACGCTGCTTCCATCTTCATTTCATACCAGGCTTCCCCATCAGTCAGCCCTCTCATGCTTGAGGCCCTTGATGCAACGACTTCATTTTCCAAAATACATCTCTGGACCTGTGCAAAACCCTCCAGAATGGTTTGTTTATTGCAATTTGACTTGTATCAATAAGGAGACAATTTATGATCTCCTTTCAAAGTCCTGCTTTTTTGCAGTTGTATAAATGTCAGGCAAGAAATGGTCTCCGTGTTCTGCTCCAGGTAAGCTTAAGGAGCTGCTGATACAATTGCACTGGGGGAGAAATATTTTACTTTACCAGTTCCTGCAATGGCAGAGGATGTTTTCAAAGACCTGTGCCACCATAAATGGAGTTACACCAGGATTTGCATCAGCAGAAGCCTGAGCTCTGTTGAAGTTACCTTGTTAGTGTGGGAAGACAGCACACGAGGCATTTCTCACATCCTCCTTTGGTTCAGTGAAGCAACAGCTGTGAAGCAAAAGCCGAGGGGGTGCCCGAAACACTGAGGCTGTGCTTAAGAGGAAAAGGTATTTATCCGTTTCTACCTTTCTGTAGGCAGCAAAGTGGCTTGGCATTCCTCCCTCCCCAGCTTCTGAGATATCCCATTAGTAGTTCCTGTCCTGAGTTTAACCAGTCTTACACAATCTTACCCAAATAACAAAGTCAAAACACGTTAGAGTTTCAGTCTTGCACCCGAACTCTCCCTATGATAAAAAGTTGCTTTCATGTTACCTATTTACTGCTGCTTTCAGAAATTACACTAACTTGAAAGGTCCTTCACTTGAAAGGGAATTTCAGTATTGTTCAAGCTACTGTACACTGGTATTGGTAAGCACAATCTGCACATCCACCCGTCAGCTATGCTACAGCTGCTTGTTTGGAGAGAAGACTGTTAGGTTTGACTTTACAGTGCTTTTAAAAACAAAGGGAGTTTTTCTCTTTTATGTGGTGCAAGGGATACACCGCACACTGGTTGAAAGTTTAATATTGCCATATTAAAGAGAAACCAACTACACACATTAGTCCCCCTCCTGTATCTCCATAAAGCAAGACAGATTTACCCAGCTGACAAGACACGAACCCAAACTCCTTGAGGTAACTTGCTATTCAGTGTTCCTCCCCAGAATCACATCCAACTGCCAGGAGGGAAATAAGCACCCACAGAGGTGAGAAGAGCCTACAACCATCTGCTAATCGTCAAATCACAATACGTGCTCAACACTAACCAAAGGCATCAAATAGGTTGCCGAATTATCCAGCCTCTAAAATAATTATTATTTATGGGGCACTGCATGATGGGACTGCGTTAGGATTGCAGAAATTCAAGTTCAAACAGAGACGAGGAAGACAGGGAAAGCTTTATTAGATTCCAGCTTAACCACGTGTCAGCTGGGTTACAGGACAGCAGAGGTAATGGTGAAGGTAGGTTACCAGCACGCACAACTCAGTGAGAAAAGGCAAGGCTGTACTCAAAACAGGTACTTGGCTTCAAGTCAGGGCATGCACACCAAAACGCAAGCTTTTACTAGCGAAAGAGCAAGTGGCCAGCTCAAGAAGTGCGCAGTGGCTATTTTCCATGCATTCTTCAAAGCTGAGAATTTTACAAATCTGATGTGAGTAGCATCCCTCTGCGAGGTAACATCACCATCAGTATGTTACAAGAAGCGTGCTTTGAATACAGCCTTGGTGAGAATAAAGTCAGGAAAGAGCCCGTGATATGCAGCATGCCTTGGAGAGGGGTAACACAAAGTGCCAGGGGAGGTGACTGCAGCTGGCACGGCTCCCCTCACCCAGGTGAGGAAGGGGTGGAAGGATTCACTGTCCTTGCAATCCACGAGTCTCTAAGGCTCATGTCCCACAATGGGAAACCTGCTCTGCATGTACAATCAGTAAACACAGTGCCAGTCTGCTGCTTTGTTCACTACAAGTCCTTTGTTTCCTGTGTCTCCTTGTCCAGACTATGGGCCATAAAGAGCAACAGCTCTGAGCCCTGAAAGAAGGAGCTCTGAAAGAAAAGATGGGAAAGAATTTGGCATTTAAGCTACTGCATGGTTAAAATACTAGTCAAACCCATCTTACCCATTTGTTTGATTTATTTAACTTCAAAGAGGTGCACACTAAAGCATTAAGATTTACTGGTATGTATTCCTCTGTACAAGTTTTTTCAACCAGCTCAAATAGACAAAGCTTTACAGACAGAAGCAGTGAAACAGAAGATAAAACGAATCTAAATTCCAAATCACTCCAGGAAGAAAAACTGTAGAAAATATTAATAATAATTAAAAAAAGCAAACAAACAAAACAAAAACCCAATAAACTGCAGCACTCCTCAGGGAAGGGACAGGCTGCACAAGGAGGAACACAAAGGGATGGAAGGCAAGCTAGTGTAGTCTCTGCCCAACGCTTCTCTGTGCTGGTGGCTCAGGGGATGGAGTTCAAAAGATCCTTGAGGAAGCTGTCAGGGTCACTGATTTCTGATAAGAGCCCTTTAAACAAAAGACAATACAGAACAGTTAGCTCCACAAAGCAGTTTCTCCTGCTGACATTATGGATTTGTGCTACGGTGTATGTATAGTAAGTTAATAATGACAGCTGCAGTGTTATTTTAAGTATGGAGCAGATGAAGATAAACCCTTGCTGAATGCATGTGCAGCAGGGACCGAGGTGTATACATTAAATCCATTCTTGCTCTTGTGGAACAGAACTACTACACAGACCCTGCTAGCTCCATACATTGGACAATGAGAGACCGGCCCAACACACTGGAACTCTTCAGAGAAGAGCAGACTCTCTGCAAGTGAATTTTCAGCAGCTCCTGGGGATAATAAAATCCCTACAGCACAAACTCGCACTGCACTGAATGGCTGCCTCATCTGTTTACCAGCCTCTAAATCACATATACCCCAAAACACCTTTGAGCTGTGATGTAAGTAGTTATGTTTAACAAAGCAGGGGGAGGACCTGCGGGATCAGGTGAGAGAAATTTTCCTGTCTGGGGATGCTCAAGTGTGCCTCTCATCTGTTTGTGAAATAGCTGAGGCAGTAGCTGGAGTGCCAAGGTCTCCTCCTCTCTCTGCCTCACACAAACAAACTGCCGCCGCCGTGTCAGGAATGCTGCTGTCTCAAGTCACGAGTTGCATAAGGCAGCCTATAAAAGGGAAAGCAAAGCTTACCAGCCACATCCAAAAACTCGGAAAATGTTTCAACTGGCATGAACTCCTCCTGGAAGGTCTTTAGGGCCTTGTCTGCAGCTTCGTGTATTGGCATGTCATTGTGTCGTATGAATTCAGCAAGAGAGTAGGACCAGCCTCCCTCTGTGTTACTGGTAGGCACCTTCTGTAAGGGGGCAAATGGGACCAGTTAGTGCAAATCAGCCCAAAGAAGAACTCCAAACTCTGTTGCCATCTCCTGACGCCCTTGGACTTAAGTCCCCTGCCTCTTGTAAATAAGCCACATAAAAGAGTTACCCCACAAATGACTTTTTAACCTTTTCGTACAGAGTGCAGAAAAGGTTGCAGGCATTTTCTCACCCTAATTATTTACCCTCATTGGAAGCTACAAGCTTCTGTTTGGTAGCGGCGATGCCCGCATCTCTTTCCTCACCCAAGTGTTTCCCCAGTGCAGTCCTGAACATCCTTGGTTGGAAAATAAGCAAGTACACGTACAGGAGGAGAGCTGCACACTGGAAAAGTTTCTCAGTTCTTCAGATACCAAATTTCTAGAGTGCAATAAGCACAGACAGCCTCTTGCAGCCCTTCTGTTCACACAGGCAGGCCAAGCTTACAAGGATCTTGGATAAAGGGGTTTCACACCCTGCCTTCTAACTCAAATGCATTAAGTTCCTCAGGTTAGAAAGCAGTTACAGCTGAACCTTAATGTTTTTCTTACCTTGAACATGTTGTAGATGAGATCTACAAGGGCCCAGAAGAGAAGGCCAGAGCGGTACGTTGCATATTCCTTCACTGCCTTATCCGTCATTCTAGGAAGATAATGAAATCAATCTTTGAGTTAATCACTTTACTCACATGCTTTGGCGAACGATTTGATGAATAGCACGAAAGCTGAAACGGCCAAAATGCCTATCGATAATACGCATGGGGAATGGCTTTCAGTAAGCTCTGTTATGTGGTCTTGGACATGAAACAAACATTGGGCATCCTCGATTTCTGTACACTGATTCCTGTGGCTAGGAAATTGCTTTACAAGCTGTACCTACTGTAACCAAACCAGGTGACCCAATAAAAGGAAGAAAACAAGCAAAGAAGCAAAAGGACTGCTAAGACTACCTAGGAATCCAACAGCAAAGCTCTTTTTCCAACAAAGACAGAAGAAGAATGTACATCTGTATGCTCCTTGGTTGCAACATAGCAGATTCCCCCCAAAATAACTAAATCCAGGTCCTGGACATAGTCTGTAGTAATGACAGAGAACATATTTTTGTTTCTATCTCATGGAATTGTTTCTGATAGACTCTGAGGGAACTATCTCACCCTGGCCCAAAAAAAAGGAGCCTTGATGAAATGGAGGAATTTTTATTTAATACCTGCTTGTAATCAACAAGATTTCTATGGCCATGAAAGGACTTCTGCCTTTGGACTTTCAGCATCCGGCTGCAAAAATGCTATAAAAGGTGTAGAGATGTCTTGGGATAACAGCTCCCAAAGTTTAAAGGATTAATCACCAACAGGTTGAGGCAAGGCTGAACCTCCCTGCCAGCAACTCTAATGGGTTTGGAATTTTCTTGCATGCGTTTCTCAGGTACAGCTGCCTCTGTCACAAGATACTTCCTGCTCGCCACTTAAAAGCTTTGAAAAAAAGCTTTTTTAAATGTATCTAGAACCAGTCCAGCTGCCACTGACAGAAGTCAGCAGGACAAAAGGGTATCATCTGACCACCAGCTGCAATCTGACACAAGTTGGTTTGTGTTTTTTTTTTGTGTGTGTGTGTGATATGAACATCTTGCTGCTCTTATTTTAAGAGGTTATGTCTGTGTGACTACATGATCTTTCTTTCCCTTGGAACAGACAGCCTGGTAGGTGGCAGTCTGCTTGGGCAGCTAGGCTTAATTATTTAAAGGAAAACCAATTAGTAAAGGTGACTAAATTTGCACGGGAAGAACAGCAACTTAGAGGGAGGCTAATTCTACACTCCCAAGTACTGCAAGAGAGAATTTCTTTTTATGTGACTGGTTTTGGTATAATTGGAGTCTGCTCCTTTAATTGAAAACTAAAAGGCCCTTGTGGGTTAAGTCTGGGTAGCTACCTTCTGGAACATCCACTTCACAAATAGCTGCTGCGTTTTCATTAATGTAAGCTGGTTCAGGCTCATCAGCTATGCATGGATTTCCAGCAGAAAGTTAGATATTAACACTTTGGGAGCCTCATTTCTTTCATGAATATTTTACAAAGGTCTCAGTCAGGAGCACAGGAAAAAAAAAATCAAAGAATATTCTCCCCTCAAACCCCACATGAAAGCCATGCTGCAAAGTGTCTACCGGATTTTTCTAGCTAGAATTCTTGGTTCAGTAATAACAAGCAGATAATTAGCCATTCGACTCATTTCTTTGGCATCTGTAAACTATATTTACCAAAAAAAAAGGAGAAACCCAGAACTCCCATCCACCCTGGTAACCTCGTCTTTGGGTTTAAATTCAAAGAGTTTCTAAAACATGGAAGCTGCTGTGTGCCTCTCCCTTTGGTCCTGCAGACAAACTGCAATAGCCATAGCTGCTGGCAGAGACAGGAGATGGTTTAAGTTCTCTGAGGGACAGGGGAGGCAGTGTTGGATAATGAGCCAACAGCTACGAGAGCCTTCTGAGGTGGGTTGCAGCAATTATTTACTTTCATCCTTATTCGGGGAGATACATGCCCTGGGGTACAAACTGTCAGAATTTATGAGTCTCACATTTTTGGCTAGATTCTCCCCACTTCTGTCTTATATTTAATAACACAGAAAGGATACTGAGCAGCTGAACAGAACACCTAACAGGGCATAGGCAGTATTTGTTGCCTTCATTTAACACAGGGGAATGCATAGCATTGCCTGCATCTTCATTAATAAGACTTCCACGCCCATTTTAGGAGCAGGAGGTGATCCTCAGCTGCTTTTAGATGCACTGATAGTTGCTATAGCAACTTCCCTCCATCTCTGCCAGCAAAGGTGGCAGAGAGTCCTTGCATTTCTTCAACCTTCAGTCTGCACCACTCCAATGTACTCGGAATGGTGGCATTGCCAGAGAACACCCCTGTACTGCTTCAAACATGGAATGCTAATTTTAATCTTTTGTATGCAGACATTACTCTGACGTTACAGACACTAGCTTCCTCTCTGCCTCAGCCAAGGTACTGGCACTTATCTGCAGAGAACTTCACCGTCCATCATGCTCCTCCTGATTTTCCACAAGAATAAATAAAACGAGACCTTGGAAATCAGAATTGCCGTATTTCTATTTGAGAGGTATTATCAGTGGAAGGCTCTGTGCTCTCTTAGTCTGCAGGGATTAAAGAAAGCCCTTGAATAAACCTTGACATAATTCCTGAGAACTATTTCTGAGTATTCTTCCCTGAAATTCCAGAGATCAGAGGGCTAGCTGGAAGTTTCTTGTAGCCATTTCAATGTTTTTGTTACGTCTTTACCTAGAGATAAGTTTGGAAAGAAAAATCATTAACTGAGGATTTTCAAAAACACCAAACACCTATAGCAATCCCACACAGGAGCTTTGCTTCACCAGTCTCCTCTGCAGGCCACATGAAAGGCTGCACTCCCTTGTTTCTGAGCAAGCAGCCCTCCAAGATAATATCTCCTGTGCCTGTCACACCCCCTCTCCCAAAACTCAGGCAGCAGTGGCAGAAATGAGAGACACAAACACAGAACAGGCTGAGCCTGAACAGCAGAAACTAACACAGAAAACGGTCCTATAGCCCCTTTAAGTGCACGGAAGCTCTTCTGATGCCTCTAATAGCATTGATGCATGCTGTGTTTTATGTAACTACAATGTAATTACTTTATCAAACGCATAATTAATGTCATCAGAATAAGAATGCCCTTTAAGATGACTTAGAATAATAAGGAATTTATTCTTAAATGACAGCTATTTAAAATCATCTTTTCAGAAACTAGAATTCCCTTTCCTTCTCTGGAAATACTTTCTTTGTCAGGCAGGCACAGCCATTTATTCTTGCACTTCTCAAGTGCATGACAGCTGCTATTGATTTCTTTTTTTTTTTATTTCTTGAGAGCAATGGCATTTGATTTCTATTTCTATTTTAGGAAGCTGTTGCAGTGATCACAAAGAAAACAGAAACAGCCTTTTCAGTCAGGCAAGCACAGAGCATGCTAACAGCTCTGAAAGAGCACACAACAGCAGCTCTACTTACAACAACTTACTGGAAGTGGGGAAGAATCAGCATCTTGGTCTTCATCTTAACTTCTAGCTATGCAGCTAGGAAAAGTACTTCTTTCACCGATCGACTGACAAATCTACTCCAAAAATCAGCTAAACTGAATGCTTCTCCCATAACTGCAACACTGAGCACAAAACTACTCAGAAAGGGTTAATATCTGCTATTCTAAAATACGCTCACTCCTTTCCTCAGCTCCCCATAGCTTCCTGTGTGAGGCTGTGGCTCCTGTGACAGTAACACGAGCAAGCTGGCAGCTGCGGAGCAGCAGTAGGTGGTGGCTGACCTGCTGGCTCCCCCTGGTGACACCACTCTCGTGTGGGAGGTAACGAGGAGTCGCTTGAGGATCTCCACTCGCATGGCTTTCCACTTCTCCGGGGGCAAGATGTGCAGCGCCAGCACGGTGTAGTAATGCGGCCCATCCACCTCGTAGGCACTCTCCACCCACTTCTCCTTGGGATGCTCCATGAAGCTCTGGAGGTTTTTCTCCTCCCTCGAGGTTGCTCGAGTTCTGAAACACAAGAACTTTATCAGTTTTCTTGGCTCTTGTATGTTATTTGCAACTTCTCAGGAGCTTTGGGGTACTGCATTTAAGCAGCTCTACACAGGAAAAAACACCTCTAGCTTTGCACTGCCAGATCTTTCCCAAATTCATCCACTGATTGAGGGTTTGCTCACAACGAGGCATGCAAGTCTAGCACACACACTTTTCCATGGAGCTGCCTATCGTACTAGAGAGGCTTCTAGGCCAGCTGGCACTGCCCCACTAGAGGGCAATCCCGTTGTGAAGTTATTTTTCCTTTTGTTAGGGGACAAAGAGTCAGGCCAGCCATTCCGTGTGTTCAGGTTGTACCATTGCCTGGCTGATGCTAAGCATGTGACTGCAGCTCCTGCAGCCAGGCTTGAGGATCAATTCATGGAATTCCATCTACTGCACAAGCAGTCGAGGAGATACAGGCCAATTTCAAAAACAAAGAAAATAACATGTTTACTGTAAGCTTTTATATTTTAAATATCTGTATCTATATTTATTTCCTGTCTCCTGGTTCACTTTCTTCAGGAGTCAGGATGACCCAGAGCTGACTGTAAACTCTTGCAAAGATGTAGAGCTGTTTATCACAGTCTGTCTATTGCTCTACTTCATCAGGTAGAGTGTGCCAACCAGGTAGGTCCCTCGATTTTTAAGTTACATATGTCCTCCCTATCAGGAGGTATAAATCAGTATCACTAACAGATAAAGCTGTGTCTGGGTGTTAGTATTTCGTTAAATTTTCATTTGCTACATTATGCAGCTGGTAGCCAACCAGTAGTTCTTATTTTCTACATTTAGTATCAAACACATCTTTAGAAAAGAAAAAAAAAAAGCGATGTTTGGAAACTACATAATGCATTTTTATACAACAGCCACACAGCGGGTTCTCTGGTCCCACTAAGCAGACTTACAAGATGAAAAGAATAGTTTCATTTATTTGTCTCTCAAGGGACTCAGAAAACAATAGGAGAGGAATCTGGCGATAGATATTAAGAACAATAGCCAAACTGTATTAGAGCCAAAATGTTGATTAGTTCCAGGCGGCAAAGAGAGCTGAGATTTTGTTGCACTCTGTTTGGAATGACCTTGGTTTAAGAGGCATTTATTTTAACATTTATACCCTCAATATAATTAATATTACTTTCCAGTATCTAACTACAAAAACAAAAGGCATTATATTTTTGCCTGAGATGCTGTACTATCAGAACCAGCTCATTAACCAGAATTAAGTGTCTAATTTGTACACTTAAATACTACACTTTGTATAAATACGATATTACTGAAACACTTCAGCAGAAGTGTTTGTATGCTGCTGTTTACTGGTAAAAAGAAATTTAATCTTAAGATTGTCTTGACATTTTGACAAACCTGAGTGCTACAAGAGAATTCCAGTACATTAAAACCGGAACCCAAACCAATCAAGTTATTTTCATGTCAGGCAAAAATGATACCAAGGTTATTTTCAGCTGACAATTTCTTCTTCATATTGTTTCTTCACTGTTTCCTCCACAAAAAGCTAAGCTGGCAGCGTTTCTTTAATCTAATAACACTGCTACTCACCGCATAGGTGGTAATTATATCTAGAATGGAAAGAGAAGCTAAGTCCCAGTTGCTTTTACTCAGTTGATTCCCTGTTATCCAGCATGTTTACAAGCTGCAATGCTTTACTCTGAATAATGTAAACCTGTTAGAGTCTGCTTAATATGTGTAATGTGCTTCCCTCTGAAACTCGTGTGATTTCCCACCTTTTTTTACCACACACATGTACAAAGCACAGACTGCTTCCCTTTATAGTCTTTTCCAAAACTAAGAGTAGAAGGAAGAGGTTGCTACTAAAAGATACTGACGTGTTGAGGACATAGAGCACCGTGTGGATTATGTACGGAATGAGGTGTATGTTGCTCTCCCTTCCTCCTCCTCCAGTATCTACGCTGAATGATTGCTCCATTGCAAACCGGAGAAATAACAGTTTAATGTCATGGACATTGAGCTGGTAGGTGGGTTCCCGCTGCCCTGTGCATTCTTGGAGGTACGTGTTGTGTCTGAAAAACAGCAGTAAGTGTTACTTTATTAAAAACCTTTTATAAACTCTAACAAGTTTCTTTTTCCACATTGCAAATAAGTCAGAACACAGAATCTGATCAGTATCTTATAGCACAGCTTTAAAGAACAAACAATACAAAAATGCACACACTGCTGCCTTTGATTAACCTCCCCAAAGGGAGTCTGACAAAAAAGAAACCTTACTCTGGCAAATCTAATTCCATCTGCATATCTAACAAAGCTAATTCCATCTGCGTATATACACACATCGATATTATTTTCCCACGTCCATGGCTTGGAATACAACTCCTTGGCAGAAATGCATTCGAGATATTACTACTATTAATTTCTAACATGACTGTACAAGTTCTACACAAAGTGATCCAGAACATGGACAACAGGATGAACAATCTTGTTGTGCTCTACGTAAGTGGTCAGGTTATTGTAACTCATTAACATCAAGAGGTTTAGAAAGCTACAGAAAGTAATCTGTTGGTGTCAGATACGTTTATTCTGTAAAACAGGGGTCACTGGGCTGCAAATGAACTAACACTCCTAAAGATGCACACGGCATGTATGCAGGAGTGACATGGGGCTTGAGAGGTAATGAATTTATCAGGTCATGCATCAATACAAAGCCAAGAAACAGAAAGGCACCTATTCTTTTTTAGGAGATGCTCTCTAGCTTGGATCCCTTAATGGTATAGCTTGAAATGACTCAGGGTTGCTAAGATTTAGCTGCCATCTTTGATTTGATAGTTTGAGATTTATGTGCCTCTGTGGTAACCTAACATCTCACCTAACCCAAATACAGAACAGTTTGAGAAGTACTGACTTCTACTCACCGTGCTAAGCAAGTAGCAAAAGCAGACTCTGGTACATGAGGTCCCCAGACTGGCAGGAGCCCATTACACTTGGTGTTGGCATTTTGTAGGGCTGCACTCTCCCACTCTTCACGGCCACGAGCGAGTCTGCATTAAGAAAGCAAGCCATACCCAGGCAAGTCAGAAGTACACAAGCTTTTATTCTAGGAAACTATCTAAAGCTTGGCAATTTCACAGCTCCTTGAAGCTATGAACTTCAGTTTTAAGTGCCCAGTATTGATTTCAATTTGACACATTAAAGCAGACCACAACAGAGAAGCCCGTGGCTGTCTGCAGGCTACATAGGGACCAAGTCATAGGCAAACCCATTCTGAGCTAGAAGGCCAGGTGCCATGCTCACAAGACACCTTGGAAAGTAACAACCACCACTATCCTGCTGGTGATCAGAACGTACCGTACAGCCGCGAGGTGACAGTCGTAATGGACAATGTTGAAATGAGAGACTGTGCTGTACCCCTGTTGTTTTCGGGGCTTGTTCTCAAACTCTTCTAGTGCAACACGTTTGGTGAAAGTATAAATACCTAGGACCTTTGTAGCCTGCAATGACACAACAGATATGTTAGAGATCATTCACATCTGTAACAGTTCATACTTTGTGCCATTTTGACACTGCGAAGTATTTCATCTATCTCAGTCCCTATCTCAAAATTACATTGAGTAATTTTTTTCCAGTTTCCAATGGAATCACACTTCCATGTCCTGCCCGTCTCTGCAGTTATTGATTCCAAGAACCAAACCTAGGATTTCTTGACCTCCCAGAGCAAATGCACCAAGACTTGTGTAACTGGACACTAGCAAGTTCCCACAGGTTGGTGAGAGGGCTTTGCAAATTTATCACACTCTACCTGAAACTTGTATCCTTCCCGGCAGATGCAGCAAGTCAGACCTGGTTCTTCTATAAGTTCTTCCATCTGTTTAAGCAGTGCAGTCTTGGTCACTACCTGACCCTTCTCATTTGTCTGAAAAAGAAAACAACTCAAGCAAGTTAAAAATACAATAATGAATAGCATCATCCTCACCACTGTAATAGGAATGCCCAACCCATTTCCCGGCCTTCTACTAGCAACTATATTTACTCTCCCAGCAGCACCAGGCAAACTGTACGCTTGAACTCCACAATATTTGTCAATAAATCACTTTACACAATTCCCTGTGTGTCAGTTTTAGCTGGACAGAAATAAAAGATCAATAGATTAATAGCCTGCTGTCAGCACAGACAGACATTACCGTCATTCCCAGGGTGCCCAGGGCCTTCTGTCTCATTGCCATGGCCATACGCTTCTTCTCTGCACGTGTCTCCTTCCGGGCAGCATCGATTTTCTTATTCACTTCTGGATGTTCCCTCAGTGCCTCCAGAAGATTCTCTGCTAACGTCCCAATCCCTTCATCACTAGACACCTGCTCCAGCTTGTGCAGATTGGTAATGGAGTCTGTACCTATTAGCACCTAGCAGAGATTGAAACACAGCACCTTCTTCAGACAAAGGGCACACAACACATTAACTCTTCCCTCTGATCCCAGCCACCACAAACAAACAGAAGCACTGATCTAGAACAATTTGTGCCAATGACAGCCTCTTCATTTCTTCTTTAATGCTTCTACAATCCACGCCTTGGGCCTTAAAACTGCATACAAGACTGGGACAACTTGCCTCTACACCAGCCATTACTAAGACACCGGATAGACAGCATTCTTAAAATAGCCCTCAGGCCCTGAGAAGCCTATCAATACTACACAGCTCAGTCTTAAATTACCTGAAGCTGCTGAGCCTCTCCAAGCCCAACAAAAACAGTGTAGAATCAACTTTCAGAGAAACATCTGCTTAGCTACAACCACAAAAAGCAGCGTACCAAGCCAGCCAAGCCCTGCTTGGCTTTCAAGATGGCTTTCTCCGTACCTGCGTAGCAGGGTGCTGCGTGGCAAGTCCTCGGAGCAGGCGCAGGATAAAAGGAAGTGCAGGTCGAGATAAGAATTTCTTCCATATGTCTGCATCCAAACTGCACAGAAAACAGGAGGTAGCAGCTGAAGGGCAGTCACCCATTCTGAGAAGGCCCTTGGCCACATAGCTTGCAGAGCATAGGCTGCAGGCAAGACAAGCACCCTTCCCCATGTCCCTCCTCCATTAATTAATGAAATGAAATTCACACTCCCACTTCTATGCCATGCATGCTATTAGGCAGCGTGTCAACTCATAGCCTTGGGATTTGTTTTGTTTGTGAGCTGGCCATCAATAGCAAAAGCTCTGTTCTGGTGTCACAGGTAAGGAACAGGCAGAAAATACATGCATCATAATATCCAAGAAACCAGCTTAGATGGGTAACAAGTGGGATGATTACAGCCTTTTTAGCTTATCCCCACAGTAGCACTGTTCCACTGGACCCTTTGCATCACAGCTGTGCAAAGTCTAAATGCTTCTGAATGTGGATTTGTTAACAGCTTTCTCAGAAGACTGTTTCATTTGGCGATGAAATGAGCGAAGGGTGTTCATGATCACCACACACATTAAGTAGTGACTCTTACTTCTTTGCACTGGGAATGTGCTTTTTCATGTAGTCAAGGGCATTCTGTGTAATCCCTTTCTGAAGGATGAGATCTTTCAGCTGATGGCCGTTGCTGTTGTTTTTTATTCCTGCTGCTATTTTACAGAAGCAGTCTAAGAAAACTTTATCATCTCCACTGTGCTCCTCATCATACCTGAAAAGGGAGGACAAATGGTGACTTGGAGGCTCTCCAGAAATCTGTAATTCTCATTACATTATCATTGAATACACGTACACACTCCAGTTCAGACTCAGAAAACCTATTCAGACCCGTCATCTCAGAATGTACTTTAAAGGCCTATTATCCAAGCAACATGCTCACACATTTTTTTCCAAAATGGATTAGAAATGAAATAGGAAATTAAGCCTATGTACCAGGAATCTCTGAAGCTTTGCGTTACACTGAAGCAAGCCTCAATGAGAAAAACCGGGCTTATCAATATATCTGATTTGAAACTTTTAGTCAAAATATGACAACATACTTATCAAAGTTGCAGTAGGGCTTAAATCGATCAACCAGAATCTGCATTTTCTCCATTTCTCCAAAGGACAGGTAAGGGATGATGCGTAATAGGCCTTGCAAGACGCTCAGATTGGAACGGACAAAAGTGCTGTTAATTTGATCGAGCAACATTACCAGCTGGTCTTTGTCACCAGTAAGGAGGAGGTTACCCTGCAATGGAAGAAGAGCATGACTTATATTCAGGAATAGATCTACACCCTTCAAGGAAACCCTCACTCTCTAGTAGCTCTAGACCCTGATAAGATAGCCTGATAAAGAAAAAAAAAGCTATCCTCATTCCCAGATTCCTTCGGGAATGGCTATAAAACTCCTCTAGCTGACACCTGACTTCTTCAGCCTACTATTAAAGCATTTTCCAGTCAAAAACGTCTAATAATCCCAGCCCAAAGCAGGTCAGATTCCTGTAAGCCCATAGTTTCAAAAGATGAGCAAGAAACTCTTTTCATTCTCAGTGTACTCAAGATGTAGTTCTTATTCAATTAGCTGGAAAAACAACCCTGTTTTCAGTAAGTACAAAAACACTTGAAAACAAAGCAGTGCAGTGCCTTTTCCTGCCTCTCACTGCCCTGTGGCCCAAAGTATCAGGGGAGGGATCCAAGCAATGCTTACTAACCTCCACCTGGACTATGCAAGCATCATCCAAAATAAGTCTTGCAGTGTTTTTGATTCAGGGCACTCCTCTTGCCCTACCTTCAAGGCCTGCTAAGACACGCCAGCAAGCATAATAAGGCTTAGACTCCTATTTAGCACACCTCTACAGCTCCTGAAGCTCAGCATCATTGTAATAAGGTGCTTGCAAGCCTTGAATCCCAGTCAACATTTCCATTTGCGCATCGAGCCCCAGGCACTCACCTTGTCCTCACTCAGAGGTTCTGCATTGGATTCATCCAGTATAATCTCCATTATGCTAAGCACTTGTTCTGCCACAGCTGCTCCTCCGCTGTCCTTACTTTCCTGCTCAGCTACCAGAGCCTGGAGAAGACAGCAGCAGTTTATTGTAACACACATTTCCACTTACTTCCAGGTAATGAATTGTTAACACATTATTTGCAGCGCCAGTCCAGCAACATTAAAGTTGTCTTGTAGTTGTCATAAATAAACACGACAGTCAGAGGTAAATTCACTGGATTCCATACAGAACAATTCATGGAAGTCCATGTTGTCCTTACCAAGTTAAGAGTTCCCAGCATGACATTCAAAGTGTTCATCTCCAGCTTGACCAACTGTTGACGATTTATTTTCACTTTCACACAGTAACTAAACAGTTTTAACAGCACCTACAAAACACAGAGAATGCATTCTTTATGGTACCTTCAAAATGAGTACCAGGATTTTGCTGAAACTAAAAGCACCTGACAATGTAGCCAGTTTCTAGACTTCTGGGTAAAATACAAGCCAGACTATTACACCAGTATTAGACAGCTCTGGCTTTCAAGAAAGGCCAAGGCAGAAAACAACAACTCTAGCAAGGTAGGATTTAGCCTTATCAATTTCTGCACACTTCAAAGTCTTTGCGAAGAATTGTTAACCAAAAGGAACACGAGAGGAAAAGGAGTTTCTCAGTTCCTAGTAAATTAGTGAATCTGCTCCAACACTTAATCTGCAACACAAGGCAGACAACTAAAAGTAGAAACTTCAATGATGCTTGTGGAATTTTCTATCACATATCTCCTGACCCCAGAGAACAGAAACTGAGACTCACAGTTAAGAGGTGCCGGCCTTGTTTGAAGTCCTTAATTCCAGTCAGCCTGTTGAGCATACACTCTAAGCCTCCACACTGGGCCATGACACCTGCCATCTTGTAAACTTCTTCCTCATCCTCCTCTTCATCTATGGGACAGACGGATCATGAAGAAAGGAAGCTGTCACAGTTTGGCAAGCTCATGCAGCCCGTAGGGAATAAAGCAGCACGGCAAAAATGGAGAGTATAGTAGGGCACATTTAACAGCAGTTCAAGTTACATCAACTGTCGAATTTGAAAAGAATTATGAGCAGGAACATGAAGGAGACACAGGCAGAACAGTCATGTGCCATGCAAGTGTTCAAATTTAAAGTACAGACTTAAAGAATTGTTAAAATCCTTCTCCACTCTAGGTGAAGCAGGTAAATGTAGCAAAAGAAACATCAATCAACTTTAAGCCTGCTGCTGTAAGGATAATAGTATCATTGCTCTGCAGCAAACTTCAGATTTCAAATCTAATCCCAGCTTTCAGGAGACAAGTGCATTACCAGTAGTGGAGTCGAGAGACTCAATGAATTCCTCAGTTGCATCTCCTAGTAAACCTCGCATGCGGTAAATGATCCTCATTGGTTCCCCCTGCAAGAAAGGAGAGCAGTATATTAACTATGCTTCTGTGGACACACATTTACAAGTCCTTTACAGCAACAGACACTTGACCACAGTGTTTGGACTGCAGATGATAACATGGAGAAAACTTCCACTCCCTCATCATTCTTGCCTCACTGAAATGAATTAAAAACAAACAGTCAAGCCATCACCTGAAAAAACCTCAATAAATCATCTATTGGTCTGTCCAGCTTTTCCTGGCATTGTCAGTTAGATGGACAGTCTGGTAACAATTAGACTCTTCCTCCATATATCTACTCCAATAGTTATCTCCTCCTTTAGCAGCAGTGAAAGATGTAGCCAAGCAAATCATGTATTCAGCTCTAGAGAAACTGCTTTTCACAGCAACTTTTTCCTCCAAAGGTATTCCACAACATACCTGGAAAATACAGGGGGCGGGCACAGCCCAGTAAATGAAGCAAGAGAGGCTAATTGGATGACTGCTTTCAAATAGATTAAATCTGCAGTGATGGAAAATAGAAGAGGAGGAGTAAAAGCCAATTTAATGAGCTTTCAGTAAGACAGTATATTAACTACAATGATACAGCCAAACCCACCAAAGGGCCAGCTGTGCTTTTACCCTGGGAAAGTACTAATTTTCCAGATGCATTTCAAGCTGGAAATATGGACTGCATATCACTGAACTTTCCATATTAATCCATAGGTCTGAATAAAAAGCAGAAAAGAAAAATCCCAGATTTGGGAGCAGGAGACCTTGCAAGAGAAAACCTGTCAGAGAGCACGCTAAGCCTAATATGGAATAAGCAGTGCTTAATGTCACAGCAAATACATAAGCACAGGGAAAGCCCCGGGGGGAAGATCTGCTCAAAGGCCATGCTAGAGACCCGCAATTAGCACCACAGGGGCCCTGGTAAAGTGGCAGATGAACAAAAAAAAGCCAGTGAGAGACAAGGGAAACAAAAAGGGGCCTGAGGTTGCTTTCTTGTTAGCCTGTCTATTTCCTAGGGAACGTGTGCTGCCACTCCAGAAGTGCTTTGCAGAGGTGCTCACAAAGGAAGACAGATGAAAGCTGCACACTGACAGTAATGCTGAGCAAACTGCCTTTCCCCGCTAGCACTGGATCTCAGAAGAGCAGCATGTCGGGTACTGCTCTGTGTCTCGCAGGCATTGCAGCTCCCCGCTTGGAGCGGGCACGTGGGCTGGGTCAGTATGTGCCACGCTTTCATTTTCCTTAGGGACTCAATCAGGGTTCAAATAAGACTTTACAGTTTGAGACCTGCATCTCACTTCCTTATTCAAGTCGATACCTTACCAAAAAGTTACCACTCCTAGTTTTGGGCTCCATTTTGCAGCACAGAAGTGATTTTTTTACTTAAATAAAGTTTGATCAGAACCATTCCCCATATCATAACAAAACTCCTCTTTGGTGGACTCCTCTTCAGCAGGAGTTTATTTTGGTGCTCACAAGACAAGGAAAGGAAGAGCTTGTTGTGGACCACATGCATCTCAGAAACAGGCCTACTGTGACATAGTGGACTAGTCCCTTAAGATTTGTGTGACCCTTTCTTTTATCTGAAAAACAGGCAATATCCACTACTAAGAGCAAACCGGGGGGAGGGAATCTGTCAGTTTTTTGAAGATCCCTGCATGAAAAGCACAAGAGCAGAAGTGCAAAGTAACATGGAGATACGTTAGATGCTCTCTTTGCATAAGTAATTTGGGTTCATCTCTGAAGTACAGACAGATGGAGCGATCTGGTGATTCAGTCTGCACACATGCAGTAAACTGCCAGGCGTACATGGAGCATGAAATGTTCTTTGAAAGGCAGTGACACAAAGTTCAGTCCTTTACCTAACAGAAAGTAAAAAAACTTATTCAAGAAGGAAGATCAGATATCTGGTATACTACACAGGCAAGTTCAATACACTCACCTGGGTCAGCGTTATGTGATTTTAAATCACTTAATACTGCAGAATTGAGTAATAGTCTATCCTAAGAGAGCACAAAAAGGTGCTGAGCAATTATACGAAGGAATTATACGTCAAGAAATAAATCCTGACTCGTGTGAATATACATATATTAATGTAAATGACAGGTGCTTTGTGCTGTTTAATATATATTTATATAAAGATAATAGATACCTCATTAGTAGGACACCACACCTTCTTGTAGACCTCAGCCACAGGCAGATCCAAACTGATGATCTTGTTGTTCACTAGAAGCTGAAAGTGAAGAAATAAGAAGTCCAGAACAAGCTCACACTGCATTGCTGTGTTAGCAGTTATCAACTGCCTACATATGGAGTTCCCACACATCTGTGCAAGAAATCACACTCCAGTCTCACCTCCATTCCACTGTCATCCTCCAGCAAAGCTACCAGGTCACAGTCCTGACAGATTTTGTTCTTGATGTCCCTCATGAGTGGCCCAATGCCAGGCTCATTACTGCTATAGGGATTTCCTGGCATTCTGCCCTGCAAGAAGTCTTCCTGCTGGGGATCTTTCTCCAGCGTTACAAAGAACTCAGTCACTTCATTCTCTTCCTGAAGAACAGCAGAAGAGGCAGAGTAAATAAATTTTCCCCCAGCCAAATTCCTGCACTGTTGTGTTAGCAGTGACAAGATGTCCCTGAACCTTAAGTACTTTCATCACTAGTGCATCCTGTTTTTCATTGCCACACATAGAACTTCACAGAACATCTATTATCACTTAATAAGCAAATTCTTTAACATGAAGAAATACTGATGGTTCTAATTTCTTTGCACAGAGCATGCCACAGCAGGAAACCTCATTATTAACCCGAAAATGGGACAGTGTATTACTACAGTTCTATATTGGCTCTTATGAAATCAATACTATAGACTATTATTTTTTGACAATATACAAGCAAGTCTGATTTTATATGTAATGCTGCAGCTATTTATATACTTACAGGATAGATAATACTGCACAATCTCTCAAAGATGAAAACTGGAGTCCTGTAGTCATCAAGGCTGTAACGTTTTGCAGTCTCTATACACACTGCCATAAATGCTTTGGTTTCAGATTCTGTGCCTGCCGAGGAACAGGAGTATTAAAAAAGACACAAGAGTCAGTTTGATGAATTCCATTTTTAACTCAACATACACAATAAATGCATATGCAATAATCACAATACTCTACTGCCTTCTTTTATATTCCCAAAAGATTAAAAGTTATTTATTGGTATGTTTAGTAGGAAACAACCCTCTTTACATGCTTGGGCTGCAAGAAAACAATCCCATAAATATGAGGATACTTAAATTCTTGGAAGGTAGGAGACAACTCCAGGAATGTTATTTACCATTTCCGTGCCAAAAGGAAATATTATAAGGTCTAAGCCTTAAAAGACCCGCCTCACTATAGTAGTCTTTTAGTAAGAAGTTCTTTATGTGGCTGTAGCTATTTGCTTTTTCATCTTGGTTGACCCAGAGTTTGGATTTATGGAACCAATGTGGCTGTACCTGTTGTCATATCTTCCAGCATCTCCAGCAGCATGTCCTGAGTTTCATCGATCAGTTTTGTTCTCTGTACTACTAGCTTCCTCAAACACAGGTAACCATTTAGGACTGTACCCACCAGGCGGCTTTTGAAGTGTCGTTTGATGGATTCCACCTCCACAAAGGAAGAGAGAAGACCTATAAAGCAATGAGATATTCAAGGAAGTGGGGGAGAGTGTTTGATTTGTTAGCTCTGAATTTCACATGGCCAGCAAATAGGGCACAATAGCACAAAAGCAGCACAATGAAATGGCTTGTTTTGACTCCAGTTGTCAGTCTGTGGTTTAAAGCTCTTATCTACAAACTGAACAGTTGGAGGAAAAATCCTGGCCTGCAAGCACTGCTTTTAAATTCCATATAGGAACATGGTGAGGGAATGAGGAAAAGTTAAAACGAACTAAGTGCTTGATATAACTCTGTACTTTTTGACATTTTTCTGTCCTAAGATACTTCAAAAACAAATGACTGCTCCCCTTCAAACATTTAAGCTAGCTCTGATGATTTGACTCATCAGTTTCATCACCATATTCATTGATCCTAAAACAACGTAAAGAATCAGCAGACAATTGGATTCTTTGCCATAACATTTATCAACATGCTTTTTCTGGCAAGAACCCAGGTCTTGGGAATTAGTCCACTGATTTTTGAAGTATGTGGAAGAGAACACGAAAAAGAGCAACCCAGTTAATATGATGTACTCCCATTTCAAACAAGTTTTTGGAAAAAAAGCATGCCCCAGAAGATAAAAAAAAAAAAAAAGCTACCATACGGTAAGTGAGAAACAACCAGCAACATCACCAGGAATTATACCGTTCAATAAATACCATCAAGAAATGGAGAAGAAAAGCAATATGTAAAGTTTGCTTATGATACATTACCCCATTTCAGGTAACTGAACACTAAAACTGACCACAAAAGCTATGGAAAAATCTATTTAAGGACTGAATGTTAAATGGATAGCAAAAATCCAATGCTAACAATTGCAAAAAACTTCTCTGACATTCTGCTATATGCTGTTATAGAACAACAATCACTCCCATCTCTAATCCTACTACGTGACTTGCGCTGATGCCACCACATACCTGTGAGACTCTTCAATGCATATCCTTGCTGCAAATCAGTGCTGAGTGTTGCTTCCTCCAAGGCAAGCAAACGAGCTATTTCCTGAAAATAATTAACAAGCCTATTAGGACAACAAACCAAAACACCAATAATAACTAGCTGGTGAGCATTTAACATACTGCAACCTAACACACTGACCTGCAGGGTGCAAAGGAGCAAAGCAAAGAAACAGAGCCAACCACAGAGAAACCAGAACTGCAATGCAGCAGTGAGGAGAAAACGGAGAAGAGAAAAATTGACCCAAACATCCTTCTTTTATCTTATCTCTACACCTACCTCGTGGCTGTTATCACTGCTTTGCTCTAGTGGCCCTCCATAATGGATTTAAGGCCACCATTAACATGGGAAGGTGTCTCCCTCTTTGTTGGACAGCTGGGATCAGCGCCCAACAGCTTCTTCTCACCAGTAAACCGTTGAGACCTAACTTTGAAGACTGCAGCTTAAATGCATTTCTTCTCCAGCAGGCCATAATTCAAACTCAAGGAATGGTAGCACACCTAATCCTCCCTCATCAGTAAGGGCTTTCTGAGTCCAGTCTGGCACCTAAGACAGCTTCCCGTTTGAATCTGATGCCAAGTCAGTGCAGCAGTATTTATACCCGTTAGCACAGCTGCCCCCTGAGCAGTTAATTAACGTGTGCAAGGCAGTGTGGAAGTCAGTTTACACAGAGGCCCGGCTACTGCTGGACTAAAACCACTGTAGCTGTTTCTGTTCAGAGATGACAGAACAAGAAGTATGAACTTCATAAACCTGGCAAGGGTCAGCAACTGAACAAAGAGATGAAGATTTCAAAACACAAAAGACAAATCAACTGACAGGTCAGGGACAAGTTTTCTGCTGTTACTTAGTTCCTTCATAAAATCCTGTACCTTAGTGATGAGGCTGCCAATATATGGCAGAACTCCTCTGGCTGCCAGGTAGACCTTCCAGTGGGCAGGTTTGATGAGTTTCTGATACAATGCCAGGTACTCGGCAGCACATTCACCAGCAATGCTCAGCTCATCCAGGTAGCTAGTAAAGAGAAACACAAACTGACAACCACTTCACAAGCTGCATTCACAGCTTAAGGACACTGCGGAACAAAAGATGGGAAAAGGATCCAGAAATCTATCCTCATTCTTTGTCCTTCCTAACTAACAACATTACCATCATCCATTAGTTACTGCTTAAGTGAAACCTTGTCCCAACTAGGAGGTGACCAACTGTGCTAATAGTATCAGTTGCACTAGGTTATGCCACAGTACTTAGAAGAGCATTCTCCCTATTATTTTGTTGTCTAAGAGGCAGAGAAAACGTTGCCCACACAGCTGAACACCCTCTGCTTGCCTCTGGAAAATACACCCTGACAAGCAGAAAAAAAAGTATTATTTAAACAGTATCATTCCAGCTAATTAAGCTTAAGAATCCAGCCCAAAAAGGACATGTGAACCAGAAGTATAATAAGGAGAATAAGGAGAGGGGTGATAAAAACTGGGAGAAGGGAATGGTTCTCATGGGAATTAGAGAAAAATAACCCTGGAGCTGCCAAGGGTGGCATCATGGAAATACCTTGTAAGGAGATCAAGGACCTGTTGTTTACGGCTGGGGATGGTAGCCAGTGCTTCCACAATAGTACACGCAGCCTGCCTTGCAGCTTGAGTGGCTGGAGTAAAAAGCACCTATGGCAAGAACATTAAAATATGGTATCATTTGATGTGCAGAGATAAACCAGTGATACTTTTCTAAAGAGACACACCATACATTTGGACAGTTTGGTGTCCTAGAGACACCGAGAGGCAATGCTCTCTTGTTCCTCTGAAGACTTGATCCTGTGAGAACATCTACTTTGTTCTCCATCAAAATGTTTAAACAATGCACTAAGTAGGTAACATACTAATCCACATACAAAGGAAGGAAAGACTGCACAGGACCCATGAAAATTCAATAGTCAAAATGCAGCTACTGGACAGGTAATGCACAGTGGCAATTAAAGGCTCAGAGATTTAAAAACATGCAGATTACTGGATTAACGTTCATGAACAGCATTTCTGTGGAACAAAGCTGCAAACCTAACTCACTTAGAGTCTCCTCACATATCACCATTCATATCTTGTGCAAAGTACACAAAATATGGCAAACTACCAATGTTCTCTGATGGTCAACTCTGCCCTATGGAACTGACAAGCCGCGAGTGCATCACACTGGAACTTTCACACACATTTACCTGTCGCAGCCAATTGTTGTGTCCCAGCTTGAGATCCAGAGGGCAAGTTCTCTTCCCACGGCGACTCATGAATTGTTTCCATTTCCAGACATATTTTTCTGACAAATAGAGCTGGTGAAGCTCTGCTTTGCTAGGAGATTTCCCATTGGCATCTATACCTGCAATACTGAACACAGCTCAAGAACTGCCTGCAACTATTAACAGCAAACTGACATTATATTTACTTCTTCATACTGGAATACTCCAAACTCCAGCTGAGATGCTGAGCAGCTTCTCATTTATTTCTGCTGCTATTTTCACTTCTATGTGGAGCTATGCTCACTTCCAAGCTAGGTGCGAATCCCCCAGCCTCTCAGCACATTCAGTTAACTTTTCAGCTGGCTGGTATCATTTTAGATAAACAGCAAGTTTCATTTTTGATATTCCACTGATTATCTTCAGGCACAATGCATTTTCTGCTCAGGGTTTGAGCAACACAGCCCAGAAAGGTCAGTACCGCAATCTCTATGGACTATACAGTTAAGTGTGAAGATGGTATCAGATGGACAGAAACCAACACAACTCTATAGAACTATATTCCTTATTAAACTTGGAAGGACATACATTTCTTTCACAAAATTGCACAAAGTTAAAAACACAGAACTACCTCTGGCAGGGAGGCACTTTTTCCAAGCTTCATATGATGCTTTGGGGTCCCTCTTGAGCCACAGCTGAGCTTGTGCATGGATTTCATTGCTGTAAGGCTTCACCGTGGTGAGAGCATCCACAGGCACATCCTTATAAACAAAAAAAGATCTATAATTCTTGAGAAAACCACAGCCTGTCCTCTTTCCTATGACCAGAAAAACAACCCCTAGATTCCTCACAAAGCTGTTCATCACTGAGATGGGTGTGCCAGCCAGATCATTTCCAGATGCTTTGCTCAGCATCTAAGGTGATACCTTGTTTTTCTTGCTGGTTGGAGCAGGTGGTTTGATCAGCTTTTGAAGAATGCGCAGGCACATGAGGGTGATGTTTTCAACAACCACTGGAGTCTTAATGTTCACTGCCATCAGAAACAGGCTGAGAGCTGAAAGACAGATGTAAACGTTCACACCTCTAAGATCTGCTCATGGGACACCTTCCACAGCTCTGTACAGCACATCAAAAGTGCTTAGAATTAGGTAAGATCAAAGCTATCACATAAAGCCATGGATGGAAAACATTTTTTTTTTTAATACAAAAAAACAGCAATGTCTTCTGGTTTTGGCTAGCATAGAGTTACCATCCCTTTACACCTCCACTTTTCTATTTCTCAGCACTCCTGCTTCAATAACCCAGAGACATAGCTGTCTGGTGCTCACTGCCCTTCTAACCCTAATCACAAACTATCTGAATCAGGATCAGTTCCCTTCCTTAAAATCTTACTATAGTGCACAGACCTAGGTACAGCATTTTGAAATAAAGCTTTCACATTAGTTGTCTGAACTCACCACAGCGTAGTCGGAGCTCCCAGCAGCTGTCTTCCTTTGAGATGGAGTCTGTTAGCAGCAACATTTCATACTGGAGGCTGCTAGCCTGTAAGACAGACACGCTGAAAGGCTTAAGAAATCTTGGTGATATAGCAGTCCTTTTTGCCTTCTGGTATTTTAAAAAATACAGATTTCAAACACATACATCTAAGTAAGGTTAGTCCCACTTCCGTTTGGGATGACTGGCAATCTGTTTGAGAGAGCTGCAAGGTGAGCTGCAAGCAACAGCCAAGACAGGAATAACTATGTGAGGAAACTCAGGCATTTACTATCACATAATTTTGTGCTTTACCTTGATTCCTATCAAGACACAAACATCTTCTGTATTACAAATAGACTATGATAACAGAGAAGATGCGATGATTAGAACACACCAGCAGTTGCGGAGGGTCAGAAAAAAGAAATAGGAAAACATCTCACCAAATCTGGATTTGCCCAATGTCCCTTCAGAGCTGCAGAAACCTTCCCAATAATTAAGTCATTCATTTGTTGTGTGGCCTCTGGATTGTCCCTAATTCCAGAAGGAAAAAAAAGAAAAGAACAGTATTATGGCGTGCTCGTAATAAATACCAAAAGCTCCTTGGATTTCAGCTTAGCTGATGACAAATGTACAACAAGCAGTCATGGTCTACAGTTTGCTAATGAAAGATCTCCCCCCTGTAGAGCTATAAAAGCACAATTTTGAAGGAATAAGAATGCAACCTTCTGGAGTTCACTGAAAGTTGCAGGGCTATGAACGCTGAACCAAACCTTACCTGGTCAGAAGGCACATGAGCTGTCGGACCTCCTCCCTCATTGTGGCTGCACCTCGCCTCAAGTTGTAGTCAAAGAGCTCTCGGATAAGGCCCTGGGACACAAGGATGTGCCTGATGGCAGAGTTAGTTGCCAAAGCCCGGAGCAACGTTATGCAGTGTTCTGTGACAGCTGAAGCACAGCCATAACACTTTGTTGATGATGTGTGGCCACAGCCTAAAACAGACAAGGCACGATACTGGCTGGCAGTAAATGTGGGTTGGACAGTGGTTCGTGAGGACTTTGTTGCTGCCTCTCTCTGCTGAAGGTCATATTCCAGGAGCTCTTTTCGAGAGGCAAATACTTTCTGGAAACACAGAAAAGGACAAATGAGAATTATAAAATAGTGAAGTAGTATGTAATTGCTAATTTTGCTTACAGTTATTTTCATTGTATATTTTACTGATAAAAATTTGAAACTTTCTCAAAACTTGAAATTCTTCATGTCAATGGCAGACTTGGGAAATCCATTGGAAATAGCAGCATAAGTCCCAGTTACCTGTTTTGTTTAAAAGCTTGTTGTCTATATTACGTGAAATCTAACACTGGAAATGTGACTCCGTAGTATTAATGGTAAGCATTTTTAATTTAAAAATTAATTTAATTTAAAAATTATTGTTTTGTTATTTTTTTCTGTGAAAACATGCAGCCAATCACTTATTGTTATCTATTTCATTAAACACAGAACAGCAACATCTTACTTTCTACTTCTGATGTGCACTGTATCTGGTAATAGAAAAAAACACATGGCCCACATACAAATTCAAGCGCATCATACCTGTATGATTTTGGAAAGTTCATCGAAAGAGTTCTTACAGTCACCACAATACTCCTGGGCTAACTGGAGTATGTATCTATTCACACTAGCTGAGGTAGAACTGATCCCTCCACTACTACCAGATTCATCCTGTAAGAGAGGGGAAAGCAAAAGGAATCACGTATGGAGCACAAAACTAACTGCTGCAGAACAGCATCTGAGGCAAGGATCTTTATCTGTCCTTGGTAGTATAAAGGCCAGTGCCCCGCAAGCCTGTCTCCTGCAAGGGCTGGTTCTATGCAACATTCATTTGTCCCTTGTTACCTGTGGCTTTTCAGGAGCTGCCTCATTCACTTTACACAGAAGGTTTTCCAGCTGCGGTCGGTGTCCCATTAGCTGGTGATACACTCTGTCAGCCTTGTCCAGCAGAGTGTTGATGTTTGTTACTGCCTATGAATAAAAGAAGAAAGGATATTCAGACAAGATTGCTAGTTCTCCTGAAATACAACTCTCAACCTCCAAGTTTTCCCATGTCTTTTGTCTTTCTTTGTGTTAATGAAAAGCAATGCTTAACTGCAAGGCTTTGGGTACACGGACTCCTTGAAGTCATGGTGGCCACACATTAAAGTCCAGGTACCAAAATGCCTAGTAAGATTCTTCTGACAGAAAGTGCATCAGGAAAACATTGGCACTTTGCTCCCAAAAGCCACAGAAACTCCTACAAGCAATATCTGCTATCAGGCTTCCCCTTTGCTACAATACTTTTGGAAAACCTGACACTGCCAGTATAATCAGAGGACACAGTTTTGTCATGGTAATCCTGTATCTTGCTTCTGCCACAAGTATTGTTCTGGTGTCCAGTGTCCAACACAAAGACAGAGATGCAATACTAGATAGCTAGTTTGTAAGTAAAGAACTGAATAATGTCTTCGAAGAGTAATCTACTTAGTGGATCAAGACAGTAAATAAGGGATTGTATTCTATACCTCTCAACATGCCAGAAACAAGAATGAGGATTTTGTGAGATCACCAGAATTAAGGGAAACACATTAGCTGGTGAGAAGTGCTGAAGGAGCACTGCTTTCCATGTTACTTACAAGACAGGTGGGCCTCTGATGTCCCTAAACTGCTGACTTGGCAAAGAGATAGAGCATTTCATTAATGAATTAGCTATTAGCCTCACCTTCTTTCGATCCTCTTCATTCTCTATGGGATCCACTGCACAGCAAGGCTTCGCGTACAACATGAAGTCAAAGCGAGCATATTTACAGAACCCACAGGCATTGCAAAGGAAGGGATCCTTCTCGTCATAATTAATGGATCTGAAAGGCAAGCCAGAAAGCTATGAGAACAACAGCTGAGCTTATCAAAGTAACTGAGAAAATGAAGGAAGCAAGCTGCGAATGCACTCATGTAAAGGAGAAGGATGGCCCTCAAAAATGCCTAAGCTACCAAACTGTCCTGGGGAAACAGTAAGACTGAAATACAGGCTGTACATGAGAATCAAAAGCTACAAATCAGGCACCAAAAATCCTTATAGAAGTGGTACCACGTTCTGGCCAGTAAGCAGAAAGAGATGTGAATTTGTTCCTAACCATTCTACTTCAACTACAGCAATTCCCAGCAGAATGTCAGACTAGGGCATCATGCCCTTTACAAGAACACAGATAAAAAGAAACCATTTTGTAAGGTCTAGGCTTTGAATAGCTTTCACTCTCTACACAGTTGCAGTGGGACTAGTGACAGCATACTTATTATCCTATTGCAGACTACAGCAGCATGACACGAACTGATTTATAGTTCCCATAAATCAACAGGGAATATGGAAACTTCTCAATATACCAATAATCAGCTGATCTGTGTAAAGAATCTGCTAAACACCTTGAATCCCATGAGGATTTGAGAGGAATATGGGACAACAATGAGGGGAGAATAGACCTCAGATGAGGAGACAAAACTCACAAAAGAGGAGGATTTGTAATACTGTAGTGAAAGCTTGAATAGTGCACAGTAAATTATGCCCTGAGCTCTGCTCTGAATGAGGAGAGTACAACAGCTTTGAACAGCCAAATGAGTACTGTCCATCCTGCACATTAAGTCAGGGATCCTGTGGGGGAACCCCCCTGCAACCATCTAATTGAACTCCAGCCCCATGCCCTTGAACAGACAGGCTAAAAATAACCTCCCTTCTGGGAATTTTCTTTTTTAAACTTCTGAGGGCTTGATTTGAAACTTCTGTGTTCTTTCAGTATTGTCGTATCAGGTTTCCTTTGTTAGACTGTATTAACATTAAATCCCTGTAAGCCTGTTTTATACTTCTCAACTAATTTGATTGTGCAGTTGTATTAAGCAGAATCACGCATTTAAATAGCAGGGTATTTTGTTGAACATCCAACATGGGCAACAGCACAAGGGCTCCATAAACCCCTTGTGCTGGCTCGGTGGGGAGGAACTGTGATGACGTACCTGCACTTGTGGCACTGATACACGTTCTCACCACAGTTCCCACACACCCCCGGGTTGGCTGGGACAGACGCGCTACACCGAGGGCACTGCAGGGTCTCCGTGGAAGCCTGGTAATTCTCATAGAAATCCGCAAATTCAATCATCAGATTCGAAGCCACAATGGGCAGTGGCAGGTCGATTTTCACCTCCGTCTGGCCTGGGGTCAGCTGGACTTTCTTGGCTTTGTGCCATCGAGCTGGTCTGGGAAAGAAAAGCAAGCCACATCGCTTTTCAACAGGGAAGTACCCTCCTGCCCACGCACAAAGGGAAGCCAAACACAACCGCCTCAGCTCCAAATCTACTTTAAATGGGATGAATGGAGAGCAGTTCTAGGATTCGCTTCCTTAGCTTCTGTATTGACATGATATGTAGCCAGAAATACATTTTAAGCCTTTATCCTCTTCATAGAGAGAGACTGTTTAGGATTAAAGAGCTGTTGATGCCTCATGGAAAAACTTTAATTCTACAGACATTTTCTAGGGATTTTCACCTCCGTTTTTTTTTATTAGTAAAGACATTTGCATGAAAACAGGATATTTATTTCTTAAGATCTCATCTGCTCCCACTGCTTATTCTCAACCTGAAGTCAGAATCCTCTCTTTGTGA
Source organism: Anas platyrhynchos (assembly GCF_047663525.1). Taxonomy (NCBI): domain Eukaryota; kingdom Metazoa; phylum Chordata; class Aves; order Anseriformes; family Anatidae; genus Anas; species Anas platyrhynchos. The sequence continues at coordinate 6,824,892 of NC_092608.1, read as the reverse complement.
CATCATAATCCTCTCCACAGCAGCCACTTGTGATGTCACAGAGGATTAAGACTTCAAATAAGCAATAAGCAGCAGGCACAGATTAATCCCTAAGCCAAAGAGATCTGATTCTGGTGAGAACATCTCAAGAAGTAAGAAGGGAAAGCATATAAGCAGAACTGGCTCCAGACTGAGCAATATATTAAAAAGGAGCATTTTTCCTGGGTAAAGCAGCAGTCGAGAGCTAGGTTATCTGACTCCTAATTTTAGCTCTACTATATGGTTTCAAGCAAGTAATGTTAACACTTTCAGCATTGCTGGATGCATTGCAAGGTCCAAATTCATTTCTCAGTGAAACTCCCCAGAAGGTGCTACTGGTATTAATATTAGTTTCCAAACAATTAAGCTAAGTGCTTAAAACTAAGCTTGTACAAAATTTGTGTACAGACATTTAACAGGCATATTTCAAGCTCTAGGTGACATTTGGATCTTTTCTTCAACAAATTCCTGTAGGAGATTCAGAACAATCCCACTCAGCATGGACATACAGTGATAAGTAACAGTCTAAGAAGGAATTATTACCTAAAACGAGCCAGGAAGATGAAACAAACCATGCAGAATGGCCAATACAAATCCAACCTATTCACCTCACCAGAAATCGTAACATCAAATAAAGGGGCTTGCACACAAAAAACATGGATGAACATACTTGTTTTTCAGCTCCACTATAGCTTGCACTGTCCTGTTGTTGTAATAGAGGTTGATGGTTCGGACCATTTTGGTGCGTTTCAAGTCTCCTATCTTCGCTGTCACTTTGCTGATGGTGTGGCTGCCGATCAGCTTCACCACTTGCTGAGTGGTAGTATACCGCGTGTCCACTTTAATGGAGGAAAGCTTAATATACTGAGAAGACAAAAACCAATATGATCACATTCCAACAATACACAAACAGCAAATCACGCTGCTGTAAAAGGTTGGGATCCCTATAATTAATTGGAAAGGGGGTAAGAACAACAGGTACTTACACAGAAGGGCACTTCTGGATTGTTGCAGACAAGGCAAGGATCACTCTCCAGGTAATACCCATCAAATTCCACCAGCCCAGAGAGCGTGCTGGAATGAAGGGAAGAAAACTAACTTACAGACTTTTGGTATTCACTTTGTTTTATGCATGAGCCATTCAGGTAATCCGAAGAGTTTAGTTTAGCTATAATTGCCAGCATAGGCAGCATTTCAGTAAAATTATTAACAGTCAAGATATGACCAAGAACACAAAACATCATTCTGCAAAACTATTATTCTCCAACTGTTCCTACTATTTTATAACGTTTACCAAACAGAAGAGCAGAAAAATCCTAAAGCTACTGCCTTAAAAAAAAAAAAAAAAACTGAAAAAAAAAAACCTACTGCCAATCACACATGCAATTCATTTTTTTTTAATGGCAGAAAAAAGCCTGCTATTCTCTCAAGACCAGCTGAAGCAAGTATATAATCTCAGCGGGGGTCCTTCCTCCACCACAATTTCATTAGAAGAATTGTGTATTCCCCTGTGGATCGCAGCTTCTCTGCTGCAAAGCTCCTTTAGTGAAATGGATCAAAGAAAGAAGAAACTCACTTGTAAATGTTGGAGTTAGGGTGGTTAGTAAGAATGTGGTTTTGAGTCCGTAGGATCTCCACAGCCTTTTGGGAGTATTCCTTCAACTGAAATACAATTAGGAAATACTGTTTTCTCAGCATTTTTTTTTAATTGCTACAAAGACAAAGATTACTCATCTTATGGCATGCTAGGTCCCCCAGAAGATGCACGCACTATACCCACAGGAATTTGTGTGGTTAAGTCATTAACCAGAAACGTAACAGATCCTAAAATTAGACCTTTACCACAATAACAGTGCTATTTGTCAAAGCCAATGACTGCAAATGCCTGCCAAGATTCCTAGGGTATTCCCAGCTCTTTAAAAATACATATGCAAGTATCAGTGCATCTAAATTATTTGTTCTCAGCCCACTGGTCCCCTAAGAAATCCTACCACTTCCTTTGTTCAAAAGTCACGGTTACAAAATTTCTAAGAACTGAAAAAAAAAATCTATAAATTGGAACCAGCAGATTTCCCGAGGAAAAGTTTTCTTCTAGATAAAATAAAAATAAAAACCACAACACAACAAAGCAAGATAAAAAAAATCTCCAGTCCCCAATTTTTTTTAGGGAGTCTACCTTTTTTAACATTCAAATTTTGGGAATGAAAACATTTCTACCAGAAGCTGTTTTGACAGAAAATCTGTCCCAGCCGTACCTTTTAAACAAGTACTAACAAAATTCATAACTGGCTGGGCCTTGGATGATGTACCTTTTCAGAAAGGCACTGTACCTTTTTCTCAGTCTGCTGTGTTTTCAGAGAGAAGTATCCCAGGAGATCTACAAACTGGGCAGCCTTTCTTCCATAGGCTGGAAGTTCTGGCCAGATTGACCACATGAGATCCAGCAGTAATTCTTGCTGAGACTTGTTAGAGTTCCTGTTGGATATATTACAGATCAATTAGGCTTGTTGAGATAGCAATTTTGACAACAGCTGTATTGACAAGATAACTATATAGGGGATGGAAAATACATCAGATCACTAAACATTGTAACTATTATCTTGCTATACATGAGACTTCAGAGTCAAATCTCAACTCTTCTTGCCAACAGCAGTATTCCAGCACACTCTGAAATAAAAACAGAGGTCTTGCAGCAACTCAATAGACTCTTGAAGTAGTTCAGCATCCTGCTATCTGCTTTTGCATATATAACTCCCACCTTTTTAATTGCATATGCCTGTATTTGATTCACAAATTCACCCTCCCACAAACACCTACTCCTGTAGATGTCAGGAGCCAGATTCTGAAGGCAGAAATAAAATGCTTGTTGCAGATGATAACTCAAGTTGATCAGAAATGTGTAAGTCACAACTTAAATCTCCAGTCCCAACAACTGCAGAATAGTGTGAGCAACTCAAGGTGATGTCATTATTTGCAAGTCTCAGAAGCATTCAGGACAGAGCCTCAAACATTAACTCTTCCACGAGGACAGAGCTTTTTCATCTTTCCAGAACTGAGTTGAAATTGCTCAGAAAGGCTCCCTCCCAGCTCACCTGTAGATGTGGAGTGCGAGACAGTGGGCCTGCCATCTCACAGAGGATGAGTTGGACTCCAGCAAGAAGCAACGCAGGAACTGAATGAGGGTCTCCTTATCAGCAAACTTGTTCAGCTGGTTCACCAGAGCTGTACACAGCTGATCTTCCTGACTGCCTGAACTCTCACCTAGGAGACACCAGGTAGCACGATACAGACTTAAGAAAGCAGATGAATGGAGTACCTCACAGGCTAGCCAGTTTCCTATTCTATAGATCATAAAGAATAATGGATCTTACAGATAATGGAGGCAAATGACTGTGGTTAAGTCAACAAGCAAGTTCAATATTCCTCTTTTTTATGATTATTTTTTTAAATATAAGCTAAAGCTTCTGACTAATACAAAAGAAAACTCCCAGAATACTTGCCAGTAAGGATGTGAGAAATGTACTACACATCCTGATAAAAAAGAGAAGCAGAAATAATAGGGCAGTGAAAACAGTCACAAAGAATCGTCTGTCAGAGAAAGCCAAAATAGTTTCCTGAAGAAAAGCCAGGAGGGAATTTATGCCCATGACTTTTACAGGAAAGCTTAATTACTTTCCCAAGACTTTGGACATCCATTAAGAAGCAGCCTTGGCTCCAACATAGCTTACAAGTCAGACAGAGGAAACAAGTCTGAACATAACCATTGAAGAGCAGAGCTAATTAGGTGTTCATCAACAGTGTTTAATTTCCATGAGCATTTCAATCTCCTACAACCCAGGACAAGCAATTTAGGTGGAAGCTACTCGGTCACTGGTACAGGCAACTTCCATTAGACAATTTAAAGCCCACTCAAGTTAATAAATACTCACAGTGGGTTTGGGGTATACCCAACACTTAATTTCAGTCCCAACTCTTACGGCATACTACTTCATCTTTGACCCCTTTACTACGCACAATAAAACCACTCTCCTAGATGTAGCTAAAGTTTGCAAGTGCCCTTGCCAAGATCCATGCCTCCTTCACAACAGTACTATTTATCACAATGAGAAACAAGCAGTTCTTTCTAAACAGAAGTACAAAAAGCTAAGAGGAGCAAACTTCATCCCTGAAAGAACCACGGAACAGGGCACAGCTGCAGCTCACCCTCTCGCTCCTTTTCCTTTTCTTCCTTTTTGCTCTTTTTCGTGGAGGATTTGCTCTGTGTGGATGTCTGCCCAGAGCCTGATGCTGCAGGAGCAGAGGTGGAAGAGGTGCTTGATGATCCGGAGGATGAAGCCATGGACAGTACTTTACTGCCACACAGAGCACAAGACAGAAGCTGCAGGAGAACTGGTGACACTCCTTCATCTACCAGGAAGCTGACTTGAAGGAGGAAATAGAGAACCGCTGCAGAGAAAAGAGAAAAAAATTGTTGCCTGAATTAAAAGCAGAAAAACCCACACCAAACAATCAAACCAAACCACCACCAACAAAAAACACCTTTGATCATGACAAGGACCATCCCACAGACTTACAGAACATTCCCATCCCTACACTAAGGAAGCATAACATTGGGTACAACAAGGCAAAGTGTTTCGTCCCAAGTTACATGCTGGAAAAACAGCATTACAAAAAAAAGAGAAGGCAGATCTCATAATTCATGTTCTAGTAAGTTATCCATTAAACCGTACTGCGTTTTTTATGTAGGAAGACATGCAATTAGACCACTGTGACAATTAGTAATGGAAATGGTTCAGTCCTACCCAAAACTCAGTTGTGTCCCTCTCTTTTTGTCCGTTGAGCCTCCCCACCCAAGAAGTCCTGATTCAAACCAAGGCATGTAATGTATACCCTCTCCTCTCTCAGAGAAAGAACTCACAGTCATCTTTAATGCAGAATTTCTGCCAGTTCACTGTTCGCTGTGTAGCAATCTCTGCACAAGCCTTAAGATGTTCCATCTGAAAGGCACAATGAGACAGGATTAAATACCACATCAGTATTTTAACTACTGACATCTTACGTAAGTGCAACATATACTTCTTCCGAGTACAGTTGCACACTTTTCCTTACCAAGCTGATCAATGTATCATACTGCAGTGCAGAGCCTGAACTTGCTGTGACCACACTGGCACGAAGGAAAATGCCTTGCTCTTCTAGGAGCTTTTTGATTCCACGAACATGGGAGTCCAAAGTGTGGAGGTCTCGGAGCTGGCGGTATTTATCCTTTGATCCACAGATAAAGAGCAAAAGCTTGCGGACTTGGCGGCGCACGAAGGGAGTCTGCTGGATCATCAGGTACTAGACAAAGAAAAGCCTACAACATCAGCACTGTGAACTCACGAGTAGGCAACCTGCACCAACAAAAACATGTTTTCTTGCAAAAAACTAAGATACTGGAGATGCATTAAGGAATCAGTCAACTTTAAGGTGAAGTCACCCATAAAAGCAAGTCATAGGCAGAAGAAACACTGCACAGCAATAGTGCAGCATCCTGAGCAGTGTGATTGTGAAACTGCTTCTGAAAACTATTCTTTGTCATCTATAAACATAAAATGTGACCTCAAATAAAAAAACTAGTCAAGCTTAATTAAGAAATCCTTCCACAAACTTGTGCAAATGTAAGATAATTTGTTATTTCAAGTATGGAGCTATAGAATTAAACAATACAACCGAAAATATATACTTCAAACATCTTATTACTTCCTTGTTTAAGAACTAAGTTAAATACCAACAGCAAAGCATGATATTACATTGTACCATCTCACAGATTTTGTATTAAGAGTTCTCTGGCAGCAAACACTGAGTTACAGGGAGCAAGAGCAATCTTATTTTCCACATATGCTTTATGCTTAGCTACCTGTTCAACAGGAAAAAAAACAAACCCAGTTGTTCGCCTTCTTTCAAGGGGGAGGAAAATCAGATGTGAATCAGAGATTGATTCTATGATATTCCTCATCTCTCCCAAGTAAGGTAACATTAGTGGAATTTTCTGCTTAAAACCTGCAGGTGTATCACGTTCTCACCTCAGACAAAAAGTAGAACCAAGAATGATCAAAGATGGGAGGCGGGATGCGGGAGTTTGTGTCTGCAATCTTCTTGATCTGATAGGGAAGCCGCAGTACCATCTCTGTCAGAAGCTGAGTGTAGGCCTCAAAAACATCTGCAGCATGACCCTGAAAGTGAGAGAAATCAAGTCAGGCCCTGGCACTGAGAATTCCCACTGTGCTGTCATGACAAGCTACAGGGTGTGTTTGTCTATTTTCTAAAAACAAAACTCTTCTGTACCTTTGCAACCAGAAGAAACACTCCCAACTGATAAACAAAAATAAACTGACAAACCTGCATGAGGACTTTACCTAGAAGGCAACTATGAGGACGCAGTAAATTATTCTGTAGCCCTAAGGCATTTTAATATATGATCTTTCAACTTAGGAGACATACTTAGATTTAACTGGACTTTTTTTCCCTGTATCTGTACGTGTATCAACCCTCCTCCCCCCACCTCTAGTGGAGTAAAGGCACCATGGTGCTTGAACAAGTCTGGGGTTTAGTGTAGAAATCCCTATCAACTGCTAGGCTTCCTTGCCACAACGAATAGTGGTGGTTCAGAAATTCTGCCTGCCAAGCATAAACAGTCACATGATGGAGTAGCTTCCCCTCAGGAAGATTAACACCTGAACCAGAAACAATGACAGCAGCTCCACAGAACTGCCTCATTTAGCCAGGCAGCAAGAGATAGCGAGCTGGGCTGCTCTGCTAGAGAACTCAGAGCTGTTATAATTTTCTTTACACACTAAGGGAACAGATTTTAATTGCACAACTGAGCAGCAACCCCTTCTGCAAAGATGCTTTTACTTGCTTCTGTGCAGTAGTCCTTTAATGCAGGTCACATAACACTAATTGCATAGGGCACGACTCACCTTCACATACTGACGGAGGAAGAAAGGGCTCATATCAGGTGGAGAAGAAGTAGTGTGAGGTTTCAGGAGCTGGCTAGTGGCTACTGGCTCCTCGTCATTCTGCTGGCTTTTCCAGTACTCTAGCAAAGACTTCAGCACGTGCAGGCAGTAGTCAACAGCACCAGAGCTCAACAATGCAGCAGCAGTGGCACTAGAGATGAGGGAGGAAGACTGAAACAAAGAGAAAATGGATTACTAGAGCACCTGAGAACCACCATGTCAGAAGAGCACGGGAAGCTGTGACAATCAGATGGCATTTGCTGACCATTTGGATAAGAGTATTTTTTTTTTTTTTAATGAAACTTTACAGGCAGCTTTTAAGTTTGCGGTTTGTTTGAGGTTGGTTTTTTTGGATTTTGTTTTTTTTCATGTTTATGAAAAGAAACTCAAACATTTACAGAGACTCTTTTGAACAAGCGCTTAGTAAAGGAAAACAAATAAAATCTCCTCTTAAGTCTAATCTCCCCTCGACACATGTGCCAGAGGCCACTGAGCTATGGATTAGACGAGTAGGGCTTTTTTTCCCTTTTTTATTTTTATTTTTTTTTAAGTTGGGATTTCTATTTGTTTATCTGGGATTTGGCCAGCTGAGGGTGAATTCTGGTAGAGAAAGAGTCCCTGATGCATATGCTGCTCAGAGGCTCTGCTCCACCCAGGTATTGCTCCACCTGCATTCTGCAAGACGATGAGCTTTGATTTCTGTGGGAAGCTCAAGTGAATAACAAAGGCTGGAGAAAAAGCTACTGTAAATAAAACTATTAAAGCAGCCCTGTAAATCCAAACAAACCCCACAGCTCATAAGCTCATTAAAATTTGATGCAGTTCAGACTAAATTTTTTAACCTCTATGCTTTTTTATTAATCTCCTTCCCACCACACATACTGCTTTTTATGCCTTATTACTGTACCTTTTAGCAACAAATATCTAAGGAATCCTCTTAGCGACTTTTACGTTGACACAGCAGCATATTGCTTCCCAATAATCACATTACAAATCCTTTTAACCCCTTCAGCACCAATAAGATGCAACACAAAATCTACCAGAGCATTTTAAATAACATCACTAATGTTCTGCCCTTAGCACAGAACAGACTGTGCATATAAAACAAATTCGGACATCTTCCCGTGTTGGTTTTCCCCACCTGAGTTACAGCAAAGATCTTTATCCATAAGTCAAGAAACATTACAGACCCATCGCAACTTTGTGCAAAGCATTTTTAACTATTTTTCAGTTTTACACTAGCTATTTTAAGTAACAGCTTTTATACCATCTTTGATGAAGAAAAACTCCCCAGCCACATCACACTCCTGTAAAAGCATTTTGAAGAATATACCTCACAAATGGAAGACTTGGATCCTGACTTAGTTCTGGACATGAACACACTAAGCAGCCTCATTACCACCAAGTGTACTTCATTCACAGGAGAACGTTCATTTTTCTTAGACACATCCTGCAAAGAGAGAGCTTGCTTATTTACAGAGCTGAGCATCATGTCCTAAGCATCTGGATTTCAGTGCTCTGATCTTCACAAAGCATTTCTAATTTAAGCTCAAACAGTAATACTAAAAAAGCAACCCAAATTCCTCAACTCTAAGACTAGACAGTCTTAGAGTTGAGGAATTTGGGTGCGAGAAAAGAGTTACAGAAATGGAAATGTATACATGTCAACTGTATATCACTGATCAATCAAGACTGTTTTAAGAGTTTAATTCAAGGCAAGCAAGCTTCTATGCTCACTTGCTAACGCTGGAACCAGGCACAGGTGAGGTTTTTTCTATGTTACATGAAATGAACTAACAGAAATAAAATGCCTGAGCATATCCATTCAGCAACTATGTTTCTATGACTCCAATGCATCTAATTCCTCCATGGGAAGAAACCTTGTCTAGGAGCCAGAAGAATCTAGAAGATTGTGTGCTCATACTACAACTTGCCTTTTTGTCCATGCACAGTTCTGCTATCAGCTGGGAGAGAAGGTTATCTAAAGCTCCCTTATCTTTCTCATCATCTCCATCTAGGTCTGTAGTGAGCATCAGAATAACCTGGAAATAGAAGTGAGAGAATTAACAGAAGACAGCTTCCATGTTTTCAAGATAGACACAGACTATCTTTCACAAAACCTCTGCACAGGTTTTATCTTGATTAATTTATGTTCTTTCCCAAATTCTGCCTGCAACACCACTCCCTAGTGTGAATTTTCAGTACAAATGTGAAAGACACAAATATATAGGGGATCAAGGATTTTATCCCTTAGGCTCATCTGTTAAAGTAACACCACACTGAGAAAGGGTATATGCATAGCAAAACTCTTTGGGTAAGGAATGCTGTGCAACAGATTGAACACTTCAGAGAGGGACTCACACTCTGTGACTCTGTGGAAACAAAAACCTGAGAGTAGTAGCAGTGATTAACTATTTGATTAAGGCTCAACTCCTAAGCCCTCCTCAGTTACCTGCATGTAAGGAATGGCCCGGACTCCTCCAACACTCCTGAGCTGAGGTAAGTTTTGCAGCAGCCTCTCCAGCAACATCAGTCGGACCATGTGCAGCCTACGAAGTCAGAAGGCAGGAATCAGACATAATGCAAAAAATTTTAGCCCCGAGAGGATTATCACCAGAGCACTGCAATTTACCACAGACACTCCGAGAATCATGAAATCTTAAATTGATCACATTAACACCAACAGAGACAGACTCCCTCAGACTTTACACTTAAGCAGTATGAAAGATGCAGAGCAACTCAGGCAATGGACACAGTCTTTTTCTGCAGAACCAGACTGCCTAGCATGACGTACATGCTTTTTTCCCCTGAACACTGAATTTCACAAGCTTCCCAGAGTTAGATTTTAGTGATTCTTCTGTTTAATAGGCTCATATCAATTTTTTCATCACTTTGTAAAAGCAGCAGTTTTGTGGAACACATTACACGTAAGTGTAATGTTACATGGTGAATGCATACAAAGGGAGGCACTTTGCAACAACAGTTTGCTCTATTCTGTTTCAGACACAAGATTGGCTTTTGATTTTTACTGTCCAAAGTTACAAATCCCATTCCATGAACTTCAGGACCTACAGTCCACTCCTCTACAAACAATGACCCTGCACAACAGATGTGTGATTTTTGAAAATGAAAACAAAGCCTCTTGCCTGTTGCTGGTGTGGACGTCTCCCTCTGCCTCCCCTTCCCCTTCTGAACCATCTCCTTCTTGTTGGCCTGTGGTAGTGCTGATAGCACCTGTGCTCGAGCTGACACTACCTGGTCCAGCAGGGTGGCCTTCAGCTGTTGTGTCCCCATAAGCACTACTACGGCCAGACACTGAAAAAGAAACGAAGAAAAAGAAGAAAGGGAAATACAGTATCAGCATAAGTGCACGTGCATCTTGCCTTCTTCCTAGCGACCAATGAAGTTGCACTACCCTTTGGAATTATGGTTCTAAAGAGATTATGTTCGTGGTTACCTTCAAAATTTTAAAGAGCATCTTTCCACCAGTGCAATATAACACCCCCAGCACTATTTTTGACTCAAATCTTTGTGGCACAAATCGAGTTGATTGTACAGCAATAAATTTAAACTGAGTCAGAAGAAAAGTGTTCTATACAGGACAGGCAGTGTGGACGTTGTTTTTGATAGAAGTCGGATTACTGGCAGCCCTTAAATACATTAATTCTGTTTTACTCAGCTTTACGTAGGTGTCAGTCCCAAGCAAAAAGCAGAAAATTACTTCTATCCCATCCCAATTTATGCTGCAGTATAGTTAATTATTTTATTCTTGCTCTAGGCTACTGCACTGTTATTTATTACAGGCTAGCAAAAAGTACTATTCCACACTTCTAGAGAACTATGAAAGTGAGCAAATATTCTGTCTGTAGGGTACATTGGTGGTAACCGCAAAACAATGCATGGCATCACCTATTTAGAACAGATTTCTTCTTTTCCAGGTATTATCCACCCCACTTAATGCTGGTAAAGTCCTATTACCGTAGAAATCAGATATACAGACAAGAACCCAGCAAGAGATACTCACCACTGTGCTCACCAGCCACCGAGTCCACCGCACTGCCACCGCTCTCAGAGCCCACACTCCCACCATGGTCAGCAGGTGAAGTCCTAAGAGTTGAGCCATCTGTTGCAGCTGTGCTGCCTTCATCATCAGATGCTGGAGCTAAGAGAATAAAGAGAGCTGTTACAAGTAAAAACACTGTCTTAATATAACTCCAAAAGAATTGTATATGAAAGAAAGAAAAGCCACAAAGATTTATCTTTTCATTTTGTGTCAATTTTCAACTACAAATCAAAAAGGAATGTGGAGTGTTCATCAGTAAACTTACGACTGCTAAGAGCAGTGGAGGGGAAATACCTGAGAAGGAAACCTTATTATCAAACTGACAAATATCTAATTTACTTGAATGGCAATGGCTGGTTGTTTATAAATGCAAAGGAAATACCAACTATAATTTACTTTGTCTGTTTTATTTTAAGAGGAGGAAATAAATTCCTCCGAACTCCATAATGAAAGTCTTTCAAAACAAGAAAAGGTCATAAATACACTATTAAAGATACATGAAGCCAATGGTAATAACTGATTCTTCAAAATCTTATTTACAAATGAATTTTAAATCATTATTTAGGTTAAACTTATATATAAGTTTATTTATTTATATATATATATTCCTTGCAGTGAACAGTTACCTGATGCTGTTGTATCTGAGAGCGTTCCGGCATCAAGAGATGAAGAGCTTGGTGCTTGGCCAGACAGTCCTAAACTCTGAAGTCCAAGTGCACTACTGCTACTCCCTGCAAGAAGAAAACAATGAGTATCTTCCCACAAACAAACCACATTAACTCTGGCCTTACATTTATATTTCATAGTTCTACTACCTTTGATTTGTTGGTGGTCACATCAACAGTTTCTGCTCTGCTTCTTTCCCAGTTTCCCCATATTCTGTTCACCTTTCTGACTACCAATAAATGCTTACAACTTACCTTGCTGATCTTGTTGCAGGCTCAGGGCAATAGCCAATTCCACCATTGTTTCATCATCTGCATCTGGAGGAATATCCAGCATGGGTGGGAATCCCTCTGCTCCAGCCAGAAGAGCCTCCAGGGGAGAAGGGTTCCCATTATTCACATTTTCAGAAGTCTCCAGAACCATTGATTCAGACTGTGGAGAAGAAACACAAGAGCTTTTGCCAAACCACTACCAGCTAATGGAACACTAAGGATTGATTAATTGTAACCAAATTAAACCCAAGTACCTAGCAGACTTTAAAGGCTCCAAAGAGAAGTACTCTAGACTTACCACCATCTCAAAGTCCCCATGATCAACTTCATTTTGCTCCTGGCTTTCTTGTCGGATATGTTCACCATTTGCTATCCCAGAGCTCTGCAGCTTGTCTTCTGCATCGTCGTCATCATCATCATCTTTATCTCCTGAGTTAAAAAGGATTAATTCACAAATGCACTCTTTCCTTACATATCATGAACAAGGTAATCAGTGCTGAGAAAAAATAACAACCCACCCACTGTTTACTCACAGTTACCAATAGATTCCATGACAGCTACAATTCATATCAATACTAAAAAGTATCTCTTGAATGCAGATTTGATACCCTAATCTATGTCCACACATATTTTTGTTACTGATAATGTAAAGGCTTGAAAATATGCATGTATTACTGTATTGCTACAGTTTCAATAAAATACTCAAGCTTTGCTGTCACTGAAATCAGAGTATCTCAGAGAGACCTCTCCTTTGAATTCTAGAGTATCAAAGACAAGGTGACTATTAGAAGAAAAAAAAAAAGTTTTGTAGGGAGGCAAGACAGAGGGAAGAAAGGAAAAGAATGAAGAAAGGCTACTTTTGTCCCATTAAAAAAGCTACTTTTTTGGGGTCTTTTCTGACAAATGAAGCAGGTCATGCTCATTTAAAGACAAAGATGAATGGATTTTTTCATACCCATGGGAGTATTACTGCGAGGGGAAGATGGCAAGGTGACATGTCTCCGTTTGTTCCTTGGTCTCAGTACTCTGATCAAAGCTTGTTTGCAAGAAAAGCTCACTGCAGGATCCTAGAGGGTTAATAGGTAATCATTAAACTTCTTACGCTTTAAGTTCTTATTCACTGTATTTAGAAAGACGGGCAAAAATACACTTCTGATTGGTCACAATTCACATAAGGCGTATGTCATTGCCTACCTTCTAAGTTCCCTTTTTCTCCCAAAAGCCATAAAGCAGCACTTATTATTACACGTTAATGCATGACAAACATTATTAAAAAACAAGGAGAGATGCATTTCTCCTTCATCAATCTCTGGTTGTATGTTTTTGGCTGCAAGCTTCTATTTTTATTGCCTCATCTTATCATTTTACACTTATTTTACTTGGCATGTTATTTGTGTTATGGGTTGATACAGAGCATAGCAAGGTTACATACTGGGCAAAGTAACATCTGCATGTAGATCTTGGATGCTGTATGGATACAATCCAGTTCACATGTGCAGTATCCATGGATAATATCCACCAAGGCATTGACCGTGGCCTCAACGTGAGTCAGACCTAAGGAGGAATAAAAGTAGGGCTGCAATCAACTACCTTTCCATTTCAGCACATAGATCAAGACACTGCAGGAAGCATCTTTTATTTGTAGACTTCAAAGCACAATGCTAGTGCCACAAAAATATTGAAGCTTCAGTCCAAAATGAGCTTGAACACCAACCTTGTATAGAACATGGAATACTGCATGTGCCATATACCAGCACCACTGAATATCCCCTAATGCCAACCATAAATAAATCAATCATCAGCCTCTTTTTACTAGTATACACACCTGTTTTTGAACAAAAGTTTTAGAGCAGAATTCAGAGATATACCTTATAAAGCATGCATGGCATCATTAACAACTTAAGTCTAGTTTGAAGCAAATAATTTCTGTTTACAAGCTCAAAATAGGCTTCCTTAAAACACACAACCTTGACTATAGCAAATAAAGAGCTAGCATACCTGGCAAGCAGGCAGGGGCGAGAAATGCATTTTTGGGTTTCGATGCATGTAGCTTCCAGAAATGGTTGACCAACTGGGTAATAAACGTGCAGCCTTCTCCTTCAGCATGTTTCTGGGCCTCTTGCCCTTCTTCACTCTCTGTACAAATCAAAGAACAGCTGTCATACTTGTGCAGAGCAAAGTGTTACTATGCAGGGAAACACCAAGTTTATTTGAAAAAGGCTTTTGTTAAGAGGGTCTGATGTCTTCATTACAAGGACCATCTCAGACGTATCATATTTCAAATATGACTCTCTCACACTGAACCAAATACCACAACACATTTTCAGGTACCACAAGAGAAAGCTCAAGAAAAATCCAGACTTGTCTACCTGTTTCCAACTGTGGCAGCTTTGACTCCGTATAATGGACCAGATTGTTGGGTCTCATAATAGCAATGGATCGAGCAGTGATGACCAACCTCTGAAACACTTCAGGATCAAGGTCCTTTCCTTCCTTGGTTGAGGAACTCAAATACTGAATGGCTTTACTTAGCAACGCTTGATCCTGTAAAGTAGAAGATAACATAGGCAAAGAAAAACAACAGACTGCAGAACAGCAAAACAGCTGAAATACACCCGCAGGATAGCTCATGGAGACATCTGCTTTAATTCTCTTTGCCAGTGTCATCTATAAAGAACAATATTAAAAAGTCACCCAGTAACAACAACAAAAAAATCTGTCTGGAGAATTCATTTTCATTTTTCTTTCCCTCTGGCTTAAATGCAGACAGGATGACCAATGTATAAACATAACCATTCAAATCGTTAGGAATGCCTACCTGCAGGCATCTATGCATTTACTGCAATTATATTAGCACAGTCCAACCACTTCTTACCCTAGTATACTCCTATCACCCTAAGTCAGATGCACGTGCAAACAGAAATAAGAGCTACTGACACAGTTTACAAACAAGCTTGTGTTTCAAGATCCTGATTCCTCTGGATTGATTGCTATTATTTCCCAACAAAATCTTCAAAAAGCATTTCAGCTAGTGAAACTTCAGTGAAACACTATACCAGTAAGGCAGGCAGCAGGAGCTAAAGGAAAGTTAGCCAGCAGCTTTACACTGCATGGAAAAAGTGCTTTCTATGGGCAGGCTGCACCTCAAACATGAACTAGCAAGTTACTGTAGTTGAAATCTTTGCACCATCATTTTACCTTGTGGTTATGGTATGCTGAGCGACTGGTATGCAAGCTAGCCAAGAGACTCTTGGTTTGCTGCTGGACGCTGGAAGGAGCTGGCATGGAAAGGAGCATAGTAGCCAGTTCCTGAGCAGCCACCTTATTCTTCTCCTGTTCCCAAGAACAGACAAAAAAAAAAACATTCTTCAGTTCACTAACCATTAAGGTGATGCATGAGTCCCATTTCTCTGCAGGCTACCTCCCCTCCTTGCACTGAGCATGCAAGTTTCTACCTTCTTGCAATACAGTTTTGATAACCCCTCAATTTATTATTTGACATTTAAAGAACATTTCACATGCCTAAACAAGTCCTTTTGAGATTTATAGGCTTCTACCCCGATGATTTTGCAAACGAGGTCACTCTACAGCACAAAAATCCCACCAGCAATAAATGCAAATGCCAATTGTCATTCTAAACTAGTTTCAAACGCTTTTCGCTAAGTCAACTTTCAGATCAGTGCTCTGAGCAAAATGGATGCGGCTCTCTTCCGTATCAGGCCCCCAGGGCTGCAGGAGGTGCTGATGATCTTGCCCCTCCTCCCCCATCTCTGAAAGCTCAAGAATGTATTCAGAAAGTTACTTGCCTTCTCGTTGACTGGTCCTACAGCAAAGCAGCTTTCCAGCGCTTCTAAAGAACTCACTACTAGCCTGAAGGGAGAAAGGAAAGCAGGCTTGAGTACAGCAACCCTTCTCTCGCCTTAGCACTTTGCTTTATGCAGGCTACAGTCATGAGTAGCTCAGAGACAGCTAACGAATGCCAAGTACAAAATCAAAGCATGATAAAACCTGCCACAGGCACCATGCATATCATTTCATTGTGTTACAGACCAGAGTTAAACCTGGCTCACGCTCACAGACAAACTTAGGACTGCTTTAATAATCCACAGCTGAAAGACAGGGGCTTTTCTCTACCAAAGAGGATAAAACACTTCCTTACACAGCCTGCAGCAGGGATAACTTGGATTGTCTTGACAGTACCAATTCACCATGGCCCACAGACGTACGTACATATGACTGCAGATCAAGGGTTGGTATGACACATGGGAAAAAGCGTAACCGACTTTTCTAAGGGAGCAAGATTCTACTCGCTTGCTATTTTCACACAGGTTGCTCTTTCCAATTTGGAGTTTCAGCGCAAAGTACTCCAGAGGAAAATTAACTCTGAGCACCAGGTATGACCCAAGCGAGAGATGGATGCAAAGTTTTGACAGCAATAAGGCAGGCTAGTAAAATACTTGCCCCAACTGAGAACCTTATTTACGACTTGCAGCAAGGTGCTGACTCTCCCTTGCAGCACCACTTCACATCTCGCAGTAGAACTACCTGAAACGCCCTCTGGCACACCAGAATGAGCAGTGCAAGAATATAGGAAGAGGGAGGGAAGAGACAGCATTAAGGGGAGAAATAACAGTGTAGGACTGGATACAAGATAGAAGAAACAATAGTTCTCTGGTCTGGTGGTGATAAATAAAATCGAAATCCCCTACCCTCAGTCACCCTTCACAAAGCTAGTGGGGAAATATAAGCGGGAGAAAAAGACGTAAGGAGGGACAAAGCAAAAAGAGGAGTCTGTCAAACAAGCAACAGTTATGCTGTGTACAGAAAAAATCTGCAAACCGCCTCGTCTTTACATTTTGCTAAATCATCTGCCATGCAATGACCAGAATGTAAAGAAGCAAATGTCACTTGGAAAACAAAAAAACAGTCAACAAAAGCCACATCATGTGTCTGCCTCTCTGACACACACTCATTCGTGCAGAGAAAAGGATGGCATACTAACCGGTCCAGGGTGGTTAGGGACTCAGTTTCAGAACTTTGGGGGAGCAAAGAAAAAGGAAAAAGAAAAAAAAATATGTGTAAAGCTCACAGAAAAACTCCCTAGAACACATCCTAAGCAAAAGGCAAATTAAATAGGGAAATCATGAAGCTGGGAGTGCAATATATACAGTAAATCTAAGCATGGCTCTTCTATTTGGGCAGCAGACACTTGCCTAATAGCACAACAAATGAAGGAGATCCAGGCCACCTAGCACAGAGAAGCCAAGCACACTGCTTAAAGCACAACTGAAGGTTAAATTTGAAGTACAGACATCGAACTTCTGAAAGGAAAGCTGCCTCTTGCCTGCCATTAGTTGTTCCTACTCAAGAGGCCCTTTATAAGGTAACCACACTGCGTTCTGTAACATGTAAGTAAAAATAAAAAGAATAGTTTCCTTTGGTTCCAAGTTTTTAGGATATAATTCCACTGCTTTCAAAAAATGGAAGGCATGTCCGTGCATAGAGAGACATCTTGTGGAGATGTCACAGCAGAGAAGGGAAGAAAAGAGAAATTACGGGCAGGAAAAAATAGGTCCAAATAGATCCTTCAATTGGATGTATCTACTACTTCAAGCTCTGAACCTTTATGTGGGAATTTCAGCAAGACAATCAGCCATGATTTACTCAGAGTCAAGAGGCTTACAGTGCTCATTTTTCAGCAGCGTTATTTCTTCTATGACCTGTTGCCCTCCTGTCCTTGCTAGCTTGCCAGTCTTTCTACAACCCTGATGGCACAGGCTGTATGAGCCCAGAGAAAGAAAATGGGATGGATATACAAAAAGTTCCCTTTCTTCTGTAAATATATCCCCCAACTCACCCTTGTGCTCTGACCCTCAGTATGGATATGGAAGGGGGAAACAACACTGTCTCCACCACAGTAAAGCCTATAATATAGGGGCTCTATTGCTAACCTGTTAGGAACCACACATCTAAAGCAAGGTCACACACAAAGTCCTCCTCAAAATGAACTGAACGTCAGAGAGACCTAAACTGTGAGCTCCAGAGAATGATAGAGGGCTAACTTGAAATGAGAAAAAGCACCAAGAAAGCAGAATTTTCTTTCAGCTCTTCAAGACTCCTATAACAAGTGAACTGAGCTTACAAAGCATGCGCACACAACTATCCCTCTAATCCACCAGATGAATCAAGAGGGAGCACAAAGTTCTCCTTAGGAGACAATCATTCACTTTTCTGCTGTTGTTTTATACAGCAGTGAGAACAACGCACTAACTCCTTAAGTTCTCCTAGTTTTGAAAGGCACACAAAGGTACCTAGGTGCCTTCTAGAGCAACTATCCATTTTCATGGAGAAATTAAAGAAAGACTGCAGCAATACCTCTCCAGGACAGTCCCACTGGCAGCAGCAGGGGTAGTTGACTCCGTGTCTCCAGTACCATTCCCTTGATTTAGGTTTGGGGGACAAACATTGCTCACTGAAGCAGATGGGAAATCCTCAGGGGGTTCATCAGGCCATCCAAACTGCTCTTTGGTTTTGCCATAAATTTTTATGGAATCCATCATCGTGACTCCAGCTGGATCCACGGAAGCCCCAACTGTGGTGATGAGAGAAATTTTTTAAAGACTAACAAAACTTTTTCTTTTGAATAAAAATAAGCATAGCCTCTTACAGCAAGAACAGTAATTGTGCTGTGTCAATATATGCCCATCCTGACAGTTTCATCTCTTTTTCAAGGCCACTTCCCTTCTCTATTACTGCCACCCAAAATTCTTGAGCTGAGCTACTGCATGTTCACCTGCTGCAGCAAGAAACTGGGCCCTAAAGAAACAGCTATTAGGTGTGCAAGATCTGCCCCTCAAACTGTTTCTGAGGTCAGGTCAAATAAACAGCTTGTGGAAACCCTCCCTGCTATGAGCTGAAGCAAAGTAGCTTCAACACGCCTGAGCAAAGCCAACAGGCAGTCTAAGCAAACAATTAACAATGACTTACTGAAGATAGTTAATTTTTTGTCAGCTTGCAAGGCTTCCTCGCGAGTGAAAGGGAAGTCAAACCAACGAGCCCTGGTCATATTCAGCTGCATGGTGCGGCCGAATATCTCCAAGTACGAGGGTGCTCTCTCTATTGCTTGCGTGCCAATCTGAATCCGCATGCCTGTCATCACCATCGTACTGTTATTGTTTGTAACTTCAATGGTGAAACCCCCGGGCTGCAGAAGACAAATCACAAAGGCATATTATCAATCTAGACAATAACATCACCTGTAAGTCCAAGAGAATGCCCTTATTTCCCCATTTACCTTTGTGTTGGCCACATACATGCCAGTGGAATTGAGCCGGTGCTTTATCTGCTGAGCATTGTAAACCTGCAGCAGGTCATTGCCTCCAAACTCCACATCTGTGAGCTGCTGGTTGTGTTCAAAGAAGTCAATAGGGAAGTTCACTTGGCTGGATGTGCGAGTTGCTATAAGAGACAAGATGGATGCTTTTGGCAAGAAACATTCTTAAGAGGCAAAGCTATGATAAAGCAACAGCAAAATGAACTTGCCTTCTTTGGAAATGCCTGTGCTAGCCAGATAGCTATGTATTGCTACAGACATCAATGGGAAGATTTTACCCATACTTTAGCCAATACTTAGGCCAGCCCTGAGGTTAAATGCTAATTATCAGATGTGAATGTCTGAAGTATCTACACGCTGCTGATCAATCTTCACATCTGTATTTGCTACTGCTAGCTTACATGAGATACATGAGAAGTCCCTTACTAATTGCAGCTGCCTTGCGCTTGCGAACTGGCTTCATGATGCTGATGACACTGCTAGGCTGGAGAGAGGGCTGCAGCCAGTAGGAGGTATTCTCTACATTTGCCATGTAGATCCTCAAGCTGCCATCTTCGCACAGGAGGATCATAGTCGTCCTCTGCTGCTCATTGCAGGCTGTGTGTCTGATGGCCACCATGTCCTGAATCTGCAAAAGTAGGCAATGCAAGTTAAGGAAGGGACCTGACAACTGCTGTTCTTTGCATTAAAAAGTCTAGAGATCTTGTTATTGGAACAAGAAGAGACTACATCTGAAGGACCAAAAAGAAAGGGAAGTACAACAAACCTTTGCTTTGGCTGGCAAGGTTTTAATCTCCTGGATAAGAAAGGTATCTGGCTTCACCATAACCACCAGTGGAACACCTGTGGTTTGCTGAACACAGCACACCAAGCCAGGGTGGTTCATGACTTCAGACCACTGACACAATGCCGGTGAAGTCTTACTCCCACCATTTGAACTGCAAGAGATGAAGGGCAAAATGACACTGATTTAAGAAGCAACAAGTGAAAACACACAAAAACCCACCACCATTAAATCAGTTAAAGCTTCTTCCACAGTAGGAATTCAAATCACTGAACAACTAGGAACACAGGTACCCAGTTTATAGGTCAGAAATATGAGAAAGTGTCAAGTAGGCAAAAGGCACAAGCATTCTCATACATGGCCCTGATCTCTCAAGGAAGCCCTGAAAACTCAAGGTAAGACACTTACATGGTAATATTTTATACCCAAAGCCAAGAATGTAATTTTAAAATGGCTTTCAGCTATCTTTTTAAAGCATGTGCTCCTGTTATCAGGTTATTATTAGGGGTACCAACAGACCACGTTGCTACATTCTACCACAGTCTGGCACACAGGTTAAAATCCAGGTGAACACAGTTCCATGGACACTGTTCCATGTTTCAGCACACCCAGCAGCCCTAAACAAAGACCAATGCAGTAGAATCTTTGTGCCTTTGTTTACTGGAAAAAAAAAAAAAGTTGATAAACACTAAGCCAAGCTCGACTGGGGCCAGAAAGCTCATGGAACGTGTCCCTTCCATGGGGCCCACTCAAGATAGTGGCTTTGTGTCAAGCTAGCGAGGAATCTGTGGCTGAAATGCCCAGCTCAGGTTATCAGAGTAGATGACAGGATGTGTTATGTTATGAATGTGGCAAGAAAAAAGAGATTGGTTTCCTGCAAGGGAGCCTGAAAATAAGCCTTAGTATGCACAATGCACAAGGTCCACTGCAGTACTGGTGCCGAAAGGAAACAAAGGCTTCCTGCTTTGCAGCCTCCGCGAGGGAGGGTAATCCCATCGGTTCCAGCTGCCGCATGAGTCGCAGCTCCACACAGTGCAGCACGGCTGCTCGGAAGCCACCTTTCTGCTGTGAAATCCTAGTGGGAAGAGATGCATACACATCCCACTGCTGAAAGAGCGAGTTCTGGTTTCAAATCATTCTGATAGTAGGTCAGGAGCAACATGCAAATTAACAAGAAAACATCACTCAAAGAGGAACTTCACCACAGGCTTTGGCCATTTGAAACTGGGTTGTCAATCAGCAATATTTATTGCTATTTATTGCCAGATAGGAAAACCTCAGGAGAGCCTTGCAGCCGAGTCTCACCTCTTTATGTTAATTGGGAATAGCCGCTGCACTTCCAGACTGGCCCGGCTGATGGTGGCTGCAAAGGATTTGCCTTGACAATAGCTGAAGAACAACATCTGTAGGACATGGGAGTAATACACTGACACACCACCTCCAGCTACCTGGCCATTACTGTCCTGTAAGATCAGAGAGAAAAAACAACATTTAAGATAAATATGCATCCTCCAAAACACTCTCAAGCAGTTAGGCTTTTAAGTTTCTCAACTGATCAAATTATTCCAAAAGCCCTCTCCCCACTGGTAAGAGAGAACAGCCCAAGATGACAATTTTCGAAGCTAAATTCTGTAGTGAACTCATCCATCAGATACTTCAAAGGCTTTTGAATGGGATACTAAGATTGCATACCCGTAGGCTGTAGTTAGAGCCCTCAGCTACCACATCTGTGTGCTTGAATGTTGTATGACAATCTCACAGAGTGCTCCCCATGTTCCCAGCTCATAAAAAGAGCTTTCCTGTGGGCCTTCTTCTCATCTATTTCCATGTTTTGGAACAGGCTCGGGGAAAAGCACTGAGTAAAATGTGGATGGATTTTAAAAGTCACCTGTAACTTAGCATGCCCCAAGACTACAGAGCTGCTATAATCCAGCTATGGGCGAGATACAAAGTCTCACTCCATCTCTGCAGCTTCAGCAACAGTCAGTAACTTTATCCATTCTGGTTACTGCACCCCTGGAGAGCCTCAGGCAGAGAACAGCACTGCTCCAAAGGCATCTCCGTGCTGAGATACCCTGCTGGGTGTAACTTCACAGCCAGGCAGAGAAAAACATGCTTCATTTCCTAGATGAAAGGATCAAGGGAGTTCATTTTTAACCCCACTCCCTTTCACTGCAAGGGTATTTCTCTTAAAGGAATGCCAAGCTCATTGATCTAGATGAGGGAACTTCAAAAAAAGAAAAAAAAAAACACTTCTGCCTCCAACTGTAAGACTAATAAAGACACATTTCCTATACCACAAGAAAGAGAAGTCACCAGTACCTTTAGGTCCTCATGATTAACTTCAAGCACATTGGTGACGTAGAATGGTCCATGCTGGGCACTGCTTGCCTCTTCCATGAGCTGTGTATAGATGTACCCAGCAGAGGACATGATCACTATTATGTTCTTTCCTTCCTCATTGAAGAGGAAAGTGACGTCCCTGATTTTGGAACTGGGTAGGAGGAAATAGAATGTTGGGCTCAAGGCATCCACAGAGAGATCATAAATCTGCGGGGAGAAATCAAGGAAAGAGTTAACTGATAGGATATTAAACTTTTTTTTTTTTTCCCCATAGTTCAAATGGATAAAAGTTGAGAAAGGGAATGCCTATATTACAGATTATAGTTCATTTTTTTTCCTCTGTGTTCTTTGTCTCTGCCTTTTCTTACGCTAGTCAGACACCACAAATTTACATCTTTAATTTATTTCTAAGAATACCACCTTCTTCTACATACAACTCATCAAGAGACCCAGAATGTAATGCCTGAAAGAAGACAACCACAACTCATGAGTAGGTTATGGCCAAACATACCTTCACAAAGTCTGCAGTCACAATAGCAAGCTCTGTTTGAGATCCTGGCAGCCACACAGCTTTAATGATGAAGTTTCCTGTAGCTAGTTGGGGATGAAGTACCAAATGGTCAGAGACTGATCCAGAGCTGCTGAATGTTAACACGTGGCAGTCCTGGAGTAATGAAAATAGTAATATTAGATTAGGTCAAATATTGGAACAAAATACTTGTATCCCTATCAAGCCAAGAACAGAGTTAAAAGCTGGCATTCCTCTCAGCTTCAATAATGATTCATATAGTAGGAATTTTAAATTCCTGCACTTAATATGAGTGACATTGAAGTCAGTAAGAAAAAAAAGTCTAGTCCAGATGTTTCTTAGATAAAGAAGAAATCTGTGGATTCTACACTGTGAAAGCTGAATCCAAATTTGGGAGAATACCAAAAAAGGGGTCTTTGCTACAAAATACTCGTTACAGACTAAGGCACTCTTGACTCCCGTCTTTAAGTTTGACCTAAAAACACTAAGAAGTATTATTTTGAGGCATTGTCCCATTTACAGCATTATTCATACATGTACCATTTCTTTTATTTCACATATCTAGTAAAGAAGTGATTCATGAACTAGAATTAGTGACAGATCTTTGGACCTGGCTCTGAGCTAGCTCCTTAAAATAATACATAAAAAATACATACGGTTTTGAGATGAGGTTTCCAAGGGCCTAGAAAAGGGTTAGTGAGACACTTACTTTCAGTCCACACACAGCTAAGTAGTCCTCCTTGCAGGGATTTCCAGTTAGACTCAGTACAGTAAAAGGAACAGGTGCAGAAGCAAGGCGCGTGAGTGTCAGTTTTCTTTTGCTGGAGTCTGCTTGTTTCAGCAGAGCTGAGAGCTGAAGGACTGTAATCTGCAAAACAAAATGAGCTTAGTTACTCAACTTTAGGATTTGGGAGAAAACGTCATTTCTATTTCATCTCTATGACTGTGTCCTTACTGTTTTCACCACTTCTGCTGCAAAAATTCTTTTCTCTGAAAAATTAGAGGTTATTTTAAGCCATACAGTACTTGACAGAAGAACCAGATTTGAGGACAGGTGGCCCAAATCACAATTTGTTGTTCAGTGTTCTAAGGCTATTTCATTTTCCTTTACAACCCCACAGTTAGAGTCCTTACATAATGAAAGAACTCACCTTGCCCTTTTCATGACTCACAGCCAGGTGCTGCCGACGTCCATGTGGGGATGACAGCACACACATTGCCACTCGTCTTAGCACATGAGCACTGATCAGCTGTCGGATCGTCTGGCCCTGATCACCACTGTAGTTCATACGGACATTCTCAAATGCACCTTCTTGGGAGCCAAGAGTTGGGACCTGAGCCATTCATAGCAGACAAAGCATAAGAAAGTGCATCACTGACTTTTTCTGCTTAAAATCTACCCGTAATCTAATTACTGATAATAATAGCCCCTTTAGTATCATACCATCAACTGATCTGTCATTTCTACTGACTTGTCCAATGTATGCAGCTCATTGAGAGCCTGCTGGGCACGACTGCTGCTTCCCATAGCTGAGGCTTGCTGGAAGTTTATCTGAATGGCATCCATTAAGAAATTCAACATCTCCAGCACCAAAGGAGCAAAGGAGAAGTTGGCCTACAAGAAACAAATATCACAAGTGAGGCTCAAGATGCTCCTGCTGGGTCCTCGGAAGATCTGCATTTCAGCAAGTTTTCAAAACCTGAAGCTGCCTTTATGATCCTTACTGTCAGAAAGAAGATCCCAAAAATCAAGTACCATGACTGATAACCACCACAGTCCGCCTGAGATCCTCAACATAAACCATGAACCTTTTAACAGCTAGCTGATAGTTATACCTGGGACTGCAATTCCTCTCGACAGCCCTCAACATTTCTACACAGGCTGCTCTTCTTGGGTTTTTCTTCATCAGGGCCCTTCCCCTCACTGATGGTGACCTTGGCTTTCTCTGCAGGAGAGGTGCTTGCATGTCGAATGACGCTCTCAGGCACTCTAGGCTCGCTCTGGAAGGCAGATTCCTTCATGGTGGAGCTCATACCACTGCTGGGGGTTCTCTTCACCAAAGCCTGCAGATGACACAAATGCTAAAAGTTCAAACCAGACTCAAATTCATCACTTACAGAACAAATATAGATTTCAATGGCAACAAGATTCATGCAATTTCAAAGAAAGAGAATTAAATTCTCTTAAAATGCATTTTTTAAGAAATGAAAACAGTAGCCAGCATGCCACTCTCCACCCAAGTATATGAAAAGCTTTCACATTTAATATAAAATTTCTTTGTTGTTAGGGGAAAATGTGGGAAAGGTAGTATCTGACAGCTGTGTAGCTTAAGCTAACTTGCAAATGCTGTATCAGTAGGTAGAATCCCAGTCGCCACTAGGACAGAGATTTGCCAATGCACTTATTTAGTTATTTGGTGCAAAAAAAATAAATCACCAGACAAACTGTGTATTAGGAGGCTTCATTGGAAAGCCAGAGCCTTCAGATCTTAGTACTCTTATCACAACAAAACTTACTGCAGAACATAAACCTCTGCAGAAGACGAAATACCACAGGAATACACAGCTTGAAATTTGACATCACAACTTGAATTTTGACATCAAGACACTTTACCAGGCAACTACCATCTTCCTTTGCTCCACAGTCACAGAAGAATGATCCGTATTTGGCATAAGAAATCTCATGATCCTTATGACAAACTTTAGCGCAAACTGTGCAAACACCAACCCCATCAACCATCTTGCAAGTGTGACAGTGATACCTGCACAAAAGAAGTCAGGTGAGTTATTAAAGACAGTGCTTCAGGAAGACTCTACAGACTGCACTGTTTTCTTCTCAATGGTCGGAAATATCAGGGTGAAATTCTGACCATGAGTTTGGAGAGATTCTTACCAATGTTGATTCATGAATTCTTTCTGCGTAATGGTGAAGGTACAGAGCTTATTACAAAGAGAATCTTCATCCTGTTAAGAAGAAAGATGTTTTAGTAATGTCTTAGAACTGCACAGCTCCAGTAAAGGCTCATGGTACAGCATACATTCCTCATATGTTACATGTGCATTTTAAGAACAGTGAGTTTTAGCACCACCTAGCTGAAGTAATGCAACTGGTATCAAACCACACAGAAAGAGGAGATGGTGACGCTTTATAGGAACTAGAAAGAGTGAACTGAGAAACAGAACAGTGACAAAATAATATTTTGGGATGACAAAATTTCAAAAATGAGTTAACAGCTTTCTTTTCACCCAACAGTACTTAAAAGCCTAATCTAAGATGTGTACTAATACAAGAGCTAGTAACTGAACAACAAATAGGCTGGAACAAACCCATCTCGCTCCACTTCTTCCTCTCTGTTTTAAACACCTTTTAACTTTTTTTTTTTTGGCATCACATAATCATATCTAAACACAAACAACAGATATTCTCTTCCAGATTTGAGACTAAGGTTCTTCACTCAGTCTCACATTAGGAATAAATAAAAAACTCTCGATCTATAACAAACAATTCTGATCTGAAATATGCAACATAAATGTTCATCTCATTTGCAGTATTAACTGTTGACTACCACCTACCGAATCTTCGGCTTGAGAGTCCTCCTCCTCCACTGCCAACTCTTCTACCCAGTCTGAATCCACCTCAATTGCCCGTTCTTCACCATCAACAGAAAGATGACTTGGTCCTTGGCCACTGGTCTGGCTCAGTGCATTAGTGACATCAGCCAGGTAAGAAACGATATGGCATGTACACTCCAGGATAGTTACATGCTATAAAGTAGAGACATGAAAATGAGAGGCAACGCTTATATCCCATTATAGCTGCTATAAGGCAGGAAAACATAACACACACATTCCTGACCATTTTATTTTCAAATTCTCACTGCAATCAAAACCAGACAGCTGATACAGCTGCTGCCTAAGATTTATTCCTGCTAATTAAACAACAGCCATGTGTCTTACCTTCCCCTGCATGACGTTGGCATTCATTTTTTCTACCACATTCTTTTGAGACAGGTATTTCTTGCTGTAACACAAGACAGCAGAGAAGATCATTGCTACTGTCTTTGGGAAGTATAAACTCAGTTCCCACTAACAGCTCCTACCATTTAGCTTGCTCTAGATCAGCGACAGGAAATGTATCAATGCAGTAATTACTTAAACCATCAGGAGTGGAAAAGACAAAGAAATCACATGGTTGTTCTTAGGCTAGTTCATGTCCCACCCACCATCTCAGACACTCTGTATTCCTCCAAATAACAAATAATAACTTACAAAATAAGCATGTATCAGTAAACATGCACTTCTGTCCACCAGTCATTTTTAATTGATGCAACTGAATGAACAACAGTATACCGTTTGTTCTTACCATCTGCCTAGCCAATCAACAGCAGCACCATGAAGCTGGAGGTGTCCCGCGCCTTGTCCTGCACTGGCCAAAGTTGCCATCACAACCATCAGTTCAGGGAAGCCTGTGCCATCACCATTGGCCAACATTTCCGTTGCCATTGGTATGAGAGTACTCAGCAGAACAGTGCACACGCCTTCTCCAACTTGGCTAATCAAAAAGAAGAAAGTTTCAGATGCTGCATATCACCCACTGAAAGTACAGCTAAGGCCTACATTGCAAGAGCATTGACTCAGCAATCCCTTCATGGGAAACAGCCATTCCTCCACCATTTTATTTGAAAGCTGACAACAGGAAGCCATCAGCAACTCAATTAATTTGCACATCTAGAGAGTAAAACAAAGGAACAGTGCACAAAAGCAATGACAAGGGTGTACTTCACCTGTTTTCCCTAACGATGTAAGTTGTCAAGAGTTGCAGCAGTTGCCTGTTCTCTTGAACAATGTCCAGTTGATCTGAATCTTTGGGTGGGGACATGGTCATCCTGGTTAACCAGGCCTGAAGACGCACAGGCTCCACACAAGCCAGCTGAGCCAAAGAGCCACAAAGTCGCAACAGGCTGGGGTTAGGACTCTTCTCAGCTGATGGAGAAAATTACTAGTGAGTGACGAACAACATGTTTGAAGATGGCTTTCTCTTTTTAACTGATCCCAGTCACATAAAACATTTCCTTGGAACCGGGACCCAATTGCAAAGCAGCTGTCTTCTCTCCTACTTATGAAAGGTAATCAGCTATAACAAGCAAATATCACTTCTTCAGGATGCAGTACTTATTTCCTGACAGGCATTATAGGAACACGAGCACAAAATGCTCACCTATCACCTTCTCCTCAGACTTAAATCTCTCTCTAACGCTAAAGTTAGCTGTTACCAATATTGAAAGAAAAAATGGCCAAATAAACATGTGCAGCTTAAGAGAGGAAGTGAGAAAAGAATGAGCAACATACAGAAATCATACGAAACTATTATGCATGAAGATGTCATTCCACTTCCTTTTACAGCTTTTCTTTCAAGCATTTTCCTATTGCGGTCTCTCTAATACAAGAACAGTAGTAAGTGGACAAAGGCATAACAGGGAAACTCAACACAATCACTTACTTAGCTGGAAGAGTTTGGTGAAGAATTACAGGGAAACTCAACACAATCACTTACTTAGCTGGAAGAGTTTGGTGAAGAATTTCAGTACCCTGTTGCAAAACTTTGCTGAGAGGTTTTCATTGGCTGTTGCCATCATGATCTGGACCAATTCTCCACTGTATGACGAAGGAGAAAATAAGTCAGCTTTGTAAAAGAGCACCCATTCCATTTTTTTCCCACTTCAATTTCATTATATCTGTCCTCACATTTAAGATTGGTAACTGTCTGTACTAACACTGCTCAGCAGCCAAGCCACAGAAATTGCTTTGTTGCTGTTTCCATCATAATTACCCTTCGTAATTCTAAGCCAGGCCAATGCCTGAGAAAACCTGGGATTTTGCAAGTTGAACTGTACCATCTTACAGGCCAACTGCATCCTGGACTGCAATTAAAAGAGGAGTGGCCAGCAGGTCAAGGGAGGGCCCCTCTACTCTGCCCTTGTGAGGCCCCAGTTGGAGTACTGTGTCCAGGTCTGGAGCCAAGAAGGCTCCACAAGAAGGATGTGGAGCTCTTAGAGCGGGTCCAGATGATGGCCACAAAGATGATCAAGGGGCTGGAGCACCTCTCCTACGAAGACAGGCAGAGAAAGCTGGGGCTGTTCAGCCTACAGAAGAGGAGGCTCCTCATGACAACTTTTCAGTACTTGAAGGAGGCGTATAAAAAAGATGGAGAGCAACTCTTAGTTCAATCAGATATTGACAAGATGAGGAGGAATGGTTTTAAACTAAAAAAGAGGAGATTTAGATCAGAGGTTAGGAGGAGAGGAAATTTTTCACTCAGAGAGTGGTGAGGCACTGTAACAGGTTGCCCAGAGTGGTTGTGGATGCCCCATCCCTGGAGGTGTTCAAGAGCAGGCTAGATGAGGCCCTGAGCAACCAGATCTAGTGAGTGGCATCCCTGCCTGTGGCAGGGGAATTGGAACTAGATGATCTTTGAGGTCCCTGCCAACCCAGGCCATTCTATGATTCATGATTTGTCAAAAATCTCCTTCCAATGCCTTTCCTCTCACAAGATCCCCCATTGCTTATCACTACAAGGATTTGCTGAATATTTTACTTGGAATAACAAAGATCTAGGTGCTCTCCCACACAGAAAGTCTTTTCAAATTCCTGCATTGCTTGAAGGATATGCTATCCCTATACAGTCTGCATTGTGCTGTACAAAGGTATTAATATCCCTAACGAGTCAATGGTGACAAGCTAAGAGAAAAGGGAAGAGAAAGTGCTTGTCCTATAACTTTCAAGATAATTTTACCTTTCTGAAAAGAATTCCTCCATGGCTTTTCGGGCTTGGCTGCTCTCCAGCTGTTTCTCCAGATGCTGCAAGCATTCCTCCAAGATGGACTCATCCAGGCCACTGAAGATCAAAAGACATGGTGAAATAAGCACAATTTCAATAATTCTGAGACAATACGTGATCAATTTTGCTAAAACAATTCTTACAAACCTTCCACTAGCTAAAAGAAGTTCTCCTTCCAAGAGATAGGAGAAAAACGATTGATTAACAAACATCGCATTAAGTCCAACAAATCTAACAAACTATCAGAAAAAACGTGGCACACACTGTAGGCAAGTTGCAGTTAGAAACCTAGAATAATATAGCCCTTTCAAACACCTCACAGTACGAATGCCTCTAAATTGCTGCTCTTTTCATATTTTGTCTCTTAGCGTCACTGCACCTGTTCTCTACTGTGCTCTTCCCCACTCCACAACACATATTGCAAGTAAAATCCAATTACTTTTACATCCTCTACCAGAAGGCACAGTAGATCTTCTGAATACCTTCCATCCGGAGAGAATGAGTGTTAGAAAGATGCAGTATCATCACATCTAATAGTTTTATGTTTCAGACGGGTAGAATCAACATTTTCACATCAAGCTTATTCTCTATACACACAGCAAGTAAGGGGTAGGAAGCATAATCAGGCTAGTTCACTATGATAAAGCAGGGATTAGCCATATAAACAAAAAGAATAGAGGCAAAGGAATATAAAGCAAGATAGGTCACAGCACGTCTGACTTTGTGCTTGTGTTTACATAATTTTCTATTTGCTTAAGTAAAAAAGTTATTCATATATATATGATCTATCCAGAGTTAGAAGAGGTGATTAAAATCCATGCTGCCTAAACCGCAACACTGAAAATTCTGGTGAAGTGAATGAAGTGTCTTACATTTTCAGTCAACAAGTATCATAGTCTTCAACAGATAAAAAAAACAAAGCTGATTTTTTTGCATTTCTGTTGCGCTGCTCAGGAAACAACAACAAGCCGCACAGTCCATTACCTGTTTGGATCAGAGTGATGCGCCAGTATGTTATAGCATCCTGTGATCAATTTCTCATAAACACGTGCCAGGAATTCATCTGATTCTGCAGGACCCAAGATCCTTTCTAGAGAGTTGCTGCTTATTTCTGCCACACTCTCTGTGCTGGCCTCCAAAAGGAGGGGCAACAGGGAATGAATCACTTGTGGTGGGTTCAAATCATCTGACCAGCTTGAAAAGAAAACAATTTAATTATCTATATGGTAAAATATAGAAACATCTTTACTGCGTAAATCTTAAGTCACACCAGTAAACTGTAAGTCTGGATGGAAGTATGTGACAAAAATTCTTTTCAGAAAGCAGGGATAAATACAGTGGGTACAGCTATTTTCCCCTCTGAAATATGGTTCTCATTTGGAAAAACCTACACGTTATTTTTGCACATACACATACAACTACAGCACTCTTCTAGACAGTCACATTATCACTTATTAGGGCTTTTGGATCTGTCTGCAGTGTTGACAACTACTTTGTTTGAGACCATCTTTGTGTTAAATCCCTATGAAAAAAATAATTCTTTCACTTCACTTCCTTCTTATGCTTTGAAAAGTTTGCACAACTGAATGACAACACACAATCAAATTAGATCCATATTGCCTCAACTTATACCCCAGTTTCTTCAAGTTCTCCTTCAACAGAAGGGCTAAATGTTTCTATCAGAGAGCCTATGTTTTAGGGATATCCCATCAAGAGAGAAAGGCTATTTTTCATTCATTTAGATTGTACACTTAAGGCTTAGTTCAAAATACATATCCAATTCAGTAAGTGTTCCAACCAGTCTGATGAAGACAAACATTCAGAGCAGTAGACAGACCTATACAGCAAGAACGTAATATGAAAAACATCACTTACACAATGAGATCCCCAGTAAGTCTGACCAGAGAGAGAAGGGTGTGTTTTAGGGAAGCTGCAAGAGGTAGACTTTGGCTGCAGAGAGTACCAAGGTGGGCAGCCTGAACTGCACTGATGTAGCTTTCTGCAGGGATTGTGTCGTTCGCAAAGGCATTGCGCTAAGGATTGAGACAGATACATACACAAAAACATCAGAATTGTTTAGCAGAAAGACAAACTACCCATCATTCCCTGCAATTTACATAGTTGAGATTATGTCAGATCAATCCACAAGGCTGGACTCACCCATGAGCCAATGTTTGGAAACTCATTGGTATGAATGTTGTTCCATGTTTCACATAAAGTCTGCACAGCTGATGGCAAATTCTGAACAAGCGTTGGACCTGCAATCAATACAGAATCGTAAGCCAGTGAGTCACGGGTCCTACTGAAGAAAGAGAATGATTTTACATCACTGTTTAAAACTAGATCATGATTTAAGTAAGACACAATTCTAGCTAAGTTTGAGCTGTAACTCCACTGAGGGCTACTTTCATGCTTTTCTACAAGCTAAAATTATCCCTGAAGTTTGCATCAGCTTTCCAGTTACTTTCACCTTATTAAAACAACAGGAAACATAGCAAAAATACGAATTCACAGCAGTCTTCAAAATACCAGCATTTCACAGTATGCCATGCCATTCCACTGGAGCGCCAACATGGTTAAAAAAATCATGGTATCAACATGGTATAAAAAACATTTTAACAAGCCAGAGAAGCCCACATATTACTTTTCAAGGCTTGCCCCTCTTTTTCAGCTTTTACAACACTAAAAAGAAAAGACTTCCCAGTCGGCTGCTGACAGGTTAATACGCTATCTGAACAAGGTGGTGAAGGAAAAAGAATGCATTAGCCAGCATACAGCTCTGAAACTGAATGTTGGCAGCATTGTAGAGAGCTTCACCCACACACACAGAAGGAAATTTGAACTATCCAGGACACTCACCTAGGGTATTAGACTTGGAACGGCTGGATGCAATGGCCAGGACAGCAGCATAACCTCGTAGCTTCTCTTCAGAAGGTTTGTTCTCACTGGAGCCTTCTTCAGAGAGGCTACGTAGCAAGTAAGATCTGCATTCATGAGGGAAAAGATTCATTTCAGGAAGCAGTTCTGTATTTCTTAACTAAACGTGTCAATACGGTGACACATAAAGCAAACTTCTGAAGTTCTACCCCATACTTCATGAGATACCACTAAGTGTTTTGGGCTTTTATCTCCTCTAAGCTGCTTACCAGGAAAAGTATCTGCTCAAAAGAAAAAAGCTGATTTACTTTTGCTTTCTTCTACATAGGGGCTAATGAGAGTTTAGAAGACTTCAAACTCCTAATCTAAGAATTAACACACAGACACACACACACACGATGGTCTCTCTGACAGTCTCAATAGTATGTCAGTGAAATAACCTTAAGCAGCACTATCCTAGAAAGTGGTAAGAAGAGGTTTCATCTTCAGAGAAAAACTGTTTTTGCAAACTTGCAAGAAAGTTTTGGGTGATCAGACAAGAAGTCTACTTAGAAATAAGAAACTCCATGTTATAGCTTGTGAAGCTTCTCTTTTTCTCCTTTTAAAAACAATGGACACTCTAAAGGACTTAAGTTAGATTAATTAGGCCAGACAATTAAACAAACCACCTCTCTACAAAAACAACAAATAAAATGAAAAGCCCCATGCACATAAGAAACTTGTATTTCTGTTGGAGATGCTAAGGTTGTACCTTGTAAATGTAGCATAAGTGTCAATAAGCTGTAGCGTAGCAGGCAGGAGGTTCTTGGTTATCTCTGAGGACTTCTGCGGATCAGTTTCTGCAGCTAGCTTGGAAAAGTGCTCATCTAGAGAAACCTGGATCTTGGAAATCGCAGCATCAAGGGTGTAAATGGACTGTAAACTGGGAACTTCATGCAGTTGGAGAATAGTTGTGCAGTCAATGCCACAGAAAGAAGATATCTTAAAATACAAAGCAATGGAATTGTAAGTGCAAATCATTCCATGAAAGTAGATGTTCCACGTCCACATTTGCATTCGCACCAGCTTACCTGACGAGCAAAGTATTCTTCTGCTATTTCTACATCATATTTCACTGAGCTGCACTTGCTGGAGGCCAATTCAATGAGAGAAGCAGCATGGTCAGCTTTCATGCCCTGCTTGATAAGGTGATCCTATAGATGCCAAAAAAAAAAGACTTATCACACTTTAGAAGTGCTCTGTAATCAACACACTCTGCCATCTACTAGGCTAGAATACTACAGAAAATGCAGACAGAAGTTCCAATTTCTCACCACCATGCCTGCACAACAAAGCCCACATGTAGTAAGCATGGAAGAACAAGAGACTGACATTCTTACTATCAACATTATAAAGCACCGCAACAATGATGAGGCCGTACCTTGATCCATGTGACATAGGATGGGATTCGAAGACGAGAAGACCAGCGCAACGTGTGTAAAATATCACATTCACTCATTTCTGGTGTGTTTGTAGCCAACTGATTCATGTAGTTTTTGGATGGAGGCAAAATCCCTAGAATTCGCCACAGTATCAAGAAGTAGTACTGAAGTGCACAGGCTTCCTAAACAAAAGTACCATTGGACTAATTAGTAATGGAAGATCGCAGTTTCAATCATTATACTGAAATTATCCCATCAGGGACTCTAGACTCCTGTAGATGTGCCAAATCAAATCCACACACCGTTCCATATTTTGCAGTGAAGTATGCAACAAAGAGGAGTAAGAATAGAAAAAGATTACATAAAAATTTTCTGTCTCATCATATTCTAGCCAGACCTCCTGGAGTTACCAGGGAGGAACAGTAAATCTTAAATATGTCGTGAACTAAAACCCCATGAGAGATGTACCACCACTTAAGATACTACCATTACACATGGGATTTTCAAGCTCTCAATTACTTCAACCACTATCAAGAATACCTGTTTTAAACAGCAAATCTAAAAACCTGTTATTCCTCAATATAGGCACCATTACAGCAATGCATACAGTCTTACCAGTGCAGTGACATTTTTGTTCTCCTTCCTCCTGAGTGTATCAAACTGTGACCCAGCTGCAAGTAGTGAAGTCAGGGCTGTGTAAAGCTCATCGTACTTCATAGTCCTAGAGAAAAGGACCTCACAAACCTGCACAGGATGACAAGTCAGGATCATTGCTTGCATCTGCATTTATATAGAGTCAAGATTTTCTCTAAGAATTCAGAATACACACAGACCAGAACTATGCAAAATGTAACTTCAGGAAGTTAACAGGTCAGGTACTGTCAGGTACTTCTCTTCCCAGTCAGGGTATCAACGCACTGGTTCCAATGCAGCATGCATTATGCAAGCCTTCGATGACAACAAACTTATTGAGGAAACAAAACCTAGGAAAATCTACCTTGGAACAAACTGATAGGAAAGCAAAGCAACTCTAATAATCTTTCTCTCAGATGTTTCTCCATTTGGAGAAAAAATTCTGCTCTAGCTGCTTCATCAGGTTTTTCCTTCTCGTCTCTTTTCCCTGGCACTTGTCAAATCAACACTGCCCTCTGAAGGCTTACAGAAATCCCACATACCATGCTATCTAGACGGTTCAGGTCATCTTCAGAAGCTTCTAAAGATAGGATGCAGTAGAATCTGGGCTGTGGAACTGCGTCTGGAAGGAGAGTACAGAAAATTTACAGTGAGAGTTTTAGTTTGACAGTACTGTATTATCATCTTTATTTTGAATCACTTTGTAACATATTCCTAGAGACAATAATAATTTTCTTTAATAAAACCGTTGAAGTATAATTATATGCTTTTCTTAATCTGTTTTAACTATGCCCATCAAAAGCAGGAAAAGGTACCCAGGCCAGGATGTAGGAAAGGCTCTTTTATTTGTAAAAGCAAATCTTAGAATAAAAAATTCCTTTCATTTTCCTTCTTACCTGATGAACAGTGTTTAGACCAGTTTTCTTCCACCTCCTTAAAACCATGATAGAGTGGGACAGAAGTTCGTCTGCTGTTGTCCTGGGACCCATTCACCCAGCCAATGGGTGGAGTCAGCAAATTATATTGCACCTAAGTAAAAAAGAAAAAAAAACACATTGCAACTTCATAATTAAGCAAGGAGACCCCAACAGTAACAAAAGAAGAAACAAAATACAAACAGCCCCAATGCTAAAACACAATCATTCTCAGCTTCTGAGGGAAGCCCTGGACCCTATCTAATGACTTTTATTCCAGAATGAGCAGC
Source organism: Anas platyrhynchos (assembly GCF_047663525.1). Lineage (NCBI taxonomy): Eukaryota > Metazoa > Chordata > Aves > Anseriformes > Anatidae > Anas > Anas platyrhynchos. The sequence goes on along the minus strand of NC_092608.1, from coordinate 6,788,913 downwards.
TTAAATCAGTGGTCAAGCTTCCAACAGCTGAAAAAAACACACACAAAACACTAGCATCTCATTAATGAGAACAATGCCAAAAAACAGTGACAAGCTAAAGCACGAACGATGTGTTCAAGGTATTTGAAATGGTGCTTATACCCAAAATACTCATGATTTTGAAAGATAAGGCAGGGCTTTCATCCTGTCCTTAGGATTTCTTTGAACAGCAGTTACATGAGAAATCTACACTCTAACTGAACCTGCCACTAGGAATCAGCAACTGTAGTTAATCATTTGTTATAACATAAAAGGCTGGTAACAGAACCAAAACTAAGTTACTCACAAAGGCTGTGAGGACACCAAATGATTGCCTGCTACAGATTTTTGCTTAGTGACCAGCTGCATATTCAGAACATGATCTCAAAATTGTACCTGTTCAAATAAGTAAACGGGGGCCTTGGAATATTGATGGAGCAAGTAGTCGAACACCAAGAATAGACGAGCCACAATAAGTGGCACAGAAGTTTGCTGGGTATCCATGTTCGCTGTTAGCTCCACAATTGTCTGGATACAGAGCATCATGATAGATCTGCGGCCCCTCTCGGAAAAATTGTGAAAAATAAGCAGCAGCAGCTGGAGATGTTCAACATTCAGATCTTCTGTATCGTTGGGAAGAGTCCCCTGCAAGGCATTTTGCTTCAGTGTGCCCACAAACCTGAAAACGAGAAAGTTTATAAATGACTTTTCTACTTAGAGTCATACAATCAGTTAAGATGCAGCAGACCCAAAAGATCATCAAGTCCAACCATCACCCAACACTACCACATCTACCACTGAACCACATCCCTAAGCTCCACATGCACAGAGCTCTTAAATACCTCCAGGGATGGCGACTCCACCACTTCCGTGGGCAGCCTGTTCCAATGCCTCATCACCCTTTCTGTGAAGAAATTCTTCCTGACATCTAATCTAAACCTCCCCTGGCACAACACAGGAGAGCACATTATGTACAGGAATGAGACTATGCAAATTCTAATACCTGCATAAATTCAATTAGAGGCAAAATACATTTGATGGAAAATATGAACAGTCATTTAAAAAGGAGATAGAGATGCAAACTCGTGTCCACAGGAAAGGCAGTCCACTATGGCTTTGAGTCAGCTAAATGAGAAGTGACCTACTAAAAGTCTCCTGAAATAAGACATTTGTTTTTCCTTTTTTAAAAACAGCATTACTGTAGGTTATTCAGCCTCCATCCACCTAGATCCTCATTCTGATGACTGATTTCATTCATTTCTTGCATTTTAGGTGAATAGCTCCAGCCACACAGAAGACTGACATTCTGCTCCTCCAAGCATCACATACCCACCAGTGCTCAGACACCACACGCATGTGTGTTTGTTACTCTGGTGCCAAGGAATTTTCACTTAATAAAAAATCAGAGAGATAAGAGATGACTGACTGACTTTCAACTTAACACAAAATTATCTCACCTTTCCCAAACTTTAAGGCACTCTGGGACATCAGGATCTCCCTGGGCACTGGCTTTATGCTGCCAAATGAGGAGAAGTCGTGAGAGCACCGACAAACTTTGAGGGTGGATGTAGAGAGGCCATGGTCCTTCAGAGAAAGGGGCAACTCCCAGCTGCTGCAGAAGTGTGTTCTAGAACAAAACAGAGACCTCTTGAAAAGAGGCAAGTCTTTCTTGCTGCTTTAATTAAAAGCAAGATCTGAATAAAGAGTGTTGCTCTCAGAGCTTGTAAAGCTGTACTGGACAGCTATATTTTTCCTATCTCAAATATGTAGTACAGCTACTGAGGGATAACTACATTGCCATTTTGCTACCTAAAATGCAACAAATTGTGAACTTGAGCTCCAATGTAGAAAAAATGGCATTAATAAGTTCTACTCATTTACTGCAAAAATCACAGCAGGAGAGATTACACTTTGGCAGAATGATACGGGTCAGCTTGCAGAGTTTGCATTTACTCTGACTGGTACTGTTATTGTAAAAACTAGGAACTGAGTACCCCTCAAGGCTTGAAAAATCACAACAAATCAGAAGCAACTATCTGGGAGATATTGTTGTACCCCTCCAGAAATGACAGAGCAAAAAATAAAGAGCTCAGAAAATGAAAACACTTCCTCAGATACATTAAGATCAACAGTATTGGGACTACTTTTGAAAAACAAAACAAAACAGTAGAAGTTCTTTGCTCAATGTCATTCAGTTGACTAAAAACATTCAAGTTTTACCCATCTAAACATCAAATGAGACAATTACAACATAATTCCGTAGTTAAGAATTCAGAAGTAGACCCCTTCTATTGATCATAGAAATACTTGCTTCTTTTCAGATTTAGCCAAAAGTTTATACAACTGTTTTTTTGTTTGGTTTGGTTGTTTGGTTTTGGGCAGGGGATATTTTAAATACAGTAGAAAACAGTCAACAAAAAGTATAGGCAATGAATTGACTGAGTGGTAAGCAATCTCTACTTACAGCGCTAAGCCAGGTCAGCCCATGACCTAGCAAAGAAACCTAGAGGCTACCAAGTCATCACATGAAAGCAAAGAGATTAATTTGATTCTCCTGAAGTAATTTCAATGCCTTTTGTCAACAGTCCAGACAGCAAAGTAAATCTGCAGTAATCTTGGCAAACACATGGATAGAGGTAAGTCTCCAAAACAAAATATACAAACTCACTTCCCCTTCAACCTTCATCACCTTCACAATTCAGTGGATTATCTGAATATTAAGCCTATATGCTGCAGGATGTTTTGTACTGGATGATTGTAAAGGTCATTCCACTTGTTGGATCCAAAATATTTTAAGCTCTGTTTGCAAAAGAATATACTCTGGGGCCAAATGGAATCACAACACACTACTCTAGGTACAGAGAATCCACATAGTAGCATTAACTGACACCAACACTTCTTTATTTCACTTACACGTTCATAACAGACTTACCTGCAAGGCAGGGGACTGAAGATCTGAGGTCACTAAGGAGTGGTTGAAGTGATACAGTGCAGCAGCAAACTCTTCATCTGATGTGCCTATAATACAGGGATTGAGCCACTTAACATTATTGCTCTCCTATATTTAAGATTTCCACATGGAACTAAGAAAATATTCTATAAATCCTACTGTTTGTACTCTCTAACAGAGAAGTTCCGCTCACTCACCCTTAAGCCCATCCTTATCCACTTCTTTGATGATGCTAGCCAATGTTGCCATGTGCTGCTCCGAAAGAGAGACACTCAGGTAGTTGCGAATGAAGTTATTCCTGGAGTTCAGCATAGAAGAAGTGATGAAGTTCAAAATGTTTGAAGCTAGGCTCAAAAACTGAAAAGAAAAAGAAAAATTTACTGTAGAAACAGAAAAAAATCTGAGGGAGTATGAGAAAACATTAAAAAAGCCAAAACCATCAGTAAAATAAATTGAGCTCCCTAACAACACCCCAGTTAGTGGTGTGCAGGTTTAGTTTACTTAGTGCAATGCAACTCACTGCACTTTGTGCTCCTTATCAGGACTGATTTTATAATTCTCTGAAAAATCTGCAAGTCTCTAACTTCTTTACTGAAGTATTTATTTTTATCTTTATCCAATGGAGCTGGAGCTCACAGCATTCTACCAGAAAATTAGTTCACTTATAGTTCTGCCCTCATTTTGCCTCTCCCTCTGTAACCCAAACTGATACCTTCAGTCTTTGCTTCTGTAGCAATAACAAATAGAATAGTAAAGCAAACTCTTGTCCTCAAAGCCTAGACAGTCACTGATTCTCCATCAGTGACATTTACCATGCTACTTGTCAACACAGCTAGCCACTGTCAAGTAAATGATGCTGCAGCACATCTGTTATTTATTATGCTCCCATACCAATTCTGGATCTTTGCGGCTGGCCAAGATGTTCCCATTCTCTCCTGCAGTCTGTTTGTTAGGGCTTTTGACTCTAGGAGAGCTCTCTAAAGGTGGTGGTGGAGGGGGTGGTGGTGGGGCCACTTTCTCTTTGCTTGGAGAGATTGTCTCTTCAAACCATTGCCCCAGGATTGGTTCACTATCATCATCTAACACAGGAGGCAAGAAAAACAAAAGCACAGTATAGTAAGCAATTGCCTTATGCAAACTACCTAGCATAGAAAAGGACTAAAGAGTTTCTGTGAGCAGAGTTAAGGGATTTGCAATTTTCATTTCTCCCTTCCAATCACAGGGCTCAGCAGTTTTATGGCAGTCCAGCAGGAATTTACAAGAAGAAATAATTTCTACTCTCCTAAGAAGCAAACTGTGCCAAATTCCAGCCACTCTGGCTTAAGTTTACAGAAGAGAGTACAGTCAGCATTACTTCTGCCAACAGATCTTACAGTTTCATATTTTTAGCATTACATATCATTCCAGTCCAAGAAGACAAAAGCACAGTATCCAGGTTTCCACTACGTCTTTAAGACAGCACAAAATTCTGACTTAAGTTACTCGCCGCAAATTCTGTTACCTTGGCTGCTGTCCTCCTCAGTGCTGCTAAAATCATCTTCATAGTAAGTATTTGAATCAGTAGAGGCACTTGCATCACTGCTCATGGAGCCCTTCCTCTGACGCTGCAAGACACAAGCCTTAGAACACCAGAATAAATTAAATTTTAGGATTATGGAAGACAAGAATTTGAAAACAAGAGAATCTTTCTAAATTACTCTATTTTTCTTCTAGTAAATTCTATTCAGTTAATAAATTAACAGTTCTTATCAACTCCTCTACCTTAAGTTAGATATCAAAATTTATAAAAATTCTGACTTTTAAAAATAAATCTGTGCCACCCTTGTAACACTTTGAGTACCAGCTTTAACATGAAAGCACCTGTTTTGAATACAGTTTTTTCATCTTCTTGCTAAATTTATAAATACCACCGTGCTTACAAAAAAATATTTGTTAGAACAAGTTTGTCAAATTTACATCTCTGAAAAGAGAGAGGCCCCAACTGACAGCTTCTAACAGAAGAATTCTAACTACTTCTTTGCATATGCATAGTTTATAAAGAGATAATTTTGCATGCAGATGATACTCAGTAGGAGTGGCTGAGCTACAGAACTTTCCCAGCTGTATGCCCATTCCTACCTTTCTGTAGGATGTAGATAGCAAAGTCAACAACAAATTAGTGAGAGGTACAGAATCTATCAGCCTCTGGATTCTCTGTATTGATGTGCTTTGAGCCATGATATCCAGCACTGCTGGTGGACCATCACTCTCCCAACCCTGTAGGACAACAATGAAACGAGAATTTGAAGTGTGTTTCGGTGGAAAAGGCAAAGAACCTTTCACAAGAACTGCACACACTACCTACACACCTTGTGTAATGCCTCCACTTGCAAATCTTGAAAGAGAGATGACAGCAATTTGATGGCATGATTTGCTAGCACCACTGACAGAACACCAAACCCTTGATGTCTACAGAAAAATAAAAGATACAATGTAATTTTAGGGGAAAAAAATAAAAAAGATTGAGTGAAGTGACAGGAACTGCTTTGATAAACCAAGAAAGAAGAGATGACTACTATTTTTCAAGAATCAAGACTTGAATTTCCAATGGGGAGACCAACAGGACTCCATAGTAGTTGCCTGCTGGACATGGTTAGATACATGGACAATGATTACTTCAGTGGGGTATTTACATACCCTTTCCCAGGTCCTAGTTTGGGAGACCCAACGCCCTCTTTCGTACGAGCAATAATGTCTCTGACGCGAAGAGCAGCCAATGGATCTTTCTCCTTCCCCTTATCAGCCAAGGCCGTGGGGCTGAGGTTCAAGATGAGGAAGAGACTGTTTAGCAAACACCAAGCCCCAAGCAGCTGGAAGTTCTGATAATGCTATCACCCAAAAAGTGGAGGCAAAAAAAAAGACAGAATCGTGTTAAGTCCAAATGCCAAAATACATCAGCACAAAAACAGTGAGAAAGCTTTCTGAAGAGAGACAGATCTTACCTCACCCCCTGCACGGCGTGAATTGCTGATGGCTTGTCCAATCATTTCATAGATTTCAAGCTGCAAATAAATCCCAAACCACAGTAATGTTTAAGCACTTGATTGGGCAATAACCAAACCACCTTTTAAACCACACTAAACCACACTTTTAAAACTCCAGACATAACTGTTTTTTCCCCTCCACAATTAGCCACCCAATTACTTGATCCGCCAGACTAGTGCCTAGAAATAACAGACATGTACTGCAATGGAAATAAATACAAATTCTACACACTTCACTTGCCGAGAACGAAAACAATACATACACACACACTTTCCCATCTACTTACACATTTCTGTACAATAGTAGCAGCATCATTTTCATAATCTTCTTCTTTAGAACTTGTTGACCCAGTCCGAACCTGCTGAGTGCTACCCACATGTAGGATGGCCATGCAAGTTGCCACACTCACACCTGATCGAAAACAAGGTCACAGTCTTCCTAGGAGCCATTCTTGGGACTCAACGTTCCCATTTAGTACACAAAAACAAGCAGTATTAAACATGCACATGAACTCAGGAGAGCTGCGAATATATATTCTTGCAGCTGAGAGATTAAAAAAAATCTTTCTGAAGTACACCTGAAACAGCAAGGTTTTGTCCTACAGAAGTAAGCGTGTGAAAACAAGTAAAGGAGGAAATATTTTACCACGTAATTCAATTCCATTTGTAAGGCAACCTTCTTACTCAATTACCAACTCTTTAAAATCTTACCCATACCAATATAAGCCCTCAGGATTCTGGAGTATTTAAAACCACTCCAGGGAAACAAGGATGATTTGGGGATATAACCAATTAGGCTGAAGGAATAAGAATCACAAAAATGTATTACACTCTCAACATAAGAGAACAGAAATTACAGGCAATTAAGAATGTGTAGAGTCACAGAGTCTCTCAGAAACTGACAAGAGCATTTGCAGAACAAATTTGAACTGCAGTACCACTAGAACAATGTTCACATTACCCAGTCCCCACACTATGCAGCATGGTGCATAAATTTCAGGTCTGTGAGAAATAAAGGTGGGCTGAGCCTCAGACATGTAGGTAACAAACCAGAGCAGAAGCAAAAGCGACTTTAAGCTCTTAAAAAAAATATTAAAAAAATCTATTCACCTGCATAGAGACAGCTGAGAGCAAGAACAGTCACATCTTGGAGCCGCGTGGGTGTCAGGGGCTCCAACACAGGCAGAGACAGAGTATCCAGTGCCATGGTCACATCTATTACCAGTGAGTGAAATCTACAGAAACGACACAGGTTAAGATTCAACAATGCAATATGCAATGCACACATCACACGTCCATAGGAACAACACAATAATAGATACAGCATAGCTAGTAAATTTATTTTCTCTCGTATGGTGTACTCAGCACATACCAAAGAAAAGTGACAACACAGTCTTACCCGTTACGAACAGCAGTGGCATCTGCCACGGTGGCTGGCATAATAAAAAATGAGTTGGCTGACACTGCATCCTGAAACCGATTTATGTATCGCAAAAAGTATGGGAGGTTCAGGCACACTCTCAGCAATTTTTCAGAGCCACCTACCAAACAAAAACAGCAGTGTTTTATTGTTACTGTTACACAGGAGAGCTTCTAGGCAGAACTTCTAATGATCTAATAGTCATTAATTACTGACTTAATTATTCTTTGTGGTGAGACAACATCATCATAGATGAGGTAACAGGATAAAGACTAATTTACAAGACATAAACCAGATGGTGAAGTTTTCAGCCAGTACTTTTAACGGGCATCATAAAGCTTTGTGTGCCTGTTACATGGCACACTGGGTCTAATTCACACCTGCTCAGTAAACCATCCCATTGGCTATTTTACATTGTCCACCTTTTCCTCCAAAACACAGCTAACAGATACAAATACATTGAGCTCATCTCCTCTGCAATGAAGATAACTACATTATGATCACCACAATCCCCTAGGGTAACATCAGCATACATACAACCAAGTGAGTCCTAAAAAACAAATGCTATAGGTCAGAAAGGTTCTTCCTGTTCAGAGCTGTCAGGTGTAATACAGGAGAAACATTTGCTACAGCACTTTAAGTCCCCAATGCTAAAAAACTGATTCTTACCAAGTTCTTGCAGGCTGGCTACATTCTGAGCAATGAATATGCTTTTTGTCTTTGCTGCAGAGGTTTGATCTGTGGAAGCCTGATCCTCGTTTTCTCCTTCCACCTAAAAGCATGCACATATTAAATATATCATGGAAACATTAAAAATACAGGGCATTGCAATGAGCCTCTACACTGCAGCAAGGCATGGCAGCAGCTGAACTCAGAAGAGGTACAAGTATCACTGAATACATCAGCTTCCATGAGGCAACAAAACTACTGTCGTCAATAGTAAACAGTAGCAAACAGCATTTTCTCATCTGCCAATCATCAACATGCAAGATTTAAACACTTCTCTTTATATAAGAATATTAAAAAACTACCACTCGTTGCCCTCTGTCCATAGCTGCACCAATATTATTAATGTTAAAAATCAGACCACTCTTATTCTGTAGCTGTTTGTTTACCTGTGTCTCTGGCATGATAGATGGTGATGATGACACTCTAGGGTTAAAGACTGATGTCAGCTGATTCAAGAAGTTCATCTGCACTTCTTTCTGTCTTAGCTCTGGGCTCACTGGGGAAGCCAGCTCCTTCTGGTCCTCTACTGCAGAAGGAAAAGTAAAAACATCATCTCATACATCAAAAACGTAACATTTTCTATGCCTAACTCAAGTGCCACAGCGATAGAATAACCCGTTGAAACACCTACCATCAGAGAGGGTTTTGACAGTCTGAGGCAGCTTGGCTGATTTCATCATTGCTGTGAAAGTAATAATTTCAGTTCTATCCAGGCGGCTGCAGCCTGTGCACAGCCCCTTTATCAGCAGAATGAGGTGTTTCTACAAAGAAAAAGACATCAAGTACAATTTAAACTCTCTTGATTTCAAATTTTCCTTGGTATCATTTACCCTAAAACTCTGCATTACTAGCAATGCTGCAGCTACTGAAGCTACTGCAACATCTGAGATCCAATCTGATTTCAAACCAAAAATCATGATGGCCTACTAACTGCAGATAATTCAGGTCACTAACAATTTCCCACGTGCTTGTTGCAGAAATGCCCTGTAAAAGCTCTCTCCCTCCTATGACACGCTAAAGCTTAAAGATGGCCCTATCAGAAGCTACACTGCACAAACATTTTTAACTTGCCTTTCCTCTTTGAATAGATTTAAACTCATTCTAAATACAGCTGGGGAAGAACCCATCTTAAAAACCTCAACAAACTGACAACCTAACAGATCGTTACACAAACTCAAATCAGAACATAGGAAACTGCAACAGAATTGAGATCTGCTTAAGCAAGGCTTCGGGCCACATTTATTGCAGCTTGCTCTTAAGTTGAAATTCTGCAAAAAGAACGCAGAGGGAAGATTGATCCAGCAATCGGTTTCTACTGAAGTCCTAGATCTTCAACTTTTTAAGAACTTCGGTAAATTCTGCTTTATACAACTTTACAACAAATATGTTGGCATTAAAGGCCAAAGTCCACTTGTGCTCACCTGTGAAACAGCACATGCTTCGTCTGGGTTCTCTAGCCGCAGCAATGAGAATTCAATCAGGACTTTACAAGCTGCTGCTACTGATTGCAACTGGTTTCTTGGTACTGAAAAAAGCAGATGCTCGCATCACTCAGTACAAGTTTTTAAATAATGCAGCGTAACACGTTCTTAACGCTTTCAGTAAAACAGAACGCTACACAACATGCATGCATATGCAATCTATCATGTTTAATACACAGACAATATAAATTCAGTCTCATTAAAATGTAACACAAGAAATGTCAGGAAAGCAAGGATAATACCTTCTACCCAGACAAATTAATACAGATAGATGTAACAGCTTCCCTAGCAATGTTTATTATTTAACACTGGTAGAGCTTAGAGAAAAAGCACTGTAGGACAAGAAACAAACTGAACAAAAGTACATTTTCACTGAAATTGTCTGATTCTTTCAGCCAAAATAATCTAAAATATTTTGAGTCACAGTGCTTTGATCATTATCGTAGTAACGATAATAATGTAGTAACGTAACTGCTGAAGGATATTCCAAAAATCCTGACAATGGATTTAAACAACTCAAACAAAAAGTATTTTCCTAATTGAAGTCAGGACAGCAAATATGCAACCAAAAAGTCAATGCCTCCCAGTACTCAGTGGCCAAACGCTCTTATGGGCAAGCTTCCCTTTCCATTTCAATTGACGTTCTGTCAATATGAAATTTAGCAGCTCTGGTCTCACGCACTACATTAACATCTGACTCAGAAACAGGGCTTGAGACAAATACCCACTCTGGCCAACTTTTACTATATCCTGGTCATTATAAAGAAGCAGAGGATGGTGAACACTTACTTAGACCGCACACAGTAGTGATGTAATGTGTTGAAAGTGCAACGAAGGAGGAGTAAAAAGGCTCATACTGTTTGTCATGGTGCAAGATTTCCGATTCACTGCAACAGGAGAACAGGAGGTAGGTCAATTCGATACAGCACAATAGCAGCTGCCATACAATGCTCAGAACACGATGTATCTATTACCCCATGTAAGACAAGACCATTAAAATCACACGGTCTTTCCAAATCAAAGTTATGGGAACAGAATCTTCTCGCGGCAGATGTATCAGGGCACCAGGATCACTACCTATGCTAGAAGTCTAAGGAAGCACCTCCCAATATTGTCAGTATTTTTCCTTTGCATCATCAACAGGTCAGCCTCTCTATCAGTCTCTCTCCCCATCAATTAATCTTTAAATTACTCTAAACTCAGCTGCCCGTAAAGTTTGGGCTGTTTGTTCTGCTAATGCTAGGCAGGATTTGCCAGGACTGGAACCCAGGCATTCCCGTTTTGTCGAGGCACAGAATCAACAGGAGTTTTATGCAATTCTGCAAAACAGAAGGATCAAAGCAGCCAATTGCATAACAACAACAAATACACAATGCAGCATCTGCACAAACAGGAGAGTGGGGAGCTTTAGAAGGTAATGCACAGCTGAGAAAAATACACCCGCTGTCACCAGCCTCATGGGCAGAGACTTGAAGTGTCAGAGATCTGCATCGTTTTATCATTTTTCTCTGCATAGAAATCAACACGAAGCTCAGAGCAAGTGAAAGTTTAACACCAATTCAAACCAAAATTAAAAACCGTAAAGCAAAACATTCACTAACACATTGAAAGTCAAGTCTCTGAGGCTTCTCAGAGAGGCTTGCAGGCCAGAGAGAACACCTATTTGCACACAGAAACAGCCTGCGAAAGGCAGCCGCAGCAAAACTTCACATCGTGTCCCATCTCCATAGACATGAAGGCAACCACACCGAAAGGAGAAAGAGAGCTCTGCCTCCATGGCCAGGTCAGCCCGTGTTTTTTCCCGTGACAAAACTAAGCGGTGTGGATACCTGCTTATTAAATGCCTAAATTAATTGCTTTCCCATTTGCAGATGATAGAAGCTTTCATTCAGAGAGGTGAATGAGCAAGGCGGAAGAAAAGATTACACGACAGCTTCACTGACCACTTTAACCTTTAGTGTCAAAACACCAACACCAACTTTGTTGGCAAAAAATCTTAATTCTGGAGGGGCGGTGGAAAGCAGAGGGTGCCAGCCTGTCACGGGGCGCTGATCCCAACTAAAAGGATGACTTCTCAGGTGTGGTAGCGCCTAGCACTGCTGCAGAGCACGGTGAAAAGACCCCGTGTATCCCCATCACCCACCCACACGCAGCAACGTGTACGTAGCCTTTGGCACACGGGGAGAGGAACAGGACCCTCTGTTCCCTACCGGCCTGAACAGCCCCAGTTTAAGCCCAGTCACCTTCCCTTTTTCTATCCCAAGTCACTGTTACCAGTCACAATGGAAATCGGGGCTGAAACAGGAAAAAACAAACACATAGAATTCATCATTCCTTCCAGAGAAAGGAACAGAGAAATACTGAACAGCGCTGAAGCTTTGAGTTCCTAGCACTGAGGAATTTTTCACTTAGTCTACCCAAGAAACTGAAGTAGAAAAGTAGAAGTAGCTGTTAGGCTTCACTTGAAGTAACTGAACAGTACAACGTGATTGAGGCTTGATGTCTCGCTCAGCAGGCTTCACCTCACCACCTCCTGCCAGAAGCACGCTGATGGGTGACAATCCTGGGACTGAGCGTGCAAAACAATTTGTGCTCCATGCTCAGCCACTGGCTTTGCTCACCTGCTGCTTTATGGCCAACTTTAAATTAGCAGCAGTAGGTGGATGCAACGTGTTTTAAGAGAACAAATTAGAACAATTTGGGAATACCAGAGTGCAAAAGAAACTGGCAGCTGCTAATTACCATGCTGCTGCGTAGGTCAGGCTGGGCAAGACACAACAGCCACAGGTACAGGAACAGAAAGATGCAGAAACCAGAACACAACAGGGAATTTCACACGAACTGGACAGTAAGAGGTCTGAGTTTTATTTAAACAAGTCACGGGCTTGTTACGTTAATGGAAAGTGAAAGGCACCTGTCAGCTGATCGTCACCATCAAGTCCTCGTAAATAAAAGAAGTAAGATAACAGCTTCATCTGTGACGTGCTCGAGTGCTTTTTTTGTACATACGGTGAAGTTTAATAACTTTAGGCTATTTTATTGTGATTTATTGCTTAAATAACGTGATTACCAGGGAAAAATCATTAGTCACGTTAGCCAAGAAGCCCTCCTGTCAGTCTCAAATATAACACTTCAGCAGCAAATACCATCCGTTTCTCAGTTCTGCTTCCAAACCTCAACCAGGCCAGAAATAGACCCTTTATGTAAGGCAGCAGGCACAAAGCAGCCTCTTCCTTGGAAAGGCACAACAGCAGGTGCAGTTCCCTCGCCACTGAAAACCATCCCTGAAAATCAGTCTCTTCTGACTGTCACAAACTGCATAAACCTGCTGCTGGGTCTTTCCAAGTCAGAATTTCTATGATTTATGTCAAAAAGAGGCCAAAGCCTATTAATTCCTGAGTACTTGTACTAATAAGAGAATACCAGGGAGCCGATGATACTTAAAAATTAAACAGATGAGTTGTCGAGAAAACAAGTGTATTACTTTATTTTGAAAAAAACTTAGTGATTTCACTGCCATTGCAGCAGGAAATCCAGCCTCTTTGCGGACAGCACCAAGCAACAGCTTTGCTAAAAGATCGAACAATCATCTTCTGAAAATAAAGAGAGAACGTACTTTAATTAGAAATCTAAAGATAAGCTATTTGTTAGGATATAAGGGCACGATTCCACACGTGAATGGGCTATTCTTCCCCTCTGTGATTTGTCATGTACTGCGCACCAAGGCATGAAATAAAAGACACTGCCCTGCCCCAGGCCCATGACTTGTGCTGAATTCTGCTGGGTTTCGGCTGCAGCCAATGCTAGGCACTCAGTTCAAACCTAGGAGAACTGCTTAGGATGTTTTGAGGGGCAAATGGAGCCGTCAGCTCCACTAACAGAGGAAACAGACCTCTCCCAGAAGTCAAGCGTGCCCACTTGGTGTTTTGGTGATGTTATTCCACCGAAAGAATCCAATAGCAAAGTTGCACGTGGATGGTCTCTCAAAAAAAGATTAGCCTAAGAAGCACTTGAATCATGTAAATATTCAGTATTTGCAGGTTTCCAGGTGAACCACAGCCACATAAATGCATATAGGCACAGAACACTGATGTGAAGCATCCCTCGTCTGTATGTTCAGCCATTCTATATTTAACAAATCACTACAAGGATCCACTTTATTATCTTCCACAGAGCAGTGTTTATATATTTTTTGTCTCCTAACAAGCAATTGTGGTCAGGCTTGTATCTTTGCAACTGGGCATAACACCGTGGCCTCCTTTGGCCTTTCAGATCCCAGAACAACCCATAAATCAAACCGCCCCGTGCTGCGTGGAAAGGCTCGGAGCCTGCTGGATAGGACACACCGGGGTCTCTCCAGCAACCCGAAAGGAAGCGGCGCTGCACTGTGACCCCAAGAGCGCTACGATGTGACCCCAAAAACGTTATGCTGAGCCCACAACCCGAGCAGCAGGGCGGAGGGGACACGACTGACAGGACCAGAGGCGAGAAATAACGGCGAGCCCGAACGGGGGGGGGAAAAGGGGGTGGTACCGGGGCAGCGCGGGGCCCCCGTTATCCACCGGCCCCTATTCGCCCCCCCAACCCCCCCAGCCTCCCCTCACCGCCCCCGGCACCGGCTGAGGCGCGCGGCGCCGCCTCACGGGGATGAAGGGGGGGGGGGGGGGGGCGAACCGGCGCCGGGAGTGGGCCCGCTCCGCCCGCCCGCCCCCTCCACACAGCCGGAGGGGGCCTCCCTCACCTCTCGATAACGGAGGCGAGCAGCTGCGGGAGCTCCTTCATCTCGAAGGCCGAGTAGGAGGCGGAGAGCAGCGGCCGCACCGCCACCTCCCAGCCCGGCTCCGCCGCGGGCCCGGCCCCGCCGCCCGCCGCCATCTTGCCGCTGTGCTTGGCCGCGGGGGGGGGGGGGGGAGGAGGAGAGGGTGGGGGCCGGAAGAGCCTCCCCGAGCCTCCCCCCGCCGCGCAGCACGGGACGGGAAAGCGGCCACTGCGCCTGCGCACTGCGTGAGTCAGCGCCTTTGGGGGGCGGCGCGTGCGCGGTGAGGGCGGCGGGGGAGGGGGGGGGGAGAGGCTGGGGGGAGGGCGGGGTCTCGCTGAGGTAAAAGCGGGTGCGCAGCAAAGAGCAGGCGGTGAGGAGTGGAAGAGAGCGGTGTTGTAATAAATAGAGAACACGGAGAGAATTCACAGTCACATTCCTCCTCCCTCCCGCCCCTCCAAAGCCCGATGAGGCAGTTTCCCCCCCCACTTCAGTGACTTTCACCTCACAAGCCCACAACCCAGTTCCCACAGCTCCATCCAAATTGCAACTAGTGTCAGTCTGCAGCCTTCCATCACCACGATTCTCAGTCAGAAGAAGAGGTGAGCATCCACAGAACACACCTTTAGTATTATCTTCACCGAAAACAGGGATTTTAGGGCTTTAACAGAGACCGCAGGGAGGTCTGGGAGTGTTTTTTGTTTTGTTTTATACAGTCACAACATCCTTCTGTCTCTTCACTCTCTCTCTTCCATTTCTTCTCAGGAAACATACCGTTTTGTTGTACAAGCAGCTTTTCCTTGTATGTATCTTCCAGTAGAAACGCAAGATTAACGTTTACATTCATCATGGTCACTCAGGATGGCATCTCTAACTGAGCCCAGGGGCGATGCTGGGTCACAGGTCACAAGCCAGCCCAGGTCCCAGGTACCTTCTCCAGCCTCATTCTTCATCACGCGTAGCCTTACCGCCAGGCACGGTTCAGCAGTTTCACCTGAGCCAGTCTCTTTGTGATCATAGTAGCAAAAACCAGCCCAAAGAGGACACTGCTTATCAGCACGTAGTCGTAGTCATCTTTCAGGACATCAAACTGCTTTGAGGGGTACACTCGGGTCTGGTAGATGTCCAGGCCGTACGCAACAACCTAGAGAGACAACACTGTGAGCAGGTAGCACAGCTTCCCGCAGAAACGCATTTATTTAAAAATTAAAAACAAAAAAACTAGCCCACATCTACAGTTCTGATTACAAGAAGAAATAATTAAGCAGTGAGCAGCTACATGATCTGAAGTTACAGACCTGCTTGCCGCAGACTACCATATTACACTGCTCTATCCACAAATTCCACAGCTCTACATGGAAGTGTTTCCCTTGTACTCACCAAACACGTAGACTCTAGACCAGAGGGGGCTGTATAAATCCCTCTTATTTGGGATACTGTTTGATTGTAGTTGATAAACCTCTCAGCATGGATCTGCACATCAGGGGAGTATGGAATCAAGTTCTCTTCTCTGAAAGGTATTTCAAGAGAAATGTATTTAAGGAGAAATCAAAACCCAGCTAAACAGAGCATGCAAAGGACATCACCTAATCATCACAAGCTAGTGAACTAAAACGGCAAACTCAGCAGCTTTTCCCCAGCGCAGATTCATTTTTACTGTAAGACAAACCAAGCATGCCAGCTGGATCAGACTACACTGGAGCAGCCTCCTTTTAGAGTTCTGAAGTTTTTTGTGTCAGTCTTAAAAACTTCAGCCTGTTAGACAGCTACTTCTTAAAAGAGCAAAAAGCCTGTTGTCTGCCAACACTAAGACCTGCTGTAATACAGACTGGGAGCAAAGTAGCCTCACTTAAATTCATGCAAGAATTGCCCTTAGTCTGTCCAGGACAAATTGTTCTACTTCACACTATATTATACACAAAATCCATCACTATTCAAAGCTGCCCAGGAACAACCGTTATTGTGCCTTGCCTACCTGGTCTGCTCTGTAGGGATCTCTGGGCGACGAGGATCCAGCAGAGCCTTTGGAAGAGAGAGGATAGCCCCAGAGGGAAGCCCAACTGTGCATTAAAAGAAGTGCATCTTAAAAAATGCTGTCAGAAATGACCATTTTTAACAGCTAATACAAACACTATCCTGGTGCACATTCTAGCACTTGCCAGGACTCCAAAACAGCCCACAACAAGCAGGATCTTAGCCAGAGAAATTCATCTGAGCACAATGCCTGGCTTATGCAGGTAACACAGACATTCAGAACAAAGCAGCTCCCACTTACTGAGCAAGTGACGGCTGGTGATGCCCCGCTCAGTGATGGTGGCTTCCATGGCACTGATAGCAGAGGGGAAGATATAAGATTGCTGGAGGACTTGAGGTAAAAGCGGGCGGTCCAGGGAGCTGAAGGCTGTGGCATTGTATTGCTCCGTCCCCTCATACAGCTCCAGCACAGTGAACTCATTCCGACGTGCTTTTGTGTTCCAGTACTGATACTGAAATGAGAGGGGTTTTAGGAATGTAGAGTATGTTGAGTCAACAACGGGAAATCACAGAGGATGGTCCAAGCATCTTCTCCACATAGGTTTGTTACTTGACCCTATCTCCTAAACAGGAAGGACAGAATAATACTCCTTACCACCACCCAGTTCTCCGAATGGACCATGTGGACAGGCCCCTTTGCTTTCTTCTGTACTGAAGAGTGGATGATTCTGCCTGTGACTCCATCAATCAGATATATTCCAACGAAAGTGCGTTCATGATGTGTATCTGTGCTCTCTGTCACCACAGCAAGCAGGTTTGGATTCAAGGACTATAGCAGCAGGAAAAGAAAAAAAACAAGTGAAACCCTTGCTTTTAGTGACAAAGGCAACATGCTTATCTGCATTTCATCCAGGACTAGTCACACTAAACAAAGTATCCTACTCGCACAAATCCTATGGAGAAACCAGCAGCAATTTCCCCATCATCATACGTTTGACCGATTTAATTGCTGCAAGAAAAGATTTTATAAATAAAACCTGCATCAAAATTAGTATCATCTGCAAGAAGTTATGGATATTGATACACACACATATATATATATGAAAAAATATGGATACATATAGGAAAAAAGGAATCACAGGGTGAAGGCTTAATCTCACCCTAGTGCCTACAAAAGGTCTCAGCCTAGCGCCTACAAAAGGTGTTGAAATCTTGCAGTGAGCTAATGCATCAACAAAAAGTTCCTACAGCACCTTATAGAGAACACTGCGATCTCCCATCACGCGGCCTTGTGAGTGCACATGCTCATTGGATCTCTTCCCTTTCACTGCTACTATCTTTTGTACTTCAGGGGATATGAACACCTCCCAGATCTCATCCGTTGTAAGGTCCTACAAGGAGAAAAGCACAACGTAGGAGGTTTTATCTTGTCCTCAGAAACCATCTTCACCAGTAAAACAAAGGGAGCTTTCTCTGCTTTTAGATTTTAAAATTTCTGAGACACCCTTAAAGCCTAGAAGTCATAAGTCAGCTTGATTACTTCTATTCCACACCAAGCTATATAAACCCACTGAAAAGATCCACCACTATCCAGTAGACATTTAAGAAAGTAAAATCACTTAGATTGCAATACATCTTCCACACCTTTTTCAGCCTGAATCCAGAGAGCCTGCCCTGCTCAGCATCCACTAGATAAAAGAAGATAGAATGGGCTATTTCTTCTAACTGACGAAGAACATTCTTAGTTGCTGGGAAAGCTGTAACCTGGAAAAGCAAAGAAATTTAAACAGGTTAAAACTGAACTGAAAGACAAACAAACAAACAAAAAAAATAACACAGGCAGATTATTTGAAACATTTTCAACAGGACGAGGTCTGTCTCATCAGGATAATCTCCTATTTTTGTGTTAAACGCAATTCACAGAATCACACAACTGCAGGGGTTGGAAGGGACCTCCAGAGATCATCAGGTCCAGCCCCCCTGCCAAAGCAGGTTCCTCAGAGCAAGCTGCCCAGGTAGGCATGCAGACAGGCCTTGAATATCTCCAGAGAAGGAGACTCCACAACCTCCCTGGGCAGCCTGTTCCAGTGCTCCGTCACCCTCCCATGAAGTTCTTTTGCATGTTGGTGCGGAACTGCCTGGGCTCCATTTGTGGCTGTTGCCCCTTGTCCTGTCCCCACAAACCACTGAAAAGAGGTTGGCCAAATCCCTCTGTCTCCCACACTTAAGATACTCATAAAAATTAGTAAGATCCCCTCTCAGTCTTCTTTTCTCAAGGCAGCATGGACTCTCAGCCCCTCCTCACAGGGGAGATGCTCCAGGCCCTGTATCACCTTTGTGGCCCTTCGCTGGACTCCTTCCAGGAGATCCCTGTCTTTTTTGCACCAGGGAGCCCAGAACTGGACACAGTACTCCAGGTGAGGCCTGACCAGGGCAGAGCAGAGGGGGAGGATCCCGTCCCTTGACCTTAAGAGGAGAGACTGACTGGCCTGTAGTTTCCCGGATCCTCCTTAAACATCTTTGATTATTTATTTTTTTTTAAACTCAACATCTTTTTGTTTTGTTTTGCTCCAAGAGATATCATTAGCCATAACATGAAGAAAACTGTCTCCAGGCAAAGCAATTTACCTTGTACTCATCATCGATCAGAAGCAGTACTTTGGCATAGTCTTGATCCATAATAGGCAGAAGCAAAGTCTGAAGAATCTGACGCTTCAAAACAGGGGGTGCTACTTGACTTCTCTTCCCAAAGATAGGGTTAAAGACATACAGAAAGCTCATTTTGGTTTCCTAAAACAGATGCAAAACTTTAAGTCAGACAAAAGAGGTGCTTGTCTACCTGTCACCTGCCAGCATTGACTATTCCATCAAAGTATTCTACCTGGACACGTATATACCACTGAAGGGATTTCTCTATCGAGACCACATCATGGGTGATAGAGGAAAGGGACTCACCTTGTCCTTAACAAGCAAGGTGCATTGTGGAGGGTGGGGGAAATGGGCTGTTGTTCTTTGGACCATCAGCTTAAAAGAGGCACCCGGTCTCACATTCCTGAGGTACTGCTTCCACAAGATGGTGCCAGAACTGCTTTCAATACCAAAAAGCTGAGCAGAGAGACACAGTAAAACCAAAGTTAAGAACACATCTCTCACATTCAAGTACTGCATCCTTATTACAAGTATGACAAGGAAAAAGAATTTTAGTCCCTATCCAAAGCTACCACAAAACATCTCCTCAAGACATTCTACTCAAGCACAGGTAGAAACGGGAGAAATTCAGTGCTGAGACTCTAAACTTCAGCCCAGAATCAGGTTCTTACCCTGACTTCCTCACCTTTCCTGAAGCAGTGACCATCACCATCATTTTCTGGAGGTTGAACTCATCTCTGGCTAAATTGTCAATGTTAATCTCATTTTTAATCTGACTCCGGGGTTTCCTGGCATCATAAAACATTTTCCAAAGATGGGCAGTCCAGGCTTGCAGCAGGATAAGCTGGGAGGACAACCGCTTCAGAAACATCCCCAGCAAACCATCTGCAAATAGACCAATGGTGATAACAAAGGGAAAAAGGTTACATCCCACTCCACAATTACCAATCTTGACCAGCAGAAAAACCACAGCCATGCACAAACCTAGGACAGCCATTTGCCTCTGCCTTCCCATGCAGAAAAGCAGGGTTATAGTTATCGCTTATGACACACCTTCTAGCATTTACCAACCTTTTTGCCACTAGTGTAGTTTATTCCAAAGGACATTCTCACCAACTGAAAGCAAACCTTCCTGCAGAGTAGAGGATCTCTTCCTTAATGTTCCTTCTTTCTTGCTGGCAGGCTTGCAGCAAGCACCCTCCTAAAGCTAACCCACCTACAAGGTCAGTATCTCCCCTCTGCACTCATCACTTAGAGCAACAAAAACACTTGTAGTTAAAAAATACTTAATTCTACCCAATTAGGGTTTATACTTCGCTACTTGAAAGGAGCAAAACCAGCAGGCTTCACATATATTTCACCACTGGGAAAGCAAGCAAAAAGCAGATTGAGTTCCACTAGAAGGCATTAGTCAGAAGGATTAGACAAGGATTAGACAACACTGCATGCAGTCTGAGGTTACCTTGAATGGCTGCATCCAGGACAGCAAGAAAAAACAAAACAAAGCAAAAACAAAAGCTATTGCAAAGGAGTCTTCCAGAAAGAACACTATAAGAGGATCAAAGGGAAATTTTTAAGGGAGATGGCCAAAATCCCTCCTACTGCTGCCAACTATTTTTGACTGTAAGAATGTAATACATTCACAGGCTCTACCTTTGGCACTGAACTTTAAACAAATATGTGTTTATTTCTGCTCACTTGAATTGCCAGGAGTTGAAATCTCAATCTCAACTCTCAGATCAGATGAAAAAGAAAATATTTGTTCAGGAAGAAAAAAGAAACTCGTGCATAATCTCGTTAAGTCTATGGCTTACCTGCTTTCTTTCCAAACTCTCCCTCCAACTCAGCCTGTGCACCTGTGAGAGGTAGATCCACCATCTCCAAGCTCACCACTTCTGCCAGTGACTCCTCTCTACTCCATAAAACTTTTCCTGGTAAGAAATATGAGTAGAATATTGGGAAAAATCAAAATAAAGTAAGAGCGTACTACATATCTGTGCTATGCCTAGTTGGTGTTGCTCATAAAGCCCTTTCATCTTAATCTCCGAGAAAACACTTTTGGAGGAAAAATCATTACTTGGTATAGAAATATCTTCCTGGTGCTTCAAATGCAAATCATTGTTCTTCATTGAATGCAAAATAGAATAAACCTAATAAAACACACTTTGCCTTTTCATGGACAGACCGATACATTATGCAACTGGAGCCACTATTGCAAAAAAAAAAAATAAAAAAAAAAAAAAAGCTCAAGAACACTAAAACCGATTTAATGTTTTAAAAGGGTTGAAATCTGTAAAGTTTATTCAAAATATTTAATATTCAGTATGAACTTACAGATGCCTTTTAACCCCTATAATATTCATGTCACCAAAATGGACTTTCAACCCTTTGTCCAAATTAGCATTTCTGCCATGAGGATTTTTCCTGAAGAAACTTTGAGGAAACTTTACAACACAGCTTAGGCTCCCACCCTACCTTAAGATTTTTGAAATCTGAAATAAATAAAATAAAAATCCAAAGGCTCCATCTGTACAAACAACACCACAGAATAGTTTCCTATAAAAGATGTGAAAGAGGGTGAAAGATGATGCAAGCCTCCAGTATCTTTCAGGAGATATAGTTTCAGGGGATAAAGCTCAAGAGATTTCAATTAATTTTGGCAGTTTCCAAAGAACACATTTATAAGATACAAGAACTGGGTTGTACAGCACTGGAATCTTCTCATCCTACAACAAGAAGGTATACACTGGTCAAAAACAAAGAAAAAAAAACAGACCAGGTTAGCTGTTCGTGCTAATTACCTGGCTGCTGAAGGAACATCAGCATGTGGTCTTCTGTTTGCACCAATGCTCGATAGCCTACAGAGTCATCCTTCTTCAGGAAAACTTGGATATATAGCTGGAAAAAAATAAAAGGCGAGCAAAACAGTAAGGTTAATGATCACATCACCTTCTTGGAGGAAAGCAAAACCTCAGGCCTCCGAGGTGAAATAAGCAAACAGTACAACTGCACCCAGCAATCCTGTACATTCACAGAATGCCTTGCATCTCATCTGGGCAGCTCTACAAATCCTGCCAAATCAGGGTATAAGGGTATCTCAAGTCTCATAAATCACAGGATTGAAGTAATCTCTCCCTGCTCACCTGCTCTGGTTTGGCACCGTTATGCTCCAGGTTAAAGGTAATTGTGGTATCCAACAACCTTTGTCCAGTTTCAACCAGGTAGAGATTAATATTGTAGGTTTGATTGGAACAGGTTAAGGATTCCTGTAATATCATGCAAAAAAAAAAAAAAAAAAAAAAAAGCTGAGTTGAACTTAAATGCCACACCAAATTCTGCACAAGAATTTCATGTTGAGCAAGAACTATGGCTTCTAGATGGTTCTGCATTATTTGTGTGGAAGTGGTACAACACCTTTTACATTTTGCTCCAACAAGCAAAGGAAGAAAATGGACTGTCAAGTACTTCCATTCTTGAGAACAACCTGCCTTATACCTGTTTCTGGGAATCCTCCAGGGCATTTCCTGAATAAAGGTCATCAGAGTTTACAGGTTTCTGAAATGAGAAGAGGTAACATGGCTTGAGTCCCCAATGGAAGTATAAAAAATAAAATGTTTTTTGAGTGCCTGACAAGTCTCGGCTTGACTCTTAAATCAGGCAGGAGATAGTTCTGATAAAGTTCACATCAGTAAAGTAGACTTCTGGGTTACACACTAGCGACATAGCACTAGCCAATGCTAAAAAAAAAAAAAAAAAAAAAAAAAAGCAGGCTGTACATAGGACAGCATGCCTCACCAAGCCAGGGATAGCCTTAGCTGAATGTAATCAAGATCTGCTTGCATGACCATTGACATCCTACGTCTGAGAAGATAATTAAATCTTGCTCTCTCAAGCTGCTAGTCACCCCTTGGCCTGTGAAGGAAAACACTTGCGGCACCCACACCAAGGAACAGCCACACTACGGAGCTCTGCTACATAGTACCAGCAAATTGCACCAACCAGTTCACTCCTGCAGGTCAGCACAGCAGCCACAGTCTTCTCTCCAGTTGTTGCAAAGCTCACCAGGGCTGCCTGAGAAAAAATAAATAAATAAAAGAAGTAGAAAGTCATAAAACAAACAAGAAAAACACCAAAACTCAACAAAAGCTACCCATGAAACAAATTAAGCCAGTGCAGAATTAACAGATAAGCTTTCACAGTCAATTTTTTAATTGTATTGTTTCACCAAAAAACAAACAAACAACTCTAAAGCTGAAAATACTCCTCAGAAAGGTCACATAGATACACACATCTCTCCATCCACCTCAAACCCAGGAAGCCATCTCAATGCTGACAGTTACCAGCAACAAAGTATTACAAAACCCATGTTTGGAAGCATGTCAGTTGATGCTATAAATGCAACCAAATGGTTTTCAGATGTTGCAGCAGAGAACACAATTGAAAAAAAGAAGTTCAGCAGCTTGTTAAAAACACTTAGCGCAGGGGTGTTTGTTTTTAAGCTGTAATCAGCCCTCTCAGTTACATGCTCTTTTTTGGTTACCTGTTGGAAGTCTCGAAGGTGGCTAAGCAGCCCATGTTTGTACTGCAGCAGAGAGAAGTGGGTAGGAGACAACTGCAAGAAGAACTGAGTCCGTGAGGCATTGATTAGATTGGGTTGAGTGGCCAACACCCTGGGCTGGAAGCCATCAGCAAACTCCAGGTCAAGTGACTGTGGAAAGGAGAGAAGCATATGTTGTCATGAAAACTTTTTCTTCAGTGAAACGAATAGCTTCCTTTCATCAGCAGCAATATACACTTTATGAAAAAGTTCCATCAGGAAAGAAAAAAAAAGAGAAAAAGCAAGGAAAGCTGGATTACCCTTGAAGCAAAGCTCTGGAAACATCAATCCAGAAATACTGATTTAGACACAATACGTAGTTTTCTCTCCTTTCCCTCAACTTCTGGATCATGCCTCTCCCCCCCAGCCCCCCCCAAACACACACCTCTTCAGTCATTCTGCAGTTTGAGAGTAGAACTGCTGTACTCCCAGGCTCAGTCATGCCCCAGATTAGTTGGGCAATGAATTGTGTACAGTGCTCTCTCAGTACTGCTCACCTGCAGCGGGATCTGCTTCATTTCCTGCTCTGTCTCCAAGGAGCAAACATAAAGAGAATGCGTATCCACGTCTGCGCACACCAGCACTGCCTCCCCCACCACGCTGCATGCTCCGTTTAAGCTCTTCAGCCACGGGGCTGCTACTTTGGTCTGCCAATTGAGACATAATGAAGATGTCAACAGCATAAAAGTCTTCAAAGAAAACTTGGCCACAGCCAAAGATATTTAAGATAGAATTATTTTTGCACATGACCCCGGGATAAACTGTCTATCAAGCTGTGATTTCCAAAATGGTCTTGACTAGCAACTACAAGGACAATTAAGATTGCTTTCAGGGCATTCAATGGTGAAATCCATTTCTTGGCCAGGAGGCAATGCCATGGTGAAAGGGAAGTTTAATTGCATCACACTAACAATTAATTACTCTGCACAACACGTTTATTAACATCAAGCTCAACATTTTGGAGCCATGATCAAGCATTACCTGTTCTGTGATTTCTCCATCTTCTACACTGAATGTCAAAACATTCAAGTGGCTCTGGGGAACGATTCCAAGCACATGGATCACTCCGGTCCCACGGGAATATAACAGCTGGTACCGAGTACTCTCACTGCAAGAGAAGCACCACTTTCTCGTGTTATCATTTACCAGAAGCGTAATCCTTTCATCCCCAAGGCATCAGAGTCTCTGTCAGAAGTTTACACTTCTACTGAAAATACATTCTCACCTTTCTGGTAAGTGTTCTACCCATTTCAGGTGCCCGTTGGACAGGTAGTGAAGGGAGATAGCTGCCTTCTTCAGGACTGCCACGTACTTCACTGTGTCCTGTAGCCCCACCAAACTAGCTGTCTGGAAACTAAACACAAGTCAGAGACAATGAATTAGAAAGTAATCTTTAGAACAAAAATCACCCTATTTGAACACCCCCTTCAAATGTGTAAAACCTATCTTGAAGTACAAGTTACAAGTCACTTTAGCTATCCTTGCTGATTTCGAGTCTGATCATTTGACTGGAATCTAAATAGCCCAATGCAAACATGTTGAACATTGTATGTGGGAAGAAAAGAAAACACCCATGAAATAAAAAGTGTATCGTCTACTACTGGTTAGCTGAGACACAAAAACAGCATTAAATTTAACTAATTGTGCATTGCTATAGAATTTATCCAGACGTTATTTTGGAAACCTCACATCCAATATATCCCCATAACACAGATCCAAAGTAGGACACCCCTTTCCTCCTCTGTAGGCCACCATGACAAAGGGAAGAACACAGCCCAAACACAAGTGCTACCTGCCAGTGTCCAGTGACGTCTCCCAGTTCAGCCCTCCAATGTTGGTCTCCCAGGAACGCAGAATGCGCCCAGCATTGGACACGGTGATCGCATCTGCTCAGGAAACAAACACAACGCTTACGTCCACCACAGCTCCACAAAGCGAGGAGCTCTGGCAAGCCTCGCAGATCCCAACACACGGCTGAGGTCCTGTTTTAAGGACAATCGCTCACACCTGCCTGCTCTCCTTACCCTGCCCGTGGACCAGCATCGCGTCTATCGCTCCTTCGGGGGTTGCTTTGTCTACATGGCGCCACACTGAAAGAAACACGGTTAAATGAGAACGAGATTCACTCCCCAGGGGTATTTAGCTGTTATTATTTTTAAACCCAGAGCAAAAAGCGCCAGCAGGGTGCAGCCTGCCTGCCCTAAAGAAGCAGCTGAAGCTCCCCCAGCCCAGCACCGCGCTGCCCTCAGCCCCCCACGGCTCCAGCCGCGCTCTGCACCCCCCGGCCCCGCTTCACTCACGGATTTCGCCGTTCCTGGAGCTGAGCGCGGCCACCACGTTCTGCTGGGTGGCCGCCAGCAGCTTCTTGGAGCCCTGCGCGGCCTCCAGGGAGGCGAACTTCAGCTTCCCCACGTACTGCTGCCTCCTGCGGGGACACAAGACGCCGGGCCCGTGAGGCGGACCGAGGGCAGAGCAACCCCAGGAGGCACCCCCCAAGCACTCACCAGTCGAATTTCCCCACTTGGTCCTCATAGACAGCAGCGCCCAGAGGCACCAGCAGCAGCAGCGCCCACAGCCCCGCCGCCATGGCAGCAGCCGCCGAGCTCCCGGCGTGCCCCGCCACAGGAAACCGGGGCTTTAACACCTCCCTAGGGCCGCACTCAACGCTGCCTGAACGCAAACCCGGACCTAGAACCGCGGCGGTATCTCCACAGCGGCCCGAAACGGGTCGGGGTGAGGGGAAGCGGCGGCAGCCCCCGCCCCTCACAGGGGAGCCGGAGCCAGCCCCGGCCCCCTCAGCGGGCAGCCCGCCGCCGCCTCTCCCAGCAGCCCCCGCGGCGGCCGGGCCCCGCAGGCGCCATGCCGAAATCCAGGCGAGACCGCAAGGGTGAGCCCCCAGCTCCCCTCCCCGGCCGTTCCCCCCTCAGCTCCCTTCACTAACGCCTATTATCTCCCCGCAGTGTCCCTAACGAAGACGCCCAAGAAGGGGCTGGAGGCCAAGCAGGCGCTGATCGCTGAGGTGAGCCCCGCGCGGCTGCCGCGTTTCCCCCATTCCCCCCCCACACCTCACGGTGCGCTCCCCGCTGACGGCTCTTCACACAGCTGCGGAAATGCGCCGACACCTACAAGCACATCTTCGTCTTCTCCGTCGCCAACATGAGGAACAGCAAGCTGAAGGACGTCCGCAACGCCTGGAAGCACAGCCGGTGAGCCGCCGGCCCCGGGGTGGGGAAGGGGGAATTGGGATTCAAGGCGCTTCTCCCCCCCTCCTTCACCTCCTCTCTCTCCGCAGGATTTTCTTCGGGAAGAACAAAGTCATGATGGTGGCGCTGGGGAAGGAGCCGAGCAGCGAGTACAAGGAGAACTTGCACCAGGTGGGTGCTGAGGGCAGCGGGGGATGCTGGCCAGGGCCTCCCAAAGCTGTGTCTGGCTTGGGCTGACCATGGAATGGAACAGCCCCCTCCATAGGTTCACCTGGTTCCTTTTCCTACACTTACCGTGTGCTGTTTAATCTGCCCCTGCACACAGATTTGCAAAAGGGGTGGATAATAATCAACACTGAGTATTAGAAACGGTTCTGGGGTCTGTTTCAAAGCTTATCCCAACATACAGGACTGAACTCTAGAAAATAGTGGCCTGGATGTTGCCTCAGCCCCCACGTGGCTTATTTCTTCCAGGTCAGCAAGCACCTGAGGGGGGAAGTTGGTCTCCTCTTCACCAACCGCACCAAAGAGGAGGTGGATGAGTAAGTATCACATGTCCATGTCATAGCTGTGACTCTGAAGTGCAGAATGGCCTCTTTCTCATCTCCCTGACTACCTCACTTACTGTCACTCCGATTTATGCTACTTCAAGTAGCAGTGCTGTTTTTTTAGGTATTTCCAACAGTAGGGAGCAGCGCAAAGCCTGCAGTTAAGCGCTGCCTTCCTCTGCTCCCTACGAAAACAAACAAAAAAACATGGAGCAATCTGCCCAGGGAGCATTCCTGTAGCTCAGCCTCTCATTGCCCATCTGTCTCAGCTGGTTCTCCAAGTTCAAGGAGGTGGACTTCGCACGGGCAGGGAACAAGGCAACTTACACCGTCGCGCTCGACGCAGGACCCTTGGAGCAATTTCCCCACTCCATGGAGCCTCAGTTACGGCAGCTGGGATTGCCAACAGCTTTAAAGAAAGGTACGTGAGGCGGCTGCTTCGGTTTTGGTCTGTAAGGTCTGTGCAGGCTGTTTTAAAGAGAATATTAGTCAACTGTAATGAGAACTGAGTGTTGGAGAAAATCTGGTGGAAACCTTTCTCCTTGTACAGGTGGTGCTCAAATTTTTTTTTTTATTCCTTTTGCGCTATCTTTCCCAAACCAAAGTCACAGGAGCAGGGAAGCAACTGACTTTCTGCCATCCTTTTTTTGGTGCAAACAGCTGGGCCTAGCCTACAGCCAGCACACTAGCATTCAATTCAGAAGCCAGATGCATTTTGTTTGTTTTTAGGCTATTACAAGAGCTTTTGTTCTTGCAGGTGTGGTGATGTTACTTTCAGATTATGAAGTCTGCAAAGAAGGGGACATTCTGACTCCTGAACAAGCCCGTGTGCTGGTGAGTAATGTGACATAGCACCTGCACAAGCCAGTATTTCCTCTGAATTTCTGCAGAGACAGAATCATTAATTTTTTGGTTAAATTCTGCTCATGGGTCTCAGTTCTTAGACCAAGGTGGGCAGTCCTTCGCATCAGTCAGGGCGATACAGTGAATATCCTAAAGGGGGTGCTAAAACTCTGCTTTGCCTCTGCAGCGATAAAGCTGAACACCAGGGTTTAACAGCCAGGCTGAAAAAACAGCAATCCAAGATGTGTTGGAGGCCAAGGTGGTTGTTTAGTAGGTGCTACTTTGGTGTTCCTTAAACCCAAGCAATCAAGGAAATGGGGCAGCACCAACTCTTGGCTGCTAGGGAAATTCAGTTCTATGTAATATTTCTCAAAACCAGCTTATATGGTACCTGTATTGTTAAATTGGCCACAGAGACAACAGCACAGAATGACAGGTTTCTGCTCTATCCTAGAAACTCTTTGGCTACGAGATGGCAGAGTTTAAAGTGACCATCAAATTCGTGTGGAACTCTGAGACAGGAGAATTCCAGAAGCTTGTGGGAGACGAGGAGGAAGAAGATGAAGAGGAAGAAGACGATGACATCTGTGAGGACTAGCAGCAGTCCTTGTGTTTGGATGTTAGACAGATCTCTGTTTTAGAGATGAAAGAGGAGGATGTTTTCCTTGCCTGTTTGCAGGGAGAGGATGCGTGGCTAACTCAAATCTTGTTAAAAGATTATCTATGCTTTTTTAATATAAATGTATATAAAACTTCAGCTTGGTGTTGGTGCTGTATGAGTGCTGCTGGGATCCAAGGAAATCCCAAGACTCCTGTTTCATTAGGGTCCAGTTTAGCTCTGTAGACGGCTTCGGCCAGGTTTAGTTCTGGGTGCAGAGTTGAAGACTCTGGCAAATGCTTGTAGCAGAGATTTCCCTATATACACCAACTACTTGGTAATTCTTGTTTTGACATAACACATCTGATACTAGGTAAGGTTATCGGTTTGGGCTCATCTTCTGATAAGAGCTACTGCTGCCAGAGAAATACCAACCATGTTAAAGCACCACAATTAAGAGGCAGGGACTGGATTAGGAAAATGCTTTATTCTTTCACATAATTAAAGATTCCTTATTAACTGAAAGCAGCACTAGGACCCTCACCCAGTTACATTCTCTATTTTCTCCTATTAACTGCATCTTTAAATTACATCATGTGCTCTGTAAAGGCAAACTTCTAGGAGGGAAGACAGTATAAAGCATGGCCCAACGCACCGAGTGCTGAAGGGGTAGTGTAGGCACAGGCACATGAATCATACAAAGCTTCATCACTACGAGAAAAATCACAACCTGCCATGTCAATCAGTGGGGTGGCATGGGCAAGCACCTCTTGTGCTTCCAGAGACCTGTGCTTCACCCTCCTGCTGAGCCTCTCATGGCACCAACTTTCTTTTCCCTACCCCAGTCTAGCGGAAATAGTTGGGGCAGTCGTGCGCAGTCAGGTTCCAGGCTTTGTTAAAGGCCTCCACAACAGGCGGGAGCAGGGGCCCCTCTTCGCTGTACTCAAGGTTCTGCTCTAGCTGCTCCAAGCTGGACATCCCGATGATAACGGCGTCTCCCAGAGAACCCTTGTAAAGCAATTTGAGGGTAAGCAATTCCTCTTAGAAACTCAGCTCACCTCCCAAGCCATTTCAGGCCAAACCTTAAATGTTTCTGATAACGCAGTAACTCCAGGATGTTTACGCAATTGATGCGATAGAGTTAAACTCGCATGAACTCCAAGTTGCTATCTCCAAATTGTGCCTACCCCTCAAGGCTGCTAAATCCCACTTTATGGGGGTGGCAGGGGCTATTCTGGGGAATATGAACACTGACTTCCTAGTCAGTGAAAAGCCAAGTCATCTCTGCAAGGAAGCTGGCTGCTGGGGAAGCCAAGACTAAAGTAACTGGCACTTAAAATCTTCCAATCCTATGAACATAAGATTCTGTGGGGCAACAGCTGACTTGCCCCTACATCCTGATGGGCAGAGACTGCACAGCAATTTTCAGTTTGAATCACCATGAACCCACAGGATATTTAGATTAAAAGATAACTGTCCACAGGCACGTAGTAAACCACTGCGTGCTGCAATAGCTGCCCAATTCAGGTACTGCTGCATAGACTGCTTGGTTATGGCCAGGTCAAACTCTTACCTGCAGTTTGGAGTGATTGTACAGCCAACGCAAAGCAGCAGAAGTCAGGCTTGGTGGGTTGGAACCATAAGCATCTTTCAGAGCTTTTTCTACTAGGGCAATTCCTTCAAAATTGTGCTTCTTCCAGTACCTGCAAGAAGAGAAATCAGTGTTACTGCCCTTGTGAATCATAAATCTATATCCTAAACAAGTATGAAAGGCTTTTGGGAGCCTCGTACAGTTATCTGTAGCCCCCGAGGTCTTCCACAATCTACCCCTGCAAGTTGGGGAAGCTGAGCCTCAAAACCACTCTGAAAAGCTCAGTCATGTGCCACAATCCCAACCACATTCGGAAGAAGGAAACGAGGTGCTCAGTGCCGTTACCCCAATCCTGAACAAGGGCAGCATGAAGGCTGCCCTGCAGCAGCCCAGGAAGGACACAAGCCTGCATAGAATCACTGCACAAGATTTGGTCAGCTTTGCTTCCTCACAGCAGACTGTAAGGTTTTGATTTTTTGTTTTGTTTTTTTTGAAAATGTAGCCACTCCTGTCCCACCTCCCTGTTCTTCCAGGGGTACAAGACACACCTGTCCCTGTAGGCTTGAGCCCAGTCATTCCCAAAAAATCTTCCAGTGGGTTTGCGAGTGTCTTTATCCTCATACTTGTACTTTCCAGTCAGCAGCCCTCCTGCAAAGGGTCAGCAGCGTGTTTAGTGATGAGCTGGCTCTTCTACAGCCCCCATTCCACGTGTTTTTGTCTCAAAGTCTCCTTGACCAGCCAGGCATCCCTGACCCGGATGATGCCTTAACAAATTCCTGTGACCACATACCTATTTTTGTCTCTCCTTTCCAGTGGTCACACCCCTCCAGCCCACACCACCCCGCAGTACCCCTCCTTGCCCACCCCTCCCCATACCAGCCAGGGGATTGTAGGCGTAGAACCGCAGTCCGAAGTGTCTCAGGCAAGGGAACAGCTCAGCTTCCACCTGGCGAGTGGTTGCATTGTACATGCCCTGCACAAAGGTGAAGACAACAACCTCAAACACTAGCTCATGATAGCAGTGATGTGCACAGGATGGCTTCAGGCCTCCCAGCACGAATCCTGGCTGGTTAAGTCATGACTTAGATCTGCTTATCAGGTGGCACCCAGGTATCATTTAGCGGTGACACCAGGTCTGTCAGCCAGCAGCAACAGTTTATTTGCAGAGCAATGCACTTCTATCCCTCATTAGGCTTTTCTTCTCATTTTAATTTCTGCTCATAAACAAAACTGGGCATTTTGGGATCTGGACTTGCAGCAGATATGCAATCTGGGAAAATAATTTAACTTTTTACTCATTCCTGAAAAAAAAAAAAAAAATACATCTGCAGCAGCAAGATTCCTCCTCAAAAGTGCTATTCCCGTTAAATGGTGTGGGAGTGCCCCTTTCCATAGATCACAGCTTTATCAATCATGCACTAAAGGATCTCAAACAGCCTTTTCCCCACCCTTCCCAGACAATACTATCATCCAGGGGAGTGGCTTCAGGTCATACCAGTTCATTAGCTGCCTAGGAACAGACTTACAGGACTGCAAACAATAATGTAGAAATTATTTTAGTTTCACATCACACAACTCATTAACTCCAGAAAAAAAAAGTGCATACTCAGCTTTTTCTTGGAAGTGATCTCACTCAACTTGCTCTTCACTTGTGTCCTGAAAGGACTTGCCAGCCTAACTGCAGCAGCTTCCTTTTTGTGTTTATATCTGGCACACTGGGAGCCACTCTAAGACTTGGGGCTCCCAGCCCCTGCCTCATGGTGACCGACCATTGCTGTCTGCTGTTAAGACACACAGAACCACCTGTGCGTTGTTTTGGTCTGAAGCCTCAGATTCTTTCAGTTCAATTTGTCTCAGCCTCCACAAAAGATCTGCTGGACCATGGAAGGTCCACATCCCTCACCTGGTAGACAGTTGGCATCACCCAGTTGTTGTATTTGCAGATGGAGCAGATTTCTGCGACCTCCCACGCTGCATAGTTTGATAGTCCGAGTTCTTTAAACTTCCCCTGTAGAGAAAAGGAATAAAAGGATATTCAAAGCCAAGCTTTAAAAGTGTGTTTGTAAACAGTGCAAGGTATGTATGGTGAAAGGGACAGTCACTGAAATTTAGCCCAGAGTTCTCTGCTCATCCCTGTCCAGATCTTCCAGATGATTATGAATTATAAGACCTAACAAAAACATTTCCCCTATTTCACATTCCTTTTGAATTCACACTTCCAATTTCAGTGGCACTATTAGGTCAACACAGTTCAGGAATTCTTCACCCATTACCTGAACTCATCTGAACCTATTCTGTTAACACAGCTGAAAACAAAGTTCACAAGTTCTAACGGTTCCAAGCACGCCTGAGAACAAAGTGCACCACATGAACTAGGTGAATGTGCACGAGTGCCAGTTGTATGGCTTCTCCCACCTAGCGCTGTGCAAACCCCACGCTGCAGAGGAACGCAGCGAGCATCCCAATTTAAAACGTGGTGGGAGGGAATCAAGAGACAGTCCAGGACTGGACTTCTTCCCACTTTACTTCTTTGTGCAGCTCATTGCAGGCACGCAGAGTCTCCTCCACTGGGGTGCCGTGGTCAGGGGCGTGGAGGTAGAAGAGCTCCACGCTTGTCCTCTTCAGCCTCCGCAGAGACTCTTCCAGCTGCGATCTCACGCACTCGGGCTTCAGCGTGTTCCCTTCCCACGGGTTGGCCTTGGTGGCGACTTCCACTGGCAGAGAGAAAACGAGCAACGATGAGCAGGGGCTCTGCGGGAACGGAACAGGCTCGGGGCGCCCAGGGATGGCCCCTTTCCCCTCAGGGCCGGGGGTCGCGCCCTCACAGAATTTCTAGGTTGGAAGAGACCTCAAGATCATCGAGTCCAACCTCTGACCTACACTAACAGTCCCCACTAAACCATATCACTAAGCTCTACATCTAAACGTCTTTTAAAGACCTCCAGGGATAGTGACTCCACCACTTCCCTGGGCAGCCCATCCCAATGCCCAACAACCCTTTCAGTAAAGTTCTTCCTAATATCCAACCTAAAACTTCCCTGGCACAACTTCAGCCCATTCCCTCTCG
Source organism: Anas platyrhynchos (assembly GCF_047663525.1). Taxonomy (NCBI): domain Eukaryota; kingdom Metazoa; phylum Chordata; class Aves; order Anseriformes; family Anatidae; genus Anas; species Anas platyrhynchos. The sequence continues at coordinate 6,755,466 of NC_092608.1, read as the reverse complement.
TCCTGTCACCAGGCACGCACATGGGAAAACAGGCCAACCCCCACCTCGCTACAGCCTCCTTTAATGTACCTATAGAGAGCAATAAGGTCGCCCCTGAGCCTCCTCTTCTCTAGGCTGAACAAGCCCAGCTCCCTCAGCCGCTCCTCGTAGGACTTGTTCTCCAGGCCCCTCACCAGCTTCGTCGCCCTTCTCTGGACCCGCTCAAGCACCTCGATGTCCTTCTTGTAGCGAGGGGCCCAAAACTGAACACAGTACTCGAGGTGCGGCCTCACCAGAGCCGAGTACAGGGGGACGATCACCTCCCTAGCCCTGCTGGTCACACTGTTTCTGATACAAGCCAGGATGCTGTTGGCCTTCTTGGCCACCTGAGCACACTGCTGGCTCATATTCAGCCGACTGTCCACCATCACTCCCAGGTCCTTCTCTGCCTGGCAGCTCTCCAACCACTCAGCTCCCAGCCTGTAGCTCTGCTTGGGGTTATTGCGCCCCAGGTGCAGGACCCGGCACTTGGCCTTGTTGAACTTCATGCAGTTGACCTCAGCCCATGTCCAGCCCATCCAGATCCTCCTGCAGAGCCTTCCTACCCTCGAGCAGATCGACACACGCACCTAACTTGGTGTCATCTGCAAACTTACTGAGGGTGCACTCAATCCCCTCATACCATCGATTAAGATATTAAAGAGGACCAGCCCGAGCACCGAGCCCTGACCCCTTCCCCTCCGCCCCCTGCTCCCCCCTCACCGCCCTCTCCCTGCCCGTTACCCGAGTGCTCTCCGGCGGCCAGCAGCGAGCCCAGGATGCGCTCGGACTCGCCGCCCGCGTACATGTACGCGGTGTCCAGCAGGCGGTGGCCCCGCCGCACGAAGGCGTCCAGCAGCGGGGCGCTCCCCTCAGGAGCCACCCGCCGCCCCAGCTCCATGGCGCCCAGCACCACAGCGGGTCTCGCGCCTCTCGCCGCCATCGCTGCCTCTGGCACTGGGCAGGCGCGGGCAGGGGGAGCCTCCTTGTTGCTCGCTGCTCGCCCCGCCCGGGGAGGGGAGGGGAAAGGGAGGGGAAGGGGGAAGGCTGTGAGGCAGAGCCCGGCCTGCGCGGAAAGAAACTTTAAAATATTTATATAAAAAAACCGGGGTTTGGGGACGAAAGCGGCAGGTTTTCGCCAGGTGAGAGGTTTGGAAAGAACGGTAAACCTCCGGATAAAAACGGCAGAGCTTCCCCCTCAGAAAAGAAAGCAAACAAACAGCAAACTTCTAAAAAGGAGCAGATTTCTCCCAAAAAGCACCCTGCCGAAAAAAAAAAAGCAGCAGAGCGCCGCCAGCGAGCGAGGTAAAGCCGGTGCCGTGAGGGGGCGGGGGACGGCTTCTGCCTCGGGGGGACCCTGCCCTGAGGCACGGGCACCCCAAGGGAGGCTGTAGGGAGGCGGCACTGGGCTGTGCTCCCACCTGCCTGGCGACAGGACGAGGGGGAATGGGCTAAAGTTGTGCCAGGGGAGGTTTAGGTTGGATATTAGGAAGAACTTCTTTACCGAAAGGGTTGTTGGGTGTTGGGATGGGCTGCCCAGGGAAGTGGTTGAGTCACCATCCCTGGAGGTCTTTAAAAGAGGTTTAGATGTAGATCTCGGTGATATGGTTTAGTGGAGGACTGGTTAGTGTTAGGTCAGAGGTTGGGCTGGGTGATCTTGGAGGTCTCTTCCAACCTGGATGATTCTGTGATGCTGTGACCGGTTGGGGTGTCGATGCCAGCACAGCTCCCCTGGCTCCATCCCTCACCTCTCGCCCTGCGTCCCCTCAGGAGCACCCCTGCTGCCGCCTGCCATGGCCTCGTGGGGCAGAAACGGCTCTGATTGCCCCAACGGCTCCCGCTGGGTGCTCGAGGTGTTTGACGAGTGCGCCCAGGACGGCCGCGACATCGCCAGCGTGGTGCTGGGGCTGGTCTCCATCTGCTGCTTTGCCGCCGCGTCATTCCCGTGAGTACCATGAAATACCTTCAAAAGAACCAGATTTTCTGTCCCACTCAGAAACGCTGGGTTTCACACCCAGAGGGAGCAGCCCCAGAGCATGGGGTGGGTCCCAGGTGGTGTTGAAGTGGTTGGAGCTGACGGTTTGTGTCCCCTCTGCAGGCAGTTCTACCAAGCCTGCAAGACGGGCATCATGGACCGGGCCCTCTCCATATACTTCCTACTGGGATGGCTGGGTGGGGACCTCCTGAACCTCATCGGTTCCTTCTTGGCGAACCAGCTGCCCCTGCAGGTACCCTCCAACCTGCACATCTCTCCCTTTTCCCCAGGGATGTGATCTGGGGGAAGCTTTTCCCTGGGACCACCAGCTCACGCCTCTCCCCACAGGTCTACACGGCCGTGTACTACGTGCTGGCAGACCTGGTCATGCTGTCTCTGTACTGCTACTACAAAGCTAAGAACCAGGGCCGAGGATGTGAGTTTTGGCTGAAGCATGGTGGGATGGTGCTTACAGCTGCTTGGTTGCTGCTGCCTGGCTGAGGGAGGATGCGGGGGTAGAGGGACCCTGGAGAGGTGTATATCGTCTGTTAGATGCCCCTTGTTGATTGCTGGCTTTTGTCACAAATGACCTGCCACCCATGAAAGCCACCCGTTTATTTCTAAAGCAGCATTTTGCTGAGAACAAACAGTACTGGCACAGCTGTGCCCCCGGGCTGTGCTGGCCCTGCCAGCCATTGGGAAGGTGCATGGAGCATGGGTTGAAAATAAACCCCTCGTGAGTCGGGGGAGTGCAGAAAGCACCAGCAGTTACACGGTGACTGTGCTGGGGCTGAAAACCACAACCAGCTCTGCCAAACCACAGGAGAAAGGGCACCGTCCTCTGGCTGTGGTGGCACTGCCGGCTGTTTTGGGGTCCCAGCCCTTCTTGCAGGTAGTGACAGCCTTGGCAGGATGGAGAAGAACTTCTTCCCTGCTCAGAGGGAATAAAGGGGGGGAAGGGAACCTGAACAGGGCGCTGCAGGTCTTGTGAGGCTTAAATGGCAAGAGAACCCGATTTTTAGTGTGACAGCTTTCTGTGAACTACAAACAGGAATCCCTGGACATTATTTAACTTATTAAAGCAATTTATTAAACCAGTTGATGGAAAGCTCATCAACTATACAGTTATCTTAATGCTAGAGAACTTATTTACAGAATATTACGTAAAGACGGCCTGTCTTACCCCTGTCCCTTACCAGGGTGGGCGGCATGGTGGAGCCAGTTTGTGCAGGACAAGCAGCAGATTTAAGGATCTTAAAAACCTTTAAGACCTTTAAAAAGGGCTGGGTCTGGCAGGGAGTTGAACAAGCACTGCTGCGAGTTAAGAGTGTGAAAAGCTTCAAGACAGGGAGATGATTTCTAAAGAGTTCAGGGCTTTTTTAAAACTTGACCGTTCTGGGTCTACCGAGATAGGAGCAGTTTCCTCCCTGATAACTTACAAATTGCCCTTATCACTGTGCGATAAGAATCCCATGCGAGCTATTGTCTGGTACAGACTCTGCAGCCGCAGATGAAGATAGGAGAGCTTGGGTTTTTATTCCCCGGTGTTCATCTGAGGGTACCAGACCCTGCAGAAGGGCTGCCAGGGTGGAGGAGCCCGCCCTAAATGTTTTCTGCTTGCTTCCCTGCAGTCGTGGCTCCCATCAACGTGGCCTGCCTCTTCTGCCTCCTGGGAGCGGCCTCGACCGTCCCCTTGCTGGGCAGGGCCCCAGGCCTGGCCTCCGACTCCACAGCCTTCAGAGGGAGGTCTCTGCTCTCTGCTGGCCTGGAGGAGCCTGAGTCCAAGGTGAGCCAGTTCCTCAGGCCAGGAAGGCAGGAAGGGGAGCCCCCGAGGTCTGGGGGCCTCGCTCAGAGCCTGCTTTGCCTTGCAGCCTTTCACCAGGAGCGAGATCATCGGCTTCACCATCGGCTCTGTCTCCTCCGTGCTGTACCTCTGCTCCCGTCTCCCCCAGATCTACACCAATGTAAGCGAGGGCTGGGCAGGATGCAGCGAGCCCCAGGATCTCAGCCTGAGTTTAGTTTTTAGTTGGGGGTTTTTAGTTCCTCTTTGCTTGGCGTCTGCAGCTCCCCTGCCTCTCACCATGTCACAAGGGATTATCTTTCTGTATTTACGCTCTGCAGCATGATTAACTTCTCTCCCCTCCCTTGAACGCAGCAATACTTTCAACATGGTCTTTATTATTTTTTTTTCTTCATTTACAAGCAAAAGGGGAACTAAAAGGCAGTGCCTCAGCACCCTTCTTCTCTCTTCCCAGGGGAGGGTGATTAATGCCACTGCGGTGGGGAGATTTCGGAGCTGCACCCAAGCTCCTCTCCCCATCCCCATGTAACATGGCCTCTCCTTCCAGTACCAGAGGAAATCCACCGCTGGCGTCTCCTACTCCCTCTTCGCCCTGGTGATGCTGGGGAACTTGCTGTACGGTGCCAGCGTGCTGCTGAAGAACCCCGAGCCGGGGCAAAGTGAAGGAGACTATGTCCTGCACCACCTGCCCTGGCTCATCGGCAGCCTGGGCGTCCTCTCCCTGGACGTGGTCGTATCCTTTCTCCTCCCGTGGTTTTCTTCAGGATGGTGACACACGGCTTTTCCAGGATTGGGCAGAAGCGCGTGGTGGTGGTGCTTTTAGGCTGTCCTTTCCTCCCTTGTGTTCTGGTGACTAATTCAGCATTGCAACAGCAGAGTGCTTCAGACCAATTTGCAATTCAGCTCATCATCCCTTTACCCACATCAAGGCCTCCCGGTGCTTCCTCTTGTGGTGCAAACAGCTTTTTGGGGCTGGTCGTAGCTCCATGCATTCCTGTGATGAGCCTTAACGTCTTCCCAGATCTCTTTCCAGTTCCTTGCTTACCGCAGAGGGCAGACAGGTACAGGTGAAGAGAGAGATGCTCTTCTCGGCGGGCAGGGCAGCGGCTTGGACAGCTGACAAAGGAGCGCGGCCCAGCGCCAGAGCAGCAAGGTACTGGTGAGGAAGCTGGCCTTGAAGCGGGGCAAACCTGCCTCTCTATCCTGTCCTCTTCTCTGGGTGGCACTTGAGAGAAGAGGGTGCGAGCCAGCGAGTGATTTGTGCTGCTAAAACATGTATCCTGTAACACAGGTGGCACAGGATGCTGCTGAGAGACCTCATGCCACATAGATACCAATGATGCTACCGGGATAAACAGAAAAACTTTCAATACCTCAGCAGGTCACTCTTCCCTGCTCTGAGCTTCGCAGCTGACCTCAGTCACTTCTGCTTTCTGTACCTCAGCGGTGATGTGGAGCTTGCACGCTGCGGGCAGAAGCGATGACGAGAGCCAAAGGAGCTGCGGGGAGGGCACGGAGATGACTGACCCGCCACAGCTGCCAGCACCGCACGCCTCTGGGGGGTGGGTGGGTCTCACGTCCCTGCCCCTGAACTTCTGGAAGGCGGGGCAGTGACTGGAACCCATCTGGAACAAAGGGAAGGTGCAGGGCAACCAAAGTGTTTCGGTTCACACACAGGTATTTTAATTAGCATGGCTCTGATTTCTATAAACAAGTCCTTGCCCCACGTGCCTCCTTTGTTTTTATTGTGTTGGTTCATCTGTTAGTTCCTGCCTCCTAATTGTTCTCATTAGTTCTCTGAAATGCTTGGACTTTTCACCTTTCACCTCACCTACATTGTATTTGTATGGGCTTTTGGGGGAAGATGGTCCTTCCTCCTGACAGAGGCAAGATGAGAAGAGAGGCTGCAGTTACCTGGAGCCTTCACAGGGAGGCGGGGAGGAGGTGAAACATCGTGGACCTGGGAACTCTCCCTGGCTGCGTGCTTGGATGTGCAAAGTCATGCTGTGGGAGCAAGGCGGTGGCTGCAGGAAACCCAGTGACAAGGTGCTGCCTTTCCACTTGCCCCTGTCCCATAGCCACCAGGTGGCTGTCTCAGCCTGTGCTCAGCCAGGCACTCCAGCGTTACTGCAGGGCCTTTAAAGGAAAACTGGCACAGCTTGTCCCCCTAGAAATTAGCTCTTGTTTATTTCCCTTTCTTACAGCTCCAGTTTTCCTCATATCCAGCACTTCCCAGCTGCCTACCCGTGCAGCACCCCTGCTTTCTGCCTTTTTTTTTTTCGCTAATGTTTATCATTAACAAGCCCCGTGATGCTCATCCTTCCCTGTCCTCTCCGAGGAAGTCGCGCTCCTGCCCCCACCACACGCTCTTCCTGCCCCTGAGCCAGCCAAGCCACAGCTCCCAGTCTGCACAGTTCAGCATGGATCCTACATGAAATGGGAACTGAAACTACCAAAAGCCTTGCAGACTGCAACAGCATGTTGGTTAAAAACCAAAATGGCTTGTGCTTGGGGCTTACCTGTTTGTTCTCCGAAAGCAAAATGTTTTTCAGATTCCTCAACCTTTTTGGGCAGAGCAGGTGAGTTTTCTTGAATTTTCTCACTCCCTTCATTTGCAGTTTTCCCTTCTGAGCTTGCAGGAACTGGGGCTCTTTGCCTCTTCCCAGTTCTCCATCCAGCAGCATTTGCTCTGCCTTCTTTCTCTAGGAATTGCAAGGGAACAATTTGGGTTTGGCCAAGGCAACTTAAGGCAAACCATGAAGATGCACAGCTGTGTTAGATTTCAATACCCATTCATTACAGCTGAAGCCCCTGAGGCTTGGTTTTGGTAAAGGAAGATTTTTTTTTTCTTTTTTATATGCAGCTCACTTTTGCTAGCTCATGCCCTGAAGTTGGGAGACGGCACAGTTGTTTTCTTAGGAGGTGAATTTACCATGTTGACCAGGGCTAGGCTTGAGTTTGGCACATGTTCGTTGTAGAAACGAAGGGCTGTGTCTGCTGGTCCCCTGCTGGGCAACAGCCACGTGCTGGTTAGAGAAATTTGTCTTAAAGCCAGAAAAAAATGCTGCGTAAGGAGGTTAAAATAATACATATAAAAATTTAATTTGTTCCCAAAGTGCATCCAGAGCACAGGTAAATGTGGCATTGATTTACTGTTTTGGGGATGATGGGAGCAGGCAAACACAGCTCTGCATTTGGCAGCCTGAGTTTCTGTGCTGGCAACCATCCAGTTGGTGGTGTATGGAGATTCACAGTGCAGAGACCTGAAAGGCTTTGGTTGATGTTATCCCTCGGAGATTATAATGCAGCCGTGTTCTCAAAATACCCCCCCCACTTCCACATTTTGCGAAGAGGTGAGTGTTAAAAAAGGCATGGACATGAAACAACTTGTCCTAAAGTGGGTACGTAACGTGGTAGCAGGCTTGGGATTGCAGAAGCCAAGCTGAAGCTGGAGGTACCCAAGCCGTAAGGTTATGGTGCTGTGAGAACAGAGAGGAATAAACTACTGATGATGCGCTTGCGTCTCCCTGCAGCTCAAACTGGTTTGTGAAAAGGGCACAGCCCTGCACAGGGGCCATCAGGGTGTTTGGACCCGCACAAACCTCTATGCTTAATTCATCTGGGATCAGACGCTGCTTCATTTTTGGCTTGTGTGCAGAGATGGCTCTGGAGAAGGAAAACAAACTCCCCAAAAGCAGCACATGCATGTGCCTGCTGCAACTGGAAACAGCAGAGAACTGCACGTTTCCCCCACCCTGGGTTAGGATGCTATTTTTCAAGCTTCAAGAGTTCCCACAGGCTTATCTCCAACTTCAAAAAAACCTTCTCCGTACAGCAGAACCAAGAGGCAACAGCAGCAGGACCTCAACATGTGCTCCTCGGGGCTCCTGGCTTTGAGGCAAGCATCTGCGTGCTCCTTCCCTCGAGTCTGGCTCCCAGATGAGCCATAGCAGAGGCCCCAGGGAAATGATAAAGCACAGGTCCGTAATCACCTGCAGATGTCTGGATGCTAAAATAGGTCATATTAGGAAAGGAAAATTAGAGCAAGTTAATCAATATTAATGCCAACGGGCTCAACTTGCGTTCACAGGGGTTCAGCCAAAGGCTCCTTCCCGAGGTTGCGTACAGGTGCTCGTGTTCCCCACTCACCAGCACCATGATCAAAGCACACAGCCGAGCAGGCACCAAACCTGACACCATGCACGATGCCTGCCTCCAACCACAGGTTTTAGCAGAGGGGGTGGGCATGAGGTTCACGAATTACATAGAGACTATGCACAGAGGTAGCTTTTTGGGAATATCAGCAGATAGAACCTTTCACCTAAAATTGCCAAGCACTGCTGAAACTTGCCCCTCTGCCCACAGAAGTGCAAACAGGCACCCTCCCAAATTTTTCCACCACACACAAAGCCTCCCTAATCCTTCCCTAAATACATCTGTTCCATGTTTGCTGGATGCCTGCAGCGCCAGTCCCAGCACGCAATGGGATCCCAACTTCCACCCCAATCCCAGCACTGAGAAAGTTATGGCAAAAGTAACAGCTGCCCGCCGCTGCCTGTGCAAAGAGCAAATCCTGTGGTACAGCAAATCCTGCTTAGAACAAGCAAGTTTCAGCTGATATGTATGTGGGGGGGGAGCTTTATTTTCTTTCTATGGCTATACGCTGCAGCAGCTGTTTGGATAACTGATGAGTTCATCGCACGCCTTTGTTCTCCAGTACACGCCTACCTCCAGACAGCATGATTGCTTCCAGTTGTTACAAAGCAAAGAGTTCACAGCATTTCAGTTAGAGAACCCCACGTAATGCAGCAGGAGGGAAAGAGAAATAAGGAGGACACCAACTGCACACACTGCTTCCTGGGATTTTTTTTTTTTTAATTTTATTTTTATAATTATTTTTTATTTTTTAGTATGGAGGCTCAAGTATCAGATGTAGATTCAATTTAAGCTTTACAAAAAAAAATCAAAACAAAAACTCCTTTTGCATTCCATAAAAATTGACAGAAAAGCGCCTTGGAACCAGGCTATAGAAGAGCAGAACTCAGCAGGTCTCCTAATCAATGTCTCCTTGCAAATCTGGTTTAGTCAGTATAGTACAACACCAAGGAACACCCTCTCTTACCTCCCTCCCACCAGCCATGCCCTGTGCCCAGCCCCCAAACATACGTGGAATAGATTTTTTTTCCAGTTCTTCCTCTTTCACACACCACAGTATTTAATAAATTTTTGTTTTACATTTTTTACACCAATGTAACAAAAGGCAGGAGGGGTGGGGAGGAAAAGACAAACAATGATCTGTGTGTATGCATATAAATGGGGGAGGGTGGAAGAGAGAAAAAAATACATGGACTTCTACAGAAACATAGCCTAAGGTCTCAATAGTAAAATGGGGTGCAAAGTAGGCCTCAGAGACTGAAAAAGTTTGTACAGCTTTATTCATGGGGAGAAGATGGCGTTGCATGAATAGTATTGAATGCAAACTGTGACGTGACGTAACAGAAAAGGTCAGGGGAATGAGTTTTCTAAGAAAGGAATCTAACGAGTGCATGGCATGTCTTGTTAGCATGAAGAGTATTTTAACTTTGCTGCTTTCTCTTTAAAGCCTCCACCAGGTCGTTTTTAAGAGCTTCTTGTTTTGATTTGTCTGCAAAAGTCTGCACAGACCTGTGGGGAAGAAGTAAAAACACAAGTCAGAGGCAACGCATTCAAAAGGAGGTGTTTTTAACAGTTCTTCTGGCATGAGAGACAATAGCAGAAGCACCTCAACCCAGGCTTAGAGGGAATAAAACAACTCGCCTGTTTTAATACAGAAAACAGAAGGCAAAGTGAACACTTCAGTGATTATACCAAAGCAAAGTTAAGTCTAGCAAGGACTGCACCAAAAGAGACGTTTCCCCAGAAGTTTCACTCAGCCTCCAGTCACTGGAGGGAGATTCCTTGTTTTTTTTTTTTAATGTTACAGATTGGAAAAATCCCAGTATACCATCAGCAAAAGATGTTAGCGCTCTCACTCTCAGAAGGACCACGCCAGGAAGGTAGAGAAGTCCAGCCTCTACCAACGAATGGGAAAAGGGCCCAGCTGTCAGAGCTCCTGCGCTTTTTTGCAGACTGATCACCCAGGGTAGAGCTGCCACATCAAAATGTCTCTCCGGCATATTCACCAGTGAGAAAAGCACCCAGAGTTTCTTCTTGAATTTGCTTTTCCAATTGATACCTTACCTATAGTAATTAGCAAACCAAAGCAACCATAGGAGAACAGAGAAACTGTCAGCAAGATCACTGCAGGGCTTTCTTTTTGCTAAACGTTTGGTTATAGAGGAAAAAAAATAATTAAGTCAAAGTCATCTTGGCTCACTGCCCTGTCAGATAGCTGGGGAGGAACCTTGCTTTCCAATGATACAGTAAAAGGCTTCCAATATAAAGAAAAAAAACTTTTAAATATGATCATTAATAGAATAGTAATACTAGACTTTTCAGGAGTTGCTAACACAGAAGTGGTTAGATGTAGTTTGGGAGGACTTCTCCCCACATAAGCCATATTTCACACCCTCTTCTGTACTCAAAGCTACCTCATTTTGCCTGGATGCTGTCTCCAGTAAACAAGGCTGCTCTTTGTGTCAGTTATTTTCCTAACATTTTTATAACAGTATTTCCATTCTCTTGTCTCTGGAGACTTCCGCTGCTTTAATAAAAATATATACATTTTATATTTGCATTTGTCACAGGCTAAAGAAGTGGTTCTCAGCCACTATCAACAAACAGTGCATATTCCCCTTCGTCAGCTTAATGTGTTTAAGACAACATCTGTAACTCATTATGAATTGGAGTGGAAGGTTAAACTGGCTCAGGGTTAGTCACTGCTGTGCGTCCTAGACATTCAGAGCTCCAGAGCAAATGAGAGCATATGAACAAATCCCTTCAGAGGCTGTGCAGAGCACAAGCAAGTGGAAGCTAGAAATGTTTCAGCAGAGCTCGATTGGGCCTGGATTTTCAAGCTCCAAGAAAATTCAAGGTACACCAGGCAATAGGTGATGTGGGGGAAGCTCACGTTTTCTCAGAACTCTGAGAAGTACCACAGCCATAGATTATTCTTTTTTTCTCCCCAAACTGAGAGAGTTTCAAGACTTCATGTCTTTTTGCAAGGAGGAATTCAGGATTACAGAGAAGTTCTTCACTGAGGTGGTGTACTACTGCTGTAAAAAAAGTGATGGTGCACAAGGCACAGGGTCCCGGGGCTTATGGATAGAGCAAATCCAAGCTAACACCACTTTGGGTAAATGACCATGTGCTCCTTTCTTGCTCCCAAGCTAGAGTGTGAAGTGGTAAGTCCTGACACATTTCAGAGCGTGCTACTTCAAATGGAGTAAAGTAACATGTCAAGTCAAATGACAACGTTTAGTTGGCTCTATTAAGAAGTAACCCTTGGGTGAAACATGGATCAGATGTCATTTATCAGTCTGCAGGAGTTAGGGGTTAGTTCTGGCCTCAGTTATCATGCAGAGGTCTTGGCTGGGTGAGTCCTGGTTTAGTGCTGGTTGTCACACCTCACAGGCAGGGGGTACCTGGATTGGTTTAGTTATCAGGCTGGATGTAGATCTGGCGCTGGGTCAACACTTGAGAAAGTTCCCTCTGCAACTGCTTATACTTTTGGTTGTCAGGAATAGCATCAATAGATCTACAGAGAGCAGTTTGGAAACGAGGGAAGTAAACAGGGAAAAGAACAGTCAGAAGAACTATGTAACACAGAGCTGGTATTTTGGAAACCACTGGAAGCACACTTAGGAAGAATAAGTGTAAATACACAGTTAGAAGAAACAGGAAAAAGGCTAGAGGAAAAGCCAAAGCCAGATGCTGGATGTGTTACCGGTTCTGAGCAGGTCGTCTCCCCGATGCGCAAAATAACATAACTCAAACTGAGCAGTGGGGAGACATAGGAAATAGATTCAATTACCAAAACTTAAGGCAATGTTCACAAGGCAAAAAGACTGCATTACAGATTTCCTTTTAATGTTATTAAATGCTTCCTGTCAAAACCCCTGCACACCACAAATGAAAAGAGACCTGTTATGAAAGCTCAGATTTGGAAAAAAAAAAAAAAAAGAGCAGCTGCTTTGTCAAGATGCTGTCGACTCCGTCTGCCCATGCTGTTAAGAAGGCAGCACAGATATTTAATTAGCACCATTATTCTATCATCTGAAGGAGAGGTTACTGACTTACTGACTTTTTTTTTCATATTTCTGTACAAGACAGAACAGCAGTATGCTTAAGTGCTCCACTTGTTTATCCTACATTGTCCCACTGTGCAGGGGAGCTCTATCTGCAGTTTAAAATAAAATTATTTGGCATCACAGTTCTGTGCTTTTCTCTACAAGCAGAACTACCAGCTTGGGATTTCTATACAAAATTCCTGACCAGACATGAGCAGGGGTGGGAAGTACAGTAGTTTCCCTATAAAAAGGCACAGAGGGCTCATTCACTTAATCTACACTATATCTTGACCAGCAGTGCTTGAGGGAAAGATAGAATTTAAAACAAAGCCTAAGCACCACAAGCCATTAACGTCACAACTTAATTCTGGGACCAACTGGCTGTTTTTAAAAATATTAGAAAGAAGTCAGAATTTAAGTACAACTTTCAGAACTGTGAAAAATAAAACTCCTAATTAAAAATAATTCTGAAGTAGAAATGTTGCTAATTGGGCTATTTTCTGCCTGGTGAGGGAACAAAGGATTTAAACATCACTTCAAATTCCTGTAGTTACAAGGTCCCTAAACACCACACAACAAATAACGTTTCCACAGCACAGTGAGGTGAATAACTAGGGACGTGAAAAGATTTTGTGAAGGCAAGGGGAGTTCCAGCGACAAAGCAGACCACTGCTAAGCTGGGGCCAGTGCTGCAGGCACTACAGGGGAATGGCAGGGAGGCAAGGGGGTTCCAATGGTCAGCTAGAGAGCTCCTTACCTCAGCCCATTAACAATGTCCTTTGTTTTTCCAAAATAAATCTCATTCAGTGTACTTCTGATTTTGTTCTCCATGTCCTAGAGAAAAAGAAATGAGTCTTTAGTCATTGCAGCTGTTTTCAGGACAGTTGCATTTACTCTTTTTTATATCTTAAGTATTCATCCTGACATACAAGACTTGCCACAGCACGATTCATGCTGTAAATGAATTAATCCTCACAGCAGATAGTATGACCCTGGTCTTCAAGATAAAAAGCTGTAGCTCTATTCCTGTCCTCTCCTAATATTACTCTAGGCTACACACACGGGATGTATGTTCTGGACCACAAGAGGGCAGTTTCTGTCCACCTATTAACTTTTCTGCATTGATCTGCAGAAAAGGCAAGTGTGTTCCACCTCAGCTTTCCTCAATAATTTCCTGTCACTGAATAGGCTGCAAGTGGCAAGTCAGTCACTTAGCACAGCTGACAGAGCAACAGTTTTGTACTTATGGTTTCTCTGAATTTTTAAGCTGGCAACCAGTTCATTAAAACTGTTTTTCAAAACAGTTTAGAGAAAGATCTTCTGAATAAACAGCTTCTTTCTTTTCTCAGGTCGCTTTTAATCAGGCCAAAAACTTAGAAAAAAGGATCAAAAAAAAAAAAAAAAAAAGTATCTGCCTTTCTTTCATTTCCCAGTACCTTTAAAAATGTATTATTGTCTAATTCAGTTGAGAATTTCCTCCTCTCTTATCAAAGTGGCTCTGAGAATCAAAGAAATCCAAGCATCTTCATAGATGACAGTGTAATGACAGCAAACTAGTGCTACACCAAAACCTTTCTAATACAATCCCATCTTTCAGACTCACTGTGCTGAGCATACAGGACCAACAGGTTCCGTAAAACTGAGCACTAACAAAAGTAATTCCAGTGGATTTAATGAGCACTTGATACACACTGAACATCCAAGTTAAAGGGACAGTTCTGAAAAATACATCCAGACTTCAAATAATTCTGCCCCAAAATGACTGCAAAAACGAACAAGAGGGTTTGGTAGGCAGTTCTCAAGAAAGGCCCATTTGTTTCACAAGAACATCACAAAATTACAGAATTGCAGGGGTTGGAAGGGACCTCAAAGAAACCATCAGGTCCAAGCCCCCTGCCAAAGCAGGTTCCCTAGAGCAGGCTGCCCAGGTAGGCATCTGAATATCTCCAGAGAAGGAGACCCCACAGCCTCCCTGGGCAGCCTGTCCCAGTGCTCCGTCACCCTCACCGTGAAGAAGTTCTTTCGCATGTTGGTGCAGAACTGCCTGGGCTCCATTTTGTGGCCACTGCCCCTTGTCCTGTCCCCACAAACCACTGAAAAGAGGTTGGCCAAATCCCTCTGTCTCCCACACTTAAGATACTTGTAAAAATTAATCAGATCCCCTCTCAGTCTTCTCTTCTCAAATTACTTCTCAATTACTGCTGTATCGAGCAGTGCAGTGTAGCTTTTCTATATCTACAAACTGCTGGAAGACAATGCTAAGAGGAATGCTGAGCCATTAAACACTGAGCAACATTCACAGCATTAGACTTGGTACAATATAAATAATTCGTCAAGGCAAAAGTGAGCGTACAGCAGAGTTCTTTGGCATAGGACCAAATATGCAGGTGAGAACCTGCAGCAGGCTCAAGCTGCGATAGCTTCACAACACTTACCTCTACCAAGCGTCCAATATTGGCTATGTGTGGAGAGGAGTCGCTCACAGTCTCATCTTTCTCCATCTAGAAAGAAAAGAGACAGATCCACTGGTACGCTCTTGTTCATCTCCTGACGGCAGATGCACAACAGCTTTACTTGTCAAGAGAAGGAATAAAAGACACGAGCCTCAAAATCCTGGAGGAACTGTTCTTTCAGTGTGCAAACAGGCTGGTAACATGCTGAGAAATTCCTACAACTAGACAAAGCCTCACATGTTGGTAACAGGAACACAGTGTAATGAAAGCCATGAATCAAAGTAAAATCCTGTTGTAGCCCCCCCGATGTAGACAGGCACTACAAAATTGTCATTCCCTACCTACTAAGGGACTGCGGGAGATCTGTGGCAGTGCACGTGTACCAGGGCTAGCAGCACAGCACGTGGATACAAAAACAATGTTGTTGATGAGATGCACACGAGGATGGTGCTGTCAGTGTTAATGGCTGTGAGCTATCCCTGCAAAATCAGCTGTTTCTTTTCATCTTCATCTCAAATACTATCTCCAACCACACATGGGGCACATTCTCCATTTTCAGGATCTCCTGGCAAAAGACACCCTAGGCATTATTTGCACTCCAGTAGAGAAGGAAAGAACAGTCAAATGAAAAAAAATCACAACCACCTCAAAGACTGCTGATAATTTAACTTAATGAGAAATTTTAGTCTTTTTTTTTCCCCTTTTAGACCAAAAAGAGGAGTAGCTTATCACACATTTGTCTGCTGGGGGAAGGAAGTATTGAGTGTTAAGCATGGGGTGGGGGTGTAAAGCAGACTGCATGATGTAGAAGCAATTCAGAATTGGATCAAATTTAAATATACCATGATACCACACCCTTAGTACTGCCTCGACAGCAGACTGGTACCAAACTACGCAAGAGTTTTCATCACTAAGAGCAAAAATTGGAAGCTGGCACTGCAGAGTGCCATACTTTCCATATTTCATCTGCCTTTTACCCAACATAATGTTCATCTAGAGGCCATGGCTGTCTGTCCACGATCTATAAATTTCTGATGCTAGGAAAGAGACCATCTTTCCAAGTTCTTGAGATGAAAATTCTGGCTAAACACAGACAAGCTGTTGAGCAATGAACGTCAGTCCCAGGAACATCAACCAGCACAAGATGTGCTGAGATGGCACGAAAACAAAACTGGGAGAAAAATGTAGTGGGAAGAACAGTCTTCAAAGGGTTTTACTAATCCCTCTGAATTCTCTTATCCATCTGCTCGTATCCCTCCCTCAGGGTACAGTTTAAGTATCTGGACCAGCTACAGGTTTCTTCTAATACGCCAAGTCCCTAACAGGCTTGGGGAAGCATGTAATTTAGCTGGAACCCCAAAGGCAAAAGATAACCTAGAAGAGGGAGAGAAAAAGAGTAAGATTATTTTTTTTCCTTTAGGAATAGTCAGATTGTTTACACATAATGGAGACATGCTGCCGGGAGAATGGATCCAGTCGCAGTAGAGGGAGGACAGAAATCTGAACTATGTGCACATACACACAGGTTATGGTGAGTTTGGGAGCTATCAGCAAATTGACCGAATGTAGGGCAGCGGGGGAGCTGGCAGGGGGTCATTTACTTCCACAAGCTCCCCACTGCCTCTCCTCCACACCTGGCCATGCTAAGTTCACTGGTAAGAAACAGAATCTGAAAATAGAATTATTTTTGCAAAAAGTGTATTATTACATCTCCATAAAATCTGCTGCCAGAATGGAAACATTTTTATACGCTATAGAAGCCCAGATGTTATGAGACACTGCTTTAATGGAGTTCAGAGTCAGTAAGCAGCCATGTTATACAAACAGCAGAGTTGTTGGGATTTTTAAAGGTTCCTTCCGTTGGCCATTACTGTACGGTCCTAAGCAGAAAGCTTGTATCTGCTTAAATAAAGGGGTTAAATTGCTCGGAGGGGAAATTCCATTCTCTAAGTTAACGTTAACAAGCAGCTCCTCTTCCCACTGTCACTCCCCATCTGCTGTTGAGCTCAGCCAAAAACCCTAATGCTCCAGAATGAGCCAAGTCCAATCCACATGGCTCAGTCGCTCCTCTCCCATTCGAGAGAGACACTGCTTGGCTTCCTTGCCTCATTTCCCCAGCCATCTGCTACGAGTCTGACTCAGAGGGGAACTCACTCTTCGGGGTATGTTAAGCTCTCGGTGGCTGGCTGGTCACTTTGGATGTTCCCCGCACAGAACAGAGCAGCTGTTTGGGCTTTCTGTAAACGTTGCTTGGAGGAAGAGTTAATGAGAGAAATGTACGTTGGATAAACACTTCGGTTCCTCGTGGCAGTGTCTAAAAATACTAGAAAGATAAGAAGCAAATTCATCCACCGTGTCGCTCTGAAAAACTGACGACAACAACCACAGCTGCTCTGGCCGTAGAGCAATGTGAAAAATCTCCTTAATGAAACACAAACAGACCAACGTGAGCCAAAGGCTCCCAAGCCACAGGCAGTGGGCAGGCTGAAGTATCCAGGTGGAAAATATGTGGAATTATTTGGATATCAGTTAAGCAAAAATTGGCCTTTTTCTCCAACACTTATTTCAAACTCTAACCAGACAAATGAAGGTTGTGAGCTCTACATAGCTTGCGGTTTTATACAAATCAGCCAAGAACTAACCTCATTCTTTCATGGTCTTCAAGCATATTTATTCTAATCAATGGAACCAAAGATACCCCCTACCTTTCACCAAACTGCACATTCAAAACCATGAGCAGAAACGGTGATACTACGTCAGCTCTCCATGCCACTGGTCCCCACTTGCTCATTTCTTCTACCCTCTTTCTAAAACCAGCTATTAAATAAACTGAAACTCTAAGATCTATGTGCCACATGAAGCAGAAACATTTTCCTGGATGATTACTGCTCAGTGTATCTCCTTTTTCCTCCACGCCCCAAATACTCCTTGGCAATTGAAGAGACGATGCCTCCATGGGACTGGACAACAGCTGAGGGTGGGGATCAAGGATCATGACAGCTACAACCTGAAGATCCCTCTGGTGGAAACATGCTCCTCCAGCGCCCCGCTTACTGCTACAGCATCTGGAAGTCAGTGGGATAGGCCTTTACATGAAAGCTCAGCTTGATGAAAATATATGACTTGCCTAATTGCAGAGCACTAGCCTCAGAGGATTTACCTATTATGATAAACGGCAAAACGTCTCTTCTGGTGCTTTGTTGAGCAGTAATATATCACAGGGCACATCTTCCCAAACACAGGAAAAGCTCAGATTACAGCAGACCAGCCTTCATCCAAGCTCTGCAAAATGTTCCACCTTTGCTACGGAGTATTTCAAGCATGAAAATCAACACACATCTGTACTGCTTTAATCTGAAATCCCAGGCTTCATTTCCCCTACAACTTTATATCCTCCCCTTCCCACACCTCCAGATGTAAATAAACTATAGGTTTTGAGCCAACCTCTTCCTCAGCAAGCTGGCACTTCCTCACAATGCTCATCCTGGCTTCGGAAACACACAGGGGTTCTTTGTGCGCTACGAGATCTCAGAAAGGCACCTGTTAGTCTTGGTTTTTAAGGAGGGGGCTCTAGGAATCTGACCAGCAAAGTGCAGTTTTGACTATCTGCCAGGAAGCTGGAAGGCTGTATCTACTTTGCATAAAGTGAAACAGGACCATATGACTGCTCTTACTCTAAATAAAAATGCAGCCTAAGGAAACCACAAAGCTCAGCCAAAGCAGTACAGTGCCGTGGCAAATGAGTCATGCCAACATACACTACAAAGAGGACAGAACCTTAACGTCTGTCAGACAGAGAGAGAATCATCTGCCAGGCATCTGTCTTGAATCAGGAGGCGGGTGGGAGT
This sequence comes from Anas platyrhynchos, assembly GCF_047663525.1. Classification (NCBI taxonomy): domain Eukaryota; kingdom Metazoa; phylum Chordata; class Aves; order Anseriformes; family Anatidae; genus Anas; species Anas platyrhynchos. The sequence goes on along the minus strand of NC_092608.1, from coordinate 6,737,164 downwards.
TACCTGCAGCCACTGGAGAATGTGCAAGGGAACTGAAAAGCTGCTGGCGCTTCCCATTTCCCTGTAAGCATCGCTCCTTTTTGCAAACTGAAGGTAGAGCGCCCTATCCTCTCCTCTCAGATGTACAGCCCTTCAAATCTGCAGCCCTTCATTGACGCAGACAGCACAAAACACACTGATCACTCTTTCCCTATCCAAATTCCAGCCTCAGCCCTTGTATTTACTGAAGCCTGCCAGTATCGGATGTGCGCTGAGAGTTCCTTCCTCCATCCTGGCCTGCGGTGCTTCAGCTCCCAGCTCTCTTGAAAAGCATCCAGGCTTGTCTCCAGAACACTGACTGCCTGGAAGAGCACCCTTGTTTAGACAACTGTAAAAATAGAACATCTCTATCTCATTTTTCTTGCCTTTTTGGGGAGGACTATAGCAAGAGGAGGGCGCAAAATACAGCTTCAGCCTTCCAGTCGCATCAAAAATTTCTTCTCTAATGTCATTTGTAGTCAAAGTGGGATGGCTACAAACATAAATATAGACACAGTGTGTAACACCAGCACATATTGCTAAAGATAACTACAAAGTCTTCACCAGGCAAAAAAAAAAGTGTTCTCCCATACAAAAGGGCTCCTTCAATGTGATGTCCAATGTGAAGATGTCACTGAGGCTGTAATTCTCCCTAAGTTTTCAGAGAAATTGTGCTATAGATCCCACGTGCACACAGCTGGCTAAGAATCTCTCATCCTCTATATATAGAAGTTTGTACATACACATAAACCAATTATGAATGTATATAAATTAAGAAATTTATATCACAATATACATTTTTGAGTTGTGTGTGTACATATACACACATTTCTATATTTGATCAGGGAAGTATTTCAATTCCACATTTTAACCCAAACCAAAAATCCCAAACTCTGTTCAGAACGTGACGTTTCATTTCAATTAGTCCACACTGCAAGTGTCATAAATACCTTTACATAACTGAATGGATAAAGGAAAAGCCTTAAGTTCTCATTTGAAAACCACTAAGTCAAGTAAATTTAAAGCTACACGAAGGAGATTTTCAACTTCCTAAAACAGGTCAGCTCCTCACTCAGTTTCTCACGTCTCTTCTCTTTCCCTATTCTGCCTACTTAAAATGTAAAATGCTTGTACAGTTACTTTCCAATTATAAACAAAGACAAAGGGACAACAGTATAGATATCCCAGCTCCTACAGCACCACTTGAACAGCAGTGGGAAAACCACTGAGAAGCAGCAGTTTAGCAAATTGGAAGAGAGGCATCAGCTCTCACTGTATGACACTAAAGTAGACATAGGAGAGGGAAATGACTTTAAGTAATATCTACCCAGAACATATCCCATGGCCCCAAGCCAGGTGTAGGAACACTGAAATATATGGTGTCTTGGACAGGGAGAAAAAAAAAAAAAGGAGGTTATTCTTAGGAATTCAACATTTGGAATACCCTCATAGCAGGAGCCTTCTAAGAGGAGTTTGGGGATATTCTGGAAATGCAAAGACAAGTTTCTCCAAACTGTCTTGATAAAGGCAACAAAAATTAAAAACAAAAAAGAGGTATATTTGTGTCTGATGTGGGGCAACGATGTTTCAACAATAGGAAATGACAGCAGAGAATGTCTCGGGCTCTTTTAGATTCGGTTCTGCCACAGTACTGCGCTGTGCTGCCCGTTTACAGAACAAACAGGACTTGCACCAAGTGTAATCTGCAGACATTAGGAAGGGGAATTACTGAGCAAGCATTTTCATAAGAAGTTGCAAACGCTCCCCATAGCATTTCAGCGTGAGACATGCCCAGCTCTCTGTAGTTGCCAGAGGTGGTAAATCAGGAGGCATTCCATCAGCTGGTCCTTTGCGCCTGCTCCTGGCCGCTAAGTTCATCATTCCAGTCAACGCTTGAAAAGTAACCAATTTGCAGCTATGAGGCAAAACTGATTTCAAAGTAATGGCTCTCAACAGCCTTGCCTTTCCAAGCGTTGCAAGGTTCTCTGTGCCATCAGTTTATAAGCCAGGATATTACAAAGTTTGTGAACACTTCAAACGCTTCCACGGAAATATACGGACATCTGCTCTTCACATTTTAGGATCAAAGGTGGTCAAGTACCTTAAATGTTGAGTTTACCAAAAACATGAACAATTTACCACAGACAAAATTATTTCAAAATTATGCTTTGAACAGCAGATTACCAATATTGTCTAAGTTAAACAGTAACATGCCATTCAAGAGAGAACTAAAAGCTACTTTCAGTGCTTAAGTTCACTGCAGGCTGTATAAAAAGCCCATCAAAAAGTACAAACAAAACCTGCTGTCCCTAGGTAATGGGGCAAACTGATTTTACAGCACAAAAAGCAAAAGCCTGGCACTCAGGAGTTTAGTCCAGCTACAGCCAAATAAGCAGCTCAGGACAAAGAGCTCCTTTCCCCATAGCACACCTCAAGGCATGATGAAGATCTCGTTTTCTGTGCTGGATTCTGACGAAGCCTGTCCCGTTAAGCCTGCAAAGCAGAAAATCTCCAGCCCAAAGCTGAGTTTTAGATTTTAAGTTTCCTTTGTTTGTGCAGAAGCAGTGCATCATTACCCCAGTGGCTTCTTTATGGTTACTTACATTGGAAGCAGGCCCCTGCTTTAATGCATCACATATGAATTAAATGGTCTACTGTTAAAATGATGACAGAAGCATGAATCTCTCCACTAAAGCTAAGAGAGTGAAAGTCAAACTAAACAAGGCCCAGCACTTCAGGCCAAGGTGTACTGAGGACACCTATTCTCAACAGACTCTTGTTTTTTTTGGCAAAGCTCTCCCACACCATAAGGCCATGGCTCGAGTCAAGCCCTTGGCGTCCACTTCACAGCTATGATTTAAAGTCTTGGTAAGGCCTGTGATTAAATATTTGTCCGGGTCACCATAACTCGGGTGTAAGTACTGCAAATGTTTTAAAAGAGTACACAATGCTCAAAACTGTCTCCAGACGTCTTTTTCTCCCCTCCTGCTCTTGCAGCAGCCTCTTTTGTAAATCAACGTGGAAAGAAAAATCACCTAGGAGCAAGCTTCTGTGACTACAGTGCTAATCCAATTCAGTTCCTCTCTCTGCCATCACTGATCCTTTGTTCCCTCACCTGCCTCAAACCTGTACAAAACCATGGAGTGTTTAACAGCCTGCATTGTCCTTTGTATTGAAATCCAAGGTCTGCCCTGGGAAGTCTCATAAAGGAGTCTTAGCAACTGCCAATCTCTCTAGCCACTCACAACCATACACTACGCCTCCTGTCCCCCAGAGTTTATTACTCCTCGAGTCACTGACTTCCACAGTCCAGATCTTGAGCAACCCCAATTCATCAGCAGCATGCCATAAAGAGAAGGGACCCTTTGGGCAGGTGGCTGGGGCAGAAGCACCTTCAGCCAGTGAAGTCAGTCTCTGACAGGTGAGACCTGGCAGACCTAAGATAGGAGCACTGCCTGAACAGCCATCAGCGTGGCACCTTCCCTCTGAAAAATGGCTTTCTCAAGAAGAAGTCTAAGTAACTAGAACTGGCACTAAAAACAAATGACTAGAAGATATTTATTTATTTAAATCATTGTCCTGGTACAGCAGGATGAAAAATACTGAAGAAGGATACTAGAAGATACTTGAAGCCTAAGAACAGAAGAATCCTAAGGTCTATGCAAAATACAGGTCTGGCCTACCTTGCTTTTTAAAAAAAGAGATGCAATGTTTTTATAATCCTATTGGAATTTTCTAGTAATGAAGTGGACAAATCTTAAAGATAAAATGATCTGTCCAGGCAACACATGCAGAAGTATAAAAGTTTAGGAGTACCAATCACAAAACCAAGACTTAAAATAAAATCTGAGCTCCTACCAAATATTTTGTGTTTCTAATTGAAAGCTATTCTGCCATCAGGCAAAGCTGAAAGGGCTTCCTGGTAATCACACGACTGCAGATTAACTGCTTCACTGGACTGCATATGAAGCAGGAAAACAGATGTTTATACAACACCTCACAAAATAAACTTTTTGTTCCCAGCTGAGGCTACTGGATATATAAATAAGGCAAGGGGTTGTAGGGTATTCCAGTGCAATTTGCAGACCTACCTGTCTGGTAAGGCTCCCGCCAAGGTTCATGGTACCAGAACCAGTTTTATTAGTCTGCAACCACAGCATCACTGTGGAGGTCAGCTTGTAATGAGCAGTACGGCCGCTGGATTTCTCCTAGAAGTGGAAGGATAAGAAAAAGGAAAGACACAAAAGATTAAAACCCCTCCAAAAACTAAAAGGTGGCTGGCCCCAGAGACTGCATGTGCAACAGGAGAGATATATTTAAGTGCACATACAGAGCACAGTCTATTTCTGAAAGACAATTGCAAGCATGCACCTTTCTACAGTTTTCCAAAAGCAAATCTAGCTGGAGCAATTTAACCTCCCATTACCTTGTTTTTATTACCTAATTTGTGGTATTTATCTGTAGACCTTTACATTAAAAAAAAAAATAAAATCTCAGAATCACACACACAGAAAGTAACATACTTTCAATTCTTCTGGGATTCTTTTTGATTACAGCCCTGACTTATCTTTATCCAAATTGCTTCAGGGAATTTTCAAAAATTAACATGGAAAAGAAGTTTACAGCCCCTAACACAATATTGTATTGTTCAGTGGAACACCTGTGCTCGTTAACTGTCTGGAATTAACTGGGTTTTGTTTTCACTTAGGAATATCAGCTGCCCCAGAGGCTGTACCTGAACCTCCACCACGTGGATGGAATCCCAGCATCCCTTAATCTTCTTTGATCCATCTCCAGCTTTCTTAATGAGGATCACACCAGCAAAACCATGATCCAGATCCCAGAGGTAGACAGAGGAGACTCCACCTTCAAAATACCTGCAGGATGCAATCCAATAGGTATGTTAAAAGTAAACAACATCTAAATCAGAGTCTAATAATAATAATAATACAGAATCTCTATATCCTACCAAAGATTTTTAATGGTAAGACAGCACTCTCTCAATAGTTAGATACCTGGAAACACACCAGTTCATATCATCTTATAATACGCATTTTAATTACAAAAAAACTATGTTTCTGTAAAGGAGAATAAAAGTCTAGTGAGAAACAAAGCTAGCTATGCATTTCTACAGTACTTGAGCAAACAATTCCTCTTTAATTGCATTCCAATTAAATGTAACAGCTGGTGAAAACACAAGCTACAAAGTAGGCTGAGCGTAAGACTTTATTTTACAGTTGGTTTTCTTCCCCCCCCTTCTCTCCTGCTATTGGGCAAGGCTGGAAGTTCTTTACAACAAGGTCTGCTAATTAAGACAGAAGGGAGCAAGTAAGTAGCTTTATGCTGCTGTCTCAAGAGTTTGTGTGAAGCTGACTTACTGATTTATTCCAAGTGGAATTGAATCAAAACCCAAAGTTCTTAGAAGAGACGCTGTCTAGGTTCACATATTATTCCAGCCTCAGATACAGCAGATGACAGAAACCACCTAAATCTCAGGTTTCTGCTAGTACAAAGTACACTTTTAGAAAACTAACAAAACAATGACATCTGCAGAACTCAATTCCTTTACACACTACTGCCAAGCTCCTTACGTGCTAGATGAAAGACACTTTAAAATAATGGTAAATAACCCAAGGCTGTAGGAAGGGTGATGCACCAGAAACAAATTTGGTTTCTAGAAAAATGCAACTGTAACCTACCGCATTTAACAACCCTCTCCACTCTCAAGTTATCAAAGAGCCATAACGAGCATCACACAAGAGGGAACACTTGTCATGGCACACAACTCATAGATCTCATTGATGAACTCAATGCTGCACAGAACCACCACCTCTGGTGAAAGGTTAAGGAAAGGAGGAGAGGCAGCTTCGGCAAACACAGATGGATGACAAGAAATTTTAGTAGTCAGATGGGTTTTATTCTGACTATTCTGCAAGTATGTAAATAAAGAAGACAAAACACCTGGGAATTTCTTGTCTGAAGGCGAGCAAAAGCCCATCACGCAGAGAAACGAGGAGTTTCTGTGACAGACAGTTCCCAGGAGCCCTGCAGATTGAGCAGCTCCGTGTTCCTGCCCCTCGCTGGCACGAGTGGCAAATCACAAAGACGTGCAAGTGACTGCATGCTTCTCCTCAGCAAGAAAGGACAGAATCACTCATTGCCAACATGAAAAACTTGTTGAAACCTCCCATCTTCATGTTCCCCTCCTTTCTAAACATGATCCTGACAGTTATTAATGGCATGTAAGATTTCATTTATTGTGTGTTTTGGACTTTGTCTTAGCTTGAAGTGCTGCAGATTCAGCGACGCTAACGTATCCTTTTCCACAAGCCAGGAGAAAAGGTATCTGGAAGGTGTTGCAAATAGCTTATGTAGCTTTGAATGTTTTCTCTGCATTTACGGATGGGTCCGGTATATTTTTTTATTTTTATTTTTTTAAGGCAGAGAGTCCCTAGAACAACCTTGATTCTCCTCAATAGTGTGCATCCATGCTTATACCAAAATCAGTGCTGTCCCAAGGAGTGTATACGACTTCATATGAAGTCATCACACATTTTATTTTCAGTGGTTGCCTACTGCTAGTCACCAACAAGCTTAGACCAGGCATTTAGGAAACAACCATACACAGCACTGCCCTATGATATCTGTTAGGCAACCGAGAGCATGCCATCAAAGGAAAGCCCTTAGCTCCACAGGCATGCTAAAGCCAGACTTCCAGCAGGCAATTTAAACCTAACAAACCAACAAACACCATATCCCCTGGGGAATTCACAAATGGATTTTGTTTAATGCAGTTAACAGGAATTTCAGTCCCTCAGCAAAGCTGAGCTCCAACCTGACCGATGCTTCCTTTGACCAAAGAACAGTTTGATCAGTTTGACTCAAAGACCAGAGAACACAAAGCACTGTCCATTTCCAGAGAAAGTTTGCTTGAAGTATTCATATAAAAAATAAGTGATTTCATTCAAAAAGAACTGAGAAATCGCTGAGAATATTAGTGCGTACAGACAGTTTCCCCTATTACACACTTTATGAGCTTGCTATGAGCATGAAACATTAATTAAGACAGGGACTGAAACAAGGTTTTGGGAGATTTATTCTTACCTACTGTACTTTGATCCTAATGACATGAAACAGGAAAAAAATCATTTTTATGTGGTTCACCTTTATGAGATTTTACATAAAGGCTTTTGTGGGTATTTTAAGAATGTGCTAAAATGTTGTCTGAAACCACATAAAACCATCTGAAGAACCTCCTGCCAGAACTAACAGTGCACACATGGAAATGCTTTAACTTGCCTTTGTATATTTAATGAATCAAATATAGTATTAATATTGTTTTAAATACTAACATGCTATTTCAATAAAGTTGCTTTGACATAGTCAGATCCAGTATTTTGAGACTCCAACAACAATGCCAGTGATTGAACCATTATGAATCCAAGGCATGCCGGGATAAATATCAGCCAGAGCCTCCTCTGCGTTCCACCACTACATAATAATTCCAAAACATCACTCATTCTCCACAGGGAGAAAATATATAGAATAGGTCACAACATTAGATTTTACCTTTCCCCATGCAGCAACTAAAATGTACTGAAGTGGGATTTTCTGAAGACTATCTAATACCATGAAAGCCATGTTGGAAGAGGGGAACATTACTTGAAACTTGTTTTCTTCAAGAAAAATTTATTAGTAGTACAGGTTAATTGGCTGCTACACGAAGAAAAACTGGATGACAGACAAATTGTTAGGAATTTAAATCTAGACTCAAACTTGGCTTTGCAACAAATCCAGACTATCTCCAAGAAACCCCTTCACCACACATTAAAAATAAAAAAATCAGTCCTTACTAAAATCCGAGCACGAGAGAGAATCAGCTTGGAAAAAGTTCCTGGAAGGCATAAGCAGGTATCTTCTCTGTGATGGAAATGGATTTGCAAACCAGAGCACATACCCATCAGAACCAGAGGCAGTATTTGCAGCAGAACAATTTGAAAGCCCCCCACAGATCCTGGAGGGAACAGAATTTTATTTGACCCCCTGTTCTTGATACACGTTTTTGGTATGTTACCCTCCCATTTTTAAGTGGCACATCTCTGTCTTCTAAAGAGCTTGAGTTCTCTCCCAAGGTATCCAAGGCTCAACATAAGGCAATCATCACTTCTCAGATGGGCAAGAGACCCGATGTGGGAGGAAAACTGCAGTTCCTAATGGGGTACCTCAGAAACATCCCCAAAGGGTAAGCTGTTTGCAAAGGATGGAAATTCAAAGCAAAACTATCGGTCCTCTTCTGCATAAGAGCACAGAGCACAAGGGGGACAGTCCCTGCACTTACCTACAGGCTGAAGTTTATTAGAGGAACAACAAAAAACAGTCCCATGGTTGTCATGAGCCAGTCATGGCCCTTGACCAACACGCTAAAGGTTACGCTGCCAAACTACATCTGTCTGCTCCGAGGACAAAGTTCTTCCATCTCCGGTAAAACCAGCTTCTATAAAGCTGCCCAGGAAGTTGGTTGAGTGGCATATGGCCCAGCAAAATCACTCTTTCTCTCGGCAAAATTCAGAATTGCATTCCACTCAAAATCAATTCTAGTTTTAATGTCATGATCAAACACTTAAGTTTTATATCCGTTACTCATCAACCACAGAACTCCTGGAAAAAGCTGTTTTATACAAAAAATGTCACACTCAGGACTGACCTACTTTATGAACGCAAGAATAAAAGAAAATATTTAAGCTAAGAGTGATCCAAAGCTTTATGAAGTGTTTGAAGTTTAAGCGGGTGGAGAGACAGGATGGAAACTTGTTTAAGGAACTTGAGCTGTAACCAGGCTGAAACAGAAAAGACCGTGGCCAGAACAAAGCCATAACTTCAAGAGGGACCTATCAGGGGAGGAAATCCCCAGCTTCCAGCAGATACCTCAGTAAAGGAGGACAGATTAATCATTTTGTTTTACCGCTAAATAACAGATCAGAAAATACACCACAACCTTCCCAATAGCATTCTATTTCTCAGAAGCCTTACAAATGAATGTTGGACTGTGTGCTGAGAAAATAAGTTTCCACCACACAGCAATAAAAACAAGCTATGACTCTCAATTACACTCTAGAACCAAATCACTCATCCATAAAAACACTTGTGTATTTTCCAGTAAGGAACGGAGAGCCAAAGACAGTGGGTGGGTTTTTCTATCTGGCTTATGACTCTCGCAGCACACAAAACCCTGATGCCAAAGTACCCATACCTGGAATCTCAGAAGGACCACGAAGATCTTCAAAAGAGTTGCAGTATTTCAAATTGGCTCTTGCAAAGCAGCAAAATATATTTATATGTGTGTGTGTGTGTGTGTATAAATTCCCCCCTCAATGTTGCACAGATACCTTTTCCAGCTAGAGAAGTTCAGCACAGAAAGGGAAGCATCTCCATTTAGATCAATTTCTTCCAACAGACCTGTCTTAAAAAAAAATCTGCCCCAGAGGAAAATATTGAGCATTCACTCTACAGACGTTTTCACTACAGTGACAATGATCAAAGTCACAACCAGAGAAGCCAGTGTCTAACAGCAACCAGACACGTTACCTGAAAGATGAAGTGAGGAAGCTGACACTTCAACTATTATAAAAACAGACGATGCTAATGGCAAATGACTTGGTAACAATCCTCCCCCAGTCCTCCCCCTGTGCTTGCTTGTACCCCGTAATTTCAAACCAACACAAACATGAAGGAAACAGGAAATTTTAGCAACCCGCTCCCTACCAAGCCCAAAACATTGCTAAGGTGTTTATTCAAATCACCTGCAACCTCGTAGCTCAAAGAAAGGGGAAAAAAGTTGTTAGGACAACATCAAGAGATCAGAGTTGTCAGTAAATGACTTCACTGCCTGTGCCCAGCTTTCTAGTAATGAGGCTTGAGTGCCTGTTCTTTACTAAAAAGGGCAGGTTGGTACCAGCAACACACCAGGAATTAACTCTTCTCCCACTGAATACAGTGGATTTCAAATTCTTCTCTCTCCCCTTCTTTGGTCCCAGAAGCGTAACTGCATAATGCTTTAAGAATGTTACCTAAATACTTACAAGGAAGAAGGTAAAATGTTTGTGTATTCAGAGCAGCTGTTTTTCACCACCGTTTATGAACGCAGCCCAAAGTATGCCCACGGACTCTGTACAGGTATTTTACAGAAATTCTTTCCAGCATACACAGGTGCAAAAATCCCTGGAGCAAACATACCAATCTCGTTAGGTATGTGTAACTTCAATGCCAGTTGTACTTAAAAGCACACATCTGGACCGTGGTGGGATGACTCAAACTGTGAAGCAGAGTTGTGAAGTGTAGGAACTCTGCATGGAAGGAAAACAGTATCCAAACAATGGGATCCTGAAGGCTAAATATCTTCCAGAACCTCAGATTTTGTGTTTTCTGGTACCTCTCATTATTAAAACAAAACACAACGCTGTATTGCTCACTTTTTCCTTACCACCCAATTGCTCTTGGCAGATGGAACCTAATGACCAAATCCTTGGGAAGTCACCTCGAAACAGTTCCATTAGACAGCTAATAACGAAGACAATGGGTCACTTTGTAACACGGCCAAATGCGTAACGGGTTCATTACGCACGAGGAAGCACCAACTGCTACCAAGTCTCTCACTCACACCCATCCATTCGTCCAGCACGCTCTGCAGAGACAGCCCACAGCTCCATCAACCAACAGTCTGACACGTTTTAGATGCTGCCAGCTACAATTCAAATATGGGTAGGAGGGGAAAAGGCAGCAGCAGCAGCCTCGCGTGTCATGTACTACGCGTGCCAGAGTCTGCACAGGCTACAGATTTCGTGTGAGAGACTTCTTGCTTCAAATATGCATTTATCAGATATGCTGCAAGATGGCTAGGACTCGTTCTTACTCTAGTCTTCAAATTTCCATCATGAGAACACCATGCATTTGTGACAGAAGTTAATTTCTGAGTACAAACACAGACATGTATTATTAGAGAGAATCAGTTCAAAAATTCCAGATCACAGTAAACCGATACTTTAAAATCTAGTCCCGCTCCATTTTTGAAAGTATGTAAATCACCTCATTTTAGGGATTTAAAACCTTCAGAGAGCGGTGTTTCAGAATAATGCTGCATCATCAGCACTGGCCTCACAACCCGAGCTCGCTCTCTTCCAGCATTCAGATTTTATGTAATCACACAGAACCGTGGGAACCCAAGGGAAAACTCCTCTGCTAAAAATCGCAGATTCAGAAGATAAGAATGCAGTCTGTCCAGAAATGCTCCAAAATGAAGCACCCAAAGAAAATAAAATCAGATGAAGAGCGACTGATTTAGTTTTTACAGCATGACAGTTTATTTCATTTTTCCTCTTCTCTTCTAAATTCACTCTGTATAATGCCTAACAACTTCAATTTTGGAGCTGTTTTGAGTTTTAAGCTGGCTACGGGTGAGCTAAAGAAGGGACCCCAACACTGGTCTGTTTACACTTACGTCTAAACAATTTCCTTGGGAAAACATCATGGTTTTAATTTTAAAAGCACACGGACATTAAAGCAGCGAGCATCTTGGCAGTTTAGGTCTGTCTTATGAAACTTCATCTTGTACTTATCAGTCTAACCCGGAGGCAAGAATCACACAGATGACATAATCCTGATGTCACACCCTATTGTGCAAAAGCCTAGCCAGCAGTGAGATGGAAAGTCAGGTTTCCTTAGTGCTAGGATGCATAACAAATGCATCTGGATTCAATCTGCAGGGCCCTTGCTGTGAAAACCACAGTAACTATCATGCCCAAGAGAAAGCCATCACAAAGGGCTAGTAACCATTAATGAGGAACAGTGAGCTAATGGCAATAAAGTCACTTCAAAGCTTTCCATGGGTTTTTAGTTTAGGCAAACTAAGTTTACATCTAAACACAGACAGAATGCTTATATAAAGAGCTTGCAGCTGCCTAATCACTTTGTGAGCTGAAAGTTACACTGCGGGCTGCAGGGAGCGAAGCTCAGCGGCTGCTCCCCCATGTATAGCTACAGGCAGGAGCACTGGTAGTGTCTGCTAACCCCAAATCATTAATTACATCCCTTACATCTGGTCCTCTCTTTTTATTTACTTGGTGGGATAGGTGCGTGTTCTGTATACAAAATAAATCAAATTTGGTCAAACCGATAAATACAGCAATTGCTTCAAACATTCTCAGAAGCACAGAGTGTTTTCAAAATCAGAGAGGAATGAACTCCACTCAGAGGATCTCATGGTCTATCAGATCACATAAAAGGATGTATGATACCACGTAAAGGGGTACAGAAAGTCAGGGAAGAACACATGAGATGACAACTGTAGCAGCAATCTGAAAGATTTAAAGGTGGAGGGCGGCCCTAATACAGTTTTGCCATTGTTCCCTATGAAGTGAAGTAAAGAAAGGTTAACACCAGAGGCGGTTCATGCACAGAACCCAGAACAAACTAAGGCAAAAGGTAAGAACAGCTAAAAAGAGTAAAGCTATCCAGAGCTTCCAGGACATTTGAAGATACTCAGTGGCAGAGACAACATCAAAAAGTTCAGTGGTGAAGAGCCAGAGTGTAGCCAAAATGAGACATCCCTGACATTGAGCGAATCAAGGCTGTTCAATGAGATAAAACATCAATAAAAGTCACCCCTGAGCATTCTCAAAGTTAAAAGGCATGGGTGCCATCCTCAGCATTTCTAATACCTAAGAACATTAAAAACCCATCATAAATTCGAGTGACTAACTCCATTTCAGACAACTGCAATCCAAAATTCAGTAACGAGATGATTATACACAATGAAGACGTATTTTAGAGGTCAGTCCTCTCCCAGACCTCCTTCCACTCCTAGCAAATTCCTCATTCAGAGCCCTAATGTAAGTTGAAAACAGATCAACATCAAAACAAGGACAGAAGCAGAAGTTCAAGGCTTCATGACTTATTCTGTTGAAGGAACTCAAAGCCCTAATCAATAAAAATATTCTGAGAAGCAGAATGATTCTAAATGCATGTCAGGTTACTAAACTAGTCCGGAGTTGCCAAAACTCATCTTGTTTGTAGAGATATTCAGATCAGCAGCATCCTTCCCCAGGGAGGTCTATTTAATCACTTCAGAAATGATTTCTTCCAGACAACAAAGAGCGATTAGATTACTTAATTAAAGCACTGATTATCTCCAACCCAAAACAACAGAACACAGAATCTAAAATGAATAGATTTATCCAGACGCCCTGGTCCTCATTACGCTTTGATTTCAATCAATTGCACACACACGTCAAGAGAAGGGCAATAAATTACAACCATGTGTTTGAAGAAACTATCTTCACAATATTGAAGTGGAAAGCCAAAGCTCTAACTGAATGGTGTAAGATATTAGACTTCCATCTGGGAATAATAACTCACTGAACAAAAACATACCAGGGCATTAGCTTCAGGCAGTGTCTGAGTTAAACCTGGCAGCAGGAGATCAAACTTAAACAGTTGTTTTTCTGGGAAAGTGACATGCACTTTGGTAAAACAATAACTAAAAAATATGCTTGTTGTTTTGCACATATAATAGAGAGCCTAGTATTGGTGTTCTGCGACCCAAGGAGACATGAACATTCCTCCAGAAATAAAAGGTGGGCAAACCAGTGATGCTTAAAAAGCAGTTTACATTAAAACAGACCCTTACAGGAAATAACTTTGGAGGCACTGATGATTCCATGCTCCAGAAATTTTTTTCTCTTCAAGCTTTCATGATTTGAAACTATTTTATGGGATCCTACAAGACTTTTCCACTTGTTCTCACACTGTACTCATTCTGTGTGCCGGCCAATAAGCTTTTCGAGACACAACTCCAAAGAAAGACCAACCACCAGTGAACGAATCTGAATGGATTATTTCACACAAATTATTAACAAATGCATAACAGGCTGTTTCCCTCAAACCACCCACGCTAGCAGGTGTCATCCCCTTGGGAAATGGCAAATACATGCTGATGACTCACTAAATGTAGGTGGATACTTACCACACCTGATTACAAAGAAATCTAAAAAGGCATGGTATGTGGGCCAAATGGGACTGACAGAAGGAAAAAATGAAACTATTAAAATTTTACAAGAAGCCCAAAATGAACTCTGAGAGATATTATCACTTACTGCGCACAAAGGTAAAAAGGGAGATAAACCAAAGGAATCTTGGACCTCACGCTGGGCGCTGAGGGGAAAGAGCACACGTTCTCAAAAGTACTTATTTGTCTTTGGAAAATAAGCATCCTCCTCTTCTGCTCCCTGCTGGGATGACCAGTAAGAGATGCATTCTAAAGCTGGCGAGTGAAGCGAGCATCACACAGAGCATCTCAGAAAGAAGTGCTTACAAGGTATTAATTTAGGCCAGGGCAGGAAATGCTCCATCCCTTTATTTTTGTGGTTAGTATTTTGTCTCAAGGAAAAGCCTTGTACTTCTTTCACAATCACTTAGCTGTTTTCGATGCATTGAGAACTACAATCTAAAGCTGAAGTTTCAAACTCCCTCAGCACCCAGCTATAAGCTACCACTCAATGTAAGAAATCCAAGCGTACTGCAGGCAGGTTTTTGTTGTTGTTTTGTTTAAAATAAAAAATAATAATAAAAAAAAACTTTGCTTTCTTGTATACAGGTTCTTCTGGTGCAATCAGCAACAAATTGCCTGTGCAGCCTGAACTCACATCCACCCATGATCTTCCTCTTCTAGCCCTAGGAATCAATGACAAGGCCCCGCAGTGCAGTGTCCTGTGACTGGCTAGAGAACTGCAACCAAAAGATCTGTTTAGTCCAGCAAGGCTGAGAAACAAAGCCACAAACTGCTTTCAAAAACCTAGCAGAAATCCTCATTACAAGAACGACGCAGGAAATTCAAGCACCCTGGAGCCTGGTGTTCTCTGTGAATGACTGCTTACACAGGATTATTTTTGTATTAGCTGTTACCTCTCTACCATAAAACAGCAGAACTGAGGTTAGAGGTGTAGATCAAAACCATTCTCTACCCCATCCAGAAGGAGGCAGAAGAGCCTCTTAAGGGACTGCTGTATTAGACCTTGGTCCATCAAATCAGAGCCGCCTTTTCATCCTCTTAACCTGCAGTGAAATCTCAAAGTCTAAAAGTGCAACAACTGCTGCACTTAAACACACTATTATTTTTTTTATTTTTAATAAATACAGTACTTATAACGCAAAGTATTAATGTCACCTACAAGCATGCTGTCTGGAAACCCCATCCGAGTGCATAGAGACAATGAAAGTCACTACAGGACAATTCAAGAAACTTTTTTTTGCCTACAAAAACCTACAGAACCTGCCTCCGAAAATAACATCACTACTAGAAGGTGTGCCCCTGTTATAAACCCTCCCAAATAACAAAAATCATCATTTCCCCAGAATATACAGTATATACAGTATCAATATACAGTATCAAAGACTACCAGCACACTACACCCTCCCCATTTTATTTATTTATTTATTTTTAAATCCAGCAATATTTTTCAAACAAGCCTGAAATTTTTCACAATGCTGGAAAATCCCTGTTGTGACTGGGTCTGGAATCTGCAGTGACAGTGATAACGTTGTACTGGAACTGATGCATCACACGCTCCTTCCCCAGTGCTGCCAGCTGCCAAACCAGAAGGCCAGTGACACCTCTAGCAGCCAGCACTCAGACCTGCACAGTGGGTACACAGAATTAGTTCCTAGGTCTAGCAGACCATGGAAATTACATCACGGCAACTGCCACCGTGTTCTCACCTACAACCTACCCACACTTAAGACTCCCACAGGATTTCAGCAGCTGTTATGCCGGTCATTGTTACAGTCATTCCCAACCTGATATGTTGGCAAGACCAGAAAGCTGCAGTGTGAAAAGCTGGCAATTGTTAGCCCACCTCATTTTTTCCCCCCTCCAATCTCCAAGTGAAAATCAAGCTTTTGCTGTCAAAATACCAAATCCAATTGTCAAGGAAACTGCAGAGTCCAACTACAAAAACAAAGCATGTTTTTATCCAAATCTCTATTGTAGGTAAAGTACAAATCATTTCCAATTTCAAGCATGAGGAACCCTTCAAGTGGTCAGGTTAAGTTTCCCTAACTTTGCAAATTCTTTCCAAAAATACCACAATTTTTACACCACTCAGCAAAATGTAAGCCACCCTTCTCCTCTTTTTCTGACACATTTTTGAGAACGTTACATGCATCAAAGTGCACAGTGCTGACAGATGCTCTTATCTAGTCTGACTACCCTGCAAGTCACAACGCCTCAGTCACTTCTGGCTGATGCTACAAGAATGAAGTCTTTGTGAGAAATCCCTCCTGCAGCCCCTCTAACACACTGCCTACAAAACTTGGACTGGCAAACTGAAAGATGAAATTTGATAAGATCTCTCCTTTTACTTCCATACAATATATTAAGGCTACTATTGTACCACATGCTGAGCAGGGTCAGACAACTCACCCAAGTCTGAGAATAACCTGTACTGCACTTTCCTTTCTGTAAATTAAATTTCTTTAGAGCAGTTACCATATTCAGCTGTGACTTCATGGTCAATGATCACAGACGGATTCAAAAAGACAGCCTTGGTTCCCTAAACCTACTCATTTTTGTCTTGGTGAACAAAACACCCTACTGGTCTGGTCTGCACCTGAGGAGTAACTGCAAACCTCTTTGCTACATGTGCAAATCCCATTCTTTCAGTGAATTCAGATACCTGTAACAACTGTTGCTATATGACAAGTTAGGTAACTATAAAAATAACGCAAGAAAATAAGTAAAAAGTTGTTATCTGAAAGAGAAGTGTGAAGATTAGACGCCTAGAGAAGCTACGCGAAGTCACATCTTAAAAGAAGAAGAAAATTAGCAAGATTTTTTCTTTAACCTGCATTTGTTAGCATTAAAGTAGTATAAATTTCCAGTGACATGATGAACTACAGCTACGTTATCTCCAGTTGTGTACAACATGAAGAAGCAACAAAGGTTATTCACTTTTTCATAGTCATTAGGGATCTCTGATAAGAAAGCAAGCTATCAGTGGACAAAACAAAGTCTCTTTGGCTTTGCAACACATTCTTGCTTTTTAGACTTAGCGTTAAGATTTCATCCCACTGCTGCTGAAGAGACCACAAGCCATACACAAGGCAGCTGTGAATGCAATGCAAGACCAGCGCAGTCCCACCTTGCAGAAAAATTGTTGGCCTGACAAGTCACCTGGACATTTTGCTACTGCAGCCTTAAACAGACTCTGCCTAATTAATTTTTTCTCACACAACTTCTGTTAATTACTTCACTTTACACTTCTTTCATAAGACACAGCCTAAAACACAGCCACCAGAGAATCGCCTTTGCAGCAGAAGTAAGTGAATTGCCAAATTCCAGAACTAGGATTTGTAATCTTACAGAAAGATGGAACAACGTGCAAGTTGCTGCTATATATATTTATAGATGTTTTGAGAGTACAGTCCAGAGGGAATAGAAAAAGCAGATCGTTAAAGACTGAACTTAGTCAAGATCAAATAGAACACAGGTCATTTCAGGACAAAGATGCCATTAATTTATTCAAGAAGAGAGAGAGGGAGGGAGGCAGGAAAGCACTTCAGTTTCTGCCTTTAGCACCAGCTGACAAATTTTATCACATTTTCGTATCAAGAAACCAGTGGATATATTCCCCAACAGAAGATCAGCTGCTGCCTTCCCTTCTTCCTCAACTATATATTGGTATGCCACTCTCAGAGGCAGCTAGTGACCACATTTCAGACCAATATATTTGCAGGTATTGGGTGCCTGCTGAAGGAAACAAAGAAAGCAGAGGGCTCTGTATGGTAGAACTGACATACAAGTCTCTGTACTGGTCAAAGGCATTGTTGGCTTCCACCTCCAGCTTGCGCAGGCGAGCAGATGGCATGGCACCGTCTTCCAGGGGAGGATCGTACTTGTTACTCCATGGTGATCTGCCAAGGAGACGAGAAAAACAGAGAGAGTTAGACAACAGAGAAACAACAAAACGTCAGAAATTTGTGGGTCAGACCTGATCCACAGGAAGGGGACACTGACTCCTCAAACTTCGTAGTGTAACTAGGGACCACTCCCTCTCTTCGTGTTTCTACTGTATAAAAAAAAAAACAAACATGCTTGGGTTTTAATCTGTTCCTTCTTAAATATTCAAAGGTAAGGCCTCAGTTGTTACACATGAGATATTTAAAATTATTTTCATGCAAATACACACACTTTGCATAGTTTATTTGGGGTCTGATGATATATGAGCCAAACTTTGCTGTCTATAATTAAGGTCTGACTTCTCCACTAGTATGATTTAAAATAAACTCTTAACACAACATTAGGAAAACGTCTGACCAGTGTGAAGGATTTAACAGGGTTTGTAAAGCTGTAGTTTTTACTATACGATTTCTGCACGTGTGGAAGAGATTTTGTGCTCTTAATGAAAGATTTGGTATTAAAAGATTAATGGAACCCGTAGCCCATCTGCTTGAGACTTTTCTAATTCCCTTTTTGTAGACCTGCATTCTTTTCATTTTCCCTGTGCATAACCAACCTACATATAGCAGTGGTTTAAGAAAATGTACCCCTACCCTTTGCCTACTCACTTTTCATAAATAGTCCAGCCAACTAGCACTAGGTCTTAATGCAGTCCATACGTAAGGGCTCTTGCCTCTGTAGCCATTTGTTATTCATTTCTCAGAAAAGCATCTAGTTTTGACATGTTTAATGCAAAGCACAAAGAACAGGCTCCACTTCGCTCTGCCCTCATGCCTTCAAAGGACTTCAGCCCTCTCTGAACAAAAAGGTGAGACATCAGGAAAAGCTAAATTATGTCACAGCAAATCAGGGCAATGATTTTCAGGTGGCAGTTCCCATTTTAAAACAGTTGCTTAAAACTCAGTCACTTCGGAGAAGACAGCTGCAGTAATGTTCATTTACCTAACAGCTCTCTGAAATCTGGAAGAGAGCCAAACAAAAAAATCCCCCAAAATCCTATCCGCAGGGTTCCCAGAGGGCACTCCTACACCCACCAGGCAGCACACCCAAAACCAAGCCACGCTGGAGACGTTCAGGCAGACAGAGCACTGACCTTGCCAGCAAGTGCAGAGGCACACAACTATTCCCTCAGTACCGTTTATATGACGTGCTTGCTTTTTCTTTCTAAATTTTGAAGGGTAGATTAAAAATAAATAAATAAATCTGTTTTCTGTCAACTCAAAAAGACTGTGCTTCTCCATCACGTTCAAGGAAACGGGTGAGCAAAGAATCCCTGAAGAAGACATGGTGGAGATACTTGAGCTGCAAATAACAGATCTCTTTGCAGTCTTACAGAACGGGGCTTAGGGAAAGCCTAGCAGCGTTATTCTAGCTAGCAGACTGTGGCATTTTCAACCCATTACAGCTGGAGCCAGCAGCAACTTCACCTAAGAAAAAAAAAATTACAACACAACCCTGTAATTTTTTCTTTTTGTGGAAGAGTACTCACAACACATTTAAAAACTTACATGGAGACTATTTGAAGAAAGACAGATGGACAAGAGCACTTAAATTTCAAAAGTCAGACCTCTAATTCCCCTAAAAGAGAATGTTTTTTGTTTCAGCTAACAGGATTCAGTGTTGTTGGCACCAAATTCCCCATAAGGATTCCATTTAATGGAGTGATCAAACATACTTAGAATTGAAACGTATGGACAAAGGCAGAGACCTTGAAGTCTAATATCAAAAAATGAAAATGAGGTCTGCTTTCACAATGCAGATTCCACTGCATTTTGATATCCCCCACAAACCTTTTACTACAGCAGCACTTGCAGAAGTGCCTGCAAGACTACACACCGAAGGCTGCTCCCACAAGCAGCAGTGATGCTATGATGAGATGTGAAACTATTCATTTATGGAGATCCAAGAGAGACTCCAGATGTTCCTTTTAGACTGATCCTTGTTTGATGTGAAGAAAACCAAGTCTATCTAAACACGAGGAAGGAGAAAATTGTGAGGGGCTCAGCAATGAGGGTATTAATTTCCCTGAATGACGCCCCATGAAGCAGGTGGGATTATCACCAGAATGGCCAATCATCCCAGCCATTTTTTAAATTTGACTCCCAGTCCGATTATAAAGCCACTCAAAAAAAAGAAACCACCTACAAAGCTTGATTCCCAGTGAAAAAGTCTGACTATCTAGCTTCACCTTTCCTGCAGAAATTATATGAGGCTCAGTTGTCCACAAAATGCTTTGAAATCCTTAGATTAGTATAACAAGAAACGCAATTAGCAAACACTCTGATAAGAAAATTGAAGTTTAGTTTTAAACGCACAGTAATTGGAGATGTAGCATTTTACAGGCAGGGAATAGTATCCGAGTCCTCATCCACTGTGTGGTTCTGAAAATTTTTGTGGAAATACCAAAAGCTTTTAAAAGCACAGTAAACTCCTCCTAGATTCTGGCCTAATTGATTAAATTAGTGTAAGAGCCACTTCTCAGTAACAACTTCAGATTTTATGAGGTATGAATAACAGTGTCTGAACGCAGGCACAGAATAGGATTAACACATGTACATGTTCGCGTCACTTGCTTTTCAAAGGCTTTTGCGTTGTGTTGAAGGAAAGAATTTACTTTGTGAAACAGAGCTGAGGCCAATCAATTCCAGAAGGGAGAATCACTTCAATCCAGAACACTTGAACCAAAAACCTTAGAGAAAAAAGAATTCTTTAACGCCAACAACTGAATACATGAAAAAATAAAATACCTTTTCTGAAAACCCTGTAAATCCCACATTTTTCTGAGATTTAAAAAACACAACTCTTCTTGCTTCCTTTTAACTATTTAAGGATCTTCTTAGCAAAGAAAAGATTGAGCAAATTTCTTTAGGGTTACTTTTGTGCCTGCCTCTGAGAGGGCTGCCAAATGTGCTAATTAAACATGGGGTGGGCAGGGCAGGGAGCAAACGTTATTAGTTATTTAGTTATTGCAGCGTGTCACGGTTCTGTTTAACAAGTGCCTCTCCAATTCTTCTGAGCCTCTGGTGATAAATGCTCACATCAACAGTCTAAATGGGATTCAAGGAGACTGTTACAGACACACTGAAGCCTCAGGGAGAACACATCTCTTGAAGGACCCACAAGAAATACACTATCTGTGATGTGCTCCCTTCTTTGGCATCTGCCAGAAAGGATGTAGCTGCGTGCACACATCTTGTGGAGGCCAGGAGAAGCTACTACAACTCTTTCAGCTGAACAAGCTTTCAACGTCAGAATAGTGCCCTGCAGAACATGAGTGAACACTTCACCACAGAAATGTTCTTACTTCTTGGCCCACTGCAACAAAAGATATATTTAAACAAAAAATCCTCCTTGAGATTTACAGTCAGGCAAATCCAGATGCACTGTCAATCTTCACATCCATTAGCAGTCTCCTCCTACTACTTTTAGAGCAAAATCAATCTCAGTATGTTGTCTGCACCGATCATCTGCAGACAGATAGGCTTTTAGTTTAGGTAAGTACCTTTCCTGCAATTCAAAGTAATTAAAAACAATTTACTTATGAACCCTCATAACTTACCTGCTTCTGTAATGATGGCCTGAGCCAAAAAAAAAAAGTTAGAAGAAAGAAGTTAAATATTTTCTGGAATTTCACGTTGAAATAGAATATTTGTAACATTCTGGCCAAATGAAGGCAAGTCACTACAGCAAACCTGCACAAAGCAAAGCTAAATTTTGACTGCAGATCAGTTATGATTGCTAGCACCAAAAACATGAGCTGTTGCACCAAGCAGCAAAGAGCCTGAGATGCAACTCAACTGCAACCAGAAGAGTTGGAGTAGCTGAGCTGTTAACGCAGGACAGAAGATGAATGGGGTTCATTACTTCACATAGTGCCCTTCGTTAAGAGAAAAGACTAAAAGCCAGGTGATGCAATCACAAAGGTTTCTGGAATATAAGTTTTGTGATTCTTACTTAAATATTTGGAACTATGGCACTGTCACTACAGATGTTAAGAAAAGGCAGGTAATGCAAAGTGGGAAACAAATAGCTGTAAGTGTTGGCTGCTGAAATGTAATCATCCTATTGGGACGGGATGGAATAAAACCAAAAAAGAGAAACCACATTCAAAGCAGCTGCCAAAATACTGAACACTCATCATAGCATTACTCCACTATTACAGCCCTTTTAATTACATAAAGCTCGTGTTTTTCAAATATTGTCACTGCCTTTGTCTGTAGTCCTCAATATAAGCGAGCTGTTTTGTTAGAAAGATTCCTTTTCTTTGCTAAAAATATGGGGCCAAGATTATCACAGAGAACTAATGACAATTCACATCCAAAGTCAGACTCAATCCCTTGCAAAAGATGAGTGAAAGAACCTTTCCCAGCTGGCAAGTCCATGCTGCTTCGTTCAAAAAGATGATTTTGTTTAAACTCACTGCTTGCATCATCACTTCTCTGTTGTTACCCATTCCAAAGATTCTACATCCTTGCAAAAATAGGTGGTTTAACTTCGTATCAAGGCCACCACAGCCATTTCTTCTGAAGATCCAACTGTTTTTAATCCTCTAAAACATATCTACGCTACAGAAAGCCTAAGAGAAATCTGTTAGTGTCAGCCTTTTAACAAGATGATGGCATCACATTTTAGGCTTGAGTGAATGACTGCAAATCACAGTACAGAAACCACACAGAAGTGCCAAGTTTCTAGGATAAAACATATCTTGTTCCTGCAACAGACAGACAGGGACCTGCCTTGCAAAGGTCATCAGATTAGCAACCATACAGTCAGCATGTCTGAAACTACAGTCATCTGGAGATGATGTTTGTGTCTTTCTGTATCAGGGAGATATTAAGGACTACTTCCATTGCCACTGTCTTACTCAAGAGAACAGCATTTGAAACAGTTCAAGATTCATCACTGAGAAGAGTTTAATAGTGGTTTTTCTTATTATTTTTATTTTTTATTTTTTTTTAAGACTACAATATTCTGATATAAAAAGTAAGCCAGTTAGCTCCTTTCTTGGGATATGAACTCACCTATACGAGTCTCCATCTCTGTTGTAGTCACACAATAGATAGTCTTTTCCTACCACCTTATCCCGTGCAATCTTCAATGGCTGATCAACAGAGGAGAGGAGATCTTCACAGAGGCTTGGGACCTGATGGATTGGAGAAAAAACAGAGAGAGAAGAAAGGGTAATATATTAAAATTAGGAGAGCCTGGTATCCCTAAGAACAGATTTTGTTATTAATAGCTCACATCTGTCCCAAAGCCAGAAACCTTTAGAAAAAATAAAAGAAATAAGAAAAAAAACCCTGCACTTAAATTACAACACCGTCCTAGGCTCCCACCTCCAATAATTTCAGATTTAATTACCTAACCACTAGTGTGGTCCAGCACACTTAAATATATACAGCCTCAATGTTAGCTTCTTGCCAATGACATCTAGTAAAGTGATTGTTGAGGACTGATGAATAAAGGTAAATATTTATAATGGAGTGGAAACTAGGGAGCTGCTAAAAGAATATGCCATCCGTATGCTAGAGAGTATTTTTCACGAGCTCCCACTCTGGGTCGAGTTTAGAATAGTTTCCAGGCAGCTGGCCAAACATTACCACGTTGGCTAATAAAAATACATGTGTGCGCACGCGTGCACTCATGTAAAATCAAACATCTCCTACACAGGTAGCTTATAATGGATTCATAATCCCAGCTGTCTCCATGCACTTCAAGTGGAGAAAGACGGTAAATCTGCTTTTAACATGGCCGAGAAGCTTAGATGTACTGCAAAGAGACAAAATTACATTTTGCAGCCTGAGGCTAGCATGAAAGCAAGCCAAGCAAACAGAGCAAATTCCATCCCATGGTCACTTGTTCCGGAGCTGATGGTGGCCCTGGTATCAGTATCAATATTCCTAGGCTGTGGCTGAGCCAGGGGAGGAATTCCATCTCAGGGCATGTGCAGCACTGTTATCACCTGGGGGTTGACTGAACCATCCCAAAGCTGTTATTAAATAATTGGTGTATGGTGCGTTTCCCTCAAGAAAAGAGTTCCAGATTTCGCCCTGAAGGGAAAAGGACTAAAATAAAACATCCTTTCCCCGCAGAAAGTTGGGAACACAATGGAACAACTGCTAAGTTCTTGAATATGCTGGTGACAGCAACGAGTTAATACAGAAAACGGAAGAAATAACTGATGTGAAATCTCTTCTACATTTCATGCTACATTGTAGAGATGAAAACCTGATTGAAAACATCGAGACAAAAAGCAACCCAGGGTAAAATTAATCATTTAGTGATGAATTCACAACTCGTAAGAAATGAAAAGGGAAGAAAGAATGAAGAAAATATGGATATCTGCTTGCTGCTATTCAAGCCATTGATTCACTGACTGGTTGGTGCTATTTCAAAAGAAAAGAGCCTAAATGGAAAAAAATTAGGGGTACAACAGCTCCCAAAGGCATAAGCACAACCTATTTTAATGCGCTACAAGTATCATAACAGATCAAACCAGCTGAAACAAAAACCATAATGATCCCAAGTACAAGGAGGTTACATACAGAAGAAGGTATTAAGTCAAAGTAAGCAAAGACACATAAAACAAAGTAACCACAAAAGAAAAAAAAAAAAAGGCCAAAACAAGATGTGGCTAGCAAGAGACATAGCAGCTAACCCACATATCACCCCACAAACACACAGAGGGAAGCCAAGAAATGGTTGGTAAAGCTACTGACTGTGCTAAAAAATGATTTTTCCCCCCCTTTTTTTTTAAATTTGGTCACAATATAAATAATACACAATATAATGTGGCAACCAACAATAACACAAGAGCTCGGACTTCAATTCTTTAGAAGAGGGCAGTTATGTATTTACAGAAAGCCAAATGCTTCTCCTAGGAGTTCATTCTTTGATACTTGGCGACTTGGCTGAAGCAACCTCAAAACCATCACACAGCTGCTGAGTAAATAAAAGCAGGATGGAAGCAAGCAGCTTTTAGCAAAACCTTTACTTTTTCTGAAAACAGATGATCCTAATACTCCACGGAGCTGATACAAATCAGAAGTGGCATGGCACAAGCTAAGAGCAAAGATGCATCCCTGCTCACGAGTCCATCTGGTTCCACTTTGCCTCTTCCTTCAGTTCTCCACTGCCCATTAATTTCAGGCTGATTCTTCAGGGGCAGAGCAACATTAGATGTCTACTTCTATTTTAGACGCCCATGCAACAAGCCCCACAGACCTCACCGTTCAGAGCCGTGCTCAGGGCTGCTCCTCGGTGCAACCAGCTGAGCCCATCCTTCCTTGGCTGCTCCATGGGCCACCCACCCACCCTAGAAACAGGCTCCTCACTCCAACAGCCATTTACACGAGGAACAGTGATGAAAACATGATTTGGAGAAAAGTGGCTTTCTTCCCAGGCTCTGTTACTATTGCATTTCTTCCAGAGAAGCTCTAAGATGTGGTAAGAGAGCGCAAGAGGTTTTGCTGTACAATTCTTCAAACTCCAATATATACGCACAAAATGTTTCCAAAAGAAATCCCAAACACAAGTCTGAGTCAAACCCCCTGTGGAAAAGCTCCTTATATCCATCTGAACCAAAGACCCTTAAAAAAGCCCAACAAACAACAAAGTAAATACGTTCTGGCAATTCAAGAGCCAATTCAATGCAGTGTGCTACTGCCACAAGGCAAAAGCAAACCTATGCAAGTAATTTTCTGCTGGTACAACTTTCTGCGGGTACAAAATTAAGATATCACCTTAAGAGCCAGGATGAAGCCTATGAATGACACCACCACTCTCCTGGCTCAAAGAAATGCTTTATAACAGGGCCAAGGCTTGCTATGCAGGACAAATTTCCTTTGAATTGCAAAGCTTTCAAAATCTGAGGGATAAACTTTCAAGGAATCAAGGACCATCGGGAATTTCCTCATCCCCTCCTTCACTTTTAAGTTTTTTGTTTTGTTTTTTAATTAAAATTAATTTTCTCTAAAAATAGCACACGCCCACTAAAATCCTTCCCAATAAAAGATCCCTTGGGTGGAAAGGATGACAGAACACACAGCAGAGAGATTTTGGCTAAAGGACCACTGCAAAACATGCTATACATGGACACGGAGCCCTAAACCTCAGGTGGTTCCAAATCAGCGGATCCCAGGAATGCAGGTATCATCTGCAGCATCTTCACTTGCCAAAAACAGAACTTGGAATTAAGATGACCAACAAAACTACTAAGAAAAAACAAAAGCCAACTGCAAATTCCTATTTAAAGCTCTGATTAACCTCTACAGAACTCTAAATTTTCCATACCCCAGATTTAAAAAATAAAAAAATAAATTAACACTGTCAAACAAACCTGAGTTGTTATTGACTAGTGCTCAGAGATCACTAGGGTAGTTCTGACTGTGCTGTTATAGCTGCAGGCTTTTTTCCATATTTACAAACCCTGTCTCATTAACAAAGCAACATTAAGGGTTCATTATTCGAATCCTCAAAAAGTTCCTCCAGAGCTCCAGGCTATGCCATGCCTCAAGGTTTCCACAGATGCTGAGGGGGTTTCTGTATTGCTTAATGGGAACGCACAGTCTCTTACTGACCAGAAGGTCCCCACGACATGTTATGCCTTAAAAACAAGGCATTTCACTTTCATGTAGCAGTGATGAACTAAATTTCTCTTGGGGTGAGTTGGTAACAGAAGTGTTTATAAGCACAGCCTCTTTTTCAATTTCTACGAGCTGTGGCCAGTCTTCCAGCTGTAACAGCGAATGTGCTGCATCGTACACTTTTAGAGTATAATACTGTATTTCAATGCAGCATGGCAGTAAGATTCTTCAGCAGGTGGTCAGTCCTCTGTCAAGCCAGGAGTTGAACCCAACGATCTTTGCGGGTTCCTTCCTACCTGGGATTTTCCATCACATTGGCTGGAGCGAGGAGAAAACGAGCGTTTAGCACTCTACAGGACTTGAGGCAACATATTCTTTGCTCCTTCAGTTTCTTTCAGAATAAAATTGGGATGAAAATCTACTCATACCTTGGAAGTATTAGACAATTTCAACAGCGTTCATAAAAGAACAGAGGTATTGCAGCTGATGGAGCTACTCACATAATAACAGTTTTTGGGAAAAAAAGTCCAAGTGTGGCACAGGTACCCCAAGAAAATGATTTCTTTATCATTTATTACATCAACTTTCAACAGCTGCTGTACTTCCTTTCTAAGAAAGGATAGACAAGATTTTAAGAAAGGATTGACAAGATTTATGCAAACCGGTCTTCCTCTTCTTTGTTATAAAGCCACTTCCAAGGCAAATGCAGTAATCTGAACTTGGTCATTTGCAGCTTTAAAGACTCCAGCTACATAAAGCTATTTGTTTCCTTCAGAATTAATTTCTTTTGCCTTTTAAACATGCATTGATAAGGTATTTTGCACTGCCAGGCTAAACAAGCTGCTGCAATGCAAGCATCAAACAGTTGTTTTACATTATGCACGTGCCCTTCCTTAAATTCTTCCTCAAGTCAAGCACTGAACCTTCATTTAAATCACTGTTCAGACTCTTGTGGAATTCAGTTTATATTTAGCAAGAAGATATCCTTATCTTCCCATCCTAGTGAAGACAGTTCTGCTTAAGAGACCAGCCAGCCCACCAGCATGCTGAGTTTTCAGGCTGAAACACCAGATTAGCATTAACTTCTGGTATTATCTAGGTCTATGTTAACTGGAAAGCCAAAAGGCTCTTAGGTGTCTGAATAAGCACAGCTGTCTCTAACAGTCTTCATAAAAAGAACTGCGATTTAAAATTTAGAACTGCAAGAATTAACCCACTTCCCAGGCCAATCCCAAAATGCCAGAGCAGTGATTTTATTCCATTCATCACCACGCTATAAATAAGCATCGCTGTGATGAAAACATTGACTAGATGAGGATTGCTTTGTAAGCAAAGTGTGCGTTCCCAGCTTTATTTTGACACAAGTTTCTCCATTCTCAAAGCAGTGGAAGGTCAAATGCAGAATATAATTTTAACCTCGTATCTCTAGCTAAAGGCCATCGTTAATACAAATTGGTCCACAGTGTGCTCTGGACCCTAGCACACACATTTCCACAAATAAGCACTCCATCTATTAGAGTGCTTGTGTATATACTCAGAGCAAGACCACCCTCGCTGTAAATCAGTAAAGAAAAAGAGAGGACTCTGAGGAGGTCCAGACTCAGCTGTTCAGGCTGGACGGCAATAGCAGCATCATTCAGAAGCACATACCGTGCACCACGACACTGGTTGTGGGATTTATTTTTTCCAAGGAGATACACAATGAACACATAGTGATGAGGCAAGAAAAAGTGAATGAGTTAGGCTTGCTCTGCTGCATGTTGAACAAGGATTCTGTTGTCTTGTGTAACAGGATTCTCCATCAGAGCAAGCCAGGTATGTGGACAGTGTTTTAATTAAGTTGCCTGCTCTGCTATCAAGACAAATAATCACTTGTGCCATGCTCAAAACCGTGCATTTGCTGGCATAGCTAACCTAATAATCTTTCCTTCTTGACTCACTTTTCAGCAATGTTAATTCAGAGACCATTGTTTTGGTAATCTGTTTAAAACACCATTGAACTGGCCTCTAAAAAAGGTTAGAAAAAGTGAGCAGTAAAGGTAAATTGTTTAAACAGGCAAATGTGAGACTCTTCAGCCTCACATGCATTCTCCAGCTTAGCTTTGATTAGGCTGGCTGTTGGGTTCAATCTAATTCCCCACCATACATTCAGAAAAGTTCAGAGTCTGGCTCACTAGCTGTGCAACATGACTACACTAAAGGTATTATTTTTTTTTTCTCCCTACAGCCTTAACTGAAATAAATCACGTTTAAAATTGAAGCAGCAATATTGTTTGTGTTAGGGTCTGTGCTTTAAAAATGCGTGTTTTTCCACATTTATGTAGAGGTCAGGACACCCACAAGGAACCTCACACACTGCAGAACTATGCTAAGTGCATAAAAATTAAAAGGTGAAACGTTTTTCCTTAAGGTTTTAGGAGAAGCTTCAAAATATTAGCAATGCAGGCATTCAGAGCCATTTGTCCTTTGGAATGTGTGTCTATAACATGCAGGTATCTGAAAACACGTAACTTGATTAGTTTTTAAGTAAAAGCTGCAACCAAACTGAAAAATTAGTATCTTAATTGCATGTGAACTCTTAAGACTTCGCTTTTCCTTTACGGCAACTGACATCATTACGGTAGTAGACAAAAACATTGCCTGTGTTACCTGGGGAAGCCACCTGAATGCAAAGAACAGTCCGTACAAGTCATCAGTAGTTCCACAGAAGACTTGTTTTAGCACAAGACACCCCCCTCTCCCTCCTCCTTCAGCCTGGATTCCTCCCCTCTGGGCCAGCCTCTAATAAAATATTATAATTTTTCCGAGTCATTCCACAGCCCCAGATTTTCCTGTTCCTGCAGAACACAGACATGGCCTAACGGATGTTGTGGAAACTCTAGAAGGAAGCCTGGCTCCATTCATCTTGGACCTAAAACCACTAGTAAAGTCACTCCCACAAATCCACACGTTGCTAAACCTTAATTTGATCCATCAGATGTCCAAGGGCCATACATTCTTCATGCTTTGTTTATTAAATGACATTTAAATGTACTCTTGTGTCCAAGGCCGATGTAATTGATATTGGAAACAGCCCAGCTTTGAGTATTTGCACTGAATTCCAGCACTGCAAGAATTATCAAAATTGAAATGAAAAATCAATTAGCTTTTCTGGGAAGAGGCAAGCACAAGATTGCAAATCTGGACTTATCCAGTCAGTGATGTCATAGCAGAAACTTTATGTTAATTACAAACCTTTTCAATTCAGCTCAAGGAAGTGCATCTAAAGTCTCTGAAAGGTGACTACTGTTCATAAAACAGGATCCTTGGCATTCTTCCGGTGACTTGCTGGATAAAATAGGGCTTTTGCTGGATTCTGCATTATGGAGCTTACCGAGAAACAAAAGCTAGCCATCTGGCAGGCACAATGAGATGCCCCAGAGTTTGACTAGTGACCTGCAGGTGAAGGCTTCTGTATCTCATTACCAGTCACAAGTCCCATGAGTCGTCACAGCATATCAATATCTTGGGAAGTCTCGACTGCATGTGTCAGGAGTCCAGCTGGTGTTGCAGATATCCAGCAACAGCTACAGGAAAGGCACAGGCGCACTCTCCAGCTCTTTACCTTGAAGTTTCTATAGCCTGGCTTCCCCTGCCACCCCTCCCCACCCCAATCTTTGAAAGCTCTTAGATAGGTTTCTAATCAGGATTCGAGCTCATCGGGTGATCCCCTGACACACACACACACCCCCCAACACACTCTCCATTAGAAAGATTTGAACAGACATTTCAAGGGCTTGTAACACCAGCAGGAACCTGGAAGAAAAAAGACACAGTTCAGGCTTAAAAACAAAATGACTACACGAATACAGAGCCAGAAGTGAAATTGATTTTTACAATCTCACGCAGGAGGGGTTGCTAGCTCCATGCCAGCATCACACTGACCATTCACACACATCACGATCTCCAGTTACCATCAGGGTATCCAGAGGTAATCCTTTCTAGCTGGAAAAGCGCCTGCTTAAAGCCACTCACTGAATGGAAAGCTGGCTCACAACCACCGTAAGTTTCTTCAGAGCCAGACCCCCCTTTTCTTTAGCCAGTAATCCTTGCATTAGAAAACCAACTGGCTGCAGATAGCCTGGAGTCCATCACACCCATCAGCAAGCTCAGGAAGAGCAGCAGGTCAAAAACTCAGCTCTTACACCATGAGGCTGTCAACGTAGTTCTGCTTCCACTCTTTTCAAGTTTTCACAGGGTCTGAATTTTATTTATGTTTTGAAAACATCTTCTATCCTCACTAGCTGTTCAGCTAGCCATCTGCATTCAATTATTTTATCTTTCCCCTCAAAAGTGTATACTTCTTAGGCTTTTGGACTCGAGATACAAAGAACCCCAGCCACATTCTCATGTTCTTTATGGTCTGTGCAGCCATTTACTGAGGATAAATTCTCGAGCTTCATATATCTTCAGTTACCAAAAGGCACACAAGCAGATTTGAGGCTTGCCTGGAAGCACACTAGCTGTATGAAGCAAGCTCATGAATATTGTTCAAGTATTTCAGTCAGAAGGTTATACATGTGTAAATTCATTACTCTGGGACTTTTTAAAAAGTAACACATACTAAAATATCTAAGCATTCTGCTGTAATTAGAAACTCAAGCAGAGATGGTTACTTCCCAAATCTTTAATTACAAATTACCCTTGAAAAAACAACCAGTGAAGCTACTGATTGCTTTATCAATAAATAACTTTAGCCTTATTTCTTCCTTGGCAACAATAACTTGATTCTCTACTTCAAGGAGGCTTTCACATTTAACACTGAAGAAAAATGGGAATAAATTGAACATTATCTGAATACCGATCCTACTAGGAAGAAATGAAAGTCGTGGCTGCAAACAAGCCCCACTCTCCTGGTGAGTCTGCTTGTCCATTTCATGATCCAGCTTTGAAAGGACGATTCCCCATTCCCACTTCATGCCAGCCATCTGATTTTTCTGAGTCAGCGAGATTTTTCATTTCATTTATATGTGCACAGACAGGCAATCATCCAAATTAAACATTCAGCAGGAAATTCTTATTCACAGAGGAACCTGCTTCACTTTCACCAAGACCGAGGGCACATCAGCTTCCATATCCAAGCCAAAGCCATCAGAGCAACCCTGCCACAGACCCCTTGCTGCATGTGGCCCCTGAGCACAATAAATCCAGTGTCCATCCTCCACCCTTCCCAGAGATGCACCCCTCCAAGCCATACCAGTGAAGATGTCTTGAAAAGAGAAAGGCTTCAGGAAGGCGTGATCCCAGCTAACATTCACCTCCCCTGCCTTGTGCTTCCAAGGTGTCCTTGGCAGAGATCCTCCACAACAGCACTGCCTGGGAGCTGAGGAGGCTTCTCTTGAGGAGATAAAAACAGCTAAAAGGATATGAGGACCAACTTACTGCACAGCTGTCACCTTCAAGAAGGGAAACAGGAGGACAATTCTCCAAGATCATTCTGATCGTGCAGTATAAACCATTTGCCCACTCTACCAGCCTCCTTATTTCATGCCAGTCAGTGGGATTTGTGTCAGCAAAACCAAAGCCTTACTGTCAACTGATAAAAGAAGCATTTCCATGCAGAAAATCCCCTTAATATTCCCCTTTCAGCACGTGATGGAACACGTGGTTCACAATTGACTTCCGTAAGCACAGAACATCAACAGCAGCCAACTTCTGCTGGGGAACTTGAGGCAGTAAGGAAGAGAAACAGTGTTCATGATACAGATTTTAATTGTGGAGCAACGCTACAAGTGCTGTTGCTTGGGGTATCCTCACGATAGCTCCATCTCAGAGCAGTGCAATCCCTTGTAACGTTCCTCTCATGGAAAATGAATGACCCTCCAGACCTGGACAGGTACACACCCCGAGCCTTCTGCCAGCCCAGTTTACAGAGTTCTATAGAAAATTATTCTAATTTAAATTAGTTGTCCTTAAAAAGGCATGTGCCTACACTAAACGCTTTTTGTAGCGATTTCAAAGTCCTCCTGCACATTGACAGCCTCCAAGTAGCCTATTTACAAATAAGGACTAATTGGATTCCAAGCAGAGCCTTCCATGCCAAGGCACATTACCAGCACCGCACACAACTTCTTTCAGCCTGCACTTCTGGAGTCCTGTGATTGACAAGGTCTCTAATGAACTCTAATTGAGGACTCTGCAGTTGGAAAAAGCAACAACAGATGTGGTAAAAGGGCAACCCACAAACTGGTTTGCTAATGAAAGAAAAGTGCCTGGTCTGATGAGGGCCAATGACCCAAAAATTCTGCTCTTCTACCCACCCTTTTTACTTTTGTGTTCAAGTCCAGACCCTTTCCCTTGGTCAGCTCAACACTTGGGGGCAGTGATGTACAGCCCTGAGCATATTCCATCCATTCTTACTGGCACCAGGATGCTCTTTCATTAAAAAGCAGAGTTTAGACAGAGTAACAGGGACCTCAGACAGGGAACTCAGTACAGCAATCCTCCTCAGCAGCATTACAAACCTAGGAAGGTGTTAGTTTCTTCCTATATCAGTTTTGGAAACCTTTTTGCATATAAAGACACATTTAAGTCATCACCATTGTCTTCCAATGGACCTTAATCAGCACAAGAACAGCAAGTTACACATCAGCCTGCAGATCAGCTCCTATAGAAAGGCTGCAGAAAGCTGAGCTGCAAGCAGGCTTCAAGAAATAACCTACACTTTACACGGGGGGGGGAAAAAGACTCACGCCTCTGCTTCAAGTTTACTCCAGCATAGAAGTGTAATGAAGCAAGGAAACCAAGCACAAAGGAAGCAGAAGTCAGCGTGCCATCTTTTATAGTTCTATCACAAATTTAATGAACCTGCTCATGCTCATCATGCATTTGTAGCCTGGCCTTCAAGGAGGTTATTGTCTGGTAACAGTACAGCAAACAGAATAAAAACCATCAGCTGTAAAGGTTTAGATGAAACTTGCCAAAAAAAAGGTCAAAAAACTATTTGCTAGTCTGGCTCATGATGTTTTTGGAACTATTACAAGGTGGCAGTGCGTGTAATGCTCCTGTACAGAGTTCAGGCTTCTGTCTTGTGGAGGTCAGGCTGAGAGTGGGCTGCAGAAGAGGTCTACAGATGTCTCAACAATAAAGAAGCCGTACTGGATTTAACACGTTATTTCACCCCCGCCCCTGAGAAGGGACTGCAGGAACAAGAGTGGGAATCCCATGGACCCTCCTCTTAATGCACATGGTTCAAACCGGTCTGTTTCATGTTATGCTCCCAATATGAAAAAAATCCCAGTCAGTGTGATGCCGTTGTTAAGCATGTAGAGCACTAATGAGCACCATCCAAAAGTAATTCCAACATTGAGAGGGAACCAGCAATTTTCTGAGTCATTAGAAAAACCTCATACCAATTATACAGCCAAGCTTACCATAGCTCCCCACACCACTCATTGTTCTGGTCGGTCCTTAGAGTTGCTTAAACCCTGATATCCCTTCATTCCTCCAAATTCCATCAGAAAAATAGCCATGTCACACTAGATCATACCAAGGATTTACTTATTGTGTCCCACCTCAAGCAACAGCCACAAAAATGATGCCTTAGGTTGCCAAGAGTTTTGGTGGCACAGATGTAGCCAATTAGGAAATTGTTTCAAGTAAAAAATAATCCCTTTCCTGCAGGGAATAATTTCCTTCCTCACCCACAGAGCTTTCTTATCTATACCTTGGCTTGTGTAACCAAACGCAGTATTTAAATAGAGTTTGATAAATCTATGTCAGCCAGCTTTTTCACCATAGGACTCCTCCCAAGCTCACTAACACCAGCTTCAATTCCACTTCGTAACAGACCTCCTCAGCTCAACTTTTCCCCGGTAAGCAGCCACTCTTCTATGTATAACGATGATAAACAGTTTGGATACTATTTAAAGGGTTTAATTAAGAGGTACTAGTTCAAGTAGCTGCAGAACCATCAGGTTTTTAATGTCTCTGGGATAAGGTTCGCCACCATCATGCATAAAATTCAGACCTGCACAGAAAGGGGATGTAGTTGTCACAAGAAGGTAGGAAGAAAGGCTTAGTTCAAAGGCCTAACAGCTCTGTGCCAAACCAATGCACCACGTTTGGAAGCTTAGGTCAGAAAAGTGTTAAGCATAAGCCATGTATTTGGACTGCACAATGGAAACAAGTTTTCACAGCTCCCCATGAAGCAGGTTCTATAGAGATCACATCTGCATTTCAGTGATACTTTAAATTGCTCCAGAGGAAACTGTGCCACACTGTTTTCAGGGATGTTATTTGCTTTTGTAGGGAGAAAATTCATGTGACCAAAGCCCAATTACAGTTGAAGCTGGCCAGGTCTGTGAGAGACAATAAAAAGGGCTTTTTAAAGTATGTGAATAGAAAAAGGAGGACCAGAGAGACATAGGTCCGCTACTTGGTGGGGAAGGTCACCTCACAGACAAGGACATAGGTAAAGCCGTTAGTTTAATGCCTTCTTTGTCTCTGTCTCTTCAGCACTGATGATGGGCTTCAGGACCCCAGGTGCCCTGAGCTGGAGGACCACAACAGTGGGAAAGAAAACTCCCAACCAACCCTGAACATGCGCGGGTTTTGCTGCTCCACGTGGATCCATACAAATCCATGGGGCTTGATGGGATTCATCTCAGGGTGCTCAGAGAGATGGCTGATGTCAACATGGGACCACTCTCAATTATTTTTCAATTGTCTTGGGAATCTGGAGAGGTCTCAGTAGACTGGAAGCTGGCAAATGTGCCAATTTTCAAGAAGGGCGAAAAAGAAGACCCTGGTAATTAACGGGCCCATCAGTCTCACATCAGTGCCTGGTAAAATTATGGAGATTAACCTCAGAGTTATTGAAACACACCTGGGGGACAACACAGTCATAGGTGACAGCCAACAGGTTCCTGAGGGGTAGGTCCTGCTTAACAAATTGAATTTCCTGTTCTGGTAACAGCCATCGAGTCGACCAAAAGAAGCCAG
Organism: Anas platyrhynchos; assembly: GCF_047663525.1. Taxonomy (NCBI): domain Eukaryota; kingdom Metazoa; phylum Chordata; class Aves; order Anseriformes; family Anatidae; genus Anas; species Anas platyrhynchos. The sequence goes on along the minus strand of NC_092608.1, from coordinate 6,701,572 downwards.
TTAATGACCAAAAGAAGCCAGTTGATGTCATCTTTTTGGATTTCAGTAAAGCTTTCAATATGGTTTCTCATAGTACCCTACTGGACAAAATCTCCAGCACACAGATGGATAAAACCAACACGATGGGTGAACAATTGGCTGATGGGCAGGGCTCAAAGGGTTGTGGTAAATGGGGTTACATCATGCTGGCGGGCGGTCACCAGTGGAGTCCCCCAGGGCTCCATTTTAGGACTAGTTCTTTTCAATGTTTTCGTAAGTGGTTTGGATGTAGGACTTGAAGGTGTTTTGAGTAAGTTTGCTGATGATACAAAACTGGGAGGAGTTGCTGACTCTGTCGAGGGGGGAAAGGCAGAGAGATCTGGACATATTGCAGAGCTGGGCAATCACCAACCGCATGAAATTTAACAAAAGCAGGTGCCAGGTCCTGCACCTGGGATGGAGCAACCCTGGCTATATTTACGGACTGGGTGATGACACGCTGGGGAGCAGCCCCGCAGAGAGGGATCTGGGTGTTGTGGTTGACAGCAATTAGCCTATTATAAAACCAAAAACACATCACATCACAGAATATGTGACTAAATCAGATGCATCTGAAAAAGGATGCTTGTGCCCATTATAAATCTTAAGTTAATTTTCTTTACTACCAGTTTATGGAAGGGAAGTAAATGTTGCAGGGTCAAACAGAAAACAGGTAGCAGCACAACACAGCAGGCTGGGAGTTTTTAGGACACTCACTGAGCTGCAGAATACCTGGTAGGGCATAATTTATAGATAGATTGGGGCATTCTCCAGAAGCCCAGTGTTCTAGTCCTGAAATGTTCTGTCTCAGGAAGGTCTTTGAAGCACGTGCCATCGCACACCCGCTGCACCTGCAGCACAAGTCCTGTGTCAAGCTGCAGGCTGGCAGGTAGTTATCAGGAAACTCTACACACGTGTAAGGGCACGCAGCAAGTTTGTATAAACCTTTCCAGCTGCTTTAAACAACAGCCTCCAAGCTGTTGATGACTTCATCAAGAAAGCTGCTAATGACCCTTCATCCAAAAGGATGTCCACACACACACCGTAGTACCTGCTGGCTTGCCCGAAATAAACACGTAGATTCATGACATTGTTTGGGCAATTACTGCATTCTTCAACCTTGCTGAAACACGAGGAGAGAACCACAGATCACCATACCTTGGAGATGCTTTAGAAAATGTTCTTACATACCAGATCTTTGTCATGCCTAGGGCTCAGCCACCATTTGGTTGAAGCATCCGGTACTCACCAAGTCAATGAGGTCACTGAGATTCTTCTCTATCTGCTGCGGAGGCAGACGCCTCATCAAATCCAAGGCACAATCCAGCTGCTGGTCACTCTGGGGAAACAAGAACATCCCTTGGTCACGGTACATACAGACAAGCACATCACACTCACAGGCACAAGAACTGCAGTGCTCGTCAGCTCCTCTGATACGACAAACACAGCATCTATTTCTAATCAGGAATATGCTTTATATCAACACAAATAGACTTCAATGAAATTCAGTTCCATTTGATCGATGATTATTTATTTGGTATTGCAAAACCCGTTCTAAAGCACAGACATAAGGACACAGCTTAAGCTTGTGCCATGCTGTCAATTTAACACCATCCTGTTGATGGAAAGGAGTCCAGATCCCACCGAAAATTGCTTCCCACACTTGTGCAAGTGTTTAGCGAAATGTTTTTCCATGCTACATCAACAATAAACAGAGTTAGGGAACTGAAAGTTCCTTTTCCTGAAGCAGTTTTAGTACATCCTCATCTGTGTTGTGCCATTCAGCTGAAGGTAACCCGTACGCAAGGCAAATTCTGTTCGGACAGAGCTCTCTCCCCCTCCTTCAGCTTTACCAAAAAAAAAAAAAAAAAAAAAAAAGTGAAACAAGCAGACAAAGGTAAGATCCATTATTTCCTTCTCACTACACAACACAAACCAAAATCAGTCTGTATCTGAGAAATCCTCAGCTTTAAATATTTTGCGAAGTTGCAGCAATGTATCCCAATAGTATTTGTTGCAGCTGGCCTCACGTCCAATTCCACCCACAAAAAAAGCTTAAAATTAATTTCAGAGTTGTAAAACTTGCCACAGACATCATCACAGACACTTGATAAGCAGAACCATGTTCTTGACATAACCTTTAGCTCTCCTTCTCACTAAGGCATGTCAGAGACACTTTCCCACAAACTTGTGCCCCCAAATCTGCATGTTGCTTTGACCAACACGTCATCATCCAGCTGAGGCACAGCGAGCTTGTTTTCACCACTTCTTCCTCTCATTTTACTTCTCTATTTCTAGCTACCTGTACACAATGAGCTTAAATTTAATTTCCTATCTTCAGCCAAGCTCTAAAAGTTGTATTTAAGAAAGACTTCACAAATACAGCAGTTATGTGATCGCTTTATTCAAGTAGCATCCCCCACACCAGCGAGCAGCAGGGGGAAGTTGAGCATCCTGCAATGAATCTGTACCCCAGCAATGAGGAAAGGAGGGATTTCTCAGTTTAGCAGCCATCCATTACAAAAACAGTTCCAAAAAGGCACTGCCCATTCACTATCAAAAGATAAATATTTTACAGACAGCGACTCAGACAGCTGGGTTGGAAGAGCTGGTGTTTATTTCTCATCCAGTTTAAGTTTTAGGACATCCTGTTTGGAAAAAGCTCCGGCTCTGCAGACATTTAGGCATTGACTCATCTGCCCGCAACAGTCTCCTGGATGTTGAAGCCTCTGACCTGAAAAGCAGAAGGCACTGATGCCAGGAACAGAAGCTGTGGCAGTCACCTGCTGCGATTGAAGCAACGATGCTCAAGTCACACAAATTCAGCCCCCACACTCTTTAAACTTTTGGGTGATGCGACACGCAAATTCTTGGCCAAAACAAGCCCGAAGCTAACTCATCTTGAAAAACGACCACAGATCAATTGACGAATTGACCATCATTCATGGGAAAAAGGGACGGCTGGGTTTTTCAACACCTTTTCCTTATCTCTGTTAGATGGTCAGTGACTGGAGGTTACCAGGAAGGGGCTGGAGCCTCCCCAGGCACCACCATCGAGCGAGGCTCCAAGCTCTGGGCAGTTCGATTTTCTCTGCGCTAGGATCCGCGTAGTTAGCGGGGTCAGAAATAGGAAGCCACTCCACATACTGTTCACGAGTGCAGTCACAAATGATTTCCTCTCTCTTTCCACACAGTAAACAGTCCTCTTCCCAGGAGGGGCCTAATATTTAAGATCAGATGAAGATGAAACATCAATCCAGGCTTGAGTAGAGGCGTAACCTACAGGCATAATTAGAAACTCATGGGAGAAAGCTCCCCAGCAACAGCAACATCCTTCTTTTCTTCAAACAGAGGGAAGGGAAAACTCACTATTTTCTATTAACCTTTTAGTCCCCAGGTAAAGCTGTGATTTAGATGGGCTATGACTGCCCAGCTCCAGCAGCCAAGCCCTGGCAGGGGACCTTTCATGCCACGTATTGTCTTTACCTCCTGCTATCTCGTACATCAAGGAAGGAAAGCTGGCACATGGTTGCAAGGTCACACCCCACACTTGGGGACCGTGGGAACACTTATGGAGGTGCTCCATCCTCCTCTGCCAGCTGGGGTTGTTTGATAGACAAAAAAACTAGGGAAAAATGATGTTAAAAACTACCATTAACCCAGAGTTGGTGTTTAATAGCATGGTAATTTTGAAATAAACTATCTGAATGAAGGACTGTCTTCTGCATTTGCAGCATTTTATGGATTAACCAAAAGAATTTGGACTGACCATCCTTACAATGGTACATTCAGTAACAGCTATAGGAAGACATAAGCAGGACTGTTTAAGGCACGGATTCTTAGAGGTTCAGCCATCGCTGGCATAAATGCCTGTGTGCAACCAAAAAACACACCACGAAATAGCCAAGCACATACCAACAGTTTTTGCATTTTTCTGGTATCAATGAGGTAAGAGCACAGCTGAGCACCAGGACTCTCCAGTTTTCTTGCAGAGCATTTAAATGGCTTGCCAGCAGACCTCTTAAAGGACAGAAATAAAGGCAGGTTCTGCTCTATTTCTGTGCTTACACAGTCACTTCGAGCCAGCATAAATCCACGCTGGCACTACCAGGAAGGTAACACAAAGCACACACGACAGGGCACAGCGCTGCCTTTCGGTACTGGATATATTTGTTATGTTCAATTTAACCAAACAGGTAAATGTTCCCCTTCGTAGTTTTTGCTCCTTGTTCATTCAGTGTAGGTGAAGTAAGGTTTTTAAAAACCAGGCCTGTGGTTGCATATACCCTTTGGTTTCAACCTCGGTCCCAGCTGGAGTATCCAAAGTAGCTGTGGATATTTAAGGGGAATCACAAAGATAGAGGAATCACATCTAAGGCGTCAAATCCAGCCTTGTATTTACAAAGGGAAGAACACTCCCAGGAATGTATTTTTCCTGCAATTTTGACAGTGGCATGTTATTAGAGGCACTTGGAAATCCCACAAAGCCCTTACACAAGCTGTGCAAGAGGAAGGAGTTCTTGGGAAACTCAGGATGTCCTCACTGCCTCCACCTCACTGCCATCCACCTAGCCCACTCGTCTCTACACTGCAACTTCACCTTTTCTGGGTGTGCGTTTGCTGAATTCTCACAGTAAATTGCATCCTAAAGACGTGGTTTCCTCACAGATCTCCAGACAAAACACGCTACACAACTCTTGCCTTTGGACACGGAGAAGCTTACAGCCCCCTGCTCGCTGGGAAGGTGATTAGACAGCCCGTCTCTCAGGCTGGACCGCTCTTGGAGCCAAGCTCTTTGAGGCTGCAGGACTTAATGAGCTTAGCGTTTACGTGATACGAGGACGTTTTCCACCATTCCTCCGTTTCATCCAGCACAGAGCTCCTGTGGAGGAGTAGGGAGTTCAGACAGAAATTCTAAATGAAGTTTTATTACAGCTCAAGTCACTGAAGGATTTAAGAGATCACAGGAATCTCAAAGACTGAAAATATTAGCTTAGATGAAAGCTCCTTAATACATTTCCTCTAAGATATTTGGCTATCTCCAATCTCCACTTAAGCATCTGCTATAGCTTTCCCATGATACTACTGCAGGGCAAAATGTTATAAATCCGTCTCTAGAAGTAGTTGTGTTTGTTCAGCTTCCTTTGCCTGCATCCTGCTCTTCCCTTCAGTCTTTTGCAAACACGTTAAGCACAGCAAAGTCAGAAACCCTCTCAAATGGCCCCAGGTCTCTGGTCATTTCAGCACTCTGCACTGAGGCTCAAATCAAAACAGACAACATAAAAAACATTTATTATACAAGTGCACTAAGTATACAGTTGCACAAAGGCATGGTTAGGTGATTTCTTCATTCCATTCATACTAAAGCAATTTTGTTCAAACCCTGAGCACGGACAGATGTCATTCAGCGCAGAAACCACAAAAACTCAGGAAGTTACCAGAGTTTTGTTTAATTGTTTTGAGGAGTGTTTGTTTGTGCGACACACCAACGTGTTGCCATTGTCAATACCTGAAACGGGGGCAGACGACGGCTGTTGTCCCTTGCTGTAAGAGCAATGGGCTCTTCTGAACCTCACATTTGTAGGCAGCCACCACGAGAGAACATGCAAAAATTGTTAAGACCGCGTAAAGCAGGCAAAATGCTGCACTTCCTTCTGACCCCCTGGCTTTAGAGCACACAATCCCCAGGGAACAGAGGAGCTGCCACTCGGTGGTCCCCAAGCCCAGAACAGCACTGGGCAGGGACAGCTGGCCCACGGCCACACCACCCTGGATTTGAACCCTGCTTCTCGTACAGCCCTTCAAGTTCACAACTCCCAAGCCTGCTTGACCAGCCTGAGGAAGAACTAGCTCACCTGCATCGCATTTTACACAGAACTGTCTCCTGATAAACACAGCTGCCAGGAGCCGAGATTTGTACCCAAAATTGGAAGCCCATGGCACTGGCGGAGCTGGCAGCACCCCCCAGACGCTGTGCTTGGTTTCTCTTCTCAGCAGACAGCAGCAATCCGACACGCTACCACCTACGAGCATTTTTCACTTCTCCTCACAAATATCTCTGTATGAGCTTTCCACTACAGAAACTTACCGAAATTCACGGACTGCATTCACAAGTTTCCCCAAGTCTCCCCTGCCAGCTACCTGAGATTTACCCTACACCCCAGGTTTTACAAGAGGGTTTACACAAAGCCTCTGCCCGTTCTAAAGGTTAAGCCACTGCATCTGAAAGCAGGTGAGAGATTTCACTTCAAGCTCCCAGCCTTGCAGTCAGCAGGAATTTGCTTCTCTCTCTCAGATTTAATAGATCAGCAGATTTAATTCCCAGGTCTTCACTGCTTTGTTCTGATGGCTCCTGCTCATTTGCTTATGTTATTGCTGAGCGCAAACAGAATTAAGCAGTTTCTTCAAAAAGAAAACCGGACTGGTTTCACTTCTGTGTTGTATTTCTACATTAACACCGCCCTGAGCTAGCTTCTGAACCAGGAGAAGCCAGCAGACGTAGTCAAGTGCTACTGCAGTGGCAGCTTCTCCTCTCTCAGCCCTTCCTGAGAACTCAGGCACTGGGGCAGCCAAATCAGCCCAGCCAGAAGCAGAAGTGTAACACCACCTCTGGCCCATGCCTTCTCCAGTCTCTGATGCAACTTTAGAAGAGCTGGATGACCTAAAAAGTACTTCAGAAGCGATGATCAAGGTTAAAAAAACCCTACATAGTGAAAACATCCACCATTTGGGCAGGGGTGCCCACGTTATTTATCAGCTGAATTTTCTGACTTGGGGCTGAAATGCCCACATTGGAAAAGTTACCCCAACTGCAAGCATCTCAATTTACAGAGAACTGAAATAAAAGATAAAAACCCAAAGGGACACCAAAAATAAAACATTTGCTTAACTTATGCAATTTCAAGCGATTGCACATCAGCCCGCTTTGATCGCCGGTCGGCTTACAAGCAAAATACCTTCGTAAATTAATCCAGGACCAGAAGTATGCAACCAGCAAATGACTTTTTCTTCTTCCTTTTATGTTGCAGACAAACCCCAGGTTGTAAATCATTATTTCCTGTCAGTTCTCCCAACAGGAATGTCTGACTAATGTTACAGCTTTGTGGTACTCAATAAGTGCTCAATTTTTTTTATTTTTTTTTTTAATTGAAACAGATAAACAGCTTCCCATCCTGCTTGCCACGCCGCTCCTCGCCAACGTGCAGAGCTCAGAAGGCAGAAGACTCCTTTTCCAAATCACACAGCAGAACAGCGTCACTGCTAGAAGCTTTAGCACAGGGTTGAGTTATTGTAACCGTGGGTAATAAAAGCTCCATAGTATGTTAAGTGCAGGATTCCCCTCCTGGCTCCCAGCACAAGAGGCTGTCAGCGTTCACTTCCTGATGCTAGATGGAAGGGGAGTAACTCCATACAACCCACGAAACCCAAATTCTGCATCCATGATGTTCCCTTCAACCACACGTTCTCCTTGCGATCCCTTTTCCTACATGATTTTTCCCTCGGCTGTTAAACCTCTTCTGGCAGATCCTATCTAAAGCCACTTGTAATATTCCTGTAAACCAGGGATTCCCGACAGCAAGGTGAACTAGTGGGAGTAACACCCACAGCAGAGTTAAGAAGTAATCAGGTGTAGTAAAAGCTGAAGATACGCTGCATCATAGATAGCAATAAAAGATCAAAGATCATTGAAAGAACACGATGCTGATGCAGACAAAGTCTCCTCAACCTACTCCTAGCTTGGTCCCCTCCGGTCAGAATGTTTTCCGGGGCTTTTACCTTCAGACAATTGTGGCCGTGTCAGATCCATACCAACATTTAGCTCGATTTGCTATTACATTGCTGCTGTGGTCAAGACAAAACAAGGCAGACTGGCTGCTGAGAACGCCCGTTCCACAGATTCCAAATGAGAAGGACTAAAGTTTAAAATAAAAGCAAGAAGTGATGCCTCGCAATATATTAGTGAAATCTGCTGTACTTGGCCTTTATTTACACTGCTCTCCCTTTCAGAAGACTTGAGCATGCCATGAAGCAGCAGTACTAGTGCTGATACATGACCAAAAACACCTTCAAGGCTGGTTTTCTAAATTCAGGTCTCTGCCATACACACCAGCAGATACACCTGTGCACTTGTCAAAAAACGAGAGGTCTGCTTTGAGCAGTTTTTGTTCTGCCCAGGTCCAGAAATTTAAGCTGTGCTAATCTCAGCAAGGCAGGCGCTCCCCAGGGATCCCTGCAGGACCTCTGTAGAGAGGAGAAGAGAAACTTAGACGTCTGCTCCAAAGGGTCGCATGGGGAACTAAAATAATCTATGGGAAGGAAAGCAAATGAGGCAGCTTAAGTTTCATTGCCACCAGCATGTTAATGACATCGGATACTTATCACTATTTCAGGCTGCCAGCACACCTAAGGCAAGTCCTAGACAGATGAAGCGAGTGGCCGTGGTCATCCAGGAGCAACCACCGAAGGATTTCCTCCTGTACTCAAGATCTTCAAAGCTCGCAGACAGCGTTTTCCTCAACCCTCATTTGTTTCTTTACCTTTGAGCCGATGCTTTCAAGTGTCTTTCGAATCCTGTTTTGTGTTGGACTTCATCATCCTGGCCTCCAAATCAAGCGAGCACTGCTCAGCATTGCTGGAACACTACCCAACACCCCTGCACAACCTCCGAAGCAATTACCGAGCGGATTATAATACACTGACGGCGTTTCCATCCAGTAGTTTCAGAACCAGAGCCCACTGCACTACTTCACTAAGAAGCTCAGTCTCATGGAACAACCATTTGTCAAACGATGTTACATCAACTGAGAAAAAACTTGCAACCTCGATAGCGTGGAGCAGGCCATTACGCTGTAATTCGCTCTTTGCTTTAGAGGCAGGAGCTCAGCATCTCCTGGAGCCACTTGCCCATTTCAGCTCCTGCCAGCACCTCCACACGTGTACAGCACAGTGAAGAAAGCACCGTGCTTGCTCAGCACCTCCCCAGCAAGGACATATCAAAAGGGATTCAAAACCTACTCGTGCTTTCAAACCTAACTCACCATCTATTGTCGTAGTTCATACAAAATCCAAGGCAAATCTGTCACCTGCCCAGCAAACAAAGCCACCAAATACCAACAGAAGAGCGGGGTGGACCAGCACCAAGGCTTTCTGGGAACAGCCCATTCATCTTGACCTTTTGCCACCAGCACTAATGATTTCTGCACTGGTGTTTGTCTTCTGGGTAACAGAAACAATGTTTTATTTATTAAACATGACAATGTAATTTACCAGCTTTCATCTTCTGCCAAGAATTCCTGTGAAGCGTAAAGTTTGCAAAAAGTCATTTCCCAATAAATCATGGCATCGAGTGAATATGCAATCTATTAGCCCCACATGAAAGAGGGAGATGGGAACGGCAGTAAAATAGCCACACAGAAAAGCTCGTCTGCAAAGCTGCATTGTTAACTTTTAATAAATGGGATTAAAGTCACTGAAGTTGACTGTAGAGCTGACCAACTATTCCGGGTAACATTTAAGAAATTTAATTTGGCTACTGTTGCTGCAAAACAGTTGTGGTTATTTTTTTCCCCCCAGTTTAAGTCTGAATTTACCACAAAAACAAAATTGTCTTTGTTAGATATTTCTATAGATACGAAATCTTAGCCAAACAAAAGGCAAAGCAAAGCTGTTACAGCACAGCCCTGAGCTACGAAAAGTTGTCCTGATCTTGCAGCTACTTTGTAAGGAAGCTGGTGTATCTGCCCCGTAGCTTCACTATCAGAATAGATGTTGGGCTGAGCACAAGTACGCACGCACCCCAACAGACACCCAGCCTGCTTCTTGGGGAACCACTCAGTATTACCTGACGCATCGAGTAACTCCAGATGCCCCTAGATATTTCCTTGCGACTTAACTCAGCGCCACGCTTCACTCACTTGGTCGCTCTGCAAAATACTTTGGCATGCACCAAGGGGTTGCGCAGGCAAGGAAATGTTGCGTTCTGAAGAACTGTGAAGCCACCTCCTCACAGCCCTCCTGCCCCCAGCTGCCTGCTCACGTTGACTCACACCAGAGGCAGGATCACTGCTGCACGGCTAGCGGAGCTCTCGCAGTGCCTGCCACAGGAAATCATCGACAGGGTCTTGTCAGCTCTTTGGAGAAACTTGCGTTAGCTCTGTAAGATCGCATCACACGGCTCTCGGCTTCAGCCCTGCAGATGGATCCCGAGTTACTGATTAATGCTCCCTCGTCACCATCCTCCCACTTCATTCTCACTGTAAACCTACTGCTCCTGACCACCAGCGTCAGCTCGGCCTCTGAAATAAGCTAACAGGAGGTCTGCAGAGGCTCCCCAGTCCCATGACCTGTTTCTCATCCGCAGTGCCTTGCCTTCCATCCAAATATGACGGAGGAAGCGCCCTGCTGGGTACCCTTGGCAAAGGCTGAGCTCAGTCCCACCAGGCCAGCCAGGCTCTGGGGCTGGGAGGTAGAGCAGCGTGCTGCAAGAGTTCAAACAGCAGCAACTGAGACAACTCTGCAGGAAGGCAGAAGTTGCCAGCACTTGGAACTGAAGGAGCTCTGCGTTGCAGCCTGTGCTGTTATCAGGAGATAACTGAGTATGAGATTGCACCAGGAGCTACAGCCCCTTTTCCAGAGGGCAGCCTCAAGGTGCCAGACCTTGGGACCTCTCCGAGAAGCCACTTGTTTCAGCCACATGAGGGAATACCTGGGGCTGAGCGCACGGGGCATTCACACCGGGCAACTTCAGATGCGTGTGATTACACAGGAAGTTCCTCAACTTTATTTTTGTAAAGCTTGACACTGCTCACTACAAACACAACAGCTCTTCAGGTTCAACGCTGCCATTTGTCATCCTGACCGCACCGCACTGCTTGCGATGCGGTGTTTGTGATGCTTTTATCCTGGGAACACCAGGTAATCTTTTTAAAATGCTCTTTTACCCTATGTACATGTTTGTTTTGTTTGAATCAACGTAGCCAGTAGCAGAAGAGGAACTACTCAATCCTAATGGTGAACTCTTGCAGGAACAGCCCAGTTCAGCAAGTTGTTCCCAGTTGTCCGTGTTCTCCTTCCAGTCAACTGCAACCTAGATTTTTTCAAGCAAGAATTTACTAACATCAAAACCATTTGAGAAAGCACGTGTTATCACAGCAGCTGGGAGGCATATTCTCTAGCAGCAAGGTGGCCATGAACACAGCCACGCTTAATGGCAGCCTGGCACGAAGGTTTGAAACCATCGGTGCACGTCGGGCTGCTTGCAGTGCCCCGCTCCGCCACCCCACGCAGGGGTTGGCACAACACAAGCTCAGCGCTTTCCAGCGCCCCCAGGTCTGGTAGCCAAGGTTGTAAATTCATGAGATAACTCTGGCAAGTAACTGGATGCCTGGCAAGGCAGAGAGGAGCCAGGGAGAGGTTATCTAGTTAGCCCTCATCCCTCCATGTTCTCCAATTGCTTAAAAGGTCAGAAAAGTAGGTCAATATGTCTTTTGCTTGGTGTCTAGCAAGAAATACCTTACAGGTTTCACCACAAAGCCTGCAGGACAGTTCACTTTCATTGGTGATAAGAATTTCAAGCTTAAGGCTAGGTAGCTGATGGTTTTGCATCTACTTGGGCCTTAAAATTATCACATCTCCACCAAACAAGACATCCACGTTCCCTGGAATTCCTTCCCTTACTCTTTACCCCTATGCTTGCCCGCTCTTCCCGTCCTTTTATGTTCTTCTTGCTGTTTATGAACACGCCTGACCTACCCTCAAGGCAGAGCTGCAGACAGACAGCGTGCAATTGAACAACGCGATGGCTTTCCAAGCTTTTCAAGTTAAGTAGCAGAGACAGGTTATAACGGAGCAGTGTTTCACCCAACGCACATTTGCCAATTCCAATCCATGTCACATTTCTCCCTCAGTTTAGTACGAAGCTAACAGTTACTCCATCTGGCCAATTTTCACCTCACCACACTCTAAAGCAGCCCCACCTGTACCGATGGCTATGTGAAAGCTGTATTTGACCACCTAGTGGAGCACAGTCACTACTGAGCCAAGATGCTCACACCCACAGCATCACACCCACAAGTCTCCATAACGACCCGTAAGTTTGCACGGTGGATAAACTGAGTTTTACAGGGCTGCAGTCAGCGTGCTGTAGCTGATATTTTACCTCATTTCACATCTTTCTCATCCTTTTAATTAATTAATTTACAAAAATTCATCTCTCGTTTCTTGAGCCTGGTTCAAATTGCCAGCGCAGGCTCTCAGGCAGCCACCAACCACCTCTGCTGGTGGTTTGAGCTTTTTTGGTTTTTTAAATCCCAACATTTACCAAAGCAAAAAGGGGAAGGCGCTTCCAAGCTCAGTGCTTTGTCAAACAGAGAAGACAAACCATCACACGAAGGAATACAAATGAAATTCCCTGGGAGAATAAAGAACATGTTATTTATGGCGTTGTGGGTTGGTGGCTTAAGGCTACCACTAAGCTTGTGTCTTCAGTGCGTTCTCAACCCTTTTTCCTTCCATGTAAAATCCTCTTAAGGGCTGCTTTCATTCTCATCTAGCTGATACTGCTAAGTTGTTCGAACACGGGTTCTGCTGTCGCCCAGGCTGGTCGCTCTGCAACAAGGACATGCTGGAAATTTCACCTCGATCCACTGGGAAAGGAGGCAGCTCCGCTTCCTGTAAGAGAACGACCCGGAGGGCATCCATCCTCCTCACGCTCAGAGCAGCAGCAAGGACCCGCTCTGCGGCACAGCTCAAACACCAGCGTCCTGGGGCTTTGAACCAGGAGGGAGGACTCCGAAACCAAGCCCGCGATGAAAATTAACACAGGTTACACTGGTGGAATATAAAGCAGGAAGGTTCAATTTGCATAGAGGAGGAACAAAGTCGGTAATTTATTAGAAGGCCAAGTGCCTGCAAATACGTTCTGCAATTTTTCAGCCCGACTTGGAAGCGGTGGCACGAAGAGCACAAGCTCACAGCACGCTGGGTGTTTTCGTTCTAAATCCTGAAAGAGGACAGCAGGGCCAAAGAAAAGCACCAGATAATACCAGAAAATTTGTCGTATTGGTTGATACCACAGCTCAGGCCACCATTCTAGGAAGCCTAGCGCAAAATACCACCTAACGCAATTAAAATAATACTAAATAAAAGCTTATTTGGGGCAATCACAAAATAAGAGAGATCTCATTTCTGATTCTGTAACTCAAAAGTTTTGTTGTATCTAAAAATCCAGATAAAAGATTAGATTGCCACTGTGTTTGGCATTACCCAGACAGCACCTCCCGTGGAAAATTACAACTTTATAATTAGGAAACGAGCAGAGCAGCTTTCTCACGTATTCTCCATTTTCTTCATGTAACAAATCCTCCCAGCCCAACAAACAGGGAAATCTCTCTGAAACTTGCTCCGTGTTCGCCCCTGTGCCCCATAAAGGAAATTTCAAAAGCAAGCAGCTCTCCTGCTACACGTGGGGGAGCTCCCACTCCCCAGGAGAAGCCCTTTGGAAGGGTCTGAACCACCCTGCCTTAAGACCCCAGACTAGAAGCGGGCGTCAGCTGCCAGCTCAGGTCCCGGGGACAGGAGCCCAGCGTTATCCAGCTCAGGTAAGCCCCTGGAGCTTTGTGATCTCCACACACATCACCCATTTCAGTCCAGTCCTCATCAGGCATCTGCTCAGAGTATTTGCTCGACTTTCACATCAGTGTCAACACCAATACCTCGTACGTGGGCTATCAGGTACTCAGCAAGGCATTACAGAAACAACAAAGAAAAAAATACTTAACATGGCCATGCACTCCCACTGTATTGGGCCTAATTCCTGATCTTTATGTACAAGCTAGGGAAGTTTTTTTTAATTAACGTAACTCATTAGCAACTAAAACCCGTGCTAGAGCATAGCTAAAGAGACTGGGAAGCTGGGGAAAGGCTCAGGGTGCTCAGATGTACTCACTGCTCCTTCATACTGCAGGGGTTTCACCTACAATGGAAACTCAAATTCAAAATCCCATGTTTTAACATGAGATTTCCCTCCCCCCATCTCCCTGGAAGTGGCAAAGAATTAGGAGACGTGGGAAAATGAGGAAAAATACAAGTTTGGGACCTTGTGCATGAGGAGGGGGAGAGAGACAAATGGTTTGGTCAGGGCTTTCCAAACTCCTCAGAACTCCTTGCTCAAATCACGAGGAAAGTGGGAAATTATAACGCACATCAAGTGATTAAGAACACGCATGTCAACAGAGGACCATCATGATTTTGATCATCTTAAACTTTTGTCATTGCATCCTTTGTTTGGAAAAAAAGCTCTTAAACATCACGTTGTAGAGAAGTGGGGTGGAAAACTGGGCTTAGCACAGACCTAAACTGCTCGTGCTGCTCAGAATCCCATTCCATGCCTCTCCAGCAGAAGTGTCGGCTCCTCTGCAGGCACCGAACCATTTGTAAGCTGAAATCAAACTTGAGGCAACATGACTGCAGTGTGCACCAGTGCAAGGGGAAAAGGAAAATAATTGCCTCCCCATCATTTTATTTAGCAGAGTAAGGAACCAGTACCTCCAAAGCAGCAGCAGACGCCGGCACTCACCGGGGGAGTCTTCAGGGGCAGGCAGCTACCCAGGCAAAGGCAAAGAGGAGAGCGCTGCCCAGCTGCGCACCTCCCCAGGCCCATCCGATACCCTGCACGCGGGAAATTCAGCTGAGAGAAAGACGGCTGGCAACTGTAGAACTAGAAATGGAAGACAGCAGCAATGTGGCCTTCCCAAACAGTCCTTCCTCTATTCAGCTGAAGTAATAACTACTGAAAACAGTAACTCAGAAGAGAAACCGCACTTCATTTTGTTTGACTCCCAGCTGCCAACTGGTGAGCTGTGTGTGTGTATTTTCCACGTGAGGAAATCCCATTTGAACAACTTCAGCTTGAGAATGGTTTTCTTTTGCTAATGTCTTTTGCCAAGATGCGAGATGAAGCATCACTGCAGTGACAGTACTCCCCATCCCAACAACATCCTCTGACTCAATTAATCTGGGAATTCACCTTTTAAGATAACATTTAGCTAAGCTCATGCACTTGCCTAATAAAACATGGACTCTACAAAATAGCTTCAGATGACATTTCTCTGAAGGCACAAGGTGCAAAGGACTTTGAGTAGACACCGAACACCTGCCCCAAGCTCTTATGCCATGTGTGAAAGTTTCAAAAGCAACACAATTGGCTTTGAAGGGATGGACTCAGTGCTCATAAAGGCTGTCCTGAAGTGCTGTCTTTAGCTGCTCAGTTTCACAAGTCACTCAGGATTGTTTTGGTAGCACCTGTACAAAACCAAGCTATTGATGAAGCTGCAATGTGCTTGCCCAAGACAAAGATCCCCTACCTTGAAAGCATTAATTACTCTGAACAATGTGCAAAGAGAGTCACTAAGTGTCACTGTCACCTCCTGCATCGCTGGCTGTGCTTCAGTGATTTTTAGCTGCCTCACAAATTCTGAGCAAGTGATGAGAAGCTACACCAGACAATTTGTATTTATGGTTGATTAAACTGTAAATTTTCCTAGGATTGTCACCTTTTCCTGAAGAGCCGCACAGCAGAAGAAATACTTGCAAATATTTTACATTACCTGGAAGATTTTTATTTTTACGAAGTGTAACTGGATTCCAGCCATTCCTACCCCTCAATTCCACAAGTCAGCAGTGTCTCAAGTCCTGCTTTGCCCTGAGCAGTGTATTTTCAGTTTATTTTTAGCACAGGAGACAGCACCTACCCGGATGGTTTGTAAGCTTCACACATTGCCCTGCCCCATCTCAGTGAGCACCTGACCGAAATGCCAATACTCCTGCCATCTTAAACTCCCCAGGAGCAATTCAGATTTGAGACGGTCTTAAATGACAGCAAGGAGGAGACAACATTTCCCCTGCCTGCTCTACCCTGCCATTGGAAAACCTGCAGCACCAAGGGACCCAACACCCTGAACCATGCCAGCTTCTCCCAGCTGCTCCAAGACTTGCTGCAGCCTGCGGTGCCGGGGCCATTTCAGTCCTGATGTGCAGCATTTGGAAGTGTTGGCCTGTGGTACCACTAACATAAAAGATCCTTGGAACACTCTGAACACTGGGTGGGAACTGAAGCTGGAACTGGGAGCCACAATTCTATCACCTGCATAACATTGGCTCTAAGAGACAGTAAGGTTTGAAGCCATGGGCACAGCTCGTTTACCTCTGATCATCACCAAGGCCAGGGATTTGGTCTAGACCCAGACAAACCACGCTGCAGCTGCCTCACTCTGCGAGCAAGTCTTCAGGCACTGCAACACTCATGTAACGTGTTGTCTGCCACACAGTTGTACCCAAAGCTGAGACCTGTGCAGCGTTGGCAGTTCTGGTCAGAGCTCTCCCACGCCCACCACTTTCCATTACTGAACGTGAAAAAAAATCAGCAGACAGCGTAAGCTTCGAGCACTCACAGAACTTTTGAGGGGTTTGGGTTCTGCCTCCTGAAAAAGAGGGACAGAGCCACACCTACACCCCAGCTGAGTTCTAACAGCGAGCTTTTGCACCCCCTTCGAGGAGAAGCCTGTATCACCACTGCCATTTTACAGGAAGCCTGCCTGTTTTCCTTGAAGTCTTTTCCTGGGAAGATTTCTGCCGTGACAGAAGTCAGGGCAGTTTATCAGAATCCTGACAGCAGGTTCTGCCGTCAGGTCTCATGTACAAGGCCTTCAGGCATCTTGATTTAAAGTTGTGCAGGAGAATCAATTTGCTCCACCCTGTCAGTCCCACACTCAGCTGACAGGTACAGCATTGGCTCAGGAAGAACAGAACCTCAGGCACTCCTCACCTTTCACTTGAAACTAAAGAGCTTCATCTTGCACAGCGCAGAGGGTGCGATCACAGTGATCTCCAGTTTCAAATAAAACAATAAAGCATTGCCTCTGAAATTCTCACAGTAAAAGATAAGAAAAGAGTCGTTTGCTGAACCAGCCTTTATACTGCCGGATAGCCAGGCATGGTCATAAGTCAAACCGTGTTTGAACATCCTCAAAAACTTCGGTTGAAGCACCTCACTCATGAATTCCCCAGCAGCACAAAGCCCATCAGCCACACCAAACAGAAGATCCCCCCCCGGGGGGTTACAGGGCGTGAAGCACCCCTCTGGGCCGAGCCCAGCACGCCCAGCCCGGCCCCCACCCTCTTTGCTGGACACCCTGAGGGCTGGCTCAGCCTGCCGGGCCCGCAGCCCCCTCCACACCCGGCACCGAAGCGAAACCACAAAGCTGCCCCTTCCAATCCATGCAGCAAACCCCCCACGACCGAGACCGCGCTCCGCAGCCTCCCAACCCCCGGGCTCCCATCCGAAACCCCCAACCCCCTCCGGGTGCGGGGCAGCACCGCTCCCCGCTGCGCCCCCCAGCCCCCCCCCCCACATCCCGGAGCTCAGCAGCGCGGCCCTGCCCCCCCCCGAGCCTCCCGGCCCGCGTGAGGCGAGGCCCCGGGCCCTGCCCAGGGGGCGCCGCTCCCCTGCGGGCCACAACCGAGGGCCGGGCCCAGCCCCGGGGAAGCCCCGGGAGGGGCCCGGTGCCTCCTCCCAGCCTCCCCCAACCTCCCGGCTCCCACCTCCCGGCCCTCGGAGCCGCCCCGGGGCTCACCATGGCGGCTGGGCTCGGCGGGGCTGCGCTGGGCGGTAGCGACGGCGGCGCCTCCCGGTTCCCCTCCGCTCTCCGTCCGAGCAGGCCGCGGCCCCTTCCCCTTCCGCCGTTGCCTAGGAGTGAACATCCGGGTCAGCGCCGCGCGCCGGCCACGCCCCCTTCCCCCCCTCCGCCGCTCCCGCTCCGCCAATCAGCGCGCGGCTCGCCAGGCATCGCCAAGTATGGAGCGCCGCGCGCCAGAGGGGGCGGGGGGGGGAGAGGCGGGAGGGAGCGGCGCGAGGGCGCGACCAATGGCAGCGCGGGAAAGAGGCCGGGAGGAGGCGGCCAATCAGCGGCGGCGGAGGGTGGAGTGGGCGGGGCTGGCGCGTGATGGCGCGCCGGCGCGCCGACCCTCGCGGTTTCAGCCCCGCAGCCGCCCGCAGGGTGCAGGCAGAGCGCTTCGGGGGGTGTCAGCGCTGCCACCTCGCAGGCTTCGCCCTCGTCCCGTAGCGTGGCTCGTGCTGCTGCTCGCACCTCGGTTTCCTTGCCCCCCAAGCGCTGGGGAGGACCGGCCGGCCGCTGGGTACCGAGCGGCATCGCTGGTTTGTCTGAGCGGCGGGTGTTCGGCCTCCTGTGGGAGCTGAGCCTTCGATTCGGCAAAGCGTGTAGGTGCCTGCTGGAAGGTAAGCAGGTGCTTACACATTTTGGTGACTTCAGGAATCGGGCGGCTGTGTTACAGATCGCAAACGCGAGATAAAAATCAGCAAATCTGGGTGTATGCACAAATAAAACATGTTTGCTTTTCTCAGGCTGTTCCAGGAAGAAATACACTTTTTTTTTTTTTTTTTCCCCTAATATGCTCGTTGACATTTCAATGATCTCAGATAAAAACGATCCCGATGCCAGACTCAATACTTACACTCCCCAATCAGGACATGTGCATTTAACAGATGCAGCCTCCCTAATTAACCTGGGAGAACATCTCAGGTAGTATGTGGCACCACGTTCCTCTGCTGCTCTTTGGGAAAAATACTTTGGCCTGCATCACACCAACAGGCTTGGTGCCAGCATCCCAAGAACCCTCTGCTGGTGCTCCCTGGCTCCTGCATTGCGGACTTGGCCCCTGTGAGCCAAAATCCCTGCTGCTGTTCCATTTGCTTTCCTCAGTTTGCTGTAGAAACTGGAAATGTTGTCAGGGGGAGTCGCACACTGCTTCCTACTTTGATGCATTCTTCCTGGAGACGGTTGAAACTCCACAGCATGTGTGCAATTGTGACTGAAAGGATGTATTCTTTAGGGAATTGCTTCATTTTTTCCTGTGCTGTTATGTTTTGTGGTACATCCATCCACCAGGAGACAACCACGGCCAAGCCCTGACTTCCCTCTCAGACATTATCACAGACGTTTGTGGATTGACTTGTAATTGTAGTAGCTATCAAATACCAAACAGGACCTTCCAAGACCTGACAACTCTGACCACGCTCATTTTACTTATGAGGGCAAACCAGCTGCAACTTCCAGTTTCTAAACCAACGAGCTAATTTCCCAGGAAATTAATGCTCAGCAGTTTGCATTCCGTTACGGCAGCTAGCGTGAGCTACTAGCCTGTGTCACGGCGTAACTGTTATAGAGGTCAGTTTGCACTGTTGATGTGTTGATGACTGGCAATCTGCTGTCACTGATTTTTTTTTAGTTAACCTTTGCCTGCTTTTGCTTTTTTTCTCATTCTTCTTGTCATGTTTAAACCTCTGGTCTTTTCAGTAGAGGAACAAAATTAATATGTGAAGCAATGGATAGAAAGCAGTAGAAGGATTTGCCCAGCGGGTTGTGGTTAATGGAGTTGAATCCAGCTGGCGTCCTGTTCCAAGTGGTGTCCCCCAGGGGTTGGTACTGGGGCCTATCTTGTTTAATGTCTTTATTGATGACCTAGATGAGGGGATTGAGTGTACCCTCAGTAAGTCTGCAGATGACCCCAAGTTGAGAGGTAGTGTCCATCTGCCTGAGGGCAGGGTGGCCCTTCGGAGGGATCTGGATAGGTTGGACTGCTGGGCTGAGGCAAATGGGATGAGGTTCAACAAGGCCAAGTGCCAGGTCCTGCACTTGGGCCACAATAACCCCATGCAATGATATTGGCTTTGGGCAGAATGGCTAGAATACTGAGAAGAGGAAAGGGACATGGGAGTGTTGATCAGTGCTCAGCTGAACACGAGCTGGCAATGTCCCCAACTGGCCAAGAAGGCCGACAGCATCCTGGCCTGTATTAGAAATAGCGCAGCCAGCAGGAGTAGGGAGGTGATCATCGCCCTCTACTCAGCTCTGGTGAAGCTGCACCTCGAGTGCTGTGTTCAGCTTTGGGCCTCTCACTACGAGAAAGACACCGAGGCCCTGGAACATGTCCAGAGAAGGGCAACAAAACTGGTGAGGGGTCTGGAGCACAAGTCTTATGAGGAGCGGCTGAGGGAGCTGGGGTTGTTTAGTCTGGAGAAGAAGAGGCTCAGAGGATACGTCACTGCACTCCACAGCTTCCTGAAGGGAGGTTGTGATGAGGAGAGGGTCATCCTCATCTCCCAGATAACTAATGACAGGACTCGAGGAAATGGCCTCAAGTTGTGCCAAGGGAGATTTAGATTACGTATCAGGAAAAACTTTTTCTCTCAAAGAGTGGTCAGGGACTGGAACAGCCTGCCAAGGAAAGCGGTGGAGTCACCATCCCTCATAGTGTTCAAGAAGTGCCTGGATGAAGTGCTATGAGATATGATTTAATAGCTTAGTGCGTAGTATTGGTGATAGGAGGATGGTTGGACTAGATGATCTTGTAGGTCCTTTCCAACCTTGTGTTTCTGTGATTCTAATAATGTCAGGAAAAACAGGAGTTATGTTACTTCACAGGGAAACAAAAGCACATAAAAGCCCTCAAAAGCACATAAAAACCATCAAAAAGCACTACCAAATAAACCCTAGGATGGGAAATCTTGCCAATGTCTAGTAGAGAAGCCACATGACCTCAAAAGGCATTTCCTGCTCTACAGTC
Organism: Anas platyrhynchos; assembly: GCF_047663525.1. Taxonomy (NCBI): domain Eukaryota; kingdom Metazoa; phylum Chordata; class Aves; order Anseriformes; family Anatidae; genus Anas; species Anas platyrhynchos. Next base: position 6,680,914 of record NC_092608.1, on the reverse strand, counting down.
TCCAAATTCAATTATTCGCCAATACTAGGCAGCCCAACTTCCTTGAAGCCAGTTTGTAATATGTAGCAATCTGAAGTGCCTTGTATTTTGCAATCCCCAGATCAGTCCTTATGTTTCCTGAGAGTAATTACCAACAGTAATTAAGAAAAAGCAGTTTTTTCATTACATGATAGATTATTCATTCCTTTTACAGGGGTCCACACATCTGATGCACGTGTTTTCCTTGAGGCAGGGTCTGGGAGGACAGAATTGATACAATTGAAAATGTGTGTTCTAAACTTCACGTCTTTTGTCACAAAACTCACGCGAACGACTCAATGATTGTTTTGCTTTTAGTTAACAGCTCTCACAGCTATGAACAAAAAGCATTTCTAGCTGCTTGATGAAGAAACAGAGCAAAAGCACAATTATGCAGTCTAGTATATTTTAAACGTTTTGAGATCCAAATGAACGTTGACGCCAAGAGGATGTTTTTCTTAAAAGAAGAAATACAAGCATCCTGGATTTTGTTTTCCTGCTAATAGGTATAAAGAAGAATAAACAGCTGCTTTTTGTTTTCCCAAAAATATTTGCATTATGAAGATCTGCAGATTCCTTTTGAAATTGATGTAACATCTTTTCAAATGAGGACCAGCTGCTTGCTTTGATTGTTTATAGCAGGACATGCTTAAGGGAATTTTTTTATTTGTTTGTTTATTAAATGTAGGACCAGGCTCTTCTGGTAGCCTGCAATTTGCAGTGTGGAGCGGATCTCAGCAGGCAGAAGGCTTCACATATATGACTAGAGTTGTAGCCATCCTACCTTCTGGTGCAATTCCTGGAGGCACTGTCACCAAATAAAGCCAATGCAGTCTCTGAGTGGGAGCCATGCCATAAATCTTGGTGCTGGGAGACGGTGCTAGCTGCACTGCAGGCATTCCCACACCTCCCAGCATGGAATCGTCCACCTAAAGAGAAAAGAGGACGGCTTAGTGGCAGGCATTGTGCATCTTCAAAATGAGGGCCTATAAACAAAGGAAGCAAACAATTATGTTAGTTGATGGCTTAACAGCCCTACAACATCAGATTCATGTGCAATTAATAACAAGGCTTTTGATCTTGCAATCAGCAACTATAAAATACATATGCTTTCCCTGTATGTTTGATTATGTTCAAGGAAGCAAAAGGATAAATACTTCTTATTAGCATTACAGAGTACTTTTCACATTTAGCCAGAACTTCATGGAGTATTTGAGGTCTAACATGATATGTTTATTTTATCCTTCTGCATACATTGCATGCATGGTGAAATGCTGTTTATTTTCTTTATTCCAGTATTTAGCCTGGACCAAAGATGACTGAGAACATACTCAGAAACAACAACCTAGAGAAAACTTTAAGACTTCATCGAGTATTAATTTTTCTATTAAAGAAAAAGACATCTTGGGCTTTTTTTTTTTTTTTTTAGGTCAGATTGCCCATTTTCTTTCTTGCCCAGCTTGTGGCACTTGAAAGACATGTAAACTTTTATTAGAAGTTCTCATAAATTGAATTTACTGGTGAAAGAGTCTCTTCTTTTAGCAATGGTACAGTTTAGCTTGCTGGGTTTTATTAGTCAGAGTCAGTAAACCAGCAGCATCACTTGATTTGAGGCTGAAAACTGAGCGTTTCTTGGAAACTAATATAGGAAAAAGATACCTACAACACTACCCAACAGTTTGGTATTACATATTCAAGCCACAGATAGTTCTCACTATGGAGATCTCCAAACACACTGTCAAAATAGCACACAAACAAAAAAAAAAAGCTTCCATCCCATTCTAATTCCAAGGCAATTTTGATGAGGGTACTCTAGAGTATAAAGGTTTTGAGAGGTTTCTCATTCACTGCAGGAGCTGATGAGTAAATCAAAATACGGTGTTTAATAAAAACCAACACACTGTCCATCTGGTTTGAAGCACTCCTCCTCCCATACAAAGAATGCTGAAAACAGGCTCCAAAATGAGATTTTTCACTTTACTAGCACCCAAGCAGATCTGCCGCCTACCTGCTCATTTGATGAACGGAAAAGACAACAAGCCTAAAATGTCCATATACTGGCAAAAATTACACACTGTACCGCCAGTGCAGCTTTGTCACATTAATGGCAGAAAAATTAAAGGTTACGTGTCACTCAAGCACACATATTGTTAGAGGCACAAGATTTATCCAACTTTGAGCTTTTTCTTTAATTTTATGCCTTTTGCCTAAATAGGTGAGACCAAGTCATTTTTCATTGCCCTCTTGCACAATCTGAGGTGCAGACGGGGTCACTCAGCTGAAGCCAACATGCACAGAGAGGTCATTTACCATCACCCTGTTAAAAAGTCACATCTCTGCAGTTTGTGACCATACCTCAGACATAAGAGAATTATTTTTTTTATTATTTTTTTTAATTTATGAAGTAACATCCTCATCCACTAGTAACAATTGCTTTCTTTTGGTCCAGAAGTACCTGCCCACCTTTTGAGAGCAATCTCTCGATATGCCCTGGAGTTGTTGGCAGCCACAGTTTCCATATCCCATAGATTTTACCCAGTTGTGTTTCACAAAATGTGTGATACAGATGGGCAAATGTGACTGAGACCTATCTGAAACCTCACATGACAAAATTCATCAGTGCCTGTTCAGAAACGGACCGTGAGGCTTTCTTTAAGTATCAGTCCAGAAGAGTGGACTGGAGGATTACTGGGATCATTGTTTTTCACTACATTTCTCTTAGCTGTATATCCAGGGATGCTGTTTAGTTCTGTGCTGGTGACTGCTCTTTTAACTTCATATTGTAAGTAAAGAAAGCTTGATCTAGGATGTTTCAAAGTGTCTCAGCCTGAGCAAAGAGAGTATTGAGAACATTCTTGTCAAACTTCGTCATCAACTGTAGAAATAATGTCTGCAGCCTGTCATTAAAAAAGAAGCAAGGAGAAGCTGATCAAATGCACCATAAAGAAACCAAATTTTCCATTCCTTTACTCTTTCCTTGACACGATGCACTTCATTGGAAGCTTGCTAATGTACCAGCCAAAAGAATTGTAAGGACCTGGATTCCTTCTTAATACAGCAGTCATGGTTCACAAGTTAGAATCTGTATAGAATTAACCAGTAACACAGATGAATTGAAAAACATACTTAAAGAGCTAAGAAGTAGTACTCTGAAGGGTTTATATGTTAGAAAACCTCTATCAATACAGCGTATTGGTTCTTTTCCTATTTCCACCACTGACCTAAAAAATGGATCACAAAATTATAGACATCAAATGAAGATGGGAAGTGTCATAGCGGTGTTGATGCCTGTACTGGAGACAGACAAAGCACAGCAGTTCACAAAAGCACAGACCACTCTTTCCATGTAAGTGGTTTCCTCCACAGGTTTTTTAGCAAACTTCATATTCCCAGCAACAGCAGCTTAAAGCAGAATTAGCAGAACAAGCTGTGACACATATTGTTCAATTTTTCAAAGTTCCACTTCAATCAGCCATACCTGACAACCGTAACCAGCAGTACCACACCACTGCATGTAACATTACATCAGCTTTGCAAAACTGCCATGAAATTACATTAGCACAGACACAAAATGGACTTGCTTATTAACGTGCATGCGATCACTAGGAAAAGGCTGAATGATACTTCGCTCTGCATCACAAGCTGCATTTCCTAATGAAAGCCTACCTCAGCCCTTAGACTATTGTTCATCCCCTCAGTATCTGACTGCTTTCCACATAAAATCAATAACAGCAAAGTAGATTTAATGGAGCCTCTGGCACTCTTCCCATTTTAAGGCAAAGTCCTGCTGGGAAGGGGTTTCTTTTTCCTCAGACTTCAGGTTTAGACTTGTTTTTGTTGTAGCAAGGAGGCTTTCAGAGAGGAAAATAAAACCAGCGTTTGCCAGCAGATATGGATGCTTAAGTGTGAGAAAAAATAAATGAACTGGAGTGGCGGCTGAGAGGAGAAGTTTCCTGCCTGGGTCTGATTCTCTCTCAGACATAAAAGAAGTGTTCTGAGAGAGCAGACAGTGAAGTGGGGACCCACTACACTACTAAGGCTGTGTCAACCATTTCAAGCAGATAACTCCTACACTGCTGTCTTCCTATGCAGATTACTGCTGCTCTTGGCAGAAAAAAAAAATGTGTGTGGAAGGAGATTCATGTTATTTTAAAAATATGCAAGAACTTACATGTGTATTCTTTGGAAAAAGGAGATCAGGAGCACAGTAATGCACAATGGGGAACTGACAGGAAAGGTGCTATGAGATTCTTTGAAAACGTGCCTAACATCAGAGTAAGAGGCGATATCCTCATCCTGGGGAAGGAACAGGATTTCAAGGAAATTCACTTTAGAATTTTATAATAGAAACTATTGTGGTGAGGGTGAATTCATCCTATACTGCATTATGCAGAAGCTGGGACAAATAGTTAAAAGAAAGCAGCGTGATGTGTGCAGGGGGCTGCAAGTTCTGTCTGCTGCAGTGCCAGGGAAACTCCTCACCTTGGGGTACACGCAGGGACTGTGCCCTCTTCATGCTCTCTGCGTGGCTTCTTCCTCAGGGCACCAGGGAAATGCAACTTTGGACAACAGCAGCAGTCCCAATTCATCTTGGATTCCCAATTCGGGCTCTTCGTTCTTTGACGATTATCTGCTTAATAACTAAGCAGCAGTGAATGCCTAGCATTTAGCCTGTGAGCAATCCTGTTAATTTAATACACAACTCTAGCAAGGTATACGATTAAGTCAAGTGGTGACTGAAGGCCTGAACCTGCTACAGTTTGATTTCCACCAGAGAATGGTAGGGATTTTTGAAGCTTTCTGGCTTCTTTCATTGCCCAGCCTCCTCTGTTTTTTCCATATATATATTTACAATGCTGACAAAAAGACTGGAAAGAAAGGGGCGGAGAGCATGAGGGAAGAAGGAAGGGAAGGAACCCAGGGACAGCTCACAGCAGGCTGTGAAATGCAAAGCAGGTTTTTCAAAACCGCATGTTCTAAACATCACCTTGGAGTCATACAATAATAAATACTCAATATTAAACTGAGAGAGTCTAATTGCCAAGTAACTATAGCAATGGAGAGAAAAGGCTGTCTTTGGACACATTCCCTCCTGCCTTAATTTTTCCCTGGAGTGGGTGGGGGAGAAGGGGTGCAGAGAATGTGCTCTGGATCATTAATGGGTAACGCTTTCCAGAGCCCCCTCTGATCACTCAGTGACTCTGGGATTTAAAAGAAACAGACAGATTTCACAGAAGGAAGCTGGACATCCAAAACAATTACACTGAACTATTCCATATCCTTCAAAGGGGTTTAGAGCATCAGGTTCCTTACACGAGGCTGTCATACACATTGAGACCCATTACACAGCAACGTGACCTTTTATAAAGCACCTTATAGTCCAACTGCTCACCATCACTTCCTTCATCCCTGAAGAAACAGCACTTTCCAGTGACTCTAGAAGTATGAAAATGAGTAAGTGTGAAGTGAAATTACACAGGGACTGTGCTGGTTATTTGGTTTTGCCAAAGAGAAGACCATATTTCTGGGTTGTTTTTAAAATACCGAGTTCTGGAATTTAATTTGGGGAAAAATTAAAGACTTACCTGGAGGCTTCAAGTATCTTCTGATAATTATAATTTCCAGAGCTGAGAGTGCTTGAAAATGGGAGGGTAGAGCTGGCACACTGGGAGGTACCATTGGATCAGCAGTTTCAGAAAACACTGCTTTATCTTGTCAGGGAAAAAAGTGCTTGATCCCGTTGGTATTTTTCTATGAAACACAATGCATGGCTCTATTTCTGATACTGACTGGACACAAATCCAAAGTAGTTTTGAGCACACTGGATGGGGAAGAGAAGAAAAGGAGGCTCCCTTTACAGAGGAACAAGAACTGGCTTCTTCAGTGAAAGCTTTTAAACCTTACGTGGATTAGTTTAACCACGTGCCTTCCAAAAACTTCATTAAAAATAAATTAAAAAGCTATTCAGATTGTTAACTCAATAATAGCTAATTCTGAATGTTTAGTGATTTGTGAAGGAGTTGAGCTAAACCTAAGCCTTCATAGTTGCTCTAGTTCAAAAACAGTTTTGCCCCTACGACAAACCAAAGAGCACAAACAGTAATAAATAACTTCAGGAAATTTTCACCAAACTTTTGAAAGTTTAGGCTTTCATTTGTTGGTTTCATCTTTAACTTACTTTTTAAAGAACTTTGAGTTTTATAGAGCAGTATAGCCTCCTCCTCTCCAACCTGATGAAGAAAACTGTCAAAGTGCGAAAAAATCAAAATAAGCAAATGGTTAAAAATTGCCTTACCAAGTGTGAAGGGGGATATTATTACCTGAAAAACACCCTGTGATTTTTCCATAAGGCTTCTAGAAAAAGACTTTCAGAAAGCCTACACATTTGCAATATAAAATTCACTACAGTAAATTTGAAACTATTCACACTTACATTTCTGGTTCAACACTGCAGCCCACTTCAGGCTGTGCCAAACACCCATGATTTGTTTAAATCCATAATTCACCCTCTCTACTCCATTGTATTAACATTATACTAATATATCCTCCCACTCCCTACCCTAATAATGGCAACAGTACGAGGGGGAACGGGCTTAAGTTGTGCCAGGGGAGGTTTAGGTTGGATATTAGGAAGAACTTCCTCACCAAAAGGGTTGTTGGGCATTGGGGTGGGCTGCCCAGGGAAGTGGTGGAGTCACCATCCCTGGAGGTCTTTAAAAGACGTTTAGATGTAGAGCTCGGTGATATGGTTTAGTGGGGACTGTTAGTGTTAGGTCAGAGGTTGGACTGGGGGATCTTGGAGGTCTCTTCCAACCTAGATGATTCTGTGCTTATGTGAAACCATTTCAATTTCTGGTGTTACTCTAATGCTTTTTTCACACTTAGGGCCCAGGTTGGCAAAGGAGCAAACCCTCGCTGAGGGGACGGGGCCCTGAGGTGCGGGGCGGGGCCCTGAGGCGCGGGGCGGCCTCGTTCGGCCGGGCCCTGCCGCCGGTAACCAGGGGAACGGGCGGGGCGGGCGAAATCTCGCGATGTTTGCCTGGCCGCCCTTTACCCGCGGCGCCAGATCTCGCGAGAGGTCTCCTGAGGCGGAGGAGGAGGAGGCGAGGCCTGAGGTGGGAGGGGACGGCCAAGATGGCGTCGGAGGGCGAGCTGGGCAGGAAGTGGGACCGGTGCCTGGCGGACTCCGCCGTCAAGCTGGGTACGGGCGGGGAGCGGCCGGCCTCAAGGGGAGGGCCCGGGGAGGAGCGGCGGAGGCCCTCCGGGCAGCTCGGAGCCTGTGGGGGCCGCCTCACGGCACGTCCCGCGGCGCGGCCGTGCTGGGTGCCTGAGGGCCCTGCCGCGGCCGGAGCCCCCCCGGCGCTCCCGGGCCTGGCCTAGGCCCCCGCGGCGGCTTCGTCGCTCTCGGGGCTCGTGAGGCGCCGAGGGGGGAGGTCCCGCGGCCCGGTGGCCGGCAAGGTGACCTTGGAGGCGGGCACGGCTCCCCTGGTCCCCCCGGGCTCCTCTCCTCGGGCTTGGCCCCGTCTGACCCGCGGGGTGGCGGTGGGGGTCGGGGCTGGGCTCTGCTCGCTGCCTGTGGTGAAGGTGAGCGGTGTTTGGGGAGAAATCCCGTTCTGTGCTGAGCGCCGCAGCCGGAGGGATGCCTCCTGCCCGGAGCGGATGGGCCCCGCTCGGTCTCGCCGGGTCCTTCCCTGCCATAATCTCGTCTGGCTCCGTGACAGCGACTTGGGTTTCGAAAGGCGTTTGTGCAGAGCTGTTCCCATCCCTCGGTGTGCGAGGTGGGCTGTGTTTATTAAAAGCAATACTCAGCGTGACTAGCTGAGAGCTCTGGCACGTGTTGCATAGTACAGTGTGCACACTTTGACATTGAGAAGCTTCCTGTCTGCTCTCCCAGCTCTGCAGCCAGTTGTGGCTTTTCTTTAAGTACAAAGACAGCTCTGTTGATTTTATTCCGTGTTTGTTTGTGCTTCATGTGTGCAGCAAACCATTTGTAACGTTTGACTTTGACCTGGGAGTTTGGTGAGTGATCGGAGTTGTGTTTGTGTGTGGCTCAGTGCTCTCCACGTGATGGGCTGGCAGACTGACTGCAGCGAGGTTGTGGCTTTGTGAGATGAGTGTTCATACGCAGATCTTTAAATACAACATATGGAACAAGAAGCAAAGTGCCTAATATAAAAGGTGTGAGTACCTTGATGGTGTAGAAGCCTTTTTTAGAAGGATAAACAATGGCTGAGAAATGTGAATGTTTATTATTTGTTGCTGGAGTGGCCTTATGCTTGAAAGCTGATGAGAAACTCTGGGTTTTAGTTGCCTAATACTTTTCCATTAGAAAAGATGTTTAATAATTTTGTGTAAACTGAAACTTCCATTGTTTATAACAGACCTTTGAAAAGTGTCAAGTGTTCCGGAGCAATGTTTTGTCTTATGAAATTCTATTCAGGTTTGTCTGACAAACATACCCAGATATGTTTATGTTTCCATAGCATTAGTTGCTTTATCATAAAATATTAAGTATGCCAAATTATAAACAAGAACTCGCGCTGTGCTGCAGCTGTACATGTACATGTAGGGTTTCTGTACAGGGAAAGCCTCTCAGGGAGGCTGAAAGAAGTGGGTTCTGACTGGGTTATGATGCGGCAGGTCTTATCACCAAGGCATTTATTGTCACTTGGGCCTTTCTTCCATCCTAAAGCAGTGATGGAGGAAAGAAAATGTGTGTAGGCTTTCTGCACTAGTGCTCTCGTCCAAGGATTCCCACTGTTAGCTGCACGATGGCATTGAATAGAGACCTGAGTAAAATTTGTTTTTTAGTAATTGCCCAAAAAGGGTGTGTGGCCTGCAGCTCTTTGATTTTTTTTAACTTCAGCACTAGATGCAGCACAATGGCCTAGGACTTGTATTTCTCCTTGCGTGCAATGGATTTTTGTGATCTGTGTGCTTTTACGATTGATCTCGTAACTAAAGGAACCTTCTTCATGGTGTCGACAACAACCGGACTCTCTGTGAGGATGCAAATTGTGGCAGCCCAGGGAGGTGCCTGTAGGCACTAAGTGAGGGTGATGGTGGTCTTTCGATGTGACAGGACTTGGTGGCCTCGCTGGGCAAACTGTTGGCAGACTGCTGAGTGTGCAAGCATCTTTTGGTGGCCACAGCTTCATTCCTGTCTGATCCATTGCATCGTTCCTGAGCACTGTTGCAAGAAACATCTTCCCCCAAAGTTTGGGGGAAGAGCAAACATCACAATTAGCCCTGCATTGTCTCATTTCAGACACTGTCACTAAAGGAAGGTGCTGAATTTCTGAAGCCTTGCATGCATGACAGTTTTCAGTTGTCTGTGAGAACTGTAGAGACAAAACCCTGCCAAATGAAGTTGCAGGATGAAGGGATTCAGGGAACAGAGGGGAGTGAGAAGGGGAGGTAGCAGCTATTGGTATGACTTCATTAGCAATAGTATGTTTTTAAATAATAGCTGGGGGCACACAGCCTGCCCTATTTTGTGTTAGGCTGTCAGGCTTTCTACTACAGTTGCTTGAGCAAGTCTGCATGCATTTGGCTCTGTCATTTGTATTTACACTGTACTGGTTTAGTTGGGCATCCCCTTCCGTTAAAGTGTCCAAAATAATTATTTATCTTAAGTGGTATCTTTTGAAATCCAATATTATATTTTTGACCTCTCAGTCACTACCTGTGTGTGTCTTGTACTTCAGTATTAAAAGTCTCTCTGTCTCCTGGTGAAAACAGAAGATGTCATGTCTTGTTAAGACAGTGTTTAATTTCAGAACTAGATATTATACACCGCTGTAGCCTGCAGGAAGTGTCCAAACATTGTTAAAGGGAGTTTGTGTTAACGTTTTTTTTAATGGGCCTGCCATTGCTTGTTTATTTGTTTTGCTAATGATGAGTGTAAGTGTAGGTATTTTTCTTCCCTTTCTAAATCTAGCTGTAGCCATTGGGCACAAAACACTGGTCTGCCTTGTGCTTTCTTGGCTGACTGAGTGGTTCTCTGATGGGATGACCGGATCCTACCAGCTTTGGCTTTGCACGGGTCTCCAGACTCATTCGCCTGTGCCCTCACTGAAATAACTTCCATTCCATCTTCCTCAGTGATAACTGACTTTTCTTTCCCATCAGAAAAGTTGTTTCATACGTGTAGAAGGAGAATCAAAGTCCACTGGCTTTCTTTTTCTTCTCAATATGAAAAGCTTTATAAACATCCTGCACTGTGCTGTCATAACCGATTTTTCCTTACTCTTGTTATCACTAAAGCCCCGTGGAGAAAGGATTCAGAAGGAAATAGTATTGTGCACTTCTGTCCTACTAACTTCAAGCTCCGTTTAAAGCTTCTTGGTGGTTTTTGGTTTGTGTTGTTGGTTTTGTTGTTTTCTTTGGTATTCTGTTTGTGCTTGGTCTGTTTGTTTTTCTTTTTCTTTTTTCTTTTTTTTTTAACTGAGCAATAATTCATGCCTCTTTGTAAAGACAGTAACTCCTCAAAGATTGGTGGAGTTGCTTTTTTTTTTTTTTTTTCCTGTGAGGCTATAATTTGGGGCAAATAACTATAATACATTGTTTCCAGAGCAAAGAGTATGTGTGTGAAAGGGGAGGGTAAATCTGTGTGTACCTGTGTCTTGTTTTATTTTGAAACCATTGTAGTTTTTTACATGGTTCAAATGTAATTTACCTGTTACTGAAAGGTAATCAAGGAATGCTGCTTTTTCTGCATTTGTTTGTTCAGTTGCTGTGCTGAAGTTCATTTTTTGCAGGAGACAAATGTTTTAATATGTCTGTATTTTACCAAAACTCAGCCTGGAAGCTTGTAAATAACTCTGTGTAGTAATGTTCGTTTTCCTCTAATCCTCTGTTTTGACATCTGAAAATAAAATGCTTTTAATTCCCATTTAATAGGATTTTTTTTTTTAAGGAAAAAAAAGGCACTTTCAATTCTGCTGTAACTGTTCCATGACTTCTTCTGGCTTGCATCATCTTGCCTGCTTGAATAGCTGTTTCTATTAATGGCAAGGGTGAAATTGTATTGTTTGTGTCATTCCACAGATTGAATTCTTCAGAAGGAATCATTGTATGGATTGCGATGTCAGTATTTTTAAATAATCCTTCACATGGTTATGAATAGGATAAAGTCAGTCTATATAATGATAAAACTTGATTATATTTTCTGAAAACTGGATTAGACTTTCTCTAAATATACAAAAATCCTGAAATTCCTCTTTTGAAGTGTTTTTTCGCTTGGCGATCCTAACATAACCATCCAGGCTTAGCTACCAGGACAAAAGACATGCTCTGCATTTGGGATTTTGTTTTTAATGCTGGAGAACACAAATATTACACGAGTACACAACTGCGTTATTATGTGGCCTTGGTTTGTAGTCCCCAAGTTATTTTCCTTTGTTGTATAGAAGAAAGTCCAGTTCTACTCATTGTGTCTTGTAGCAAACCAGTTAGTATAAATGCTGCCTTAGGCTGTGTGGAGAGGTGATACAGCAATGAAAAAGGTCGTGTTTGGAAGAGGTGCACAAATAGCATTCTGAGAACAGGGATATTCACTAGTTCTGTTAGCAGAATTGAATGGAGAGCCTGCCTACAAAGTAAGGGGCTCTAATCTTCTCCTGGAAAAAGAAGAAATGCAGCAGTGATGTCTTTAGGAATCTTGGTCTCTGTTCCCATAGCTGGACTGTGTCCTGCTGTTCATCCTGGCTGGTGCCTGGGGGAAGCCCTCCTTGTGCCTCACTGCAGCTGGTTCCCGCAGTGCTGCTGAAGTGTGAGGAAACCCAAAGGAAGAGCTGTGACATTCGTGTCACACTGCAGCAATCTGAATTCAAAGCGCACCGACTTCCTTGTCCTCCACAGTAGTGCCGCGCTGGTAAGATGCCAGCTGGGCCACCCCTGGGAGATGGCATGCGATAGATATCGCTGCCTGACGAAAGGGGACAGCAGGCAGGTGGTGTCCTGAGCCACTTGTTTGCTCCACGAGACAAGGAAGAACTCCTTGCTCTTTGTGTCACACTGAGTTTTGTCTAAATCAGGGCTGCTGGCATATCCTTAATGAAAATAAACTGATAGATTTGAGAGTAATGCAGGCTTCTTTCTGTAGCACTTCTAGTTGGGATGCCATCATTACGCTTCTTGCGCTGCCTTGTCCCTGTTTCTGAGCTGTGCCAGCAGACATCAGTAATGGTCAACCTACGTTGGGTGGGTGTGAAGAAGCACAACTGTTAGGTTTGCCAAAGCCTTAAGTGTAGAAGTGTTGGGTAAAACTTCCTGTTCTAGCAATATTATTGTTTTCACTGGTTGAATCTTGTGGTGTAGTAAGCCAAGGTAGGGTGTTCTGCTGGAGTTTTATCCTCCGTGTTAGGAGTATTCTCCTGATTTCTTACCTACATGCTTCAAAAGAGAGTACAACCCTGATTTTGTCTAACAGCTTGATGCAGTATTAACAAGATCCTTCATTGTGCTGGCCAAATTATTCAAAGAGCTGCTTCCGCTCTGTTTCCCTTTATTCTTTTAAAAGAGGGAGGGAGGAAAGGCCTGTGCCCTCTTGTCTCACCAGCTCATCCACCAGCGTGGGGATAAAGAGTTTGTGGTCTGGCTGTGAAACCATGTGGCTGTAACTGCTTAGTGGGCTAAACATGACACTTCCCACATCCACGTGCAGAAGTGCTGCTGTTTATCTAAGGTTTGGGCAGTGGTTGAGCTGCAGGAGCACTAATGGGTGGAAGTGGCCCCTGAAAACATATTGGGATCTTTGTATTGCACAGGTATCGGGGTATTTTTATTCTGTCGTTCCAAGAATTCGGGGTTACTACAGTCAAATGCTACAAGAAAACCAAACAGACGTTTTCCTGCCTCTTCCTCAAGTATTCGGTGTATAGTTTCACTATGTTTTCTTCCAGTGTCCTCGGTCGTTTTTCTGTCTGTTACGTAAACAGTCTGCACAACGGGGGAGATGAGAGCAAAAGCTTGGAGGTTGGTGTTTGAAGAAAATCTGACTCCTGCTGCGAAAGACCTAGCTAACAGTCTGCTTAAAATTAATTCTCTTGGTAAAGAAGTGGCTGCATGGTCTCAGATTTCTAATAATGCTAAGCGCTGCCCTGTGAAGACCGTGGTTTATGAAGAAGACTCTCCGCACCGTTTTTGTACAAAGGTTATCTTTGTATCTTGTCAAAGAGTTGTTTTGGGGGGTGAGAAGGGCAGGATGTGGCACCCTACAACAGGAAGGAAGGGATACTTGGAGGGTTGTCTGTTTTGAATACCTTGATTTTTCGTATTTATTTAAAGCAAATTCTGGTGCTGTACAGAGCTAATGCTCGGGCCTGCAGATGAGATCTGCCTGTTAAGCCTCAAAGCTGTTGCTGTCAGTGTCCCCAGAGAGAAAAGAACAGAGCTCCAGAGATTGTCTTGATCCTACCAGAGTCCTTCTAGTTGAGAAGTCTTCTTTGTCAAGACAAGGCCTTGACAGCTTTCAGAGAGCCTAGTCTATGCAGAGCGGTTATTTGCTAGAGCAAGAAGCCATCTTCCAGCAGTTGCTTCTTCCTTTTTTTTTTTTTTATCACTTATTTTTAACTGTAAAATAACAACGTGAAGGAGAGGAGGCTGAAGCTCTGTGTTTTGTGTTGGTGAGTAAGGAATGGGAGAGGAAAACCATCTGATGACGAAAAGGAAACTACTAAGTAATTAAAAAAATACTTCCAGCTGCTATAGCAACGTGCCAGATGTCAACAAACATATTTCAGTCTTTCTGTCCGAAGCTTCAAGGTACTGAAGAGAAACATATCTAGGTGTGGCAGTCTTAATAGCCGCTTTGGCCTGGAGCTAGTGGGTAGCCCAGGAAAGAATCGTGTCGTTTTACTGCCGGGGGGGGCTGTTGATTAAATTTATAGGAAAAGCTTTTCCCAGATGTTCTTCAGGGACAAGAGTCTATCTGGAAGTTCTGTTTCTTGACGAGACACTTTTATGATGTCCTGTTGGGTATGTGGCACGTGCTCCTCTGTGTTAGATTGATTGGAGGTACCGTGATGTTGTTCTTGGAAGGTGTACGAGCCAAAAAAGTAGAATGAGAATTTTCTGAGACCAGGCTTCCTGCCTAATGCCAATTCCACGTGGCTGCACCACTACATATGGCCAGGGAGGGGGAGTAAGATGTCAGCAGAACTGGCCTGTCCCCTGTTGACTCTGACTGTAAATGAGTTTAAACTGAATTGATAGATGTGGGGTGGAAGAGGCTGTTTTTCTAGTTAAACATTTTAAGCTGTCAGAGGAGGTGAAAAATGTGTTGTACCCTTTCCTGTGGCCTTTTCCTCCAAAGAGTCTGTCATGCAAGAAAGGGAGGGAAAATGTGCCCAGTGTGGCTCAAGCCCTTAGCTTTTCCATGTTCATTTGTTTTTATTGTAAGGTAAACCTTTCATGTTTTATTGTCATGAAGTTAAAGCCTGGCCTAGAGGTGCTGATCTTTAGCAGAAACAGCTGCAGACTGAGTGTCCCCTGGTCAGGTGGGAGGCTCTTTGAAGCAACATGTTGCCTCTTTAAAAGGAAATTGAGCATGTGAGAACTCAAACCTGTAAAACTCATCAGCAGCTCTGCCATTGTTTATCTCTGGTGTAACTTTATACAGAATTAAAGTGAAACGCATTACTGCGCTTCCAGGGAAAGACGGTTCAGCTCCCCTTGGTCTTGGAGACACAGGAAATGACCGCATAACCACAACTGCTTTCTAGCGGAATGAAGATGAGTGACAAACTGTCCACAGAAATAGATTCTTAACCAGGTGGGCTAAGAACTGAAGTGTAGCTCAAGCTTCTGGTTTTAACCTAAAACCAGAATTTAAACTAACCAAGAAAAGAGCAAATGTTACATAAGCATGTACTATGTGATGAGGCAGACCTGGGCACTCCTGGCTGGTAGGTGTGATGCTGTCCGCTGCAGTGTCCAGCGTACATTCGTGCCTGTTTCTCGGCAAGAAAATAAATGAACCTGCCTTTGGGGTCAAGCACACTAATGTACTTCTTTTCTGGCTTTTTCTCAAGTTTCCTTCTTGTACAGAAAACAAACAAAACAAAAAAAAAAGCTGTTAGACCTCCTTGCTTATTTATTTGTGATGCTTTTGTTACCTAAAGCAAGGCCCTGGCTAACTTACCATCATCTTTTTTGAAATCTTCAGCCACTGTACTCCCCTTCCTTCTGCAACAGGGTGGAGTGATAGCATCCAAAACAGATGCTTTGCATTTTCATGAAAAAGAGGAATCTCTTCTGTAGAACCTGGCTTACTGCTACTTCAGAAAAAAGCTTTCCTAGGAAGAACATACCTTGCTGTCCTAGCAAGTCAGGCATGGTGAGCTCTCTGCTCAACAGTGGTGCAGGATGTAAGTGTGGGGAAGACCTGGGTTTTATTTTGGGCTTGTGTTGATTTGCAGTTGGCAGAAGTAACGGATTTTTCACCTTTATGTGCATCCTGTGTCTTCCCTTATGGCCAACAGGAAACAGCATTGATGGCCATTACAAGTGGGGGTGTAATTCTCATATCTAAAGGAGGTGAAGCAAATACAAGATATAGATGGAAAGAAACTATTAACTATAGCTGCTTCTGCAGTGCATTTTTCTTTTTTATTTTTCAAGACAAGTAAGCAGTTTATCACCACACTGGTAAGAAGAATGTGGGTTTGACTGGTAATAGTGACTGGAATATGTGATGACGTTAGAAACTGCTTGGGCTCTGCATTGAGGTGATGCAGAATTTGTCATCCTGTAAATCATTTCTCATTGATCAGCTGAACTGTTTGGATTGACAGAGGAGATCTGCTCTCTGTCTGGAAGTGCAGGACTGGTATTGTGCAGGGCAGGCCTTCTGAACCAGGCAGTTCAAATAACACCTGGTGCTGTTGAACGGAAGGTAATTACCACCAGAAAGTCATATTCAGCCCAACAGTGCAACAGCCTGAATCAAAAAGTCAGCACAACTACGTATGGTAGGAAGAGACTGTCGGAGGGATGCAGGTCAGAGGGCCAAACAGTTGTCTGTTGGATGAATTCTCGAAGATAGTAATTATCCTTAATAGCATAAACATTCTGCTAGAGCCAGCACCAGCTGTCTTCTAGCAAAGGTACAGAAGGAAGGCTCTGCCTGGGGAGAGGGGTGGAGGAATTAGCACAGAGGAACTGCTGCTCCTCGTAATGCGTGATGTCTCTTCCAGTTGAGTATAAATGCTGGTCAGCGATTCAGCGTGAGTAGTTAGCTGTTTATACAAGGTTCTCCAAGCGTTGTATCTCTTGCTGTCTGAATTGCTGAAAAAGCATGAAGCTCTGACCAGACATCCGAAGAGCTGAGACTTGCCCTGAGTTGAGCTGTGCAAATGATTAGAGGGAAAACCTGACCTTCTGTGAAATGCTCGGTTTCTAAAAAGTGGGGGAGTTCTTTCAGGACCGCTTGGCAGGCAGGCAGAGTTCTTCCCTGCAATCGCGTGTTCTGTAAGCCTGCTCCCGAGCTGTAATGACCTGGGAAAGTAGTTACTTCTATCGCAGTTGGAGCTAATGAAAATGTGTAGTAAAATGCAAAGAGGTTTCAAAAGCAACTCTGATTTTCAACTCAGTAAATATGGTAGTGAGGTCCTAATGCAAGAGTAAATGTAAGAGGGTTTATTCATATAGTCATTACTTCTAATAGTTAAGGGTTTTTAATCAACGAAAAGCATGAGGTGCTTTGTTCATTTGCTAGGTAGTGCATTGCTAGAGTATTGTTTCAATAATCTGTGCCTCAGCAGGAACTACTGCTAGTATGCTTTTTGGAAGGAAAAGTTTCAGGAACAAAAGGAAACTTTAAAACAAACAAAAAAAACCACAACTTTATTCATATGCATCAAGATGGTATAGGATTCTTTAGCATTGTTCTGGACTCAACCCATTTATTTATTTAATTTTATTAAATAAATTTTTATTTAAGCTCCTGTTGAATGCATTGCCAAGGATTACATGCTTTTAAGACTATTTAAAGAAAAAAAAAAAGTAATGTCTTCTCATTAACATAAGTAGCAATACTTAAGTTAGATTTGTTGTATTAAAAGCAGAGAAGCCCTCACCCTGGCAGGATTAGTTTGCTGCAAAATAAACCTGAAACCATTAGGTATTTTTTCAGTGAGCATATGCATGGCTGTTGTTTTTTTAAAAAAAACTTCTGCACCTTATCTAAAATTCTTGTCTTCAGCGGATATAATTAGGGGTCAAATTTAGCCACTGAACTCAAACTTTTCACTTTTATATTTATTGGGTTTTGAGAGGAATTTTGCAGACTTGCCTGAGTTCTTGCAAAAAAAAAAAAATCATTGCACACCTTCCAAGGAAAGCAAAAATTATTTTTAAATATGCCAGCTGAATTTTTTAATGGTGCTGGATACGTTTTTTTCTACTGCTGCAGTTATTTCTATATATAGTATAAGGATGTGAAAGTCATTCATTCCTAATTCGTTTAAATATGCTCCATAATGAATGTTGTGGATGTGAAAGATAAGCAGCCCGGAGCTTTCTTTTGCAAGGTATAGAGTAACACAAAGCATCAAAGTTTTGCTGCCCTCAGGACACACATTGAAGTAGTTAAAGTAGTGAGATAAACGCAATACAATAAGATATTAATCTGCAAAATCTAAAGCTCAAGGACACTAAGTTTTCATTTTGGTGTTTCTCATTTACTGACAATGAGCTAAATAAATCTTAATTCCACATTGTGGATGGTGACAGAAATTCAGTAACTTTCCCTGGGATTAGAGTCTAGTTTGTTTCCCAGCTCTTCCTGATAATGAAGTTCTTGTATATGTTGGGATTCTAATTTGAATTAGCTGCTTGCAATTATTGAAGAAAGTAAGAATAGCTGCTTTCAATTATTGATGAAAGTAAGAATTCTTTGTTTCAGAATTGCATTAAAGAACGTTTTTGTTTGGTGTATTGAAATAACATGTAGTCTGTTATTCCTGAGTTGGAACAAAGAGTTACTGTAATGAACTAAATCATTTTTTATTTCTTTGCATTATCTTAGTCGTCACTCGCTGAATTTATTCTTACAGGTGCTGGATTCGGATTAGGAATTGTTTTCTCAGTCATCTTCTTCAAAAGTAAGTGTATTTCAGTAATCTTGGCTTTTTGGTTTGATAACTTTTGTCTAATATAGCTGCAGTTTAAAACCAAGAAATTTTGGAGGCATGTAAAAACTTAATCAGTTTGTTAAACCAACTCTTTCACCATTGGTCATGTGTTTTTTTTCCAGTTGAAATGGAGTTACCTAAGGTTTTAACTGTTGGGTAACAGGGTTGTTATATGTGACATCTCTCTAAGCTCCTACTGTGCTCAGTCAACTTCTGGAATTGCAGGAAACGCTGTGCCAAATTACTGGAGCCATTTGTCTAGACATCAGTTTATGCCAGTCCTGCCAGGGTTTTAAAATGGTTTTAAGTTCTTCTCTAGTTATGCCTTGCTAACAGAATAATTTTCAGTAATATCTTGAATTCGGCATTTGCGCTCCATTAAATTCTAAATATGATGTCTTACTGTTTTTCTGAAGTGGTCTTTTTTTAGCAGATTTTTGGATACTCATAGAACTGAAAATGCCTTATGTGCATCTTCCAGTAATATATTCTTTCTTGGTGTTTATATAACAAGGCTGTCACTGTCATGTGAAATAAATTGCTTTTCTCAATTTTACTTTTTCCTCTCTGCTTGCCTTCCCCACAGGAAAGACATGGCCTATTGCGTTTGGGTCGGGGATGGGGTTAGGAATGGCTTATTCCAATTGTCAGCACGACTTCCAGTCTCCATATCTTCTCCATGGTAAATTTGTAAAGGTAAGCATGGGTACCGGTTATTGTTACTCAGTAAGTATGGTTAAGTTATCACTAAATAGTATACCTAGATACCATTTAAATGTCTACTTGTCTTACTTGTTAGAAGAAACTTGTGCTGCTGTAGCAGGGGTGCTTCCCTTGCTCATCAGAAATTCTTAATATCTGGCATGTTAACAGTAAATTTATTAGACCGGACAGATAAAATTAGTTTAGCAGATCCTGTAGATAGATTTTCCCACAATGTGAGAACATATGTAATAAAAATAGATCTTAGAAAAGCTGAAAAACCAAACTGACAGTACGATTGTCTTCAGACTTCGAAAGAGATCGGCTAGGGAGAAAGTGGAAGTCATGGCAAGTAGATCTGCCTGTTGAAGTACATCTGCCTGTGGAAGCAGATTTTCGATCTTTTTGCAGCATGAAAACAATCATTTGGAAGTTCTTGTGGCTTGTATTGTTGGATCATAATGTAATACTTATTTGTGTACATTGTCTTCAGAATAGTTTTGAAGATAATAATTTAAATGACTTCATTGTTATCACTGATCACATGGAGCTTAAATATTTTAAAACAGATTAATATTAATATTTTTAAAATAGATTAATTAGTAGGAACCATTTCTTTACTCACAAGCTACTGACAATGCGCTCATGATACGCTAAGTTCAGAAACTGACTTCATTAATATTCTTTCTGTTTCTTCACATATAAAAGTTGGGACTGTTTTTGTTGTACTTTATTGTTGTGGGATCTTTTAAAAATAAATAAGGGAGGGAGCAATGTTTTGGATCTGCAAAACCATATACTGCTAAAAGCACTGCAGTGATAGCAGTGTAGAGGCACCCACCAGGATATTGTAGTTATTTGAGAGCTTCAGAAAGTACCAAGGTAAGATGTTCTGTCAGGAGTTTTTCATGACAAGTAAACAGAATGCAAAAATTGATGTTGTGTCACTTTTCTGCTTAACGAAGAAGGCCTGAAAGTATTTTAGGCTTTTTCCTGACACATCTAGAGGTGAAAGTTGAGTCCAGTCCTCTGCAGATTGACTTGGCAGATGAGCTTTTGCCAGCCTTCTGGAACCTTACCAGACAAACCTTTTTGTGATCATCTCCAGCTGCCTGTTTAAAAAAAAAAAAAAAGGAAACAAGAACAAGATTCTTGAAAGATTCTTGAACGATTACTTTAGAATAAAATACTTTGGATGGTGAAATAAAGCAACTGTGGCTTAGATCCAACTGATACAACTTTGCCAGCTACGGCCCAGTGGTGTTCCAGAATCAAAAGTCTATGTATAACTTTCCTGGCCAGATATGTTAATGTCAAAAATGCATTAGCTTTGCATGCCATCCAGAGGATATTGCTCCAATTTATGTCCCCAGAAAGAAACTGGAGTGAAATGTCTGTGGCTTCATGCGAAGGGAGAATGCCCTGTTCACATATTCTGAGAAAGTATTGTTCATTCAAAGATGCTTGTTACTTAAAATGTTGAGTAACAGAAAACTGACTTTCAGGTCAGCCTAGTAAGGGGTTTTGTTTGGATTAAGGACTTAATCTGTGCTCTGGAGCGAGGGTGGTCCTTTGGAGCATGAGGTAATTGAAAGGACAGGACACTTCACAGAAGAAGCACAGCTGCCTGCATGGCACAAGACTAGACAGTTTCCAGCACGCTGTCTCCACTAGCTTTCTCTGGCACACAGAGGCTGAACATGCTGAGAGAGGGAAGATGCAGATGAAGCCATCTAACAGTTAATGTCATTAATTCTCTCCAAAGTGTTGTGTCACATATAATGGCTCCAGGGTTATTATTACAAAATTATTTCATTTCTGTTGGTTAGGAGCATGGAAAATATTGTTGCATTATCACTCATCTGTTTTTTCCTAGAAAATACTGTTGTAACTGAAGTCTATAGAACTTCCTTTCCAAACTGAGTTTTTGTTCAAATGCTACCTTCTCAAAATGTGAGATTCTGCAAGAAAATCAGCTTTGTTAAGAGAGAGAAAAGTGTAACATGGATCAGCTTGAATGAAATTATTCGTAGTTTTCTGAACCTGTCACATTCATGGGATCACAGGATAACTCAAGTTGGAAGGGACTTCAGGAGGTCACCTAATCTAACTTCAAACAGGGTCAGCTGTGAGGTTAGACCAGGTTACATGGGGCTTTATCCAGTTTGGATTCTTGATTCTTCAATTTGTTGATTGTGAGTCCCAAGTGAGAATGAGAGAGGATGAAGGACCCTCATAATATCAAATAATCAGGAGACTACAAAGTGACTTTGCACCCATTTTGGCTGTTCTTGGATCATCTCACTGCTTGTCCTTTGGATTAGTAAAATGATCATGAAACCAATACAAGAACCAGTCATCTAGAGCAAGACTACTTAAAATGCAGTAAAATTATAATTTTTGGTCATAAGATTGAGGGCTTTAAGTCATTTGATCAAATGGATTTTGCCATGACTTCAGATGAAGTTAAAAACAACATTTAGCAATTTTTCCAGGGCTTAAAACCGGATAGCCAAGAATTACATGACCTAGACATCTTTGCAAAATGTCAAGTATCATACTTTTCAGGTATTTGGTCTATATTTACTACAAAAAATTATACGTTGATAACAATGTTGATTATATCAATGTACAACAGCACCAGAGGTTCAGCAGTTGGAACATTTCCTCCTGCCCTTTGTGGTTTTGATTTCTGTATTCTATTCAATCTGTGAATAGTTAACTTGAACAATTTTTTTTTTTGAAGTACCAAGTTGACCAGAACAGAGGCTTATATGCATGAAAACATGGCATGTTTCTGGTATGAAAATAACTACCTAACTTCTCAGTCTAGCGAAGGATGAAAATGTTAGCCTGCCTTCTGGAAATGTTACAAAGCTCAGTGGCTTGCTCTACATTGTGCAGCGCCTTCCATGTGAGGAACCCAAATGGCTTTTTAATAATATAAGCCTTCTTGCTTTACAGGAACAGTGACTAATGGCTAAGACTATCCCAGTGGGAAGGAAGGAGAAATCAATGATTATTCCTCAGGAATACTGAAGTGCCCCTGGAATAAGCCAACATTCTTCAGTAACGATCACCAGTAACTCTTTATACTCCAACAAACTGTTTCCATGCACAAAACAACGTTCTGTTCCTTGTTTTGTATTGTATGTCTGGAAAGTTCAAGGAAGAGCTCTTCTGGGAAATAAATAAAACAAAAATGGCCTTCTCTGGTGTGTTGACTTTGTATGTGAGTGAGAGGGAGAGAGAGAATGGAAGGAGAGGACTTCAATTTGAGTACCTAGCAGCTGTGACCACCTGGGTAAAGCCTCTCTCAGAGCTCTTCAGAAAAGACAGCCGTTGTATGTTGCTCTCCA
The DNA here is from genome assembly GCF_047663525.1 of Anas platyrhynchos. Taxonomy (NCBI): domain Eukaryota; kingdom Metazoa; phylum Chordata; class Aves; order Anseriformes; family Anatidae; genus Anas; species Anas platyrhynchos. The sequence continues at coordinate 6,658,698 of NC_092608.1, read as the reverse complement.
CTCTTGAAAGGCAGCCCCCATCTAACATACAGTTCAAAGAAGCATTCCCACCTCATAAATCACCCACTCAACCCCTGCTGCTTGTGCCGGTGTTTGGAGAGGAATATAAATACTCTTATGTCCTGTTTGTACAGTTGCCCTTTAAAATTGGAATTTTGTCCTCTCTAAAAAGGCAGGATAGAAAAGGGCAAATCCCAACCTTGTGGCAGACTTAGTTAGCCACTGTTGTCTCTTGTAGCTTTGAGTCTTGGAGCAGATCAAGTTTGAAATTTCCCTGGTATAGTAGGCGAATTAAACAGATGCACATGGCAGCTGGCTCAGAGCTTGTGTTTCAGGTTGATTGTTTTTTCACCCTTCTTCTGTGGGAGAACGTTTTGATTCCAGCGTCTGGGAATGGGTCACAAATATTTAAAGCTCTTTATTACCTTGGCAAGTCACTGGTCCGAGTGTTGCCTTCTGTTTTACATTTACCTCAGCCCTTGTAAATATTTGGTAGCATGCAGCCTACTGCGCTTCTTCTGATTCAAGAGGTCTTCACCGTTTTACTTAGCATGGCTTTCTAGCAATTGCGATGGCTCTTGAGGACTTATTTTTTTTTTCCTCCCATCCCTGGTATGTCCTGCCCATATAGCACACGATGTAAATAGACATCTCCCATGACAGAAGGGAAATAGGATAGGTTGATAAGGAGCTTTCCTCTCTTGAAGGCATGGTCAGTGCAGGTGATTGGAAGAGTGACAACACATTCCCCTACAGAAAGGGGAGATAATAGAAAAGAAGTTACACAATATTTGTTTTCCAAATTGTGCCAGAAAGGGAAGGGGACAGATGGATGGGCAGACTTCTGAGTTCAGAGAGCTTGAGAAACTCCTTATGTTGCTGAGCAATGGCACCGAGCTTTGGTCCAGGTGCTACAGCAGTCCTGCACCCCCACGTCCCGTGGGCACTTGCGTATGGCTTGTGCACGCCGAAGAAACATGTTGAGCTGTGCCCAGAGTCAACAGAAGCTGAAGAGCTAGCCTAGAGCAAGGGACTTGTGAAATAAAATACCTTTAATGCCAGAACAACATTAAAGACTGTCAAAGCATGATACCATCCAGGACCACTGCTTGAGCATGTCCTTGTTTTTCCACCTCCTCCCTTGCCGGACTGCATTCATCAGTCAGGTCAAAACAACTTATTGGAAACAGGATATCTTTCTTCCCAATTTTGAATCATTTTATCTGGCCCCAATCTTTAATTTGAACTATGTACTTTGGAGCCGTAGCTCCTCTGTGGTTTGGAAAGTGTTTTTATTGAGTTCTGTGTGTGTGTGCGCTGCAGTGCTAGCCGTCCAGGAAGCAATGGGTTCAGCTGGAGAGAAAAGCATCAACTGGGGGAAGAAACAGGAAAACCGAAAGTGGCAGCAGCCCTCTGGATATGTTGACTATCAACCTGCACAAAAAGCTTCAGCGAGTGTTGTGTTGTTCAGGCTGTGATGATGGATGTCATTTTCTTTTTTTTTTCCCTGGAAATGGCATGTCCCTGCCTTGGCACGCTCTGTTTTAGTTTACATACAACTTCCCAGAGTTAATTCTTAGTCTGATCTCCTGTGGGCTGCAAACGAGTGGTTCTTCTTGCTCTGGCACTCAGAGGGTATGCTGTGGATGTCCTCTGTGAGTGGAGTGAGAATAACCAGAACAAATTTGCTTGCTCGTTAATACAAAATTCATTAGGATGAATGTGGAAAAACTACATGATTTTACTCTAAGAAATGGATTTTTATTTTTTTCAGTGTTCTTTTTCTTTAAATAGGGTGATAATGACTTTGTTTTTCACAGCTGCCTTGCTGCTGCTGCTTGTTTGTCCTGACACATAAATATATATACCTACACAAGTGTGTAATCGGCCTGTTTTTGTTTTGTTTTTATTAAGATTGTAGTCTTAAAAACCTATTTTTGAACCTGTCCGTGTAAGCTGTACAAAACTCCTTGTGAGGACAAATCTTCTGGTTCTCTCTGTGGGAATGAGACCATACTGTTCCCAGCTGAAGTTGGAATAGGAACAGTTTCCTGCTGCTTGATTTCTAATTGCATAAATGGAAGGAGAAAAAGTGGAAATTCTAAGTACCAAAAGGCATGTTAAATTTAGTATAATACACTCATCTGGAAACTATCACATTTTTCCTTCTTTCTTAAGCCTGCTGAAATCATTGCTTCGTCTAACTGTAGTGTGATTTGGATTGGTACCAAAAAGTGCAAACAAGATAGGCCTAAAAACGTCAGGTGTTCCTACCCAAAGCTTAACGAGACCTGTTAGTGGAGAAGTTACTTTATCACCCTGATGCAATTTCAATAGGAAAATGGTCAGTATACAGTGAATAAAGAAACCGTATTTTTATTTGAGAGAAAGAAAAAAAAAAAGTAGCTGTTTGCAGCATAGAAATGTTTTTGAACATTTAACAACTCCCTGAATGCTTGACTGGCCACAAATCTGACTCTTAACAGCTTGATTAGATGTCTGCTGAGGCTTTGAGATGAATAAACAAGTCACGGAAAAGCAGAGACTGCAGGAAAAAAAAATATCAAGCTGCTTTTCTATTGTTTATCTGAGTTCTTCGTGTTTGATCAAGATACTGTCATTTCTTTGTATTTCAATCATGCCTAGGATTCTTAGCCAAGGTCAGGACCTTGCTGTATGTGGTGCTGTACACTCAAATAAAAACTAGTCTCTGCCCTGGAGAATTTACAAACCAAATAGATGGAATTAAGGGAGATTAAAAAAAAAGGTTTATAATACCCGTTTTAAAGATGGGAGAAGCCGTAGCCAAGGCCAGTGATAAGTCTTGGAGGGAATGTGGCAGGCAGCTGGGACTCTGATTTGAGTCCTGAGCCACCGATTCGATTCGCCTTTCTTTCTGACTGTTTTTTCACTTGGCAGGTCATGGAGTTTCAGGGGAAGGCTTCCCACTTCATAGTCTGGGAGACTCCAGAAAGGGTATGTTCTGTAACCATTTGCTGACATTGCCCCAAGTACCTGATAAATTAGGAAAATAAATTAGGAAAAAATAAATTAGGACAGTAAAATAATTTTTACTGTCCAGCAAGTGATTGCGCAAGCAAAACACTGAGGTCCTCAATATTGACTTTGTTGTAAATCTGATAAAGAGAAAAGATACTGAAATGTATTCCCAGTTCTTTGTGTCACAGCTGCATCTGGGAGCCCTGCTCATCCAACAGGACACTGCTGTGTTAGGGATACCATAGGCATAGTTCAGAGCATGGTCACTGCCTCAGCAGAGCCACCTTAAAAACAGACTTAAGTAACAGAGATAGAGGGAGGAGATCAAGGAGACAATATTGCTTAAGTAGTGGAAGTGCAATGGTAATGGCATAACTCAACTCTTCCAGAGGGTTCATGAGGGTGATTCTCCAAAGGAGAAGGAATTGGTTTTCCAGATGTTTTCATTGGGTTCCCTCCGAGTTTTCAGAGCAATGCAAAAGAAAGCATGAAGGTGCTTGTTTGCAAAGGCACGCAGTGGGTGCATGAGTGGACCAAAGGAGACTGTGGTTGTCGTCATAGTGATTTCTAACTAGAGCAACAGCTCTTGTACTTGAGCTAAACGGGGTTCATGGCAGAGCTGGGGAAGAAGTGCGCATTGACCTGCCTGGAAGACCACTTTCTATAGGAGGTATTGCTGACCCTCCCTTTTCCTCTGGGCTGGCAGGATTTTGTTGCTTTCCCCCCCTACCACACACATCCTAACAGTAAGAAATAAACAAACTTCTTTCTCACTGTCTCCCACCCCACCCCTGCTTTTGTAAACGGGACTGGTGCGAATTTTGGCACACCAGCCCCGGTAGGCAGCTGTATGCAATGTGTGCAGTGTCTTAACTGCTCTGAAAGTCCAGCCTATAGCCCACCCACAGTGAAATGCTTAACTGAGGCTGAAACTAAATGGGAACCTAGTTTATGGAAATTCAGCTGTGGATCTCTGTTTCTCTTGTGACTTCTGGCTGTCAGCACTTCGCTGTACAGCACTTTGAGCTGTTTAGAGCTGGATATTCCTCATGCTGGTGGGTACCCACCTCCTGTTGCTTATAAAGATGCTGAGAAAGTTGTTGGTGACTAATAAATCACTATAGTCACCTCTAGTCCTTATTGGTACTGCTTGTAAAGACTCCAGCTCTGGGTTAGGAGTGTATGCCCCTTCCTAGAAAAGGTCCTGCCCTTATCAGTTCAAATTCAGTTCATAAATCTCTTGTTGTATGAAGGAGTGTGTTTCTTTTTAGAAGTTTTAGAGAGTATTCTTCCTCCCCCTCAGTGCTGCATTTGAAGTAGTAGTGACTAACAGCTTAACCCAAGACCCCTTACTAATCCCATGAGCCTTGCATTCCCTGAGGATTTAGGAGTCCAGTTGTGACAGACAGCATCTCAGTTTTCTCCCCTGTAAAATGCGAATGATGAGACTCTCCCTGCTTTATCATTGCTTTGAGACCCACTTCACTCAGAGGTGAGACTCAGCTCGGTACGGTGGGCTAGCTCCTTAACGATGCTGGAAGGATCTGTAGTTATAACTGGAACGAAGGGAAAAGAGGCTTGGGCTAAAGGGAACTGAGCCACAAGTTACGAGTTCTCTCTCTGTAGCAGCATCTTTCTAGGTTCAAAGTTGGACTAAAGCCACAGGAAAAAATATCTTTCCGTGTCCTGATTGTGCTGTGGGGAGTGTGGATGCCCGGTCTCCCTCAGGAGCCAGCATGTGTTTATTGCCTCGTGTTACCTGCAATTTTCATTAGTTATTGAAGGTAAATATAAAAATGATGGCAGGTGCAAAATAGCTGTTCAGTGGGATACCAAATAGGTGGGAGATGTAAATAAAAAACAAAGTGCAGCGATGCAGATTTTGTTACAAACAAATGTGCAGTTCTGCATCCAGGCACATTAAATGCTGGTCATACCTCGAGATCACAAAGGACTTAGGGGCTCCAGCTGATAAGCAACTACGCATGTTGAGGAATGGATAGATTTTTTTAGCTCTCGATGTGTTAAATGCAAGTTCCTTTGCTCAACCTGGGAGTAACTGGGGGAATCTAATGACCCGTGTAACACACACGGATTCATATCAGATGATCAAACTCTTCTTGTTGGCCATAAATTCTCCTAAACTTCCCCGGCCATAACGGTTGATTGCATTGTTCCTGATCTCTGTTCCATGGCTCGATCTGATATGAACTAAATGCAGAATTTTTTCGGCTCAAGGACCCTGTTACACACTCCCTGAAGATGTCCCTGGCAGGGCTCTCAGATGCAAGGCAACCTATTTCTATGCTGATCATTACTGCTTTGTTCTCCCAGCTCCTCCCATTCAGCCTGTTTTCGCTTCCTTGGTTTTGTTTGAGGGACTGGCTGATGCTGTGTGCGTTTTTTCCCCCTTTTTCCAGGCACGGGGCCCATTTTTTTTTTTCATTCTCTCTGAAGATTACATGGTGTTGTAGATAATCTGTCAAGAGTTGGGGCATTTTGTATGTCAATAAATGTGTCTTCGGATGATGGATGGCAGCGTGGGGCTACAGGATTGTTTGTGGGCTGGGACTGGAGGTGCACTGCAATGATTGCACAGGAAATTCTGCATAGCCGTGCTGCCGGCACCACGTCAGGCAGAGCAGAGAAAGCGAACTTAGTGGGTTCGTCTCACGCCTTAGAAATAATTCCCTTAAATCTTTGGGAGCATCCCAGTAGGTGACATGCTTGTGGGAGGCTCTAGTTTACTATCTGCTAAGTTGTGGATTTTATACCCATATTAGGAATAAATAGAGGTAGGCTGGCAGAGAGGGAAGGTCACTGTGACTCCTCTGAGCACAGGATGAGCCTTTAATTACTTAACTGAGGCTTCAACATTAACTCTTGTCATACATTGCAGCAGCCTCTGAAGCAGTTTCTATCAGTGGTACTGTTACAAAAATTAAAAGCAGAATGATGAAAAATTGGTCAGTGCTAGCACAGATCGCTCAGCATGTTCAAGAAGGCGGTGACAAGCTAAGATTTCTGGCCGTGTCCCCTGGCAAGTTGCATTCAGTTCCTCATCAGCTGCAGCAGTATTACCTGCTTTGCATACCCAAAAATCATGGTCCTGCTTCAGGACAGTAGGGAAGGGAGGGAGGGAGGGAATGAAAGCAGATTTCTCAGTGTCCCGTGTTTCTGTGATGTTAGGAACCATACCCTCTAAAATATCAAAATCATGTCAGCACCTTAAGGACTGCATTTGCATTTATCTTCTGGAGGGTGGGGGGAGTGGTAGCAGAGCTGTTCAATCTGTTAGTGAATCAGTATACCCATTCTTTTTCCTGTTCCCCTCTTTTAAAAAAATGCTGACTGTCTCCCGTGGTAATAAGACTGCAGAAAGCAGGACTTTGAGCCTTCTGATTTTGGGTGATTTCCTTAAAGGCCAGTGAGTTTGTACACGAGCCTTTTCCTATGCAACAGCAGCGCAATATTGCTCCGGGCTGAGTCACCCCATTTCAGGCGGGTGCTGATTTCCTTTTGGTAATGTGCAAAATGTTCCCTGCACACATGTGTATGTTCTAAGTTTGTACTGCTGGTTGACAGTTTGTAGGCGCTTCGGTGCCAGAACTGTCTCTAAACACATACAAGCACCTATTGTGATGAGGCCCTGAGCTGGGCTGGGGCCATCAGGCAGCGCTGCAAGGAAAATAACGAGTGTAATAAAAGGGTTTCAGCGGGGGGAAGTTATGCAGCAAGAAATAAGACAGTTATCAGAGCCGGTTGCAATGGAGTTGGAGGAAAATTATATTTTGGAAGTGGAAAGAAAAAAAACCACAGAATTTTTAGGGAAGAATGTTCACCTGCAAATGAAGCCCAACAGCCTCGTTCCAGCCTTCCCAGATAGAAACTGCCCCTGCAGACACGAGCCTGGTAGGAGAAGGGTTTTGCATGACCTGAGTTGCTGGGGAAGTGAGGGAGGGAAGGAGGGAGGGACGGAGGGGCCTAGAATGCCTGGGAGGGGAACGATTGGGCAAGGTGGAAAGAAAAGCAATTAATCACACTTGGACTTGCTCGGAGATGGGAGGGGTACTTTGTTTTTTACTGCTGCCCCAGGGCCCCAAAATGCGTTGGCATGGCACTGCAGAGAAACCACTAATCCCAGTCACTGAGGGGAGGGAACGGGACTTTCTTGTTCTCTCCTGCTCACCAGCATTGGGACCCCTGTAAAGGAAAAGCTGATGGGATTAGAGGAAACAGCTGGCTCGAGTCTCACCCTGCGGGAGCTCACATTCCCGGGACTGGGGAAGAGAGGAGCGCCCCGCTGCTGAGTCGCATTCCAGGTCATTTGCTGAGCCCAGATGTTTTCTAATGAGCTCTATGATAAATCCTTTACTCCCGAGCACAGGCCCTGCCACTCAGGTCCATCCTCGAGTCTCACTTTCTGTGCATGGCCAGGTGCGTCGGACATCCCATTCAAGCCAGAAAGCCAAATTGCCACCACAGCTCGTGCCGTTCTGCTGCACCTACACAGAGGGCTTGGATCTGTTACCCTAAAGCTGTGGCCTGCTGGAGGTGGCAGGTCCAAATTACCCCCACAGCTGAACCTGCCCCTCCAGCTGCTCATTAACTCCACGCGTTATTGAGCCAGATGCAATGCGTGCGTCCCAGGGGGGTTAAGGGAAATGCTGTTGTACCCACCTGCTTTGGGTGAGGATTGCTGCTCACACTCTGCCTGCCACCACTGTCCCTGAGCCACCTGAGGGGTTAAAGGCAATCACCCCCCAGCTTCCTTGCTCACTGAGCCGTAAAATCTTTGAATCCATCTCCTGACACAAGTCCTGCTCCCTTCCCCTCATACACATACGCTCTTGTACACAGCAATTTGAGGCCCCGAGCTGGTACCTTGGAGATGTCTCAGGGTTTATTTAGAAACCAAGTGATGAATTCTCCCATCCAGCAAGAGAAGGGAACATTTCAGGGAGCTGCACTACAATATTGCACCCTTTGGCAAATGAGAGGCGAAGAGAATTGGCTGCTCTGGGGTGGTGCAGGGTGGTCTGCTGCAGACCTGTGTCCTCAGTGCCTCTCAGGTCTTGCCTAACAGGGGAGGTTTGCCCTCAGGAGCCCTTTTTTGGCCCCTGTATGGTGTGTCTTGAGGATCGTGACCAAAGAACAAGTCACCTGGGGAGAAACAGAGCTGAGAAGAGCAGCTTCTCCCTCGCTGCTGCCTGCAGCCTCCGCCAGCACAGGCACGCTCTTCTCCCAGCTGCCTTTCTCCGCAGTGTTTTCTACCATCCAGCCATGGGCAGGCAGCCTTGGAAGCAGTGCTAAGACACAAATAAAAGGAATAGTTTTATTTTTAACTTACACCCTTTTAATTCTCACGCCCACAGTTCCCAGTCCTGTCCTGACAAGCGGGGAGCCCCTGGCACTGCGAGCGTTTGTCAGCGGGCCCAAAACAGCAGCAGTGGGTGAGGGAGGGAAGCTCGGGGAGACCAGAGCGTGGGTTTCTGCTGGGTCTCGGTGTGCGGAAGCCTTGCTGAGCCAGCAGCAGGGAAAAGGGGTGAGGGGAAGATGTACGTGGGCAAGGCTGTGTTTTCAGATGGTTTCTAGCTGTGGTGCCAAACCACAGGCGGATGGAGCGGGCTTGCTGTTGGGGTGAGAGTGGAGAGTGGTGGTGTGCTAACCCCCGTGTTGCCCTGCTCAGCCATGGTTTGGTGCTGGTGTTTTGGGGACAGGCAGCAAGCTCCCCAGGGAGCAGGATCTGGTAAAATGGGAGTAGAAAAGCCCTGCTGGAGCCAGCAAACCTGGCTGGGGTGATGGACCCCTGGTGAGGATGGCTCCTCTGTGCCCGCATGTACTGCCCTCTGCTCCCAGATGTGGAGAGGCTGCATCTGGCCCCTGCCTTCACCAGCATCTGTCCAAACGACATCTGTGGGCATCAGCTCCTCACTCCTCGTTCTGGCTGCGGTGCTGCATCGCCAGACAGGAGGGGGAACGTATTGGCACGGGGCTCTGCCATCCACTCGGCAGCTTCTTTCATCCCCCAGCCAGCTTGCTGTGTCGCACCTCTGCCTGTTTCTTCTGACAGCAGAAAGCCTGGCCTCTGCTCCTTGTGCCTCCCCACCCCCAGGTTTACAGATCGCTGCGTTTCCCCTTTCTGCTGTTTGGCTGTTTACAGGACTGGAACACAGATGAATAGTAGGAAGCAGCGAATGGACTGCAGGCTGGCTCACATTGCTGTGCACAGCTTAGCGCTGCACTCTGAATTATCACACCCTGGCTGAGATCCCACAAAAATAATCAAAATACCAAACCGTGGACATGATACAATTGGGTGAATTTCACCTTAACGTCTGTGGCCACTTGCTTTGTAGCTCGTTGTGCCTACATCTTATTTTTCCTCATTTATCCACAGACTTGAGAACTTGCTCCCAAGCCTCTGCTGTCTCCTCTTTCACCTGTTACATTATTCAGAATAAAACAGCCTCCTGGGTAGAGGCTCACTAATGGTCATGCTGGCTCTGGGAAGCAGGTAGGGATTAGTCGGAGCCCGCGTTCAGCTCGATGAGGCAGCATTGAAAATGCCAGGGAAATTGAGTTCAGGCTCCCGACTGCAGTGCACGGTTGCGGTGGAAGGCTGCTCCTTTGTTCATTGTTGGTCCTTCTGGAGCTGAGCAGCGCACTGCAGTTCGGGGCCAGGTAGGCTGTGGTAGCAGGATAAGAAAGTGATGATGGAAGCAGGATTTTGCCATCCTACTTATTTACAGAATCCTATTGTCTCGGAGTTGGAAGGAACCAAGCAGCAGGAAACCAATCGTTCCTCCACTGGCAGCCTCCAGCCTCCTTCACCAACACCCAAGCCCAACGCTGGCTCTCCTCGATCCTCCCCAGGACCACTGCCAGGGCACAGCCAACACACCTCTCAGCACAGCTGCTGCTTTCTTACCACCATCCCTTCCTGCTTCTCTGATCTCTGTATGCAAATCTGCACGCAGGCAGGAGCCAGCAGGGCCCATCCAAGCCTCGCAGGTATCTTTGATTCGGGTAGCGCCGTGCCAGTGTTTGATGTGGAGGCCTCTATTAGATTAATTGCGTCTTTACAGAAACAGAGCCCTTCTGGTCTCGAACAATTATCGTCCGGGAAAGATAGCAATGAATGGGGTTTCACTGGGATTGTATTCGGCTGTTAGAGTTTTAATGGGAAAGAGGAAGAGAGAAAAGGAGGATGAAAAGAAAGAAGGAAAAGGAAGAAAAGGAAAAAGAGGAGAGGGGAAAAGAAAAAAAGGGTAAAGGAAGGGAAATTAAAAGCAAAACGTCCTTGCTGGTGTTGAACAACTTTCCCAAAGACTTCACCATGCCAAGGACTCTACCCGAAGCCCTCTCCATTAAGAGCTGTATTTTAATAGGAAGCATTTGCGCTCCGTGAGCCAAGCCCAGACTTTGTTTATGTTGCTGGAGGAGCAAACGCTGGGAAACCACCTCCGCACGGCCACGGCCAGGGCCACAGCCAGCAGCGGGTTCATCACACAGCTTTATAGCCCCTCAGCGGGGCTCCACTGCCCGGACAAGGGGCTTTGGGCGCTCGTGGGGCTGGGGACCCCTGGGGTTGGGGACCCCCCTGGGGTTAGGGACCCTTTTGGGGCTGTCAGCGGGTGCGTGGCAGAGACTGCACAGCCCGGGGCTCGCCGGGGGAACCTGCGCTTCCCTCCTTCCTCCCCAGCACCACCCGAAGAGGGGGTAGAAGAAAAAGGAGGAGGAGGAAGAAGAGGAGGAGGAGGAGGTTTGGCCGCAGCCCCCCCCCAGCTCCGCGCTGGCTGGCGTCCCGGCGGGGCGGGCGGGCTGTGTGCGCCCTGCCGCCGGCTCTCCCCTCCCTCCTCCCCTCCCTTTCCCCTTCCCTCCCTCTCTTCTCCCTTCCCTCCTCTTCCCTCCCTCCCTCCCTCCTTTCCCCTCCTCTTCCCACCCCCCCCGCACCCAACACCCCGATTGTGCAATCGCGAGCGGCAGAGCCGGCGGCACCGCCCGGAGCCCGGCACCGGGGGAAGGGAGGGAGGAAAAAAAAAAAGGAGGAGGAGGAGGACGACGACGAGGAGGAGGAGGAGGGAGAGAGGGAGGGAGGCCGCAGCTCCCGCCCTGCTCCTCCGGGGGCCGCGGCGCCGAGGATGCGGCAGCCGCCGGGCACCGGGGGGCTGTAGCCGCCCGCGGCCCCGCAGCCCGTGGGATGTGCCCGCAGCCGGCCGGGTGCTGCTGGTGGTGAGTACCCCTGAGAGGGGCACCTCGGTTCCCTTTCCCTCCCGGATTCCCCCCCCCCGGAGCGAGCGGACCTGCTTGGCTTTCCTCCCCCTCCACCAGCAAGAGATTTTCTGCTTCGTTTTCTCGCCCTTCCTCTCCCCCCCCTCCCCAAACCCTGTGTGTGATTGATGGCCGGGAGGATGAGGGTATTGCCACGGGTTGGAATCGGTTGCAGATGAGGCGGACTTCGGGGGGATCTGCTGTGCAAACCGTTCAGCTATTTCCACTGCCGCCCCGGCTGGAATAAAATAAAAGAATTGGGTATGGGGAGCCGCGCTGCTGGGGTCGCACATCTGTGGGACAGAGTCCTTCCTTTGGGTTTCAAACAAAAGTGGGGAGGAGAGGATGGGAAAACGCTGCTATCGCTTAACCAGAGCAGCAGAGGACATGTAGGAGTTCAGAGAGCGTAAGGGGAGGAAATTGTCCCGATGGCAAGGCAGTCAACTTTTGTTCCTGGAAAAGTTTGCGCCGAGAAAGAATTTACATGGATTTACAGCCACATATCCTGCAAACAGATTCTGTGCTTACTGGATTATTATGAGGGATGATATTTGATCTATCTGTACCTGTTTCTTGAATCGTAAGATAATTTTTCAGTTTCTGTATGTTTTTGCAGGAATTCTTATTTGTAAAATACAATAATCTCCCCATTTTATGTGGAGTGGGGATTTCTCTTTTTCTCTGAGACGTTCTTGGGGACAGAACATGCTTTCACTCATTTTCAGCTTGCATTAAAGTTGTTCTGGACAATGCCCGGTGTTTTAATTTGGCTCCTAATATCATACGAGGGCATCGTCCTTTTAGAAACCTATGTTCTGCCCTTCAATCTTGCTGTTTTCTATAGGATTAACCCCATCAACTTTAAAATTCAGCCTGCGTGAAGTGTTCGTGGAGTTGGGGCACCGTAACTTTGCCGTACAGATTCTCTTGAAAAAAATCTGCACCCCACTGAAACGAGTGGGGAAGATCCTAGGATATTACGAGGCTCACATTTTCCCTTGTATTTTTAGCATCAGAACTTAACATCCTCCTTGCAATGTCCAACTGGCCAAAAATCGGCTGTACACAATGGGCACTTCTGCTTTTTGAAGACAGTTTCCCATTTCAAAAAAGGCAGCTTGCCTCAAATTTGCAAACCGCAGGATGGGAAACGGAATTTGCCTTCGGTATAAAAATCCCAAGTGTTTGCAAACAGCCCTGAGAAGTCTCCGGGTTCTTGGCTTGACCTCTCGGAGCCAAATTCCAGCTTGGGGAATTTGTGGTCTTGCAAAGAGGGTGAACGAGCTAAGCCTCCGTGAGTGCCCGGTCTCTCCGCAGCGGGGAAAGTAGCTGAGCTGGAGCGAGTTTTGGGTGCCCAGGCGGTGCAGGATTGGGCCCCAAGCCAAACTGCTTTTCAGGCAGCCGTGAAGACCTGCCACTATCGGAGTAACCGTGCTCGTGGCGTGTGTTGGCATTGCCGAGGCAGTGTGGAGCTGGTACAGCCTGCTCGAGAAGCTCCGAGTGCTTGTTCCTCCCTGAGCCTCCCGCTGCTCCCGGTAAACTGCCAGCAAGACCCTGCTGCAAAAAATTCCTCCAAACCTGCCCGGCCTCAGAGCTCAGAGACCCCCTGCGGTAAAGCAAAGCCCCAGGGGCTCCAGCACAGCCTGGGGCAGAGAAATCGCTCAGCCACTCAGACCAGGCTCTTAAAAACCTGGGTGGCTGTCTGCATGGTCTTCTGGAGGAGGACCGGAGCAGGGACGAGGGGCAGTCTGTCTGTCTGTCTGTCTGTCTGTCTGTCTCCTGCGCCTCCGATAGCACTGCCGAGAGCCGCGCCTGCCGTTTGCCCAGACCTTTGTTTCGGTTTTGCAGCCACTTGGAGCTGAGCTTTGGAAACAGCTACAGGATCAGGCCCTCGCTTCGGTCACTCGCTGGGATGTGTCTCGAGCCCTCTTCTCTGCAGAGAGGAACAGATCCTGGGCTCAGATGGCTTGGCCAGAGGGGGAAAGACCAGCAAGCGCGTCGTGCTTTGATTTCACTGTGGTTACTGGGCCCAATCCTGCTGTTTTAGGAGACACCGTCTAAATGTCAAGTGTGAGGTCAGCCCCCAGCATGTCTGGGAGTAATTGAAAATAGCAACAGGGCTGTGAGCTCTTACGTTACCCCCAAAAGCCTCTGGCTCTGCAGTGCCTCATATTTTTATCTTTTGGTGTTAGAGATTTTGCAGTCGGTGCTATGGGAAATAGCGCAGGCGCTGGTTTTCGTGTCATCAACGCCGAGAAGGCTGGCTCAAACAGAAATTGAAAAAGTGGGTAAAACAGCAACCCTGAAGTCAGCTGGATTTGTGCTCTTGGTTTGGCTGTGGCCAGGATATGGCCCAAGCAGGGAAACAGGAGGAAGGTTCCCGAATGTCGCGGAGAGACCCATGGCTCCAGCCGCAAACCCCATTCTGCTTCCCTCTTTCCACCTCTTGTTCTGGCAGCTTGGAACCTGATCCTGCGAGCACAGCCCTGCTGCGTAGGACACGGCTTGATTTTTTATGCAAGTTTGGTAATGAATGACCGACCAAGCCGAAAGCGAGCGTGGTTGGCATTCGAGACAACTCCCATCTCCGACTGCGAGGCGGCCTTACGCTGCGGGTGTGCGAAATGAAAAAAATAATCATCCCGGTGGCCACTATTTACTAGAACTGGTTTTATCTGGTTCCAGTTAGGCTTGTTTTGAGTAGGACGAGCGGTGCCAGATTCTGATCTCATTTGCACCAGTGGAGTCATTCGGAGGAGCCAGTCCCAGTTTACCTCACTCTAAGTGAAAGCAGAACTGGGCCTGCTGGGAGCCGCACTCCCGCGCCGCTCCCTGGGGAAATGGCTGGTGCCGGCTTGCAAATCAAACACGAGTAAACGTGAGCGACGCGCAGGACCCTTCCCAGAGGCAGCACGGGTTTCACCGCCGTCCTTGGGAATGCTGTTTTCACGGAGAAAGGAGGGGAGAGGCTGTGGCATCGGTTGCAAGGGGAAGCGGCGTGAGTGCACCAGGCTGGGGCTTGGGGAAGGCGCAGCGGGGCGAGTGGTAGCGGGTCAGCCTTTGGCTGGAGATGCTGCACAAGGGGGAGGATGGAGCCGCTTTCCATGCCAGCTGCTTGCAGGAAACAGCTTCAGGGAGGGCAGCCCAGCTGAAGCTGAAAAATTGCACATTATTTGGGGAATTTCATGGGATTTTCAAAGGGTTTGGACCCACGCTTTGCACTTGGGCACCTACCGAGCTCCTGCACGGCCAGACCTCTGGCTGATGCCTCCAGATTGTGTGGGCTGAAAGCGCTGCCTGTGCCGGCTGCCTGCTCGGTGGCAGTGCGTGCGTGGGACGCTGTGTGGGAAACACCAGCTCCGGGGAAGCGCAGGAGGGAGCTGCGCCTCACTCAGGTCCGGGCATGCGAGCGAGGCCCCTGGCTAAAAGGCTGCAAACAGCTGTGTTTGAAAGCACCCGGATCTCGTATTATTTGCAGTACAACCTACCACGGGGGATTCTTCCAGCCAAAGCATGTCGCAGGACAATCCTTCCTCGGGTACGGGCATAGGCAGAGCCCACACGTGCTCCCTTGCTGTGGTTTTCCAGGGAACCCTGCTCCTGCTGCTCCCCAAAACTGGTTTCCTTGCCCCACAGCACGCCCGGCCTTACCCTGCTGCTCTTTGGGGCTGCATTTTAAGCAGATGCTTGAAGAAGAAAGGGAGCAGAGGAGGGTGGTATGAGGCATGTATTCCAGTGCTTTAGGCTGATGCATTTTCCTGGCCGTGATTGTGCTTAATGCTGAAGAAATTGAGCAATTGAAATAAATTACCAGAAATTGCTTATATTACTCTTGCCTCCTCCACAGGCCATTAGCATGTCCCTTTTTCATCAGAGCTCCTTTAGGACACCGTTCTAAGCCTAAGTCCATAGGGAGCTTTCCAATGACTTTTATAGGTATAGGAGCTTGCAGTTTTTTTTTTTTTTTTTTTTTCTAGCTGTATAAATTGAGTTTCTCAAGTGCTCGGTGCATGGTCAAGAAGCCAGATTTAAAGTCTCAATTTAGTGAACTGTTCTGAAATTCTGGTCAAAGTGGGGAAGGGAGAGTTTAAAAACACTGCACTGCTTTTCTCTATTTCTGCTTTATTTGTGTAAATCACCCAACTATGATTGAGTGGAAATTAATATGTTATGGGAAGAGAAGCTGTAATATCTCCTGTCTGTGAAAAGAGCAGAGACAGACAGATTCACAGTGAGAAATGACACGACTTTTTTTCCACTATCAAAAGTCTTTGGGATTGATTCTTGTGCATGTTAAATATCACACATCTTCCTATGGTAGTTCCCTTTTTATTTTTTTTGGTGATTTCTTCCCAGATTTTGCAGCTCAGCAAAGCCAGACTGAAGTTCTCAGTTTAGATGAGGTTTCTGTGTTCAGTTAAGCACTCATCTATCTTGCTGTCCTGAAGATTTACCTCTAGACATTTTCAGTGCATAGTTCTCTTCCCTCCCTCCTGGCGATATTATCATGACGTCGACCAAATTAGTTTATGATATTACTGGCACAACAATGAAGCCCCCTAAAGAATCCTGTACTTTGTTTTAAATTTTAAAATATAGAGATATCAAAGTTTTAACTAAATGGAAAAGAAAAGAAAAGAAAAGAAAAGAAAAGAAAAGAAAAGAAAAGAAAAGAAAAGAAAAGAAAAGAAAAGAAAAGAAAAGAAAAGAAAAGAAAAGAAAAGAGAAGAAAAGGAAAGAAAAGAAAAAAGAAAATAGAGAGGGAAAGAAAAGGAAAGAAAAGGAAAGAAAATGAAAGGGGGGGGGAATTAAAGGGAAAGTATTAAATCACTTGTTTTGATTTTTTTTTTCACAGCAACCTTTCAGGCTTTCCCAGTTCAGATTTTAACTTTTCCTACTAAGGCTGGCCTAAAATATTTTTCGTTCTGCTTAAGCAAATATTATTTGAGTTGAGATGAGGCAATTCCCGGCAGTGTGCAGAAGTTACTGTACAGACAAAATCCTGTGTCAGTGGAGAGCCACACGGGCTCTTTCTGGGACTGATACATGCTTCTTCCCACTTGTCACCAAATCAGAGACTTCATGTGGCTTTGCTTCCTTTTAGGTGCTAGATAATCTCTTGCCTTTTTTAGAAGCGTAGTCTTGTGCACTTTAAAATGTCTCGCTCACAAGTATCTTGGTGGGACTTTGGGGATTTGAGTACATCTGAAAATCAAGCCCTGATGTTTAATTACCAAAGAAGAGAGCAAACTCCTGGAACAACCCAGTCTGGACAGATCTCCCAGGAGAGCTCCTGCTTACTCTTCTTCAGACCAAAGGGGCTGAGGAAAGAAGTGTATTGCCTTTAGAAAAGCAGTTGCTGGCTTTGAGAGTCAGTTTGAAAAACCAAACAAGCCCGAAGAAAGGAGAAACTGCAAGATAAACCTCTGCTGAGCAGGCACGGCCGGATCAGCACAGTGGTGAGCCGGCCTTCCTCTGCTTTCCCACTCCCTCTGCAGCCATCAGTTCACCCGGTGTAAGGTGGTCCCTGCCCCTGGTGTTACAGGCAGGGAAACTGAGGCACGGAGATGCTTTTTGACCCATGGATTTGGACTGGTGTCTCAGGCATCTCATGCAAAGACTTCAGTCACTGAGTTAGACACTGAGGTAAAGCCACTGCCCTGCTCTGTACCTCGTTTTCCTTAGCTACAGTATGGAGCTGACACTCTCTGTGCTGTATCTGTGGGCTTTGAGCCTTAGCTAAGCAATATTTATGAAGCTTAGGGGTTTCTTGTCTCGCAGAACCTGCGATGCTGCATGTGTGGCCATGAGCACAACATACCCGTGTATATATTTCTATGTATTTGGCAAAATTGCAAGATCCTGGATAAGAAAAATACATATAAATATATTAAACTACTCATGAAACGTTCCCCGTTTCCACCTGCAGGCTTGTCTTGTATTATAGTGTAAACTTCCCTCTGGAAAAAGAGGGTAAAACTGATTAGATCTGTTTTATTTTCCTCCAGAAGTGTTTGTTTTCCAAGTGGCTGGAAACAGCTGTGGGCTGGATGGTGGGAACGAGGTCTTGGAGGTAATTCCCGTGATTGTCCTCTGGCCAACAGCACAACATAGATTTTCCCAGGCATCGTCGGCGACTGTCCTTGCAGGACTTTGAATGTCCTCGGGGCTGCTGGCACTGGAGCTGACACCAAATGTCTGCCACCAGGCCTCAGAGCTGTGCCGATGGGAGGCTCAGCTGGCAGCACGTCCCCTGCCACAATCTCCAGAACTCGGAGGGACGTGGAGCTGGCAGCTGAGACCTCTCAGCCACGGACATTTTGCTCCTCAAGCTCCACGGGCACGGGGACAGGCTGGAAAAGGGCTCAGGGGCCGCTCACTGCAGGGCTGCAGCTGCGTGCGTGTTGTTTGTCTCTGGAGTCCGGGATGTGCCAGGCTCCAGGGCTGAGTCATTTTGCCTTCTTCTTCATCTGGGAAAGGACCCGGGGCTGTGATAGGAGTGTGTTTTTTTCTTTCTGTTTGTTTTTCTGGATGCAGCCCTATTGGGTGGTGAATGACCCCGATGCGATGTGTGGCCTGAGAAGGGTGAAGCACGTGGCGTCTTCCAGCTCCAGGGGAGACCCAGGTAGCTATCCCCTGTTAGGGGCCTGACACTGAGCCAGAATAGCCCCAGGAACTGCTGGGGACAGGACACTGGAGGAAGCTGCGGTGTAGGTCGAGCAGAGCAAAGATGGGACACCCTTGGGGATGATAGGCCTGCCGGAACTGAGCTGAACTTTGTGCTTGAAAAGCTTTGACTAGCCAGAAAAAAATTAAAAAAAAGTGCCCTGGGGCGAGGAGAAAGAAGCTCCTGTGTGTGGGGAAGTGTTCACTCCCACCTGCAGGTCGGGGCTGGGGTCAGCACGGGGGAGCACACACTTGTTCCTTGAGGAGCCGCAACATGTAATTTAGCTTGTCATGGAGGAATGTGCTCAATGCCTTTATTTAATCAGGAGTTTGCAAACCTGCTCGGGTGCCTCATCTTCCTTTTTCCTTCCCCTTCCCAGCCAGGGGGGAAGAAGGAATATGGTGCTTTTGTCTCCTGCCCTGTGGCTGCTGTCAGATGAATGGTTTTAGCGGTGCTCTGTTCGCATGACTGGTTCGAACTATGCCAGAGAACACGCCGTAGTCGCGAGCAGGCTGTTTCCAGCCCCAGCTCCCTCCCAAACTCAGCTGCATCAGATGTTTTCCTAGGCACTGGCGTAAACCTCGTTACTTACTAGAAATGTGGGCCTGCGGGTTCCAGGGCATTCTTAGGAGAAGGAAAACACCACGCGGATGTGGCCTGTTAACAGCCTGAGATCAGTGAGAGTTTGCAGGGCTCAGCCACACGGTGCCCTGGTGGTTGCTCCAGCCCTGCCATGGTGCCCTGTGCTCCTGCAGCCCCTCTGCAAACCAGACCAGCTCTGTGATGCTGGGGGCCCCAATTACAAGACATCCCTGCTCAGGAAGGGGCTTAAGCATATGTTTAAGTGCTTTCCTGAATCTAGGCCAGGGCCGGCGCCTTAGCAGAGCACAGCCTCACCCATCTTCTTGATATCAGAGACAGGAGCCTGGATGCTCTGGGATGATCCTTTCTGCCTCTGTGCCTGCTGACCAGGGCTGCAGCACATTTCTGCTGAGCATCTCCCTCCGGGGGAAGAAAGGTCCCAGGGAAGCGGGGCTGTCAGAGCCGCTCGGCTCTTTGCCACCGGGTATAGCTGCAGAGGAACCTGGGAAAGCAAACAGCCACCACCTTCTTTGGAAGGAAGGAAATTGCTCTCTAATTGGGCATGTGGAAGTGAACTTGTGTGCTGACTCCTGAGGAATTTCATCTCTTCCCCAGGGGGTTTGCAATTGCTGTTTGGGTCACATCCCAGCTCTGATCTCAGGCTTGTCTTTGGGAGTGGTATTCCTCAGCACAGAGCTGCTGGCATTTGAGGAATGAGTGATGCTCATTGCAGCAAACCAAACAAACCAAGTGTGTATGCAGCTTTGCTGTGTAATTCTTAGCAGAAATTGCAGAATTTCCCTACTGAAATGGAAAAAAATCGCAGGGAACAGAAAGGAGCCCTAAGAATTGTCTGTGGGACAAATGTATCAAACCACACTGCTCTCATTAACAACAATGCAAGTTCAGGGGCTAAAGCCCTCTGCTTGTCTCCAAACAAAACTTGCAAAGCATGCTTTGTGTGGGTATTCTCACCAGGGATCTGTGGGATTCACATGAACAAGTGCCGGGGCTGCATCTGAGGGTTAGGAAGCCAGGCCAGAAAAGGTGGGTGTGCATTATGTCAGTGGGGTTCCCTTACAGTCAGGAAATGAGATAAATTAGCAGAACCCCTGACCTGATTCCTTCAGAAATCGGGGGGCTAGAGAGGAGGGATGCCCTTTGCTTTCCTTTGTTGGGATGGAGGGTCGGGAAGCATCTCTCTCCTGCAGCCCTCATGAAGAGCACTTCTTGCTTCAGGCCCAGGAGGTTGGGCTCAGTGGAGGGAGTGAGAGGGCAAAACTCTTTCTCCCGTAGTGACCTTAAAGCACCTCAGCTGCGTTGCAAGAGTTCATTAGCAGGCCAGCCAGCCCAAGTGTCCAGATGAGCACGGTGGTCCTCTGGCCAAGGAGGCAGCAGTGACAGACAGATGAAGCAACTGGGGAACGCCCAGCTGGGAGTGCCCTGTGCGGAGCTGCCCCTGACACCCGTGTCCGATAAACAAGGCATTTTTCCTCTCCATTATAGGGCTGGGCCCAGGAGCCGTGGGAGTCAACAGGAATCATTCCAGTGTGGGCTTTTTGTGGGCTTTGGATCTTTGTCTGGTTAAACAAATAGAAGGAAAAATTAAATAACATGGTTCTAACAAATATTTTCGGAAGTATAAATATCTGCCTTTCACTGCGACTTGATCCAAACCCCACAAAGGAAAAAAAAAATCCCTGTTTCTGTGATGCTTTTCCATGTGCCTTTCCCCAGTGATTGGGAGTGTTAATGCAGGCACCTTGGCTCGAGAACACAGCTGGCCTGCAAGGAAACCCTGTGTGGGATTTCTCTGGGGTGGTAAGGAACCTCCTTGGCTGACCACCTTTGCGAGTGAGGTTTATGCTTGGTGTTGGAAGGACCCCTTCTTGTTTGCAAACTGAGTTCCTGTCCTCAGAGCAACGGTTCGACAGCCTTGCTGCTGAATTGGAATGGCTCTATAAAAACAAATGATATATTGGTCATTTCTGTGGTTTCCTGCCTCTGGAGAGAGGTTTCCACATTTCCCTGCTTGCTGCTGCCTTGCAGCGACACCTGCTGCACACTGTGAGGAGAAGAACGATTTTATTTTCCTGTGAAAGCTTTCTTTCCCTTTTTTCTTTCCCTTTTTTTCTGGGAAGGCTTGCAGCAAGGACAGCTTTGGTTTTTAAGGTGGGAGAAAAGGAAGTGGGGAGGTCCGCACCTTCCTCAAATACAAACATTTCTGTGGTCCATGACTCTTCCAACCTGGCATGGCCTGTGGTGGTGACGCTTTTGTTTTGCAAACTTCTTCCAGCCCAGTCTTGGGTAAGAAATGGTGAAAAGCCTGCTGTTACTCCTGGCACAAGGCTCAGGAGAGGTAGTGCAGGCATCTGCCTCAGCCCCAGAGCTGGTTTTGAACAAGGGAGAGGCAGACCATGTCTTGCTCCCTGTGCAGTACCTGGGGAGGGAGATGTGTGTACCAACACACTGGGAGGACGTCCCTTTGTGTGACCCAAACAAGAACTGCCACGAGGTCAGAGAAATGGGCTGGCTTGCCCATTCCGCTTCCTTCTAATGCTTTCCTCTGACTTCAGCTGTAGGTTTTCATCAGAGCTGGCCATGATGCTACGGTTCGTGGTTGGTGCCCTCTTCCCAGCGCTGCTTCTGGCTGCACCGCCCCCCATAAACAAGCTCGCCCTCTTCCCAGACAAGAGTGCTTGGTGCGAGGCGAAGAACATCACCCAGATCGTGGGGCACAGCGGCTGCGAGTCCAAGTCCATCCAGAACAGGTATGGCTCCACTCTCAGCACAGAGCTGTAAACAGCTGGTTTTCATTTGCTGATGATTTGCCATCATCGCTGTGGGGACTGCCACTCACATGGGAAGCCAAGCATGTTCTGCCTCTGCCCTGATGCTTTCTGCCTGTTTCAGCAGAAAGTCAGATCTCTTTCTGCCTTTGTTGGGAAGAGCAGGCACCTACCCTGAGCCCTCATCCCTCCTCTTGTCTTCACAGGGCCTGCCTGGGACAGTGTTTCAGCTACAGCGTCCCTAACACCTTCCCTCAGTCCACAGAGTCCCTGGTTCACTGCGACTCCTGCATGCCAGCCCAGTCCATGTGGGAAATTGTGAGTATCCGTGCCTGCCCCATGGCCTTTTATGCTCCTTGCTCAGGGGTTCTGAGGTCTGCTCTGCCACCACTTTGGGACAAGTCATTCTCCTTCCCTGAGGTTTTTTCGCTTGTAGTTTCCTTCCACGGTATCTCTCAGGTGACTCTCCTCTTCCTTGAGATGCCTGGGTGGAAGGGGCTGCTGGAAGCAATGTGGCTGCTGTGATGAATGGTGCATTTGTCACTGTTTGCAGAAGCTTCCTTCGTCAGTCCCTGCATTATCCATCCCTTGTGCCTCTTCTCTCCACCACTCCCTTTGTCGCCTCCCCTCACTTGGGAGTTTTTACCTTCTAGGCTGTCCAGAAGTGCTTCCCACAGTCCATCTGCCAGTCACCCTCAGACCTCCCAGCATCTCTGCACGTTTCATGCCATCGTTGATCCTGGAAGGGTCATAAACCCTGCTTCTGGGGCAGGCCCAGGCACCCAGGGCTTCAGTTCTCTGCTTTGCTTTTGACTCAGACATTTGGGCAGATGGCTTTGGCCAACTTAGCTGCGATAACTCAGCAATGTGTCTTCTGGGTGGCCTTTGCAGCTACTGCTGCTATTTCTGTGCCAGTTGTACCTGGGAGCAGTGTCCCACTTGAGTCATTTCATTTCCTGGATGGTAAAATGGGTCCATGCAGCTCGTGACCTGTGAGATGTTCCCAGAGCACCCTTGCCTTACAGACTGACCACAGAGGCTTATTTGGGTAGAAAGCCATCACTTCTGCCTTAAAACACCCCGAGTCTGCAGGGCACGATGTGGCTCAGGATTGCCACTGGGGTGTCAAGCCTGTGCACTCAGGCTTGCTGCCTCCTCATCCCTCTCTCCAGGTGACACTGGACTGCCCAGGCAATGACGAAATCCCCAGGGTTGACAAGCTGGTGGAGAAGATACTTCACTGTAGCTGCCAGGCTTGCGGCAAGGAGCCAAGCCACGAGGGAGCCCTGTTCAACGTCTACCTGAACACAGAGGAGAACATGCCTGCGGAGGGCCCCAGCCCCCATCACTATGCCCACCACCAACAGGAGGTGGAAGAGCCTCCTGCTTCCAGCCACCACCACCACGAGGAGGAGGGCGACGAGTAACCTGGCCCTCACGGACTGTCCTTGCAGCTGGCAGCGCGGGCAGGGGGTGCGTGCGAGGGAGAGGGCCAGGGTTTGGGGAGGGAGGGGGGGTGGTGGAGTCTTTCCTGTCTAATAGCTACCCTCACGCTTTGCTCTCCACAACACCCCAGGGCCGGAGGAACCTTCTGGGGCACAAGCAGGGCTGAGGTGCAGGCGTGGGGCTGGAGCTGCAGGGCGAGAGAGGAGGGCTGGGGGGGGTTCTGACGCAAAACTACTTGCACATAATAGTAATAATAAATTGAGAGGACCGGGGACCCCGGCAGAGGGGGCATTGGCTGAGAGCAGGAGCTGAGCTGGGCTCTCCAGGCGCTGTCTGCAGGATCCTGAACCTGCTGTGGTGCCCTTGCTGAGTTTTTTGGGTTTTTCTATTGCAAATGGCTCTTGCCTGAGGTGGAGGAAGAAGGGATGCAGTTTCTCCACAACCCCGAGTGAGAGGCACATCTCTCTTGGGGCACGCAGGATGGGGGTGTCCCTTCTTCCTCCCACCTCCCCTGCCTGCCAAGGGACACCTGGGCACAGCAGGGAAGTGCTGTTCCTCCTGGCACTTGCTGGGTCTTAATTCAATCCCAGTGCCTTTGTGTTAGGAAGCTTGTAGGGAGTATTTTTTTTTTCCCCTGGATTTGCCTCTGGGGCTGTGTGTGAAATTGCTGGGAACTGTGGTGGTGAGAACCCTTTCCTTGCTGGTCCTCAGGGTCACCACGTAGCTCACAGGGACGAGGGAGCTGCATCGTGCCATGGGCACTGGGGCTTCACATTTTGTGGCCTGTGCTGGGGTGGTCTGGGTGGGAGCCAGCCCCTCTTCCCCCTTTCCCTGCTGCACTTTAATTGTGGTGGAGGGAGAAAGGGGACGAGTCCCGGGATGCTGGTGTACCCTGACAGGGGACTGCTGTGGACCCTGCTGCAGATGCAGGTCTGGGGAGGCTCAGGGTGGGGGAATGGCCCCGGGCCCCTCCTGCTACCCCTTTCTCTGTTGTATAAAGCTAATTTCTTTGGCACTGTCCTGACAAAAGCTTCCAAAGCTTGTAATCGATGCGCCCCCCTCCTTTTTACAAGTTTTTTTTTTTTTTTTCTTAAATAAATTAGTTCTGACTTCCATTTCTCAGTGCTCTGATGCCTGTCTGGTTTTTGGCAGTAGGATCTTCAGTGCTGATGGGGGAGAGGCCGTTTATACCCAGACACCGAACCAGAGATCAGTGCAGGAGGGTGCAGGGCATGGGAAAGCCACGGTTCCCTTCAACTTTCTGCTGTGTTCAATTTAGGAGGAGGAGGGAGAGCTGCTAAAAGGAAAACCAACCCCAAGGATGCAGCATCTGGGCCCCATGTGGGAGCGGGGACTGCGCAGCAGCTGCTGCCCAGGCCTGGCCGTACTCAAGAGTCCCTGTCTGGAGATTGGGTTCCACTCCTGTAGGTACCGTGTGGGGTCTCTGCAGGATTGTGCAAACCTTCATCGGTTCTGTTGCCACTAGGTGACCCTTGATCTAACATTTCGTGGCCTCCAGGACTGCTTCTGGACTGAAGGAATGCGAGCTCGGACATGGACTTTGTGATTGAGGAGGGAACCCAGGCACCTTGGCTGGAAACCAGTGAACTATTTTCAAGTGTGTTTGGATCAAGCATTCCCTGGGCGAGGCAGAGTCCTTGCAAAACTCCAGTCTGGCCACCCAGTGTCATGCCCTCAGAAACGAGCAGATAATGCTCCCTTTCCCGAATGTAACTGTGAGGGATGGTCCCATCTGTTCCTGGAGGGGCTGTGCCATGCCAGGAGGTGGTGGAGTCACCATCCCTGGAAGTCTTCAAAAGACGTTTAGATGTAGAGCTTAGGGATATGGTTTAGTGGGGACTGTTAGTGTTAGGTTAGAGGTTGGACTCGATGATCTTGAGGTCTCTTCCAACCTAGAAATTCTGTGATTCTGTGTGGGTGGCTCTTAGTGCCTTTTATTTCCCCTCTCTTTAGGGCCCAAGCTCTGTTCACATTTGGAGAGCATCTCTCTGGGTACTGGAGTGGGAGAGGGTTTGCAGAATCTGTATTAAGGTAGGAATTGCCACAATAAAAGGGATGGGCTGAAAAGGAAAGACCCTGGCAAGGATGGAGATACCCTTTTCATCAAGGTGATGTTTTTAGGCTGTGTAGTGTCCTCCTAAGGAAGGGAGCTTTGTTGAAGAGCCAGGAGGCAGGAAAAGATGGAGAAACCCATGCTGTCACCAGCTGCAGGGAGACCACGATTGCATGTCAGATTTTAATTGCGGGAATGGGTGCAGCATGCCCCAGTGCTCCAGGAAGCACCTCCGCCCTCCTCAGGTGCTCCCCTCCTCATGGATGAAGGCAGGGTGAGGCTGGCAAGGTGGCAGTGCCCCCAGTTCACTCAGTGCCATGTGGACCTTTCACTGGTGTATGGTGAAAATGGGCTGGATTTAGCAAGATCAGTCCTATAAACTCCAGGAGTTGCAGTTCAGACTATTGGGAACATGACAACTCCACCTACTTTTGATGCAACTTGAGCTTCACTGGAGACAAGTAATGGAGGTCTGTTTTGCAGTTAAAACAAAATCTTTGAAGGTACGTAGCCCAGCTCTGTCCAAAATATGCCCTGAGGAACCATTCCAGGATGGAGCAAGAGCAGACTGTACTAATGGAGGTTACTGCATTAAGCACTAGGCTGCCTGGGCATCCTCACTGAGGTCTCAGCCTTTCAGTTCTATCCACCGTAGCTCACCAGCCCCTTCTCTGCCACATTGGTGGGTGGCTGTTGACAACCTGGTTTTCCTTTCCTCACTAGTACTGGGGAGCAGACCTGGTGGAAACGATGATCCCCTGCAGATGTGTCCAGAAACACAGCCCAGGGGGTTTGGGGAGTGGAGCACAAACAGGCCAGCAGAGCTGCTGCAGCAGAGAAGCTTTTGCAGGTGCAATACTAGGATTTGGACCTCATTTTAAAGCAGTTTAAAAAAAAAAAAAAAATTTACTTTGATCAATTCAGATTCACTTCCCCAGAAAACACATCCCAACCAAGTGCACAAGACCTGCCACAATACTTAGTTGTAGAGGATGCAGTCCTGATCCAATCTTCTCTGGAGCAAAAGCTTTGGGGTGAAACTGAGATGCTCCAAAGCAGAGCTGAGGAGGAAGCACAGCTTCATGCTATGGCATGACTTCTGCACTGGGCACTAGTGTGGGCCCAGCTGGGATAAATCTGTGCTGCCATATTGATTTATCCTAGCTGGGAGGCTATTGCAGTGTGGGCTTGGGGTGGCTTTTTTTGTTTGTTCCAGGCACAGATGGGGTGAGGAAGCGAGGGCATCCTAGTACAAGCACTATTCTAAAGAAACCTCCTGCTGAGATCAGAGCCTTGAGTGTGTATGCTCTGCCCCGGGACACCTGCAGATGTGGCCAGGGAAGTTTGGTTCTCATCCAAGGAGAAGGTCCAAGGAAAGAAAATGAATGCAGGAGCTGTACATGGGCTCCCAGGAGAACTCATCCTGGTACGAGTGAGGGCAGCTGCTTCCAGCATGCTCTAGAGGCCTACCAGTGCGCTCCAGGGTGTGCTAGAAACATCCTCCTGCACACTAGAGGCCTCCTAGGGTTGCTTTCTGTTACCTACTGCCTCCTGGAGGCCTCACAAAGCTCTCCAGCACCACCTAGGGCACACTGGAGGTCTCCAGTGGCCCTCCGCTCCATTCTAGATCCTCTGCAGGTCTACCAGGGCCACACAGTGACCTTCAGCTCCTCCTGGGGTACTCCCTCACAGGAGTACTCACAGTGGAGTACACTGGGATAGCTGTAAGATACTGTAGAGAGCACTGGAGAGTCCACTGAGGCCTTTAGAGGTGCTGGAGTACACTGCAAGGCCCTGCGATGCCTCCAGAAGGTCTTAGAGAGCACTGGAGGGCCACAGGAGGTCTGGAGGCTGCACTGAGAGCCAAGCCCCAGACCCAAAACCAACAAAAAACACACAAACACCCTCAGGTCCACAAACACCAACAGGACATGAATGCTGAAATTTTACAGCTGAAAAAGGTGACCCTGCTCAGTCTCTTGGTAATACTGCACCTATATGGCCAAGCCCCTTGCAGTACATACCGAAGCTCTCTGTGAATCCTCTGGTGAGTTACACAAATGGCTTGATATATCTAGAGATTAAAATATAACCCAGAAACAGAAGTGTACCCCACTGCATCCCAAAAACAAGTTAGCCAGCAACCTCTGCTAAATATCCCTCTGTTAAAGGAATTCCAAGCACTTAAAATCTAGAAGACTACAAGGTCAAAAGACTCTACAGCCAGCAAAACAGCAGGAAGAAGTTCTAAAAATAACAAATTGTCCCTAATCTGGAAAAAGTCTACACCTTACCTGCCTACTGCTGCTGTTTTCAGATACATACTGGCACAGGGAACTTGGATGATACATTTCCCCTAAACCCTGCTCCATCACTTTACCACCAAGATTGTAAATTTGATAATATTTAATGCACAGGTGAAGGCATATGGGCACATTCAGAGTAAGCCCAGTAATTCTGCAAAAATCATAAGGGTCCTAGAACCACAGGGCAAACACACACAGTAACATCAGCTTCCTATCCATAAACATGCTGTAAAAATTACTCACCTGAAGAAGAGCTGCATGCAATACAGGCACCTACAACTTATATAGATTGCTTTACTTGAAAAGATCCTACCAGTTGTTACCTCAAAAAGACATGCTTACCTCTTTGGATAAGCATCAGCCCATAGACTCTAACTCACCTAAGGAACCCTACAATTGGTTGAAGGAAAAACAAAGCATTTAACACCACCCCCCAACAAGCAGCTCAGGCAGAAAGAGCTCTCTGATGGGACACCTGCAGCTTATATACCATCAGGCCCCACCTGGCACCCAACCAATCACCTGGGAAAAGGAGGGGCAAAGAAAAACAAATAAATAAATAAAATAAATCAAGCAGGATGAGCAGCAGCTGTGTTGTTTTTGTTTATCTGGCTCAGCTCAACAGCGTGCAAAGCACAACACAAAGGACTGGGTTATTTCTAGAAGCAACAATTCCTGTGCTTTTGCTACAGCTTTGAATACTGAAAGGACACTATGATCAAGCAAGTAGCTGAAACTATTTCAACTGAAATTAGCTCAAACCTTTCTTTCCACAGGCAAAAATAATTTAGGAGCATAACGGATTACATGCCAAACAAACAAACAAACAAAAAAACACAAAAACCAACCAACCAAAAAAAAAAAATCAGTGTAACGACATAACTCACAGGAGAAATTAGGCACTTGAGTAGGCTATCTGAAAACCAAAAGGTTATGCTGATAGGTCAAAACACACTACAAGACACTGAAACCTGGCCTTCTGCTGCACAGACTTAAAAACTACTGTCACACTCACCATGGCAGTACCCACCCAGTGCCCTCTAGCTCCCCCAGAAAGCCTCCTACTGACTCCCAGTTCCTCTAGGATGCCCAGGAGACCTCCCAGGGCACTCCAGAATGCCCTAAGAGCCTCTTCTTAAACCCTAGAGGCAAAATATGGACTGTTCCTGAAACCCTGTGGCCTCTGAAGGCCTCTCAGGGCTCTCTAGCACACTCTTGGGCACACTGCAGGCCTCCCGTGGTCCTCCCCTGCACTCTAGATCCTCCACACGTCAACCAGGGCCACCCAGTTCCCACTAGCTCCCCCAGAAAGCCTCCCAGTGACCCCCAGTTTCCTGCAGGATGCCCTAGAGGCCTCCCAGGGCACAGTGGGATGCCCTATGAGCCTCTTGCACCCTCGAGGGAAAATAAGGACTCTTTCTGGAAGAGATGTTGCTCTGAGGCCAGTCCTAGTCCAGCCTGGTTTCTCACACAGTGAAATCGTCTTCAGAATGAGAGGATTGTCAAGGCAAGGGGATGAAAATTCATGGAACAAACCTTACATGACAGATATAATCGAAAGCTGCATGGAGTGGAGGGACTGAGGTCTGCCTTTATTGGGAACTCACTACTACTGTGTAATAATTTTAGAACCAAGGGAGGAGCTCTGAGGACAGAAAAGACATTTCATTTTAAATAAAATGGACTGTGAAAAGAATATCTGTCTCACTTGCATGTGTTCTCCACCCTGCAGTTGCTCAATGGCTTGTTCATAGTGGATCTGCAGTCCTGCCTGTCCTCTCACCACTCTGTGTGGAAGACTGGGTGTGTTAGGGGTTGCACGCATGGGGACTGCTGGCAGGTTGTACTGTTCAGCAACATGACTTGGTACAAACACTGAGAGCCAAACATAAAGGTGAAAAGATGGCAGTCACCTTCTGCTGGTCCTGGCACATTGATTTCTCCTGTTTTAAGCCAGCCTGCCTTGAAAACAGGGAAAGGGGCACTGGGCTGAACAGGCAAACAAGCCAATTAAATGAGTCCTGGGAATGCAGAGGGGTATGTGGTGAAAAAGAGGTGTAAGTTCATGGTGTTTGCTTGTGTGGTTTGCACACTGATGGCTTGGCCAGAAAGGCAGAGGCAAAACAAAAAAGATTTCAGCAGAGGATCCCACAAAGGGACAGGAAAGACAGGAAGGGGAAGACTTTTGCATTATGTATTGTGCTGGGAATTCTGACATTACAAAGTTAGGGTTAAAGAGGAAAATACATTACTTTCAATATTTCCAACAGAATTTTCTTACTAATATTGATGAATTGTTGTCTTATTTGGACAAGGCTTTATGTGTAGATGAAAATTACTTTTGGCTGAGAAGTATGTCTATAACCCTAGCTTAATCATTAATAGCACAACTTTTTTTTTTTTTTTTTTACTTATTTTTCCTTTGTGCCCTAAGACTACTAATAAATCAAATTATTTCAAGTCTTAGAAACTGTTTGAATAAAATCTATGTATCAGTTTGCTTGCTTCTTGGCTATTGGCTTTGCTATCATTTATTTGTTTTCTTTACAAAAGAGCAGAAATGAATATTCAAATTTCCATCTGTAACTTTGGGTTTACTAATGGGTTTACCTCTTGCAAAAATGTCTTGAGGGTTTTTACACATCTCGCCCAGGAGATGGCAGAAGAGTCCTAATGATAGCAAATAACAATTATCACCAGCTGTCATTTTGCCGGATGACAGATGTTTAAGCAGAAGGAAAGAATTAGGGATTTGTTGATGTATGATACAAATGATCGAAACCTTACAGATTTACAACCAAGACTTTTCAAGCTGCCTGTAAATTTATGCCCTCTTGCCATGCTTATAGTGATGTGTTGTGGCTTGATTTCATGTCATACGTCCCTCTTGCTGAAGCAAAGTGAAGTCAGTTGTAATACATCATCAGCTAGGAGCAAAGGATGTTGTAAAGGGCTATCTTGTCAGGAAGATTTTAGGTCAGGAGTGATGTCATGACAGTAGCAGTTTTTATCTTAGCACTCAGACTGCAGACTGGATTCCTCAAAATGAGGCAAAAATAATCATGTATTTAACAAGTTTGTGGGTAGGAGATGGCAGAAGCTGGAACTGAGAGAGCCACAACACAATAGAGTTTAGACAGAGCTCCTGCACCAAGCTGCATGAAAAGCTCTACTAACCCTGTAATGTGCATGTCAGGAAGTGGTGTTCCAGGTGGCAACGCTGGCATAAAGTGCTTTGGACTGTCACAGAGTGAGTAGGAACTGCTCCAGTTAAGGACTGACACCTGCTAAAATGGGGCAACTATCTTGTAGTCAGACATTGCATCTTGTGAGCTCAAAGCCTGGAGAGCACTCTTGTGTCAGGCCTGCCATGACACAGATTAGGTACCTCTCTAGGAAATGCCATGATAGTGCAACATAACTGTCTGCAGCCTTATTTCTGGTCATGATCATACATGACTGCAGTGAGAACTTGCATTGAGCTTATTGTTGTTGCAATAACCCAAATTAAATACTTTCATATATGAGGATGTACAAGGTATGAAATGTGATCACTTAAAAAGTCCAGAGGAAACCAATACAGTAGCAACCAAGACTGACTGTAAGGCAAAGCTTACATAATTCCGTTTGTTTACCAACAAACTGAAACTGTCTGAAAAAAAAAAAAAAAGCAGGGAACTGAGTTTGCCAATCAAATTTCTAGGCCTTCAGTGATGGTCTCTCTACTCAAAACTAAAGTTGAAAAACTACACACAGAATAAAATCAGGGAGAGACAAAAAGAGAGATGAGAAGCAGGGTGATTTATTTTTTCATCCTCATTAAGGCACATCCACTTGCAAGACTGAACAAACATGAGCATGTCGTCAATCTGCAAGAGGATCCAGCCTCATACAAGTACCTGTGATGGTATGGAAAATTATGATCTCTGAAAAGTCTTTGATTGTGCTAGTATGCCTTCCCTTTTGCACTTACTCCAGGATTTCCATGCTGTACAGTCATTACCATACTTCACAGTTACGCTATTTATATTAAGGTAACAGTTACCTTGCTCTTACTCTCTGTTTTTTTTTTTTTTTTGTTTTGTTTTTTTTTTTTTTTTCACTTCTTTATTTTAGGCTCCAGTTACAGCTGCAATCACAATATTCTGAACTTGGAGCAGATACCCTGCCCAAAATACTCATAAAGATTTCCATGCACTCCTCTATTTAAGTGCCACACTCAGACACTTGCCTGTGTACTGAGATAGTAACAAACCTGACTCCAGCTGGAATATACTAGAATGTATTCATATGACCCAGCTCACAGGAGTGTGCTTCAACTTCTATAATTAAGTACTATAATATCCTTATTGTGACCCCAACTTTTGCTGAAATCCATGGAGCCAAGACATAACCATATTGCAGTTTGCCCCTTTCATAGTTTTTTTTGAGGTGACCCAGGAAAGAAATAGACCCCCACTTCTCAGGCATCACAAGCAGAGCCTGGTATCATGCTGGTGCCATTTTCCACCAAACCCAGATGAAGAATTTTGTTCATGGGAGCTGGGTTCATTAACTGCCCGGAAAGGACCACTGGACTGAAGAAGAGTTTTTTCTGAGAAACACAGGAAATTCCCAGCCCTTTGATGGTACCAGTCAATCACCGCAACGGTAATTATACAGGCAGTAAATGTGTGAAGACCTAAGTGCTCAAGTTTTTTTTATGACACACAAACACCATCCATCCAGCACATTCCCACTTATTGTTTCTGTAGGCATCCTCCATTGCTAGCCAGCCTGTCATGCAGTGCCAGGGGTGGCAAACCATTGCAATTATTTTAGAAGTGATACATGACATATTTGTTGGACAAGGGAGTCATTTGCCAGCATCTTTCCCTTTCAAGCAGCATCCATAAAGCCACGTGGACAGGAGAGTCTGGTAAGATGCAGATTTTGAGCCATCTCCCAGGAATGGTCAGAAAAGGAGAAGGGATATTTAGCTATAGAATACAGGTTTACGAAGTACACGCAATACATTGTATGTGTTCAGGCCCGGTGCATCAAACCCAGGAGACAAACCCTTGCGATCAAATGGATAAAAATTAAAGAGCTGCCCATTCTGGGTCTCCAGTGAGATGGAAGCAGAACCAAGATGCAGAACACAAGGGAACTCCTTGTCAAAAACAACTTGGAAGACACGATCTTCCAGGTGATGGAGCTTGATTGTCCGGTATTTCTCAGGGATCAGCTCTTCAACGTGAGGCCCAAACTGCTGCATGACCAGCACCCCACCAGGTCCAACTTTGATCTCATAGAAAGTCAAGTTGGAGTAGGTATAGTAGCCAACATAAGGGACTGGACTTGGAGGAGGAGACAAGGTTTTCTCTGCCTCTCTGAATGCAGTCTCCATGGCAGTAATCAGATACTCATATGTCCGAGTTACAATATCTTCACCTTGAGGCCTGGGCCCTGCCATCAGTACAATGAAGCTCAGGCGGAGTTTGGGGATAAGTGAGAAGGTAGCTGAATATCCATCAAGGTCTCCGTCCTTCCTAATGACATCATAACCCAGTTGCTCATTAATCTCCCAGGGTGTGCCAGTCTTGTTAGCGAAGTATTCAGTGGAGCACTTAAACAGAGGTGTCAGCATTGTCTTCACTGTGTCAGGCTCTAAGAGACGACGGTGATAGGTGCCTAAAAAGACCATTGCCAGCTTGGCAAGGTCAGCAGCTGTGGAGTACATCTGGCCAGAAGGCCTGTACCAGCCAAGGTCATAGAGGGGGGCTGGCTGCTGGCTGCCATAGAAACCCACAGCCATTTGGGATCGGATCGGTGGTGTGATGTCGAAGCCAGTGTCCTCCATGCCCAAGCGGTCTAGGATGTTCTCTGAGATCCAGCGCTGGTATTGTCCCTCAGCTGCATGGTCAGCTAGTACATGCGCCATCAGTGAGAAGGCCAAATTGCTGTAGTGGCATCTGAAAAGAAAGGAATATATCTGCATCAGCCTTACCTCAGTGATGCAGTGTAGGTATGACTTTGTTAAAACAATGGCTAGGTCTCTTTCATTTGGGGAATGATTGTGATTTTATTAGAGAAAGAGAAAGAAGTGAGAAGGCAGTGACAGAGAAAAAGTGTTGATGTCTTGGTTTGTGATTAATTCAGGAAGGAGAAATTTCTTACATGAACATCAGCTGAGCTATTTAACTTCTAAGGTTCGAAAGCAGGCCAGAGATGGAAAAATCAAAATCAAAAACAAAAACACCAAAAAAAAACCACAAACAAACAAACAAACCTTTAAGCAAAAACCTGTATATTTGCATATCCTGACTTACCGTCTAATAATTGTTCACATAAAGAATGTCTTCATTCTCTCCAAGAGCAGAGTCAAGAGTTAGACATGCTTACCTTAAAGGTCTCAAAATCCCAGGTGAGCCTCAGGAGATTTAACATGGTGCAATCACTGAAGGACCTAAGCTATCTTAAGATAGGAAAAGCACTTAAAAAGCACTTAAACATCTCTAAAGCAGTATCCTGCAAAGGTGAGTGATTAAAGACATCTAAGTGCTTGAGTCAATAATATACACAAAGGACATTAAGACTTTACACTTGAATTAAGTTTAAAGACATGAATGGACAATTTTGTTTCAAAAAAAAAAATATAAATCAGTGATTGTGGTTTTAACATTTGATATTTTTTAAATGGTGTGAAGATACACCTCATTAAGGTCTATTTGGATTATAAATTTGGAGCCACTTCAACTACTTCCAGCTCATCTAGATGAATAAAATCATGATGTGTACATACATATTTTACCTCAGGAATAAATACACGTAGGACTAAAAGTTTATGTCAAAAATGGGCTGAAGTTCAACATTCCCAGAAAAATATATTATCACTGAATGATAGAATAAGTAGTTGGAAGGGACCTGCAAGAATCACTGAGTCCATCTCCTGGCTCTACACAGGACCACCCAAAAAAAAAACCATACATTTGAGGGCTTTGTCCAAATGCTTCTTGAACTCCAGAAGGCTTGGTGCCATTCCCTCCAGTTTAATTGCTGGTCTCTGGACAGAAGAGGTGAGTGCCTGCCCCTCTGCCACACTTCGTGAGGAAGCTGCAGGCCGCCACGAGACCTCCCCTCAGTCTCCTCTTCTCTGGGTTTAACAAACCAAGTGACTTCAGCCATTTCTCATACGTCTTGCCCTCTAGACCCATCACCATCTTTGTATCCCTCCTTTGGACACTCTCTAATAGTTTTATGTCCTTCCACAGAACTCAAGGTGAGGCTGCACCAATGCAGAGCAGAGCTGGACAATCCCTTAGCAATGGACAATCCCTTCCCTATGGTTGATCCTTTTGGCTGCCAGAGCACACTACTGACTACCAATTCAATTTGCTGTTGACCAGAACCCCCAGATACTTTTCTGCAGGGCTGCTCTCCAGCCTCTCGTCCCCTAGTCAGTATATATACCCAGGGTAGTCCTGTCCCAGGTGCAGAGTCCATCAGTTGCTCTTGTTGAATGTCATACTGTTGGTGACTGCCCAGCCCTCTAATTTGTCAAGATCTCCCTGCAAGGCCTCTCCACCCTCCAGGCAGTCAGCAGCTCCAAATTTAGTATCATCTGCAACCCTTTTATTACACATTTAAGTCCTCTCTGCAGATCACGTGTAACAATTTCTTACCCTTCTTGAAAACCGGGACATTTGCAATCTTCCAGTTGACAGAGACCTCTCCAGACTTCCAAGGCCATTGAAAAATAATTCAGAGGGGTCTCGTGATGGCATCAACCAGCTTTTTGAGTACCCTGGGATGAATTGCTGGCAGTTTTCCTTGTATTATCAAAGATTTAAATTCAATTACTTCATGGTCACTGAATGATCAAGATGGCCACTGATTGCCACCGCAGTCACAAGACCTTCTTTGTTTACAAGCAACAAATTAAGCAGCTGTGTGGTATTCCCAGTTAACATCTGGGAAGCTGAGGTCACCCATACGGACAAGGTCAGATAATCTAGAGATATCCCTTAATACCTTATAGAATAATTCATTATCGTCCTCATCCTGGTGTGATGGAAAATTCAGTTTTCCATAGCAATGCCTATAAATTTCCTTTCAGAAGAATGATATGTGAGTATATCCAGTGAAACAGAGTTAAAATAAACAATACGTGAAGTAATAAGGGGTTCAGATACTGTGAGTAGATGTCGTCACATATCTTAATGGTGAGCATGATATATAGATACCAATGCAGATAACTTTTCCATTTGGTACTCAGGTGCTTAAAGGTACATGTATTCTAACCTCCTACGTGATATTGGACAGAACTTCACACAAAGTTTCCAAGACCAAACTACTAATCCGTTTTCAGAAAGAGTTTTCTAAGCTTACAGGCTTCATGTGATGTAGAATCCTTAGTAACCCTACGCTAATTATTTCTGAATATAATTGTATTCAGAACATATATATTTCAGAATTATATTTCAGAATATAATTTGAATCACTAAACATTTTGCAGACTTTATTTATTTATTTTTTAGTCTAAATCTTTTCCCTTATCCACTGCCCATTAGCTCTTTTTCATAAGTTTGGTTGTTTGACTGCAGTTCAGGTAACAGACTTTTAACAGACTACATAAATTGTAAACAACTGTTAGTAGCATTTATAAGAGATATGCAAATTTCTACAGACATAACACAACCTTCAGTAAAATCTATGATAGTTTAAATTCACTGGTTTAACTTGCCAGGTCACATGTGAAAATCTGTACCTTTCACACTTGGTTCATTGGACCTAAGTATGTTGATTTAATTTGCCCCATCTAGGCTTCTCACTCAGGCTCTATCCTCAATAAAAAAAGAACCTGGCACCTCTAAAAGTAACTCTTTTCAACCTAAGACAAGTGTATTTGTAGATGGGTAAACTGAAGCTTCTTCTAGGAATAACTGTCTTTTTCCATGGGACATGGAGTATACAGGTGAGATTAATTTCAGTATGGAACATGAACCCAAACCAAAAGCCCATAGGTGAATACATCTGACCTGGTTCCAGGATCAGCAACCAAGACATCATCTTTCAGGAGAGCCAGAGCATCTTGTGTATTGCCTTTCCACAGCAGGGTGGTAGACCGCAGCTTCCTGGGCAGACCTGTACCATGGAGAAGAAACATCCCACAATTTGACACCGGTTATGGTCCCATGCTCTGGTTTGGTTTGGGAGAGAGTTTATTTTCTTCATTGTAGCTGGTATGGTGCTGTGTTTTGGATTCAACATAAAAACAGTCCCTTCCCCTCCCAGCCCAAGAGATTTCCAGCTTTCTTTTGCCCTTCTAATTCTCTTCCGTGATACAGCTGGGGATAGCACTGGGAATGTATGGGGAGGGTGAGCAAGCGGCTCCGTGATGCTTAGCTGCCTGCTAGGGTTAAACCACAATATCCAGGAACTGTTGGGAGGACAGGTCTCACTTCTGCTGGAGAGCCATTGCGTGAGCTTGAGATGCAAGACACCAGATGACGGGGAACTACAGCAAGGCAGGGAGCTGCAGCCCCAGCACAGTCTACTCCTGCAAGAAGTAGCCACACTGGCTTTGAGCACTCCTGAGAGCCAGATAGAACCAGGCAGAGTTGGTGCTCCTCAAGACATAATTAGGATGGCTAGAGCAACACCACCATGGCCAGGAGCTGGGCAGCCTTGTGCAAAGACCTTCCTTTCAGTCTCCTACTGTTACAGGCCACTTTGTGTTTTCTGTCTTTTAAACAGATATATTTCCAGACTTTGGTCTCATTAGTCCTTGGAGAACCCTTATTTGGCTGGCTTCAGGTGATGCTCTGCTTTGTATTGAGGTACTGCAATTTGCCTACAGATTATTTTAATCACAGGTCCTATTTTAGGTTATTTATTCCAATCTGCAATAATGCAAGTTCTACAGAGTTCAATGA
Organism: Anas platyrhynchos; assembly: GCF_047663525.1. Lineage (NCBI taxonomy): Eukaryota > Metazoa > Chordata > Aves > Anseriformes > Anatidae > Anas > Anas platyrhynchos. The sequence goes on along the minus strand of NC_092608.1, from coordinate 6,621,643 downwards.
AACTGCTGCAGGAGATCTCAGCATGGTGTCTTTGACCAGTATATTCTGGAATCCCCAAGTCAAGTATTAAAAGCTTTATTTCAAGAGGATCTTTATCTCCAGGGTCCTGTGAAATCTTTCCACCTTAACATTAGATTTTCCCAGGTTTGAAAGTAGCAGAAGATTAATAGTCGCCTGCCAGCAAGTACAAAGCTATTAATAGCTCAGGAATCCCAGATCAGAAAGCACACTGACAACTAAATTTAGCTCAGCAATCTAGGTCTATCTGATCAAAGCAGAAATGTTTGGTGCCACTTTGACCCTCAACTCTATATCTCAGAAAAATAGGAGCACTCCGGGCTGGAGTACAAAAACTGTTATGCAATTTGAGACTGATTTCAGGTCAGGCTACAGCGTTGAAATAAATATATATTCACCTTGTATGGGAAAAAAATTTCCCCTGCCCACAAAGCAGCTTGGCCCCTTTCTGAACAGGTGGCCTGGAGGAGTTCCAATAACCGCTTCATGAAGCTCCTGATGGCTTGATTCCAAGGGTCTTTCCTGACCTCTGAGAAGTGCAGATGCCACACTGATAAATAGCCTAAAGAGCTGTCTTTTTAATCCCTGACCCATGATCTGTTGTCTCTGTGGTCTCTTTCAAGTGGCACAGTGGTCTGCAGAGAGCAAGTAGGGATGCCTCACCTGAGAGCTGGCTGGCCATTCTACGCAAGGTAACAGGAGATGGCTTATGTGGTGTTGAGCCTTTTTCCAAAAAAATCAGCCCATCTGCTGTATATCTCTGTTCTGATTCCTTGAACCTTCCCAGAGGATTTTTAATGGCAAAATTCTGGACATAACGTTCCAAAGGGTCATCCAGAGATGTGACTTTCCCTTCTTCCCACATCTTGTACAACATAATGGTTGGAAAGATCTTGGATACACTGGCAATTCTGTTAAGAAACAAACATAAAAGTATTGAGAAACCCATGAAACAAAACAACAGATGCTCAGTACGAGCAGTACTCAGTACCAAACTGACCCACTACCTGTAGACTTACATGCCAATACCTCTATTCAGAACAGAATGGCTAACATACTGGAAAGTAGGTTAGGTTAATATCCTTAACTCTGGCCTTCATGGTCTGCTATTCAACATTCTGGAATAGTCTGCATAGGGTGGAGGCTTTTTTGAATATGTTTCGGCAAAAGAACACATTTTAACTGCACTCTTCATTTGAATTGGTTATGCTGAATTATGTGGTTTCTTTTGTTCAGTCTACATGTCCACTGTGTGGAAGACGTGGTGCACAGTCTTGTAGCATCTATGATGTTTACACGATTAAATGCAACCCCAATCGTGCATTGGGTTACAGAACTTTCCTCTGCACAGCTTTTGAGCCACTCTGCCCCAAGCATGTAGTGCTGCATGGGGTTGTTGTGGCCAAAGTGCAGTTCACTTAGCCACGATGAACCTCATCCTCTGCCCATCAACCCAACTTGCTCAGGTCCCTGTGCAGGGCCTTCCCACCCTCCAGCAGATCAACACATCCCCCCAGCTTGCTGTCATCTGCAAACTCGCTGAGGGCGTGCTCAATTCCTTCATCCAAGTCATCAATAAAGATATTGAAAAGGATGGGCCCCAACAGTGACCCCTGGGGAAAACCACTTGTGACAGAACAGTCAAGTTTGGAAAAGGTCTTCTGGAAGAAATAGCATGAGGTCCTCTATGCAGGGATTGTATTATGATACGGGGAGTGTGTGCGCATCTGTTAATCACAGCTACTAAAACTTTTCAAAATTGTTCACTTTGAGGATAACATTTGACAGCATGCAACCCATATGTTTCATATATAACATAGTAGAAACAGGTCTCACCTGTAAATAGTATACTCGTTCGGCACCACTGAGGAGGGATCTGAGCCATTCTTCTTTCCAAAGTTGCCTGTCCACAGTACAGTGTCATTGTAGATAACAATGGCTGACATGGCAGGGAGACCAGAGCTATGAATCTTTTGCCGCAGCATCATATCTACCTGGAAAATGATAGGAAATGACAAATATCCAAGTGAAGAGTATTATAATGCATATGCTCTGTAACAGGCAGAACTAGATGCAGCAAATCAGCCCTACTTACTGTCAAGCAACTGAGAGTATACACAGCCTGGTGATTTTTCAAACGTGTTTTGCCAAAAGAACATATTTTATCTGTCCTGCTCCTTTGAATTGCTTATGCTGAATTATGCAGTTTCTTTCTTCAAGTGTACACATCCACTGTTCAGAGGAATATGGTGCTCATTCTGATAATATCTATGATGTTTATATGATTTAAAAAAACACTGAAACTCTAAAAATTGCAATTTCTTTCTTCTTAAATTTTATGGTGCACCTGTTATTTACACTAATATATAGGTTCAAATATGTATGAGAAAAAGATCCAGACCTTTCAAATATCCCATGATATTTTACATGCCATCAAACATGCTAGAGCTAAAAGTCTTGTTTAAACTGCACTCAGAGGAACCGTGCTGACACAGAAGGCTGTGATTGCTTTTTGCTTCCTATTGTTCCAGGGTTATATAGACTTAATCATCCACTGTGCTCCCCCCACCTCCTACAAAGAGAATGCATTACTCTTTTATGACTTTCTCAAAGCTGTCACAGTATCATTAAGTTTGGAAAAGACCTCCAAGATCATCTGTTCCAGCCATCTGCCTACCACCAATATTGCCTACTAAACCACGTCCCTACGCAACACATTCAACCTTTCCTTAAACACCCCCAGGGATAGTGACTCCACCACCTCCTTCGGCAACCCGTTCCAATGCCTGACCACTCTTTCTGAGAAGAAATTTCTCCTAATTTCCAACTTAAACCTCCCCTGGCACAACAGAATCACAGAATCACAGAATGATTGAGGTTTGAAATTGGTAGCAATAGGCTTAGGCACTCCCTGGAGCCAGAGACCTGAACAGCTGCAATTCTGGGGAGGCATTCAGTCTGGGTTTCCAGTCTTTTTGGCAAGAGCTTTCTGCCTGGTGGACACCATGGCTGGATTTGTTGTCTGCAAGGCAGACATCAGGTGTGATGGTCTCCTGAGAGGGAAGGGCTACTCTGCCCGTCCTGTTTGCCCTGCCTGAGCAACCTTCTGCTCGAAAAGCATGCCTGATGCTCAGGCAGAGCCTGAGATGATCTGAAGACAATCTTTAGGCAATGGTGTCTAAGCCCCTGTCAATATCTATGTCTTCCTATATATTTAGTAATCAGATTCTCTGTGCTTTATTTAATTTACAAAATAGAAATAGTTTCACTAGTCTGTTTCAAAGAAGTTAGGAGGTGTTTGGATACCTTATTTCTGGGGAGGATATAGAAGGGAGGTTTGGTGACTCTTGGTCACTCGGTGTCCTATAACCTCTCTGACTTAGTTCTAATTGAGTAATAAAATACCATTCTATAATAACATCAGAGACAACAATAGAGACTTAATAAAATTGAATGTGAAGTGATAGCAATTGAAATTCAGTGTAGACAAACTGATGTGCATGTAGGAAAACAACCCTAACCACACATACACAGAGATGGGCAATGAGCTGATTGTTAGCACTTGGGAACAAGACCTTAGGTCTATGATGGATGTTCCTATGAAAACATTTTCTCAGTGCTCTGTGACAGAAAAAGAGATAAAACAAATATTAGCTATTATCAGAAAGGCAACAATAAGTAAACCAGAAAAGAGTACTTTGTCATTGTATAAATCTCTGATCCAATTGCACCTTGAATATTGTCTAGGATTCTGATTTCCTGCATCTCCACAAGAGTATGCTAGAACTGCAAAGTACTCAAAGAAGAATGAAAACAGCAATCACAGCTGTGGGACAGCTTCCTCATTATAACTAATTATGCTAGGACTCTGCAGCCTGGAAAAAGAGACAAATGGAAGACTATATCATATGATCAGGGTCTACAAAATCAGGCATGTCCTGTCAAAGCATGGTTGTCCTTACACTTCATACAGTCAAGGCAATGCTACATGATTTCCTCATTTCAAATAGAGCCTACTAGAATTTCAAACAGCATTACAATGTTAGAGAAAGCATATCATACTGAGAAAAAACAGGTCTCTCCTTCATTCAAATGCAGGTTTCCTTCCCCTTCCCAACCCCCTTCCCCTTCCCCTTTCCCTTTTCCTCCACTTCTTTTTTGAAGTTAGCTACAAGAGCTTTTGTTTTGTAAATGGTGGCAGGCAAGAAAGCCAGTAAAGCAATAAAATCAGAAGTGATGGTCACTGGCTAATAGGCACTAGTTACATGAGTCAACTGCTTTCAGGACATGAATGATGCAGTGACAAGATGCCAAGAACAAGAGCAGCTGTCACTTCTGCTGATGTATGCTCACCAGAACTTCTGATGGGCAAGCAATAACATAAATTCATCATAGCTTATTATTTGGATAAGTTATCTGCCTATGGACCTGTTCTGTATGGTCACTGAAGGAGTTTTACATACCCATTTGTAGATTCATGTGATATGCTTTTTCTCTGTCCCCTACCTCCTTCCTCAGTGATGCTCTGAGGCAAAATGCGTATTGGCTCCTATATACCCTTCAGAACAGTAGTCATGAAATATTTCTCCCCCAGTTCCCTTCTCCTCACAGACCTTCTCCAATGCATCCTTCAGAATGGGGACTGGGTGGTCCAGTGGTACTGGTTCTGGATAGCGGGGACACATCTGCACAGCTTCTGATCTTACTTCCATCACAGATGGGTCTGGAAAACAGTTCACAGATAGTATACGTGACTTGAATAGACATACTGAAAATCATAGAGTCATCAAGAATCTCTAACCTCATCCAACAGTCAGCACTAGCTTTATTGACTGCATTGTCCAAAGCTGAAAGACACTTCTGCACAGAAAAAGAGAATCTGGAATTGTTTCTATCTTGGATACTACAGGACATGAAGAGATCATTTTTCTCTGTTATTGCTCCTTCTAGAGGGCAATACGAGGCTGGGTCTACAAAAGACCGTGGAGACTATTTGTTACTGGATTTAGAAGCAGTAAAAGTGCCATGTCACTGTCTAGAGGTGGGTCTGTGTTTGGGTTAAGGAAGACAGTGTTGTCCCATGCATATTTTAACCTCAGAAACTGGATGTAGAAATGAATTGTAAGTGCCACCCAAAATTGAATACAATTTCAATGGTTAATAGAATACATTTATATCAACTAGTGTATTTGCTGTCTTCTGAATTAACTGTATCCTGCATGGGGCAGAGACGTATCTTAAATTTGGGGGGGCAAGCAAAGATCTTTTGATTCAGTGCAGTATGAAGTATGTAGTATGACCCTGGGACTTGAACCAGTTCAAAGATCTAAGATTAGAGGAATATGGTAGGATTAGAAGAATATGGTAGGAAGCAAACCCATGAGATGAACTACATGGTAGGGTGTGAAACAGAATCCATTCTAAATTGGAGTGATGTTTACATTAAGATGCAAAAAAAAAAAAAAAAAAAAAAAAAAAGGAGGGAAGGCATGTGAAATAAAATGTCTTTTTCCTTGGTATATCAGTTAATCTATGTCGAAGTCAGAAGTATTGGCAAATCCATCCATGAGCTATATTTTCTTGTGATCATGAGTTCCTCTGGACACCAGAAGAGTTAAATGACATCCCATCAACCCAATTTTCTGTTCTTGCACCAATTAGCATGTGGTAAATCTGGGTGCTGTCAGGTCTTTGGGAAAAAATGTCCACTGTGAAAAAAGCCTTTACTGGTCAGGCTTAAAGCTGTTTACTCACTGGGATCCAGTTTGGGGAGGCTGTACTGCCACAGGAAGCAGCCTGTCATAGCTACAGACAGCAGAAAGAAGAAGATGGCCAACACATGAATCCATTTCACTTCCATAACAATGAACTTGAGGAGGCCCCGGCTGCTGGATTCCTGCTGTAAGGAGAAAAGATATCTCAGAGTAAAAGGGAGAGGAAAATGGTCTCTCATGCATGCCAGTGAGGTGAAAGGCACACTACATCAAACAATAACACTACTGCAGGGACATGGACTAATCCCAGTACTCCTGTGACACCTAGCTTGGCATTCTAGACCACGTTGTAATTATTATAATTTATAATTAGAACCAGAGGTGACATCTTGTCTTTCACTGAGCTTTTCAAGACATTACTCTCCTCACCTTTTTGGCCTTACTGATTCTCTCAGAAGAACAACACCCACACACCAGCTGATAGATTGCCTTTTTCCATTCCTGCAGGTGAATTTCATCAGCCCAGACTGGCAGTATTTTTTATAGCTCTCATTTCATACCTTCTCAACCAGCATGACTGGTTATCTATTCCACCCCATCCCTGTTTTTGCAGAGTCCAGCATCTGTTCCTGGCAGCCACCAGCCAGATACAGCTTTTATAAAATAATGATACACATTTCACCATGTACCATGAATGATAGAACTTTTTCACTTTCTATTTTGCATGTGTAATTCCCATTATATTATGTATATTCCATAATCTTGACATTTTCAAATGTCATGTTTTGGAAAACTGGCTAATATTTTAGGTTGATGTAGATCTCACAATACTGGAGACCATCAAGGTTGGGGAGACCACCATATAAACGTTAAAGAAAAACAAAACAATGAACAGATGACAAGTGATTAGGTCCTTAAGCATGAGCTCTGCTCTTTCACTTACTGTGAGACATCAATAGGTTGCTTTTGAAAGCTTGGTGATTAATGTTATATAACAAATGGCCTGCCATTTACATCCAATACTCTTTTTTTTTTTTTTTTTTGGTGAATTATAGGGTATTTCATGCAAGAGTTTCTGCAGTCAGCTGAGCCTTATCACTTACAGTAAGGTAAGCTGCAGAGCCACTTGCACATGGCTTTGTGGCTCTGTAAGGACCCTTCTGGGGGATCTAGACCCTGATGAAACTCTGGGTTGCAGTTTTGGGTTGCAATTGTGGCATACTTTCTGTACGAGAACAGAAAGATGCCACAGTTACTTCTGAAGCCCCTTAGTCAATTCAGGCATTGTCACATACATTTTGAAGGTGCAACATACTCCAGGTTCTTCCATAACATCATTAGGACTTCAAGGATGCCTTAAGACTATACAGGTTCCTGCAGACCCACTCAGCAGAAAGACCCACTCAGGCCTTATCCTGACACAGCACACATGCAGTCCATATTCTAGATATCAGACAAAGTCATGTATGTTCCTAGATAGAGGAATCTGTTTGGACACCATAAAGAGCTTCATTTAGATATAAACAATCTAAAACAGTTGGAACTAGGTCCTGTCCAACCCAAGCTGTTCTACAATTCATAGAGTGCCTTATCAGGCACTGAGGAGAAGCCTGTATAATATCTCTTTAACCATCCTCACACTGACAGGCTTCAGTTTATGCTGGAGTATGTTTCCTAGAGCTGCAATGAGATGCTGCTTTCCTGCAGTAAGGAGTTGGATAAAACCCTCTTTCCCCTGGAGTAGTCATGGGGTGATTTCCTTGAATCTATCTCCATCAAAATAAGGTGATTTCACCCCCAACCTGCAGTTTCTCAGATGATTTTTTCTGCCTTTTTCCCTGCTTTACTGAGAAATCCTGATTTCTGGGTCTAAGAGCATGAAAGGAAAAGATTTTCTGATACATACGTCATCTCACAAATGCCAGGCTCCCCAGACCACTAACTGAGGACCCAGAAATACTGACATTGAACATTGACATTGAAATACTGACATCCATTAGTCTAAACTCTTTTTTAATTTTTATTTTTCATTTTTTATTTTTTTATTTTTTATTTTTTTTATTTCCTTGTGGATGAAATGCCATGAAACCATGGCAATACTATGAAATTACAGGCATGGATATCTCTTCTGTCCACTGGACACTAAACACACAAAGTGCAACTCTAGATGTGAGGAATATTCATCATCCTGAGAGGAAAAACTACTCTCCCAGCCATCTTTCAGGAAAAAATACTCTTACTGCTTTTTCCCTGTACCTGTAAGACAGGCAGACAAAAAGGTGGATAGATACCTGCAAACAGACTCTTCACATTTCCCACCCCAAGATGTGTGTGATCTCACCTCTCTTTTACTTTTTTTTTTTCCATCTCACATACATTGCTCAATGATCTGCATTGCTAATCACATAAATACAACAAGGCAGGGCGAGTGAGGGTACCAAGCACTTAGACACATGAAAATGAATTCAAAAACATATGGAAACAAGATCACCCAGCTTCTCAAAGTTAAGTTAGGTGCATGCTCCATTTTTTTCCCCTGAGCTTTGAAAACTTATGATGGAGGGGAAGGAATGGGAGTTGCACACAGACTCAGCTGTACAGTATCTGCCCTCTCCCCATGCTCATCTAGCCCCAGCACATACCATCAGCCGAAGCTGTCTCAGTCCCAGAGGATGTGGTCAGGCATCTCAGTGTGTGTGTGCCATAACAAATCCAGACTGTCTGATCTCAGCCCCAGCAAAGGTGAAGCAGAGCTCCTTGCCATGCTCCTAAATGCAGCTGCTTGTCAGACAGGCACTGCTCAGTTACTCCAGCTGAAGTAGCCTTTGCTCCATGATGTTTCTGCTCCAGGTTTACCTGTCCATCTGACCCATTCAGACCCTCCAGAAAGTGCTGCTGATCTCCTCTGGGCAAGGAGATTAAGCAACAGGGACAGAATGGAATTTGCTCTCAGGAAAGTCCCTGAGAGATTGAATGTTAATTCTCTCTAATGCTTCTCTGCCATGTGTGTGAGTCACAGCTGAAACCATGAGGGCTTCACAATCTATTTATAACAGCTTCATCTCCTTCTGGCATCAGAACAGGAAGCGATTAACTCATGAGATGGACAGCCCCTGAGTTGCTCCAGCCAGCAGTCCTTGGGAGGGGGCAGGCTGAGCTGTTTGCAGGCAAGGGAGGAAGAGAAGCTTAAGCCAGGAGCTCAGGTACTCTCTGGACTTAATGCTGAACAGTCTCCTATAGTTTCCCTGCAGTGATAAACAAGAGAGTCATTCCCAGATAACAGGCTTACTAGATATAGATGTGGCTGGTTTTTTCCTTCCCGTTAGCTGCTGGAGACTCTGAAGAAAAGCGGAATGTTGTGATTTGCATGAGGTAAGCCTTACCCGCAGCTGTAACCCATCCATGGCTGTTGAGAATTCTCTTCTCATCCCTTGTGCTGTCCGTCTCTACAAAAAAAAGACTCATAAAACCCTGTGATGAAGGGAAAAGAAAGGTTAGTTCAGTTTAAAAAAAAAAGAGTTGGAACCAGGAGGAAAGCCCCATTAAGGAAAGCCCAGTCAAGGAAAGCTCTTCTGCTAACAGGGAGGGACTGGTTTTGGACAGGGATGTAAACCAAAGACCAGTCCACAGTAATGCCTTCTCTCTGTCTCTTGTTTGGCAGCATCTTGAATTCAGTGCAAGGGCTGTACTCAAGTTCTGTGACTTGTCAGTAGCGAAACCATCCTCATCCCACCTCCCAGACACAATGAATTGGAGCTTTGAGACCTTTAGGACTGACACTTTCAGTGCTCTCTCCACCTTTTCAGCCATGCTTCCTCTTACATAGCCAGTCCCTGAAGACCTGAAGCCCCTATTAAGTCTTGGGAATCACAAACACAGACAAGAAACTGTATCACAGATTTGGAAGTCTAGCGTGACTGTCACTTGCCCCCCAACAAGCCCCCTCTTGCCTTGCTACCTGTCAGCAGCAATTCAATAGGCAAAACCCCCTATGTGAGAGCTCTTACCAACCTTGCTGCTGTCCTCCGGGTTCCAACGATGATGAGTTTGGAGTTCCAGATGTTAAGAGCATCTGAAGCACTAATCCCAACAATCAGCCTCCCTGAACACAGATTATTTATTGGCCATGCCTCCTCAAGCAATGCTGCATCTGTCCAGGGATGCAGCCAAAAGGGAGTATTACTGGTGATTTCATGGCTCAAACAACACAGCAGAGTGGAAAACAGGGGGCTGCAAAAGCAGGAGGGGTTACCCACTGTAAGCTGTAAATATTCATAATGCACTGCTATTATTTTGTAAAGTACATTACAAATGCTCTGTGAAGAGGAGGGAATGATCATGCTCTCATTTAGGTACCAAATCTATGTCAGGAATAACCTCATGGGTCTTGTCATCCTGTTGTTTTCTTCAGATGTCCATAGATAAGGATATTCTCTTCAATACCATCACTTCATTTCAGTATCTCTGATGGTGGTCCACCCTCTGATGGTGATCAAAATACTCAAGTGGAGCCTATTCAGCTCTGTGCCTGTGCCCTAGATTTTTTCCCAAGTTTTTCTGAACAGGTACAGGTAGGTAACTCATGCTCTTTACATGTTACGTGTTGTCATCCCATTCTTTCTCCATTTCCCTCCTTTTTTATAGAGTTCATAAAAACATAGTTTTACAATCTCCATCTCATTGTGATCTGTAGTAATTCACTCATTATCTCCATATTTCTTGACCTTCACTCTGAAATCCATTTGCTCTGTGGTTTTCCCCAGCACAAAAACAGGCCTGCATACCCATAGCAGGGTACCAGTGTTTCTTGACTTGGAAGTGTTTCCTAAATTTCTCTTTCAAGTTTATTAATCACTACTTTACTTACAACTGAATGGCCTACCACTGACTCAGAGAAGGATTCCATCTTCAATAAACCTCTAAAAAGGAGGCAGAAGGGAAGTAAGAAGAGTTTGTGCCCACTCTGCCCTTGCTGAAAGTTTTCTTTCAGGTTTGCTCTCAGTCCAGCTACTCACTGGACCTCTGGGCTGTGACAGATTGTATGCAGTACCTCAAAGTTCCTAGATGATGTTTTTTCTGCCACCTCAGAAACCTGCTTGCTCATTTACCCCATCCTCTTCTCATCAGTCTCGCCCTCTGCAGTATTGCTGGATCCTTTCTGTTTGCTGTCTTTTCAGAGCAGTCTCTCAGATCCAGAGAACAGCAACTAGAATGGGAAAGAGCGTTTTTCCTCCCTTCTGTCTCTCAGATTTATACTGCATGTAAGTGACTGCACATAAAAGATTTTGTCTTTCATAATGCCAACTACAGCAAAGTGACACAGCCCCAGGTCAGTCCATAACTAGCTTTGACCTGGAAGCACCCAGGAGCCCAGACAAGTAGGGAATGACTACCAGAGAGCTGTCCAAAGGCTTTTTAGTTCTCTCCAGTCCCTTTTAGTTCTCTCCAGTCTCCAGTAAAGATCTTCACATGGCACGGACCACCTAGGCAGGCAGGCTGGCTGCATCCCATTCTGTTTCTGGCTCATTTGCAGCCAGCAAAGCACTGCTGCACAGCACAGACCTGCAAGGTGCAGACACAGGCTGGGGGTGCAGCAGGAGCTGGAGGGGACAGACCCAGGGCAGCTGACCCAAACTAGCCAAAGGGGTATTCCATACCACATGGTGTTGTGCTGAGCAATTAATATGGGATACTGGCCAGGGTGGGGGGACTGGCTGCTTGGGGATGGGCTGGGCATTGTTCACCGGGTGATGCGCAATTGCATTGTGCATCACTTGTTTGTACACATTATTAGTAGTAGTACTATTACCATTACTGTTATTATTCACCTTTCTTTTCTGTCCTAATAAATTTGTTTATGATTTATTATAATCATTGTATTTGTTTTATAGTTGCTGGTCACAATGTTGATTTATTTGCTCTCCGAGTTGTTTAATTTAACACATATCTTTCTGTATATGCTCCCTCTTTTGCTCTTTATAATCTCTGAGGGCTGGTTGAAGGTTGCTTTGGGTTTTGTCAATTTGTTGTACTATGTAACACTTGCTTATGAAAGCAGTGATAAAAGCAGTGGCTCTGAGCCTAATCTGGAATTTGCGCTTCAGCATTGCCCTCATTCATGTATTTCTGGAATAATCTCTTGAAAACTATTAAAAATCATGCTTTGTAACTATTGTCCTCCAAGAGTCAGTCTGTGGAGGAGACAAAGAATGACAGCTTCCCCTTCTTCTTCCCCCTCCCCTTCTCCTTCAGGCTAGTTACAATACCTATTGAGTATTTTGAATAATGTTGGATCTTTGGGGTGTCCCGCCAGCATATATCTATTGCTATATTGCTATAGCTCCTGAGTGTGTTTCTGTTTTTGTTGTTGTTTGTTTGTTCATTTGCTTGATCTTTCTTTCTTTCTTTCTTTCTTTCTTTCTTTCTTTCTTTCTTTCTTTCTTTCTTTCTTTCTTTCTTTCTTTCTTTCTTTCTTTCTTTCTTTCTTTCTTTCTTTCTTTCTTTCTTTCTTTCTTTCTTTCTTTCTTCCTTCCTTCCTTCCTTCCTTCCTTCCTTCCTTCCTTCCTTCCTTCCTTCCTTCCTTCCTTCCTTCCTTCCTTCCTTCCTTCCTTCCTTCCTTCCTTCCTTCCTTCCTTCCTTCCTTCCTTCCTTCCTTCCTTCCTTCCTTCCTTTCTTCCTTTCTTCCTTTCTTCCTTTCTTCCTTTCTTCATCAGGAATAATTTCACACAACCACAAGTTCGGAAGACAAGGCTGGGAAGACATGGTGAAGACACCAAAACCCAGCACAAGTAGAAAAACATCTCTGTGATGCAAAAAGCTCCTTCATGCCCATGCCCCACCTCTCGAGTGCTCTCTCAATGCTTAAAGACACTTTTGTATTTCCTTGTCTTTGCAGGCTGCTGAGGTTGCCCTGGGTCACAGGGAAGAGCTGTGGGCTCAGGGTAGAGGGCCCTGACCTGCCACAGGCCAGCATAGCCCCTAAAGCTCTGCAACCTCACAGGGGCTTCCCCCAGCCTGTGGAGCAATAAGAAAGCAGCCATGTCTGTGCAGTTCACAGCTGGATCCAGTTTTGGCTCCCTTTCCTCTTTCATACACGTCCCAGAAATCTGCAGGGATGATGGATTTTTACTGAGCCATTTCAAAGCTCTCTCATTAACTGCTTGCCAGCAGCCAGTTCTCTGATAATGGGTATCACCTCTGGAAATTGCAGCCCCATGGCAACAAGGAGTTTAATGGCTGTTATTCCTAAATGAAGGACACAGCTCTAGTAATCCACCTCTTATATCTAGCAACGTTCCTTAGAAATGATTTTCCCTCCCAGGTAAGGCAGACAGAAATACATGCATTTACAAGTATATTAAAGAGACATAGCCTGGCCTGGCCTGGCAGTGCATTTGTTAACATCGTGACTTTTTTTTTTTTTAATGTAGTCAAGTGAAGTTATGGGAATTCTGGAGGCCCTGTAAAAATTTAAAAGTTCTAATCTTCCTTGGAAGAAACAACAGGAAAACTAATTTCAAGGGCAGGACTCATTTCATGCTGGGGAGGCAGCACAGGCACTTCTCCTTACCACTTCCCAACCTGAAAAAGCATGGGGGTTTGGGGACAGGCCCTCAGGAATCACAGAATCACAGAACCGTAGGGGTTGGAAGGGACCTCCAGGGATCATCGGGTCCAGCCCCCCTGCCAAAGCAGGTTCCCTAGAGCAGGTTGCCCAGGTAGGTGTCCAGACGGGCCTTGATTTTCTCCAGAGAAGGAGACCCCACAGCCTCCCTGGGCAGCCTGTCCCAGTGCTCCGTCACCCTCACTGTGAAGAAATTATTTCGTATGTTGGGGCGGAACTGCCTGGGCTCCATTTTGTGGCCATGGCCCCTTGTCCTGTTCCCACAGCCCACTGAAAAGAGGTTGGCCAAATCCCTCTGTCTCCCCCCTCAGGTATTTATACACATTGATAAGATCCCCCCACCTGCAGCTGGACCCAGGCTGCTCGCTGAGGGACAAACAGCTGAGACAGCAGTGACTGCCTCTGCCCTGCCTCCAGGTACCTTAAATAGGTCAGCAGCAGGTGACCGGATGAAATTGCCCTTCATTTTATTGTAAGGGAGCTGCAGATGAGGTGCTTCCCCGTGGCTAACAGTGGGGTTTTTCAGTGGCAATGTAATGATTTTAATCCAGCAGTTTTTATTAACTCCTCAAGTACCGTATGCTTGTTCAGCCTAGCCCCAAAGCATCACCAACCAGATCAGGAGGATGTTGTCATCTCCCAGAAATGACAGAAATCACAGACCATGACAGGCCATGGTGGTGCCACCCCATCACTGGGGAGCAGGTGAAAAGCCTTTCTCTGTGCTCCCTCTGTTCCCAGCAGAGACCAGCAGCACATGTGGATGTCTGTTACTTTGAAGTTTTAGCCTGACGATGAAAATCTCTCTGTTTCTGGAGATAAACAGAGAACAAACCTGGTCTTCACATATCGCTGTGTGCCCATGGACTATCACATGGGAACTCCTTGGTCAGGGATGGCAGCTGAATTATTGTCTTGGCAGGACCAATAAGGTTATCTGAGATGGGTATTTCAGATCGTGGAGATAGTCAACAGGTTATAAAATTAAAGGAACAGAGAATAAACTTAGAAGATGAGCTGGATTATGTGAGATAAAATAATAATAATAAATAAAAAAAGAAGAGGGGGAAGGAAGAGAAGGAAGGGAAGGGAAATAAGTTAACAAAGGGATTAAATGAAATCTATGAAATATTGAACAAAGTGAAAAGTAAGTTTGAAAATAGCTGATAAATTCAGAAAAAGAAGAGTCAACTATGAGGTCAGATGGGTATTCTCAGACCTTTTCCTAAACAGGTCTCAAAAACCTCCATTTAGGTCTTGAAAACCCCTCAGGACACCATCTTTCAACAGTCGATTGGTGTATATAATGGGTGTGCAACATCTTTTTCTGTGGAGCTTTTAAATGTATGCTAACAGAAAAATAGTCAAAGAAGGGGCTTGCAATTTTGTAGTTTTTTTATAAGTTTCTTCCCTGTCCTATTTCCAATCCCCTCTTCTAGACTAACAGACAAAAATCTATGGGTCAGCATCAGAAAAGGTGATGAGAGAATGGCAAAAGGAGTCAGGAAGATTTTCAGACAGTTGCTCAGTCTTCAAAGAGATATTGGTACTGACATACACTTTACAAGCACATGCCTCCTAGTGGCGTTATCTATGTCCACAGGTGCATAGCTTTAGACATTTTAATTGGTCTCCCAGAACGGTACATACAAGGCTGTTTCAACCAATTTTAAGAAAAAAAAAAAAAAAAAAAAAAGCTACACATCTACACCCCACTGTGAGAAAGGGATAGAATTTAGTCAAATTGTTTGGATGTCACAGGCAAAGTCTACCATCAAACCCATAGTGAGGAACCTTTGCGAATATTTAAAATATTTAAATAGAATATTTTAAAATAAGCGATCTGGAAAGAAAAATAATAAAAAAACAATGAGCTTTTCTTTATAGGGCATAAGGAATGATACTGACAAAGTTGAATCCTTAAATACAGAGAGTCTAAAATACAGGGGAAATAGGCACATGAGCATACGCATATGTGTATGCACAAAATTGCACTTCTGAGTAGGTTTTGGAGAAGCCAAAATATAGAACATTTCTGTTCACATGGGACAAAAATATTAGGGGAAGATGAAGCTGTAATGATCAGCAAATTCAAGTGTATGAAATAATCCCCCAAACTGTTCCTTTTCTGTGTACCTGGTTTTTGGATCCAAAAACTGTCTATTGACAGTAGACAAAGTGAAGCTGTGCTGTTAATATTGGAGTGAGAAAAGGGGAGAAGAAATACAGACACAGCCTTTTCTGTACAAATTTAGTCTGTCAGTACTGTCTAACACTTGGCCTACTACCCACAGGACCTCAGCTCCTTCCACAGAGCTGTGGATCCCTGCTGTAATGTACCATAACACTTACATTGTGGCTCTCTTTTAATCCACTACTAAGTCATATGCAGTCACTAAGGCACAGAGAAACACTGGGTAACTTGCCAAGAGATTGATGGAATGTGGTAATGCTGAATTAAAAAAAATCTCTTATTCCTTTCCAAAACTGATTCTAACACTTGCTCACAAAGTATGTAGTATCCCAAATTGTGGTATCGACTATCCAGTTTACACACCACTGATTGTTAATACAAGTTTTAATATGCTACTTAAATTTTCATTTCATTTCCTTACAAACAGATTTCAAGCACTTTCTTAAATCTGCTTGATGAAAAGTTTCATGTAAGCAGAATTTCACACATATAAATACTGATGTAAAATTATCCTAATTGGCATTTGCTGTGCTGCTAAGAGAACCTTGTCTAAGATCATAGATAGGAATGTCAGTGCTGAATGGGGCAGTGTGGGACTGGGGTAAAGCAGACATTTTGGGAAAGGTCTTAAAAATCACTGCAGGACCTGACTGAGCTGGACATTTTTCCTAATATCCTATCTGAACCTATGAAGCTTGCTTTATAGTTTGGTAACACTGAGAAGAGTTTGGCTTCATTGGCTTTGTAATTGCCCTTTAAGTATTTGGGAGCTGTGATTACCTCCCCTTCAGCATCCTCTTCATCTGATGAAAGAAATCAACTCCTTCTACCTGTCTTCACAGGCGTGAAGACCTGCATCTGATATCCCTGACATCTTTGTCACCCTCCAGCAGACATTTTTGGTTACTTTTCATACCCTTTTTGATCTGGGTGGAGGGAGAGGGCATTGGGATTGAACATACATAGAGTACTTAGGATTGGATAAGAGAACCACTCAATAGATGCATATGGTAACTTCTCCCTGCTAGTCACAGTCCTGTTTCCCAGTCCGCGGTTTCGCTTATCTGCCATTAGAGTGCACTGTTGACTCACAGTTTGTCATCTACTACCTCCCAGTTCCTCTCTGCTGGGCTAACCAATTGCTTCCCAGTCTGTACTGAAGTCCAGGTTATCCTGGCTCAGGTACAGAGCTTGGTCCTTCTAGCTGCAGAACTTCATGAGGTTACTTTTGGCCCAGGCCTGAGGTTTGCTGTGGTGCCTCTGGACTGATGCTCTGCTGTGTGCTGGCTGCTTCCTTGTATTTAGTGTTGTCTACAAATTTGGTGAGAGTGCATCAGAGTCATCATCCAGAAAGCATATGAAGATATTGAGATGTGTGAGGCCACTGCTAGACCCCTAGATTCTTTGGTTGTTACACAAAGTCAACGAGATGTCATTCTGCTGCCTTCTGAGATAGGTGGTCCATTACTACAGCCTTTAAACAAAAATATATTTCACTACATTATCTAAATTGTGCCCAATTATCTGTTCTACCACCTTCACGCTACCTCCACTGCCTCCCACCTCCTCCACTTACCACCTCACTTAGCTCCCCGACAGTGGGATGAACCCATTGGCTTGAGTCTGACCGTTTCCATCCTGGGATCACTCTCACATTGTCTGTGGCTCTGAGATCACTGCCTCTTGTCATGATTTGTAATAGTTTGTTGTGACAGGAGATAGGATCAATAAGCATCCTCTATAGCCTTCCCCCTGGTACCTTCACCTTAGGTTAGGTGAGACGTGTTGCTCACCCACGTGGGTTTGTAGTCAGGGTTTGGGAAGCCTGAATGCATTCCTAGGTGAGTCTGTTTTCTCTGCCCAGGCAGTATCCCAGATGCCTGTCATCTCAGAGCCAGGTACTCAGCACAGGGTAACACGGACCTTACAGTGTGTCTGTACACTGGCTCACATGCAGTGATTAAATGCTTGAGGGAAAAGGCAGGGGCCACCCCAATGTATTTGCATGTGGCATATTAGCTAATGCTGATAAAAAATATAAGAGAAAATCTACTCTAGTGGCCGGGGGGCTATTTATAGTCAGTGGAATAGAGGGAAAGAGATCGTAATATTTTCAGTCTTTCTCCTTTGTATAAGATTGGTGTCTTGCTAACAGACGGTCTTTCCCTGTTTTTTAATAGCCACAGGTGAAAAACATACTTATTTGTACATACACTCACTATTAACTATTATATAAAGCACAAAATCTAATCAAGCACCCAAATCATATAATCCAACCCCTAAGAAAAACTTAAAGATAACTCCAAGCTTGGCATATAATTAGATGTCAACAAAAAGATGTAAGGTCCTCTGCAACAGGTCTTCCTTCTGATTCAGGGAACTTTGCACAGGGAGTGCTGCAAAAGGGTATTAGCAATCTGATGTCTTCCCTCATGTATCTTACAGCAGACGGTATATCAAGAAGGGTGCATGCGTGCACAGACTCGACTTTCGTTACTGGTCATGGCACATAAAGCAGAGAACTCAGCATGTCCTCTTTAAGGGAAAATTGCATTCCTCTATCTACTTCTACTTCTATCTACTTCGACTGTGTCAACCAACCAGTTGTGAAGGATGCAATTGACTTAGTCTTTCAAAAGCCTTTGTTAAAGTTCCTCACTAAAGTCACAGAGAACCCAAGTCATCTCCTGAAACTCAGTCATGCAACAAGCTCCAGGCACCCAGAGGCTACAACAGGGAATTCCCTGAGGTGGTTCTGCACACTCACATGTAAGCGTAGAAGACGAGGGATCGATCCTCAGATCAAATACTTTCTTCCAAACACCACCGTCTGTGGTATCCTGCTCGGCTTTGCTCAAAGAAGAGTTGTATGAGATGTCTTCAGGTAAGCACAGTCTGATTAAAAGAACGTGGCAGACAACAGAAAAACACAAAAGTGTTGCTTTCACAAAGGCCACAGCTCAAATGACTTGTCAGCAGAAGACCTGTGCAGTAGTAGCTGTGGCAGCCATACACCACAATTTCTTCTCCTGTTATGCCAACAAAGAGACCAGATCCACAAGAGAACAAAAATGAGAAAACGCAAGCAACAAAAAGCAATCTTAGTTAAAACTTAGAGAGGGCGAAGCAAGTAAAATTCTAAAGCAAAATATTACGATGCAATAAATGTTGACTCCCAGGTGGCATGACTGTACAAAAAAACTTTTTCTTCACCAATCAAGAGGACATACTTTTTAAGGACACAATAGCTGGCATACTTTTTCTTCCATCTTGCACACGAGTGATCTTATTAAGACTACCTGGACATATGTTTCACAGTGTTTGTAAAGATGCACGTAGAAATGCAAGCAGGCAGTCAAGTTACTTGGAAGGTTAAATTAAATCAAATCCCTTTCTGATACCTTAAAATCTCTCATTGAGTTTTGGTACATTAATCCCATCACTCAGAGCATACAGTGAGCTCCATCCCAGGCTCTGCATTGGATTCCAGGACAGAGCATTCACTTTTGCATTCTTGTAAAGGTATGATGCTCCCTGGGGCAAGTTTGCCTCAGCAAAGGAACATATTTCCTCTACAAAAATGTTCTGTCCCTCTTCCTGAACCACAGGGTGCTTGTTGCAGCTTGCATGCAAATATCAAGAACTATGTATTTCTGCAGATGTTTTCTGTGAAAAGCAGAGAGGTGAGCAGGCCCTGGGCCTCCCAAGGGGTTAGAGAAAGGCCAGGATGTCTAGTCTGAATGTACCTGACAGCACAGAGTAAAGAACTAGGTCTGTGTGAAAAAAATATCAAGCCTCCTGCTTTGAAACTGTTATTTGCCTTTCTCTGCTGGCAGACAGAAATATTCTGATAGGGAAGATGAGAGACCAGGACTTGGAGAGAAGCAGAAGACCTCTCTCCAAGTATTTACTTCCTCAAAGAACTTGGTCTGCTCACCTCATGTCACCAAGCATTAGGGGTTTATTTTTTCCCTTAATGTAAGTTTTCATAGTGTCCATCACCAGGAGGATTTGTTCTTGGGACTCCACAATGACCAGCTGGGGCTACATGACCATGCCACCTCTGCGTCCTTGAGCACATGCCTCTGGCCGTTTGGACTCTCCACTCTGCAAAATCCAACGTACTCTGCCATTGTTTTAGTCAGACAAAAATAGCGTGGGACCTGCTGCAAGGTAGGAAAAGTCAGCAGCAACATCATTAAATTACTGGTCAGATTAAGGTTTGGTTCCTGCTCTCCTGTACTTTCCTTCAGATCATCACGTCCTTCAAAGGCCAGAGGGAATCTGACTCAATGTAGCCCAGCTTTGTACTAGTACAAGCTATTGCATTCTACCAAAATGTCATGCCCAGAGGCCTCATCTTCTCCGGACAGCAAACTTCTGTGCACCACAGAAGTAGAGCAGAGACAACATCCAACAGCCAGGCCTTGTTACAGCAGAGAACAGCTAAGTGACACAGTCCTGGCTGACCCCAGTGGCCATCAGTCTCTGTGCTGCATGGCAAGAGGTAGCTCATAAAGTCCCAGCAGGTACAATACATTCATGAGAGCAGCACTAATTACAAGGAACTCCTTCTGATCTGTCCCCGCTGGCAGCACTGGCCTGTGGAGTAAGTCCATACGCCAGAGCAAGATACACAATGCTCTGCTAATGAGAAGGAAGCTGTTGTCCATGACACACACCTCATAAGCGGCAGTAGTATTGTAAACAGCTGAGTCCTATAAAACCTGTCAGACTTTTGCCTCTAAATCCTCTCACAATTGTACAAAGGATGCAGAGCATTGAGAAGGCTGGAGGAGATCACCAGAGATTATCAGTCATTTTAACTCTGCCTGCACTTCTGTTCAGTAAATGTCTCCCTTTCATGCTTCAGCACGAAAATACTCTTTTTCTCATGGCTGCATAATTTTGTCTTTGGCATACAGTGATGGCTGTCCAGAGATAGTCACCAGATGCTACCCTGGTTTGCTGGGGGACTGATGCTGACATTTGTCTCCACACTAAGCTTTGCCACTGATACGCGAAAATACTAGCTTTACCCTGTCACTCAGAGATCTGTGCTGTCATCTTGGCCTAAGGGAGCTGAATTTTCAGGTCACAATACTCTGATGAAGGCCACCTCAGCCTTTTCCCCTAAAGAAAAGCTGCTCTTTATTATGAAAAACTTCACTTTTGCACAACACTGCAGACCCAGCCAAGATGGTCCTGCAAGACAAGGTGAAACAAACATACAAAACCCATATGGAGGTAAATTGGTTCATCTAAACAAATTCCTACCACGAAATCCTGATCCTCAATCTCAGCACCCATGAAAAAAGAGGATACAGTTCCCTCTTCAACGGTCCCTCTCTGCCCCTGCTCCCTGTGGGCTCCTCTCCATGGCTGCAGCTCCGGCCCGGGGCCTGCTCCTGCGGGGGCTTTCCATGGGCCGCAGCCTCCTCCAGGCCACAGCCTGGAGGAGGTGGGAGGCAGTGGAGGTAGTGTGAAGGTGGTAGAACAGATAATTGGGCACAATTTAGATAATGTAGTGAAATATATTTTTGTTTAAAGGCTGTAGTAATGGACCACCTATCTCAGAAGGCAGCAGAATGACATCTCGTTGACTTTGTGTAACAACCAAAGAATCTAGGGGTCTAGCAGTGGCCTCACACATCTCAATATCTTCATATGCTTTCTGGATGATGACTCTGATGCACTCTCACCAAATTTGTAGACAACACTAAATACAAGGAAGCAGCCAGCACACAGCAGAGCATCAGTCCAGAGGCACCACAGCAAACCTCAGGCCTGGGCCAAAAGTAACCTCATGAAGTTCTGCAGCTAGAAGGACCAAGCTCTGTACCTGAGCCAGGATAACCTGGACTTCAGTACAGACTGGGAAGCAATTGGTTAGCCCAGCAGAGAGGAACTGGGAGGTAGTAGATGACAAACTAAATGTGAGTCAACAGTGCACTCTAATGGCAGATAAGCAAAACCGCAGACTGGGAAACGACTGTGACTAGCAGGGAGAAGTTACCATATGCATCTATTGAGTGGTTCTGTTATCCAATCCTAAGTACTCTATGTATGTTCAATCCCAATGCCCTCTCCCTCCACCCAGATCAAAAAGGGTATGACAAGGGTATGGTCCCTCTGGAGCCTCCTGGAAGCGGCCCTGAGCTCCCATGGGGCAGCTGCTGCATTCTCCTCACAGGGGACACTCCTGCAGCCCCCCGCTCCCACAGCCTGGCCACGCAAACCCAAGCCAAGACACCGAGCGAGCCTCCCTGATTGCCAGCAGCTGGGTCAGCCTGGGACCCCAGGCCAGTGCCCACAAGACTCTCCTGGGCCTTCCAAAGCAAGCCTGGTGGGGACGGAGCACCCACAAAGAACTGACTCACACAACAGGACTCCTTCCAACACCGCCTCACAGACACCTGGGCCAAAGAGCAGGGCCTTGAGCAGTTAGCTCAACGTGACAGAGCTCATTTCCTTCCCAGTAGCTGAAATGTGCCGTTTTGGGGGCATTTTGGGGCTAAGCGTGCTGCTAAGAGGGAAGTTGGAGCTCTTGCAGGGCAGTGCTGCCACTAAGGCAAGGCCTTTTCTGCATCTTCTACTGCCCTGCAAGCGAGGATGCTTTTTTCATTTCCTTTTTTTTTTTTTTTTTTTTTTTTTTTTTTTTTTTTTACCTGTTTCTCCTTAATCCATTTCTTGTTCTTGTTCTTTTTCATCTCTAAGGGCTGGCCTATGTCTGAAGATTGGGAAGCAAGTTAATAAAATTAAAAAAAATAATTAACTACTTCCTAGCAGCAGCTGTACGTTTGCTCGGCCTCCTCTGTGCATTTTGAAGACCATTCAGTGCTATTCAGCCCCTTCAGGAGGAAATGTCTGGTTCTAGAAAAATGCATCTTGACTTGATTCAAACCTATGGCCCACCCTGCAGCCCCTGCAACCCCTGTGATGTTCTCTGCAACCCTTCTAACCCCTATGATGGGCCCTACAGCTGGCTCCATTGTCTTCCCTGTTGCTGTATCATTTGCTGATATACAGTGGCATTATTAGGGGCACTACTGTGGTAAGCAGGCTTTAATGTTCTCATTATCACAGCGAAACAGAGGGAAGAAGGTACCACACTTAAAGGTGGAGCAGGAAACATACCTCATCTTGACCTTCAGCTCCCTTCTCTCCTCCACCTTGTGTCTTCACTAAAATCCCCACCCCATCGTGCAATGCTGTGAATCAGCACCTTTCTCTGGAGCTCTCCAATTAAGATTCAGCAGTGCTCGGAGAGCAGCAGTCGGCCCACACTGGACTAATTAATTTTTCCTGCCTGAGTAATTACAGTCCAGAGGTGACCACGAAAGCCAAGCAAATCAATTTGTGTTTTACTGAGATCCTCATCAGTCACGGAGCACTAACCAAGAAGAAAAAATGACCAGAGACAGAGCTGGCCCCCAAACAAGTAACAAAGGGTGCACTGAAACTGCCTGCTGACCTTCCGTACTGGAGACTGCAAAAACAATTCACATCATCTTTTTGTTTTGTTTTGTTTTTCTTTTTCCACAATAAGTCAGTTGCCACAGTCACCCTTTTGAAAATTTTAGCTTCATCTCCTTCACTGGCATGAACACCCCATACATACATTCTAGCCAAAACACTCTTCTAAGATCAGTTTGTAAAGATGAGCATGCTCATTTTGCAAACATCTCAGCAAGCACTGGGAGTGACTTTCCCACTTTCCAAACAGAGGCAATCTGCTGCTCTGCTGAACCAGTGCATTACTGTCAGCAGCTCAAGCTATTTTCTAAAAAAAAAACTTTTCCCAGCGTGCCAAGGACCCAAGTGAAGAATTGTCTCCACATGCAACATATTTGTTGATGCACAACTACTCATGAAATACCTCTCTCAGCCTTAACAGAGACCATCCCAGAGAAATAGCCTCCTGAAATTCTAAGTTTTATCCCTTCCTATCTAATATTTCCAGGTAGATCATGTAAATATAGATGAAGAAACAAATATTTTTGGCTGGTGGTATCACAGAGAAGATGAAATTTTTCCTACATGGAAAAGAGCTGGTACAAGTGGTTATCTCAGAAGTGTGCGTGAGGGTTTGTGGACAGGAGCTGTCTCACTTGGAAGGCTGCAAGTGGGATGGATCTCATTACAGAAGAAACATGATATTGTACCCAACTGGAAGTGATTCCTCTGCCCAGTCAAACCAGGGGGAACAGTCCAGTGTGGTGCATGTGTCCCAGAGACACTAACAAATACACATTCAATCTGAGTTTTGATGGCCAACAGTGGTAAGAACAATTCTGCTAGCTCCACGTGTCTGAGTTTTTCTGAACTCTCTCTTGGCATGCTTCTTCTCTAAACGAAGAGCATCACATCATCTGAGGTAGGGAGAGTCATTCTGGGGAGATGTCTGTCACTTTCTGCTGAAGGGGAAGCACTCAAACCAGTTGACAAACTTTTACCCAAATAAAGGTATCTTGGTTAAACACCAACCTACATGTACATGTGTTTTAAAGAGAAGGGTTTGGCAAGATGCACTTGACTAGTGTTCTCCATTATGTTCAGGCCAATTCAGGCTTTGCAACATCCCAGAGTCATTCCAAATCAGCTCAAGTCCCTTGTCTGACAGCAGAGGATGTTTTCAGCTATCTTGAAAATTCACAAGTCCTCCTGGAGGAAATTACGGATGCAAGTCTGAATATTTGCCAAGAGGCTGCCCTCCTTGCAGATATGGAAAACCACAACCTAAGCAACATTAGGAAGATTGTGGCAAGCCAAATAAAGGAATTTCCTCTCCAGTCAGTACCAGTGAAAACAAATAGGATTTCTTGTGGCTGTTTTGGTTCTTGTGAATAGGTTTGTGGCTATTTCAAGAGGGTATGGATAAAATAGAGAAAGACCAGCTGATGCCAATGAAGACAGTCAGACCTGGGTCACAGGGCCCACAAGGAGAGGTGAAGAGTGGGGTTGGGTTAACCAGGTGGAGAAGGATTTGAAGGAAGATTTAATTGCAGCTGCATCTATTTGAAAGCTGTTACAAAGAAGATTGAACTAAGACTCTGCAGGCATTTTCTGATGCTCACATCATTGGATGTAGTAAGGTATTTGTCACACTGTTTTTCTGTCTTTAATGTAAGGCACTTTCCAGATTTATTTATTTTATTTTATTTTTTTCCTACACTGTCTATTATGGTGCTTTATGAAGACTGTTGATCTGCTGCAAACACACAAGAGAGGATACCAGAAGAGTCCTGTCTCTGGGTGGAGCTCCATTAGGATAATTTACCTTGCTCATTTTCTGGGGTTCACTAAGCAAACTCAAACCATTGCAAAACTTTGTTACTTACATGTATGTAGATATGGATACATACATTTCTGCACACACATGAGAAGCTGAAAAGTCCTTGGCTTAGTGTAAGCACTGCTCTGCAACAATTAAACCATCAGCATGTTATTAACATTATTCTTATCCTAAATCCAAAGCACAGCACCATGCCAACTACTAGGAGGAAAATTAACTCTATCCTAGCTGAAACCAGGACAGAAGGATATGTTAGCCACATGTTTTATTTGACCAGGAAGATGCAACCTTGGAGATGTGCATACAGCATAATATGATTGTTTCTGGGAGCTTTCCAGGATTCTCTTGTTGTGTATACAGTCCTACTGGCAGCCATGTGAGCTGGGATTCACGAAAAGTCAGTGGCAGGGCCCTCAAAGTGATGATTAGCCACACGGACATCAGGATGGCTTGAGAAGAGCACTTCTGCCCCACCATTGACTGGAGGGAATGGCCTCAAGTTGTGCCAGGGGAGGTTCAGGTTGGAAATGAGGAGACATTTCTGCTCAGAAAGAGCAGTCAGGCATTGGGATGGGTTGCCCAGGGAAGTGGTGGAGTCACCGTCACTGGGGGTGTTTAAGGAGAGGTTGGATGTGGTGCTTAGGGACATGGTTGACATTGGTAGTAGGGTGACGGTTGGACCAGATGATTCTGAAAGTTTTTTCCAACCTTAATGATTTTATGATTCTGTACTCCACAGGGAAGAGATGTTTAGCTGAAAGATGCTATTGGTCAAAAACTACACCCTGAAAACAGCCTGCTTCATGGAGAAAATGCCATTCTCTGTTGAGGATCCTATTGAATTGTTTTGCTTGTCTGCCTCAGAGCACATAAACGTTCTAAGGAAAAATTGTACGATGATCAAGGTGTCCTCCATCAGTGGTTTTTGCTCAGTAGTTCAGTGACTTGATGCTCCATTTGGGTCTATAACCTCTCACCTAGAGAAGCTATTTACTATAAAAAGCTGTTCTCACTAACTACGTCAAAGTTGCTGGGTTGGGGTTTTGTTATTTTTTTGTTTTGTTTTGTTTTTGATGGGTGGTTTGGTTTTGGTTTGGTTTGGTTTCTTTTGGGGTGGATCGCATTTATTTTTCATTTATGTTTCCCATGCACAAAAGTTTACCAGGTTTTTCTGTGGTGGCCCTTTTCCAGAATGGACTTTTGTTGCCAACACGTTTGGTTTTGGACTTAACTGGCTTTCAAAGGCCTGCAGATGAGTGTGCACTGAAGAAAGGTTGCGTATGGATAGGCCCAAGTCCCAGGATCAGTGAGCATTTGTGAAGAGGGATGAAATTGGTGGGATTTTTTTTTTTCTTTGCTCTTTCTCCATGTTTCCTTACCATCATTTCCGCTGCTGTCAATCGAAAGGCCTTGTTTTTTTGACTTTACCAACCTCAGCGAAGCAGATACTGAAGGGACCCTGAGGCGCTATTACCACAACGAATGGTGTGCCAAGAGCTTTTTGTCCTTCAGTGTAAGCCGCTTGCAGTATGCAAACCCACTCTGTAAGGTCACAGAGGTTAATAAAAACACAACAAACAATTTATCAACATGGTAATTTGAAAACCACCATTGGTGAGAATTACCAAATTTGCATCCCAGGATAATTATCTTTTACTGTAAGATAGAGCCTCCCCCAAAATTCTCCCACCCTGTGTGCAATGGCACCAAGAAGATGATTTCTCTTGACGCGCTGAACTTTTGAACCCGATGAAGAAATCTTTTTTTTAGTTATACAAGAGAGTCACCGAAAGTTCATTGCCCTTTCTCACATTTGCACCACCAAAGGGACATAAGGAAAAACATCAAGTGTAATATCCATCAATGTTAGAGAGGCATTCAAAATACATCACCGATGCATAAATAAACCAAATGAAACTCCAGTGACAGGAGGATGTTCTGGAAGAACAGAGATACACAACAATATTTAATTATAAATTGCATCAAAATGATTGTCTTCACTCATCAAAGGACTTCTCACAATCATTTCTTTGGTTCAGATGTAAGCCTGAAATCCTGGGTGCTTCCATCCAAAAGCTCGGTATTTTTCTTGGTTCACTGGATACTTTTTCCTGCCAAAGCTCATAAAAATCCAGACACCAATTTACTTAACACAAGGGGTGTGAAATCCCCACTTAGGGAACGTGAATTTAATTGGAAAAAAAAAAAAAAAATCATAAATCCAGGCCACTGAGCAGTTTGAATTGGCAAGCTTTCCTGTGACCTTGATTTTTTTTTTTTTTTCCCTGAAATGTTTTTGCCAGTAGAAGTTGGATGGAAAAGCTCCACTGAAATTGCCAAGCATTAGCTTTTCCTTTAACCAGAGTAGCGGGTGTGTGCCCTTATGTAAGGCAAAAGCTGATTAAAGAAAGTCTTCAGATAGGACTGGCAGAAAAAAAAGTAGATATACTAATTACTCAAGTGTTCCATCTAATGGGAACCCAGGGCTGCCAAGTAAGTGCCATTACCAATGGTTGTGGAAATAAATTTATCTGAAGCATCTTTGTCTCTATAAGTAGTAATTTAATCAGGAATAACCTGTGGCATGGGCTATGAAGAAAATCAGGCTACAAAGTCATAAAGATGCCTTCTGGTGGGAGAGTCTCTGAAGACTCACAGAGGAAGATGCTGCAAAAATATGGCCTACAGATACCCTGGACAGGTAGAGATCAGTTACCATTATTAAGTTCTTATTATTAGTTACCTCTAGTTACCAGAGGTAATGGCAGTGATAATGAAAAATGTACGGGGGGATGCAGACCATGGACTGGTCTTGCACGAAGGAAGAGATGATTTTTACAGCCTGAAGCTGAAAATGGATTGTGGGTGCAGAATAAATATTTTGTAGTCCATAATTCATGGACATGGTCCTTTATTCCTTTCTAATGTATGTCCATCAGTTAAGCAGAATAATACACTGTCACACGAAATTCAAAGAAAGTTAAAATTACTGTATTCCCTCCTTTTTGTACTACTTCAATTGCTTGTTGTGGGATCATTTCTCTAACTCTGCTCGCTCTGTGAACAATATCGGCACACTCTTGTGAGTGAAGACAGACATTTCTTCTTTGTGCATTAAATTTCTTCACGTTAACCTGTATGAAAACAGAGGTAGAAAGTAAGAAATTTGTCACAGCTGGTGATAGCACTTTACTGTCCTATTGATGTTAGCATACTGCTTGTTGTCAGACTCAACTTTAAGTTTAGGCAAAATCTAACTAGTTGGTAGGGGGATAGAAAACACAACAAAATCTTGCTTATAAGTCTTCAATTTCTGGACGTTTCTTAGTCATCAAGTATTTTAACGGCTTTCAGCAGGACAGTAGCTGTAAAGGATGCTGGGGAATAACTACCAGCGCTGTTGCCTGCAGGACTATCAACATGTTAATTTGAAGAGGCGTGTGATCAGAAATAGTGTTGGGTCATCAGGAGACTGTCATTAGCCTGAGCATTGTGCCACTACTGATAGACCAGGCAGCTAACATCCATTTCAATGATCTGCAATAATGCTATGGGAGAGGGACAAACGGCATGTCTGCGAAAATGGTGTGTGCTACCCAGGTAACATTCAGAACATCATAAAAATGCTACTGAAAAAGAGATAATCATAAGAAAATGCAAATACAGGAGAAAGAGGCTCAGCATAGAAAACTGTAAGTACTATGGAATTATTTCAGAATAATTCGAAAGACATTCAGCAAATGAAGCACATGACACAGGACAGGGCAGGGACAGACCTCATCGAAGTAGTTTAATATTGTTTTATCATACACAAAGCAAGGGAAAGAAAAATACCTTAATGGATTATGCCTGATGGAAGGTAGAAAAACAAATGAACAGATCTCTGGGAGAGAGAACCAGTTTCTTTCTGCCCAGTATAAAATGAGACTGCTGTTTTCAAAGTTTTTGAAAGTTGCAGAATGAAAGTCAGGGAGGAAATCAAGTCAGAGCAGTACATCCTCCAGCCCCAAAGTCAGTAGGAAAGAACACTAGAGAATGTACATAAATGACTACTTGACATCTAGATAACTTGTGTTGACTGAGAAAAAAAAGTGCAAATGCACTTTCTTTCCGTGTGGCAATAAAACAAACAAATAAAGTTTACACCTTTCCAGTGAAAAAATTTAATTATTGATTAATCTTCCTTCCCATCCCATAAACATTTAAAAAAAAAAAAAAAAGAGAGAGGGATTTTGACCTCTACAAAATGTTTTTAAGGTCTTGGTTCATCTTCCCCTTTTCTTCCCCTTTTTCATTCCACTAGGCTGTGCTGTCCATATGTATTTATTGTCATGGTACACTGAGATTTGCTGGTTGTTACCAGGGTTCAGAGAATGTTTTATCTGTAACATTCTATTGTCTTTTCCTCAAACACATGGATTTATGCTGTTACTTATTCTTTATATAAACTCATACTTTTTTTTTAAATTTTTTTAATTGTAGCTTTGTCCTCCAATAAAATCAGAATTGTATTCTTCTCCAATAGGATCAGAATTGCTGCCATTTGGGTTTACATTCACCGAGGGCTAATTGCCAGTGGAGCTGAACAATTATATGCACACTTACACAAGAATACACATACACATATATGTATACGTGTGTTACGAATCAGATGAACATATTTCACATTAATAACCCTAAATTTGCGAAGAAGGGAGATTTCAGGGAAGATGAAAAAGAGTCAAAAATTGTGTTATGTTTGGCAATTTTTTTTCAAGAACAAAGAATGGGGTGAGGTTTTATGTTTGTTTTGGTTTTTTTGTGTTTTTGTTTGTTTGTTTGTTGGCTTGTTTTTTTGAATACCAAACATTTACCCATAGACCTTTGCATATTTACTGAATAGTTAGGCTGTTTACTTGTGACATATTTAAAATAAAACAGTCCTACCTTTGGTTCAAAATGGCACTTGTAAGCATTTGTATTCATAAAACAAAAAGGAAAGACACGTAGAATTTGTGGAACCAGAGAAAAAGCAGAAAACGTTATTTTCAGTACCATGAAATTCTTCAGGGAATTTGCACTTATATATGTTTCATTTTACCTAATGAAAACAACAAAACATCAAAAGAATAACAAAAATTCTGTTTTGATTTGAACATACTGCCCTCCCACCCCCCACCCTTTCCTTGGTTTGGTAAATTAGTGACTGATCCTTTGGTTTCCACTGTAAGAATAATGACACTGTATTTATTTCCTTCTCTGCAAATCTTCCCCTAGCATTCAGAGCTCCATAACTTCTGGTGAATAATGTCCTAACAAGCATAAACGTGTCATCTTTGTATATGTGTCCTGATCAGGTTAGCTAAGATGTTATTTTCATCCTGGCCATTTATATATAAGATTGACCGGAAATCTCCTTGTAATTGATTTTTATCAAGAAATCCAAATATCTGGAGTTTTATTTTTTACTGTGCTTGTAGTCAGCCTGGATCTTCATTCAAGTAGTGCTGTATTTTCTGTTTTGATGAATTTCTCCATCACGATCAAAACAAAGCACCTTCTGTATACATTCCAATTTTTAACAAAATACATGTATGGCATAAAAGAATAAGAGAGTGAAATGCAAAACCACACTGCTTAAATCTTATTAAAACAGATGTAAATCAACCATGACAAAGATAGATTTGAGACACCAGGAAATGAAAAAAAAAGAAAGAAAAAAAAAAAAGAAAAAAACAGTTCTCAAAACTGGGAAACAGCGCAGATAAGGATTCAAAAATAATCAATAATATAATAATATATAATAGTTTTATATAATAATTTTATATAATATATATAATAAATAAATAAAAATAAATAAATAAACAACACCACCCCACCCCCAAACAAAAAGAAAGAAAGAAAACCCCAAAATCAGCACTAATTGTCTGTGAAGGTTTGGACAGAAGAGGGTTAAAAGAGATCATTCTGTCTATTCAGATAACAGCTGAGAAGAAAAGATGATGTCTCTTCATATATGCATCTTTTGAAGACCTGTGGCAAAAGCTGCAAGTTGAAGGCTCTTTGTTGGATGCCAGACAAAGCTCCTTTCCCAGAAGAGTGGCGCAGCACTGGGACAGGCCACCAGGCAGGTGGGGGATTTCCATTTGGGATTTCTGAGACTCATCTAGACAAAGCTGTTGTTGCTGTGATCTTATGCTGGGGACAGCTCTGCTGTGAGAGTAAGGTTGGACCCCAGAGACACCAGAGGTTCGTTCCTCCAGCCCCTCCAAGACACTGTCTCTAAATAACCGGGTGATGTGGAAGATGAGGGGACAGCAGTGCAAAGATCCACTTCGCTTTCTGGATGGTTTTCTGCTGAAGCTTTCTTCTGCTAATCCTTAACCCTGGGCAACCTGAGAAATGGGTGCATGGCAGGACACATTTTCTGGCGTGGTCTCATCATTGCTGTATGCACAGAAAGAAAAACTTCCAAGGTCCTTTTAGATCTTTAGACTTCCATAGTCCTTTAGACCCTCCAGGGTCCCCCAGTAGCACACTCCAGGAAAACCAAACTGCTTGGCAGTGTACTTGATGTCCTTTGAGCCCAGTGTCAGCTCAGTCTTTGTTCTCCCCATCCCGTTCCAGACTTTCATCATGCTATGATACCTGGGAACATATGGGAATCTTCACTACAGATGTCTCTGAAAAGATCTGAAATGTTAAAGTTTTTATCAAGTTCTGCTACTAAAAAGTGTGTTAGAAAGAAGTTGCAAATCCTAAAGCTATAGCAGTGCATTAAAAAACAAAACAAAACAAAAAACAAACAAACAAACAAACAAAAAAAAAAAAAACAAAAAAAAAACAACTGTGTGGTAGCTCCTGTCCCTGAGTAGATGAATGAAGAGATGTAGTAGTGAAAAAGGCTGAGTTCTCAGTGGAACTGGCCCAAGAACAAGTTAGGATATATATTATATTTGGTTTGGCTACTAAATGTCCTGACAGTAGTCACATACAAGATAAAGGGTAAAAAAAAGCCTTGATGAGAACAACCAAGACCCACACCCTTACTTGTCTTGGTGGCAGAGGTATGAACAAAGCTGATAAGCACAAATAAAAAAAGTGAAACATACCTGGAGGTAAGCAAAGAAAACAAAACCAGGAAGCAAAAAATGTCTCAAAACTGTGAAAAGCAAATAAAGAAATACAGAAGAGGGGAGATAAATATGCAAAATAGATGTGCAGACAACGAATGTAATGCCTTTCAAAGAAATCTCACAATAGATTTATATCTAGTAATCATAGTAAAACCAACCATTATAGGAAAGTTTGACCAGAAAAAGCCAAGGAAACAAAACATCATACCTGGGACACAAGCAGTGTCTTAAAATATCATGTATTATACATTTATGGTACTAACATGTTCCAAAATGGTAGAGGTATTTTTTTTTTTTTTTTTTTTAGCGCTGACTAGCTCCAGATAAGGGCAGAAGCACACAAACAAACAGGAAGCTGAATGGGAAAGAGACATGAAGGCATCTGTGAATAAGCAGAACTACAAAGACTTCCACTGCATTGTACCAAGGGAGAAAGCGAACGTAGAGCTAAGCAAAGAGAAATTAAAATTTCATGAAGGCTGTAAGGCAGTGTCAGAAACAAACATTATACCAGAAAGGATATTCATCAGCTCAACAACACAGGAATCATTGCTTTCAGCAGTAAATTACAAGAATCATGACACGAAATCAGAAAGAAATAATCCATAAAAAATTCATAGGAGAGAAATGGGCAAACAAACATAAAATATTCAGAGCAGACAGTGTGATGCATCTTAGAGCTAAAGAGAAATCCATTATGATAACCCAGCCTGTGCATTCCTGCTGCAGATATTGTTGCAGTTTTGGAGCTAGCAGTTTCAGAGTATGGTAAGCTTCAGAGGCCACTAATGATGGCATGATCCTGAATGAGGCTGTTAATACCTTGAACCTGACAAAGTAATACTGTGAAGAGCATCAACCACATCAGTTTTTGTGCAGATGTAAGAAGGTCCTTAAAAAATCCTGTAAGTATTTAACAGGCCATATCTGAGGTCTTTTCAGGGAACCACGCCTAAGACTATCACAAATATTAAGGTATGTTGAAGGTTCGTTGCTAGTCCTGTAGTTGAAAGCAGACAGATCCCTCAATCCTGATGTCTGGGAACAGAGACTCTCTTGAGAGGACAGGGAAACCATTCTGGATTTTAAGGTTTCCTTCAAGATGAACTTGACTATGAAGTGTAAATCCAGCTCCATATATGGGTCCCTGGCCTTCATGCTTCATACTTGGTTGACAAGCTGAAGTCAGGCCTTCCCTCCAGCTGAGACAAGAAAGAATTTACAGCTGTGCCTCCTGTAATTCTGCTCTATCAAAAGAGTATAAAAATACTCAGCATATGAGTAAGTGAGCTGCCATTCTACCCCCAGAAGTACACACATGTAGGCGGGAGAGGCAATTAAACAGGTTTCGAGCCGTGCAGCATCTCCTGTTCAATCCAGAAAATCTTGGAGCTATCTATGTCTCCTGGGGCAGAAATATAAGTGCTTAAATAATCACACAGTTTTAGACATCATGATTTAGCCCTTTGGAGCCTGACTTCACATGTGTGTCTGAACCAGGTGGCATCTGCAGGGAGAGCTGAGATGTAATGACAGATCTCCCTCTAATGTCATTCTTTAGGTAAATATCATTTTTGGAACCCTAGACACCCGTGGTAGATTCTGGTTATGCAGCAGTTTTTCATCAAGTGTTTTTCCACTCAAGCTCACTGAGTTATGCATGATTTGTATCAATGTGATGGAAGAAAAATATAAACCACCCAGAAAGCAGTAGGGTGTCTCCATGGAGTGTAGCGGAGAAGCTCTGAGGGAGATTTTGTGCTGCTGTTTGTTGAAAGGAGAGGGGAATGTGAGCCATATATTTCACTGATAATTTCTTACCAGCTGGCTCTCCAGGCAACAATCAGTTACTTGGGGAATGGATGACAGAGGACAGAAACAGCATTATCCTGTAAAGTTCCCTTCTTGGGTCAGGAAAGGAAAAGCTTATCGGGTGGGTATATCAGGTTAATACATGAGACCTAACTGAGATTCCTTTTTAATGGTTTGCTCTGAAAGCAAGGAAGCAGACTGGAAGCAGCCCAGGTGAGACCAGTTTCATGTTTGTCAAGTGGGGTGAGGACCTTCCACTAATTTTCTGCGTGTGCTTTGTAGATGCTGTTCACATGGAAGAACCCAGGTGACTGGGGTCTCGCAACACTCAACATTACAAGGATACTTTGGGAGAGTGGGAGACCTGATGCAGAAAGTCATGCTTGGAGGAGAAATGGGGTGCTGAGAGGGTTCGTGGAGAAAGACTTGGTCATGGGCAAGTCAGGAGCAGACTGGCCCAGACTAATGCACCAACCTGACACTAATATTGCTGAAAATGTGGCTTACTTGGGAAGAACCTCAGGTTTGTCCCCTGAAGCCCTTGGTAGCTAATGCTGACCCTATCATTTATTCAATAGGTTTCCAATAGAGATCAGGTCTTGCTTTAGGTGGAGACAGCACTCTTCCCTGGTGAACTGAAGTGGCCAGTGAGATGGGATATGAGGTTTCATGACAGGAAAGACAAGCAATGCCTTTGTTGTCTTGCCATGACCCTACTCTGTGATTGCTCTGCATATGGACTGAGGGCTGGTGTCTGGATGGACAAGCATTGGATGTACTCACTTCCAGATGGCTCAGAACTACCTTGTTCCCAATTTTTACAGTCCTCCTTCTCCACACACACACTGAACAAGTGGCTTCTGTCCCTATCTGCTCATAAATTCCAGGGCCTCGAGAAGAATTGTCACCACAGGAAAAATGTTTTGGACCCAAGCACCTTTAGAGCCTTTCCAGGACCCTATGGAAAGAAGCAAACTTGCATCTTGTTTGGCTACTTCAAGATTTATCCTGCCAGAAGTAATGATGCTGAGTAATACCTAAATGAAAGACTTGCCCAGTTCATCAGTTTTGTTCTGTTGCTTTCCATTTGTATTTCTGGTTGACATTTCAGAGCTGTCATGTAGTGATCATGTGCAGAGACTGGAGCTGGCAGGTTCAGGTCCAGGTCCAAAAATTTAGATACACATCCAGGTCCTGCTTTCTAAATGTAGCTGTGCAGAAGTGTTTTATGACTACTGAAATATTTACCTCAAAGTTATAAACAAACCTACGGTTCTCCTGAGACATGCATGCAAAAATATCTTTTTCCTTAGGAAAGGAAGTAGGAGGGTGACAGAAACAGACATCACAGGTCTGTGATTGTGAACTAAATTATTGATGTTCTTATTGCAAGTCAAACTCTTTATTGCTGCTGAATGTCAGATTATAATATTTAACGTTCTATAGAATCTATTTGCTATATTATTCATATTGGTCATCTAAACTACACCCATTTCTCCCATTGTGTGTGAATTTAAGGGTTGAAGTATTATTGCAGAGAAGAATTTAGGGATAGTAATTATATTAAGAGCATCAAGTTCATTTCCATAGAATCTGAACTGCAGTGATCATTTATGTAGGTGATTTTATTTATTTACTTTATTTTAACATGCAGGGCTGTGAAGGGAGCAGAAGTTTCATGAAAACAGCTATGATTTACCTTCAGTGTTGGGTTTAAGCAGGAATGTGATTGCTTAGATAATGAATTGCCTTCTTTCCTTATCCTCTTTAAGAATGCATGTCATTGTACTGGGCAGCTGAAATGTTGTTGGACTAACATACCTCTTGTTCCTTGACAAATGTCATCCAAGCAACGTCATCACCGAAGTTGTAAGTTCAAAGAAGTTACATAAATGCTTAATATGTGCACATATGATTTTGTGGCATTTTTTTAACTAAAACACAAGTTAATGCAAAAAAAAAAAAAAAAAAAAAAAAAAAAAGTGTTCTTTTGGATAATTTACAAGTGGAGCAAATGACTTTATTTGCCGATTAATTATTCAGACTAAATCATGTAAGCCAGCTAAGAGTGATGTGTGTTTATTTTGAAGTCATTTCCCATTAAGCAGGTTCTGGGCATGTTTTCCTCCCTCTAAGAGATCAATAACCCATGTGTTTGTCTAACACAATATTTACACTCAAGCAGGAATCTTGGGAAGGGTAAAAGATAGACAAAGCACCTAGAAAAGAAAGCCACAAGGAAATGCTTTAAACTTTACAATTCACATTTATTTTGAAAAAATGTTTTGTTAAAAATACTCCTACAAAGGCATTGGAGCAGCGGGTTTCTGTTTCCTTTATAAATACATCTGATTTCTTTCTTTATTTATTTTTCTCAGTAACATTGAAAGACATCTGACAAAGCCAGGGGAAGCCCTGATCTGAATGGAAGACACATCCCTGTGTAACAAGGACCTGCACACTATCTCCCCATTCACAATTAAAAAAAATACAAATGTTGTCATGAAAAATGTTACATTGTCCACAGGGCCATGACCAACACATGGGATGATGAACAGTAGGAAACTAAGGTTGGGGATACTCCTGGAGCCCAGCTGATGGATCCTTGGACCAATGGTGATAAAAGAGAATTTCACTAGAAATGCTTGTTTTGGAGTAGTTGAAGTTTCACAAAATTCCCCCATCCTACGCTGGCCAAAGCTGTGAGGAGCTCAGAGCCTGGCAAAATTTCCCTATAAATTTCCCTACGATACAGTCAGTTTCTCCACAACTCTTCCATTCGAGGTTGATTGCTTCCCACTTTGTGTTGGAGGAGCCATGCAAGCACTCCACAGTAATCTAAGGTCCTGACAAGCAGGTGGACTTGTTACCACAATGCTCAACCTCTCTCTCTCCTACTACAGTACTGCCACCTCCCCAAATCGCCTTTCAGCCTTTAGCATAAGCCTTCCCTACAGGACTCTCTTTCTTTCTCCCGTGCCTTGCTAACCTGGGGTCTAGTTGTTGAGCTGGGACGGGTTGTTCCTGCAAGTCTTAGAAACATGGGCAGCTATGTTGGCTCTTCAGTTCGTCCTAAACCTATTGATACACAATATCTGAGGCTGCAGAGGGTAGCTTGGCTATCTGTTCCCAGCTCAGCTTGCATGGAGGTCTTTGAGGTCCTAATTACAACTCATCTGTGTCCTGCTACCCACCACATCTCAGAGAAAAGCTTGGCCAAGTGAGTGGTGATCACAGAGTAGAATGAAAACATTTAGGTTGGAAAAGACCCTTAAGATTATCAAGTCCAGCCATCACAAAATTACCTAGGACAGCAATTTGAAACACCGTGATTGTTTCTCCAGCAGGACCTGTTACTGCTTGGCTCTGGCTTCAGTCAACTGAACACTCCCACAAAACTTAGCAGGGTTTCTGTGCTGAGCCAACTCTTCACGAGGAAACAGAAGAAAAACAAACCTACAGCTGCACAGCCCAGTACCAATCCGAAGGTTTCCTTTGCCCTAGGATGAGGCACGACATAACTACGTTGTCAGAGACCTTATGGGTATCTTAGTCCTACAGGATTACAAGTTGAGGGCACGGGTGTTTTATGAAAGTCTGGTAGAGAACTCTGAAGCTCAGACTGATGGCTGTGCTCATTTGCCTGTTGGTAAGAGGTAGGGTTGGACCCTTTGCCTTGAACTATTCCATGGGAACATTGACCAAGGATCCTGGCACTCCTGCCCCAGTTTCATATAAATTCCTACACCCTTCTTCAGAAAGACCTGGGATGTGAAGTGGCTGATGTTTTGAGGGAGGACAGGCAGAGAGGGATGTTTCGTTAAAAGAAATGTAACTGAATACAGGTTTGCTGCAGAGATGTGCTGAGACAGCTCCAAGGAAAAGAGTACCTGGAGTACAAACCCATCCTGTTATTCTATCCTGGGAGAGGGACAGAGGACAAAGAAACAACAAAGCTGGAGAGAGACTTTTTACAAGGGCATATAGTGATAGGACAAGAGGCAGTGGTTTTAAACTGAAGGGGAGTAGATTTAGAGTAGATATTTGGAAGAAACTCCTCACTGAGGGTTGTGAGGTACTGGAACAGGTTGTCCAGAGAAGTTTTGGATGCCTCATCCTTGGAAGTGTTCAACACCAGACTGGATGGGGTTTTGGGCAATCTGGTCTAGTGGGACGTGTCCATGGCAGGGGGTTGGATTAAGTCCCTTCCAACCCAAGCAGATGTTATGATTCTACACGATGAATATACAAAGCAATGCAGAGAAGAGACAGCAACTGATAGGGGGCAAGCAATAAGAAAGAAAAGGTTCACGATGTGAAAAATGGATGAGGTCACAAAAGGAGGGGATCCAGTAGAGAATATCCTTTTGGGTCTCTCTTTTGGATCACAAGTGAAGGAGCAGATGCAACCTCCCCAGTCCCTGATTTGTCCCACCCCTGCTCCAGCATTAGGACAAGGGGTGTGATGAGATGTGTGGTCTTGTTTGAAGAAGGCCGTGATGAAGAGGGGAGAAATGAAGCAGTGACCTCAGCATCTGGAGGATTCGGGGGTTCTAGAAGGAGCACAGACTGGCACACTAGAGTTGTGTGTGCCATGGACTGCTCTCTTTGCAAGAGGGGCACACGTTTGGGAACCAAGACACTAAAATTGTCTGACAGTCCATGCTCATGTCTCTACAAACCCTTGACTTC
Source organism: Anas platyrhynchos (assembly GCF_047663525.1). Classification (NCBI taxonomy): domain Eukaryota; kingdom Metazoa; phylum Chordata; class Aves; order Anseriformes; family Anatidae; genus Anas; species Anas platyrhynchos. The sequence goes on along the minus strand of NC_092608.1, from coordinate 6,583,179 downwards.
TGCAGTGGCTGTCAGTCTTTATTTCTCTGTACCTCGGTCCTGTGGTAAGCCTTAGTTTGTCTCTAGGACGTGTGCTTTACAGACTGTGAGGTACTCAGGTAAGGTCGGACAGACACAGTGCTCTGTAGAAGCAGGGCTTGCCAGCATGGAAGCTGCAGCCATGCAACTTTGCTTCCTCATATGAGGCTTGGACTACCCCAATTACAATAAAGGCTGTGATTTTCATATGACCCCAGTGCTTCCAGGATCATAAACACAGCAGCTGGGATTTTCAGAGGAGAAAAAAAAACATCAGAGAGCTTATAAAACCATCAGCTAGAAGTACGCTGGTTCTTTCCCTTCTAGAGCAGAGGAAAGAACAGAGTCATACTGGAGATCAGACTTAGAGGGGGCCAAACAAGATAGATCAGAAGAAAATACAAATAGTGTGTCCCCTTCCTCATCTTCCATAGCTTAGAGAGGTCGGCAGGGTGTTAGGACTACACAGCCAGTGTCCATTCTGCCTCAGACAGGATCTTCTGCCACATTCCTGGGCTACTTGGAAGAGGGAAATGAATCATTGCCTGTTTCAGATAGCTTTTTATTTATGCTATGAAGGTATCCTAAGAAACATAAGATTTGTCTGGATCTAACCTGTACCCAGGACATAGAGAACAAATTCAGAACTGGGCCAGCACTCACAACTGAACCTTGCACTTAATACCCGACTGTATCCTTGTCCTGGAGGCCCCAACACTTGGTTTGTGCTCTGGGATGCCTCTTGGCTTTCACTGCAGGCTCCTAGCCCAGCTCTGAATTGCACTGAGACATATTTGACCATTTTAGAAGCTTGTCCCAGGCTTCTTTCCTGAATTTTCATCCTTAAGGCTCTCGTGTATTTATTTGGACTCATATCCATGCAGCCAGCAGAGACTGCTCATGCAGGCTGAGCTAATCTCCAATGCAGGTGCAAGTCTCACTGTCAGACAACAAACCATGTTAGAAGGAAAGGGAACACTTCTTCCTCCAGCATCTGTCTCCATGCCTCAGGTTCTCTGAACCGGAAAAGAAAGTTGAGACAAGGATGCTTCCACAGGGAGCTTCCACATTCAGCATGATGGACCACCAAGAAGCCTTCCCTTTTGTGCCATTACTGCTGCTTGGAGCACTGATGATACGCTGCAGTTGTGAATCCCAGGGATGCCTCGTTACACAGGGAACCGGGAGGAGGAATTGAGTGGTTTCCCCTGACAGGGGAGTACCCCTCTGGCTCCATGTGGAAATCCTTCACCAGAAAAAGCCATAACGTGTCAGTCACAAGATGGTATAACAGCAGTGCTAGTAGGAGTTGTGTCACACACTCCATGCCCCCAGGCATCCATGACCCAGAAAAAAAAAAACACAGAAGAGGTATTTTTGCATTGAGGATGCTACTACAGATCTTACTTTCACAAATCTGCCGAATCCTCTTTTGAAAGTATCTAATGCTTAGCATCAACATCCTGCAGCAGTGAGTTCCAGCATTCAATCACTGTGCTTTGTCACAGCATATTTCACTTCACCTGTGGCCCTTCTCTTATTGCGAGAAATAGTGACTACTTCCTACTCACCTTTCTCACATCTTCCCTGACTTAATGGCATGAAATTTCATATCATCGTTTGCCTCTGTCATACCTAGAATCAAAATCTATTTAGTCCCCTCTCATACTTCCAAAGTCTTCTGGCTGTTCCTGTGGCCCTTCTTTGCATATTTCTTAGTTTCTGTGTACCCCTTTGAGAATTAAGTACATCAGTACATTCAGTACTGGCTCATAACATCATCCTTATGTGAAGACCATCGGGTGTTAATATCTGTTAGCAGAGACTTTGCATTCATTCTGAGAAAATACCAAGCAAGGGTGTGGATTTGCCACACTACCTGGCTCAGGGTGGTGTCCACAATGCATGAGGACCTCTTCAGTTGGGTATGGTGCTTTTGGCATCCTCTATTTTACAAACTCCTAAGCCAGCTTGTAGACCACAGATTGGAGCCAACAAGGGGGCAGTGCAGAAGAATTAGTTTGGGGGAAAAGTGGGATTTGACTGTCTCTTTTAACCCCAGGCTAGGATAACATGCTTCCTTGAACTCCTTCCATTAGTTTTGCTAACACAGCTGTTTGGCTATTAAAGACTCATTAAGGATTATTTCTTTACCTCTTAGACTTCATAGAGTTATCAAAGGACACAGTATGCTGTCTGTGCAGGAACTCGAGACTGACCCTAGAGGTAGAAGCAGAAGCTACAGTTAAGACAACTGATAAATTCCTGAAATTTTCTGGAATGAAACAATGGGAAAAGGATCAAGCAAATTTTTTTTTTTTTTTTTTTTCAAGAAAAAAAAAGAGCTTCTGAAAAATATGAGGCACATGAGGTTAAGTCCTCTGGCTTGTTAAATGGCAGTCGGGGACCACAAAAACAGTCCACGGCTAGACTAAAAATGATTCAGTGATCAAACCATGTTACTTAAGTGGGACTGCTGCTGCTCTCCTACAAAGCACACGAGTGCAGAGAAGTGCAAAATTCTTACAGAACTGAGAACAACAGAAACTGCTGAATTATTTGTAGGACAGCACCGAATGAAAATTAAGACAAACACAGATTTGAGGGGAGCGAAGACCTCGTGATTCTATCCCTAAATTTCTGCAACTAACATTAGACAGTAGAATGGGTAGCACTAACACAGAGAGAGAATAGTAAAGTAAATTTCAGAAAATAATTGCAAAATGCAGGGAGCTTTCTAGGACTATGGAATGCATCACATTATGAAAGTAAACACACACAGATGTGGTGTCGTGTCTTTGGGAAGTGTTCAATAGCTGCAATAAGCAAAATCATCCTGGAGAATTCTAAAAATGAAGCCAAAATGAGTCTGAAGAGAGAAAAAAAAATATTTTGCATAGTAGGAGAACTCCAGTAGTTCTCGGCAATGACAAGATGAAATCAGTGCATTGAATTGTGAACATGGTGGAACCAACATCATAAGCAGGCGGGACTGGTGCTCAAGTCACAGACTAAAGATCCAGGGCAGAATCATGGAAAGAAAGCAGACTGAAATTTTGATGACATGTAATTTAGTTCAATTGTCTGATATAAAGGATTGTTGATCCTAGAGCTGAAGGCATGTCAAGCACTAGCTTCACTAAGAGATCACAGCATAGAAAGACGGGAGCACAGCAAAGAAATTAAATTTTAGGATGTCTTTTATGACATTGGATAACTGCCAGCAGACTGTTAACAATGAAGTTGGTGCAATGTTAGTTGTTCTTAAGACATTGAAGGGGGAAATGATGAATACTACATGTGAAGAACTTGTAAAATTTTTCAAGATGGAAAAGACCTACGTTAAATCAGTCTCAAGCCAGACACACAGAAAGGAAGATGAAATGCATTAAAGAAATGGACTCAACTAAAACAAACTGGACAACAGTGTTACTTCCAGGCACTTTGGATTCATAAATCCAAGACAGCCACAGATTTATTATTTTGTTAGAGGATACAACTGATGCAGCAGAATTCAAGCCCTGATTGCAGGTTTCATACAAATCAGCCTAGAAAATTTACCAAGACATTTTCTCAGCTGCTCAAACGCACCAAGAGTTTTCTCTACAGGCCTCTGCTAATCTGCAGCATGACCATTATTGGGAAGAATCTTTCCTTGGACACCAATACAAAGAATGACTTCAAGGGGTGTGGGGAAAAAAAAAAATATTCGCGTAGCCAGCACCTACTACAAAACCTCTCTCCTTAGCTCATGAATGCCGGATCAGGAGCCATCTCTGCACTGGACAGCAGCCACTTTATGGGAGGTTTTTGAAGCCAGAGTCCATGAAGGTGTAGCCCTGCTTTCTCCCTAGCCCTACACAGGATACGATGGTGTATATCTCCCTGCACATGGAAACACGGGTGCATGCTGTCAGCACAAACAAGGCTCTGCTGTACTATGACTGCCATGGAGTTGGGGGATAAAACTCTACATTTGAATCATAATACTGAGGTAATAACTGTATAATTGCTAAACCCTGTGACAGCAGCATTTACCCAGATTACACAGAAGGTTGCTGCCAGTGGAAGCTACTGCTTGGTAAAGGGAATACCACGGAGAGGAGAAGCCAGACCGTAACAAGCAGATCCTCAGCCGCTGCAAGACACAAATCGCCATCGAGTTTGTGAAGGGTAGACCTGGGATTTTAGGCGTGGTGGTGGTAGAAGATAATTTGTGGAGGGGCAGTGCAGTGCATAGTGCCTTGTGCCTGTGTCCCCACAGCTCGTGACTCCTGGCAGTGCTCTATCTTGAAAACTCATTTTTCATTTTGCCTGGCTTACAACTTTGCTGCTAGTTCCAGGTAAAGGGCTGGTGGCAACTGTTGAAAATGACCCATAAAATATAGCACTGTGGTGATTCTTTTACCTTTCTATTATCCATATATGCTTTGCTTTCTTCACTCTGCTCCCTGATGCTCTATATGATTTGATTTTATCACTGGCCAACTAATACAGTATTTTCATCTTAATGGCCTGGTCAGCTCTTCTGCTGGATGCCAGCACAAGACATGGGTGACCTTCAGCAACAGACGGCAGTAGAAAACAGGGGAGAAGAGTAGGTCTTGGAGCTAGCTTGAAAGGTGGAAGGAAAATGTGAAAACTGCAACAAGATGCCTGAAAAAATCTCATTGTGATGGTTTTTGTTACATGCACATGCACCATAGTATTTCACAGTGTAAATGTCACGTGTCTTCCCCTTGTTACTTGTTCTCCACATGAAGTTGAATTTTGCCATTAGACTCATATTTCCCAGCAGCACAATTGATATTCATGAAATAAAATCATTAAAGTCATTTTGGTGACTGCCACCAACTGCAGCATCCACCAGAAGCATTTACAACCAGAGCACTTTACAGGAGCCTGGTTCCTCATCCTCTCCGAAAAGCTGGAAGGATGCAGAAAACTGAAGTATTTTACGGATCGTTTCTATTTTAGGTCCAATTCACCATTAGTCCTTCACAATCAGATACAGACTGATATGATGCTAGCTGTGCCTGGTAATCAGATGGAATGTGTTACTCGTTACATGTGATTTTGGTCAGAGGACGAGATAAAAGATGTGCTCTCTCTGTCCCAGCTGCCATGGCTTTGGCGCGTTGTGGCACTGAGCTGTGTGGTCCCATCCTTCACAGTGGCTTGGGTCTGGTAGGTAGATGTGTGTGATGCTAGCCAGTGAGGAGATTCAGTGCATTAAGAAAAAAAAGTCTTCAAATGACCTGAAGTGTCCTTCCAAGCCCTGTCTGACAGTGGCTGGCTCTGAAGGGGGATCCTGCCTGGCCGTTGCTTGTCCTTGGTGCGTGCAGGCGTGTAGCAGAGGGTGCAGAGCAGTCAGGAGCTGTCTGGGAAAGAAAACCGAAGGGGACCGTGCACTCCTTCCACATGGCTGCCCCACAGGAATTTGCTGGTGAGTTTTCTGGGCAGACAGCTCTCCTTGTACTGCAGAGCTCCCTCGCACAAAAAGTAGCTGGCTGGCTGTGGGCAGGCAGCTTGGCGCAGCCTGGCCTGCCACCAAACAGCTTCAGACGTGCCCTGGGGAAAGCCATGCCTTGGGGACCTGGCAGCTGTGAATTGTTAAAACAGAGCAGCTACGCTGTGGAAGAGGCACACCATGAGAGCAGTTCTGTGGGACAGGGGGTGTGGAGAGGAATTTTTTTTTTTCTCTGTGTGCCCTCTGACAACACCGTAGCTTAGCTGGCACCATCAATGTTTTAAAACTGAGTTTGTTTCCTCGTCAGGAGCAGCAGTTTTTGAACACAAGGGCATTCGAAGCACCCCTTCAGCTAGATACACACATTAAAGCAGGCTGGCTATAGGACAGGCAGCCCAAATGTCCAGGCACCACCTGCATACAACACACCTATTGCCCACTCACCCTGAACTCTCTCCACTTGTGCCCTACAGCAGATAATCGGATATAACACTGCTGTCAGAGGGCACGCAATGTAGTTACTGAGAGCAGAACACATCCCACAGCCCCCAGCACACATCTGCTGCTCATGTTCATCTGATGACTACAGATGTACTTTTGGGTGCAAGAGCAGGGAAATACAATATACAATAGAAAATGCAATCCACCAGTACAGATCTAACACGAATAGGAGCTGGGTGGAAAATTCCTTCAGTTAAGGCCCCTGCTGATGAAGCTGTGCACCAAACATTTGGCCAGCGAAAAAGCTAAGCAGAGAAGTAACTCATTTGCAGGGAATGGTCTCCTGCTACTCATATGTGCTTCATCATCTGATCTGGTCTGAAAGAAGAAAATTATAAGTACTTTAAAAATGGCCTCACATATTGCAAGCAGTCTAGGGAGATGATATCTGATCACAGAGGTCTAGACAGCCTGGGAGTTTCATCTACAGACTTCCTCTTGGATTCAGCTCCTGGAAAATACAGCAAACCAGCTCCCAACAAACATGCCTTCAAACACTCCATGCTGCTGAAACTGAGTGAAGAACCCCACGAATGACATGGCAATGGCAGACAAGAGTTTGTAAATTCACGTTATATGGCCAGGAGATGTGTGGAAATACGCCACAAATGGCCAGGGGAAGGTGGGTGGTGGTAGGCATGTTTCAGAAGATATGAGATGGTGCTGAACAGGGATAACTAGTCCAATTATTCTCATTTGTATTTCCCCTGCACTTGGTTGGTGGTATTTACACATACCAAAGACCTGTTGAGTAACTAAAGTATTTATTTCAGTTATTTATAAATCCGCTGACTGGCCATTCAGCTTCAGCCGTGGCATTTTCCTCCAGAGACCTGGGCTGCTAGATGAGTTTTTTTCCTTTGCTCGCCCAGGTTCTCCAAGAGGCAACTGGCTGAGACTGAAGCCGTCTCAGAGCCCCCAGTGCATTGTCCAGCGAAGGGACTGCGTGTCCAAAGTGCACAGAGCACATCCACAGAGTTTGGTTACTGTAGTGAGGCATCCACAACCTAGCAGCTAATACAATTCAGGCTCGGAGAAACTGTGTGCTAAGCTCCTCTTAGAGGACCAGGCTTACCCTGCTTTTCTGTGGTACATGCACCGACCCACTTCTGACACTTTTCTAAGCAGTCAGACATCTCCAAGGGGCTCTGGCAGCCAGCTGTGGAGTCACCGTTCCCTCCCACCACACATCTATCCTCCCCCGTCTTTCCCTCCCCCCTGTAAAACAAAAACAAAAAACAAACAAACAAAAAAAAACCCTTCTGTGATGCTGCTCATCATTGCACCAGCAACCTTGCATTGAGCAGGTGGTCACTTCATCTCGGTGAACAACTGGAAACCCAACAGTTAGAAACATCTGTCAGGCCACGACAAATTGCAAAATAACAAACAAGCAAACATGAGGAAATGTGCATATAAAAAACTTATTCTCCTGGCATATTGTCAATAAGCTGCATTTTTTTTTCCTTCCACAAGGAAAGGATTTAAGTTCTTGAATGATATGACGCTTGGAAATGTCATTTCCTTCTCATTAAAAAAAAAATAAAATAAAATCCAACCCCAAACTCACAAATTGGTGTTAACAAAGCAATGTAAAAGGACAATTCTCCCAACAATGACAACCAAAAAATAAAGGTACACGTCAGCATTTGTAATCAAAATCTACTACATACTGTACTTGGGAAGTCTTCTGGGAAAAGATCATTGGCATCGAGTGAGGACATCACTAAAAGTCTTGTGCATATGATATGTATGAAACAATGATGCCATTGGAGGGTGGATGGACGGACCCTTAGGAAACTGTCACTCACAAAACTGTTCCATGACAAGAGAAAATAAGAGATGTAAAAAGGACTGGTTTTCCCCATTCCCCACCCCCACCCAAGTGTTACAGATTCCTTCTCATTTGTCGGAAACAGCCTCTTCTAGTCTCAGTTTACTTGTTTAAAAAAAAAAAAAAAAAAAAAAAAATGTCTTCAGCTTCTGAAGAAGTCCAACGATTTCTGAGATGCACTTGGTTCCACAGCACCAGAGAGCTTCAGCTCTGCTCTCTTTCCTCTTTGATTTGCTAACAGGGGCTTTCAGAAAGTACTGCCGGCTGCAGGACATCCCCAGAGCTGCCACTCCATGTGAGAAAGAGAAGTGCTTCTCGGGATCTATCCTCGCATTCATCTTCTTGAAAACATCTCATTGCTCCAGAGGTGTCTGGGCCCAGCTGCAGCAACTTTGTGCAAGAGGAAAATAGATGAAGCTGCTCTATTCTCTTCCTTTGGAGACTCCTGGTCTTGGAGCCCTTTTCAAGAATGCAATTGCTTTATTATTATTTAAAAATAATTGTCTGTCTGTCTGTTTTCAAAATAGTTGTCTTTTTTTTTTTTTTATTTTGTTGTTCCCTTTTTCCATTGTTTAAATTCTAGAAGCTCTTGGAGACTATTCATTGTTGATGATAGGGCATTTCTTCCTGTTGCCATGATCCTCAGAGCAGCTGCCTGTCTCTGATCCATGCAGAACACTCAAGAACTAGAGCTCAGACATACAGGGGCAAAGGGGAGCAGGGCTTCAAGGAAGCGGAGCATGAGGACACGTTGATATCAAACCTCCACAGACTGAATTTGGTTCATCTGTGCTCTCATCACCTGGATACTGTTCAGAATTTTCTTCTGGTGTCCTGCTAAAGTGACCCCAACTCGCAGAATGTCCCTTTGGGAGGAAAGAAACAAACACAGCATATCAGAACAAACCAGAAAGTACATGAGAACAAGCCATGACCACGGATAGATGATGGAAAGCAGCCCAGCAATCACATCCACCAGCTCCCTCTGCACCCTCAGCTGGATCCCATCTGGCCCCATGGACTTGTGACAGTCCAGGTGGAACAGCTTGAACTCTAATCATCTCTATTATTATGTCCAGCCAAGCAGGTGACAAATGTGGAAGAGACACGGGAAGAAGCTGAGGGTCCTCTTTTGATTGTGTTGAAGGCACATGGTAGGGACTTGGAAGATATTGTGAAGGACACAGTGAGGTACTGGGAGAAATAGCATTAAGGAACACTGATCATGTCCATGAAGGATGCAGACCTCATTAGCTGGGCTGCCTGCAATATGTCTTTTAGATATATCACAAAGAGAACCCACAAAATTCAGCAGAGTTGGGCTGAGGTGTGGGTGTGATGTCCTAGTCTGATCAAAGTTCTTCAGATTTTGTGGGCCCTCTTCCTCTTGTATGAACACAGCCTATAGTGTGCCAAAACCATCCCCAGGGCCTTGGGGCTGTACCACGGATACACTGAAACAGCCAGAATTGCCATGTGAATTTCCCGGCAGGAAATAAGAACAGAAAGCCAAAACAAGATCAGTTTGGCTGTTTCTGTGAATGGATTCTGATTGAGTGGTAGTTTTAAAGTGTGAAAATAGGCACCAAATCCAATAAACATTCCAAGTTACTATGCACAGAGACATCGTAGCACTTACTGATGCCTATAATGCTTGGCGCTTTCTCAGGAAGGATTTCTAAATCTAACTGCAACCAACTACAAATCTTCCCCAGAGGAATCAAAGCCCCACTTAATCCCAAGAGATTTCAAAAACCACCACAACTGGATTTCAATTGCCTGCTCCCTCTGAAGAACTTGCTAAAATTTTGCCACTGAGGAAAGTTTGAGTGGATACAAGACAATTTAGACCAAAGTGGAACCACATGGAATTTCAGAGGCCTTTCCTAAGGAGAAATTTGTTTGCCGCGTGTTTGTTTTCATTGCCAATAAACCAAACATGCAAGAGGATGTTAGGGTCTTAAAGTGTTCTCCAGTAGCTGCAGAACTGCCTGATGCCAGCCTGAAATCTCCATTTGTCCCACGTGGGGGCTTTGGAGACCTTCACTATTGTTTTCATTTTCACAATGGTGACAGGCAGTGTGGAAGTGAATTCTGCAGATATAAAGCAATATACACAGTCTGGACACAAGACAGTGTGTAGAACACAGACATTTCTGCAGAAACAGAATAGACAAAAAGTGGGTTCACAAGGTAACAAATTCTATAAAAGTAAAACTACATCATATAAAAATAATAATAATAAAAAAAATCTATTAATGGCCAATTGTTGGTAAACTACTGAGACTTTTCCATGTACTTTGGGACTTGAAACCTGGGCACTTACTCTACACTCATCTGCGATACTATGTCAAAGGTGGTGAAGCCAGCACTGGCAAAGCTCTCTTTGTACTGGCTCATCTTGATGGCATCCAGCCACTCATCCACAGTGTTGAAGCTGGTATAATCTGGGATTGTGCGGTCAAGTAGAGGGAGATTAATCCTGAAACAAAGAAATAGAGAACGTCAAAACAAGCAATGATAAGCGTGTGTATTTCTGTACCCTCCATCAGCTAGAAGGATGTGGACCAGCACCATTCATAGTGCCTGCACTGCAGTAAGCAATACCACCCACTCTATCCTGCTGAAGCAAGGACTGTGCAGAACACCAGCAAAGTCTGTTTCTGGATCAGTTTGTAAAGGAAAGGATGGAGCTTTCAAAGACCATGGGATACAACTTTCAAATCGTGGCTGCACAAGGGGGTAAATGCACTCCCAGAATTGCGCCAGTGCTTCCCGTAAATTGCTGCAGTCCTCACCTCTGTTCTTGGGAAACATCATACTGTTTGATGAGGCCTTACTTGCCTCCACTGCATGCAAGACCGGGCTACCAGAGCATCCATACCCATCCATCAATCACATGTACATGAAACCATTACGCTCCTCTAACTGTGCAGAGGACCTTGTCCAATTAAACTCCGTGTTCCCAGAAATCTAAGCTGGCCAGAGAGACACAAGAGTGACTTTGACATCCTCCCATAAAGGTCCAAACTACACAGGTCAAGCAGCCTCTATAATAGCTAGCTCAGAGAGGTGCAGGGATTGTGCCCACCAGGCCACAAAGGATGGTAGATCTGCAAATAGAAGCCAAAAGACAAGATAAGATGCATACCCAGAGGAGAGAGGTGCCATGGCTTTCAGGCTATTAGGATTTCGGATCATTTTATCTAAAGTGTTGACAATTTGCCCAAATTTGGGTCTGTGGTTTCGGTCCTTCTGCCAACAGTCAAGCATTAGCTGATGCAGGGCATTTGGACAATCCATGGGGGGTGGCAGCCGATAGTCCTGCTCAATTGCATTTATTACCTGTGACAAGAGAAAAAGAGATCAATACAGTGGCAATAACATCTTCATCCCTGAATGGAGGAGGTGGCCAAAGAGGCACTTATTTAATTCATAATGTTCCTTTTCTCAGCTCCTGAGGGTGACTGTCATGGCCAACCACAGTGCAACAGGGCTGCTCTGCACACACTTAACTGTAGCCTGTTTCAGCAAACTACTCTTGTAGCAACACAATACCCTCTAACTCCCAGCCTTTCTCATGTCATCTCATGACAGAGAGTTCATGTTCTCGTCTGGGTGGGCACTCTGTGGCCAAGCACCATGTTTATATCAGGATACACCACACCACACCATAGTAACTCACAGGGAGAACAACCCCATCTAGGAAAGGGGCTGCTCTTAAGTGAGTTAAGGACCAAGGAAGCCGTCCCTATTTTCCTTCCTCCGCTGCTGCTTTCTGCTCCTGCATACACTCCAACCTTTCCATGCAGAACTCCCTGGGCTGAGTGCACTGAACCAGCAATGAGAGCTGGATTTCTCTACAGACCTTTGTGCAACAGATTGAAGCACAGCTTCATCCACACAGGTGAGTAGGACAGACACCTGGGTCAGCAGAGCCACATGCAGAAGAACTTTGCTATGGCATGCAGGGAAGAGTTGGAGCACATCTCGCCTACGCCAAGCTACAGTTCTGTGGGCCAACACAAGAAGGTTTTGCCTGCCACTTGTCTGATCTTTTCTACAGGACCTGGGAAAATACACGGTCTTGCCATGTTCAGTGGAAATAGCACATGCTCAAGATTAGAGGATCTTCTTCAAGAGGAACCCCAGCTCCCTATTCTGCATGCACAGCCCAAAACCTCCCCTGGGTGATCAAGGAAGACAGAGGTCCATGCTTTCTTCCAGGGGCATATGTTCTCTTGACAGAAGAATGTGACAGACCTTCAACTCCCTTCCCTCCTGGCTTTATGCATCATAGGGTCATACACACAGAAGGGGCATTGAAAGAAAAGCAGAAACTTTGTACATGTACATTAGAAACAGGCTTTTTCATGGCAACAAAAAAAAACAGAAGCAAGGATAAAAAGCAGAACTGAGGATATTTCAGTAACTGAAATCAGGGACAACACTTTGAAATGACGAACTCTCCATGGGGATGATAAAAAAAGGGGAAAGAACTGAAAGAACCCCAACAGGGCTGGTAGAATGACCTTGATGTCTCTATCTGGTCTCACTACTTGATCAGGGCAGCCACAGCTTTGTTCAGGTATGTCTTGCACACTACTAAGGACAGAAATCTCCTTACTTGCCTGGTGAGCTACCCCAAGGCTGTAATGCCTCGCCATGGAAGGACAGTCATATCCATACAGCAGCACGAATATGTTGTCGAGAAGGAAGGCTGCATAGAGAAAGTGGAGGATACTGCAGATGGGAGCAGGGCAGGGGTGATACTGAGAGTGCTGTGGCAGTAGAAAGCTGCCACTCCAAGGGAGGGTAAGTGGAAGATCCACAGCAGGCAGTCTGGGGTGAGAAGTGGGGTATTTTGAAGGGCTGAAGATGGATTGTGGCTTCAGGAAGAGGATAGAGTAGTGGAGTGCTCCACGCATTGTGCTTAGCCAGGATGCTGGGCAGGCTGATCCAAGACAGCTTGGGGCTGGCACTGCTGCTGTCCACATCTGCCAGATGGAACGAGTCCTTCTGCCTCTCCTTCCTCCAAGAGGCAGCGCTGGCTGGATAAGAAGGTGACCCACTGGGCCTGTGAAGGCCTAACCTGAGAAATCACTGCTGTGGGTTGCGAAGCTCTTGGCTCCCATTCAGGGACTCTCCTGAGAGGTGCAAGCTGTCCCCTCTCCCAGCTCTCTCTCTGGATGGGGGATCCATCTGAGACAGGAGGGGAGGGAGAGCAGGGGAGAGGAGCTCTGGGGAGACGCAGACATCAAGCACTTGGCTCTGACATCGACTGCATAATTTCCCAAGAAACCTCCTGCCTTGCAGCCAGAAGACACAACCCGCAAGGGGGCACAGGCTGCTCTCTCTATTCTCAATCCTGCCACCCCAGGCACTCACACCATAGGGTCAGGAGGCTAAACTACAGTGAGTATGTGCCATGTGCTAACGTGCAGGGTGCACCAGCAGCAATTAAGTGGTGACAGCCTCTGGGGCACGATGCTCTGTGGCACAAGCAGCGGGAGAAGAGGCTGGGGAGGCCTCCAGGAGGGGACAGCAGAGTGCCGAGCATACAGAGGGATACCAGGGTAGGGAGAGGAGCAGTAACGTTTGTCTGCAGTAAATGCTTGAAACAGCAAGTGATAATGAAACCCTAATGTGAATGGGAAGGAAATTGGCATTTCGGAGAAGGGCATAACTTCTAACACCCTTCTTTGTGGCCAGAGAATTGAGACAAAAAACTTTTCAAGTATGCCAGGGGCCGGGACAAGGCCATGTACAGCAAAAGGTGCTAAAATATCATCTGCTTCAGGCATTAGGGACTCACTTGAGCAATTAGAGCACCACAAAATTGAGGATTTTGCCCTTCTCTGAAGAAACCTGACATGGTGTGGGTGGAGTTGTATTGACCTGAAAAATGTCTAATTTGCCATGCAGGTGGGAGGAGTTGTGAAACCGGGTGGGAGGTTGGGTCTTACTCTCTTTTCCTGTAAGGCAGGGAAGCCTACAAATTCAAGAGTCCACAGATGGGTGGACTTGGAGGTGCTTCAGGAGCTGTCATGTTAGTGGAAACTTTTATTTTTTTAACTGTCTCCTCCCTTTCCTCCCAGGTATCTGTCTGCCATAACTGAGGTTGTTCACATTAATCTGATCCTACTGCAGTAGGGTTTATACAGTCTCTAACTTCTGCGACAGCAGCACAATGGGACCAGAACAAACGTCAAAGAAAATCCCACTATTTCTTCCAAAGATGGACACATCTCCCATAACAGGGAAGGTTCTGGACGTGCCATCAGCTGAGTCCAGATATAACCATGCTTTGGCCTTGCAATCTGCTCCTGATTTCAGTATTCCTGCTCCTTGTTTCTTAGTAACTCACATCTTGGTTGGTCATATCCCAGTAAGGCCGCTCTCCATACGACATCACCTCCCACATGACTATTCCATAGCTCCACACATCACTAGCTGATGTGAATTTTCGGTATTGAATTGCCTCAGGTGCTGTCCACCGTATTGGGATCTTTCCACCCTGCAGGAAAAAAAAAAAAAAAAGAAAAGAAAAAAAAAAGAGAGAGAGGATGGTAGCAGAAAAAGAAAGAACAACTGAAAAAGATGTGTCCAACATATTTTCATCCAACTGGTGAAATCCTAGAAGGAAGGGACCTCAGGACTATGCCTAAAATTAAATCAGGATGGCCATGCCTTTGTCTAACCAGGTCTTGGCAACCTTCAAGGATGATGATCCCCCCCAGTTTGTCTGGTGATCTGGTGCAGGGCTGTACCACCCTCTCAGGGAAGAAGCTTTTCCTATATTCAACTTGAACATCCCAAGCTACATTTTTGTCTATTGCCCCATATGATATCATCTGGTAGCACTGCAAAGAGTTTGACTCTGTCTTCTTCATAACTGCTCTTCAAGTACTGCAGGTCAGCTTTAGGCATCCATTCAGCCTCCTTTTCATTATATTAAATAAGCCCTGCTCCTTCCATCTGCCTACTGCTGTACAGTTATCTTCATCATGCCAAAATGCCTATTGTGCTGGTAGAGTCTTTTGTAGAAAAATGAATGTCTGTGAAATTAGAAAAATTCAAACTGTTTCTCTTTGAATCTCCCTCCATCATTTTGCTGTCACCATGCTACCTCAGGAGCAGAATAAAAAGAATTAAAACTTTAGCTTTTAGGTATTCAAGCACTGTTAAAATTCAAAAGAGCTATGCCAGACATCTCACCACTAGCAGCTTCAAAAGACTGGTGAGAGATGATTTCCTACAGATCCTGCTCCAGCTATATCAACACTCATTTCCAAGAAGTCCTATCATAGGCATTGCACTGGAGTGATGCTCTATGCCTTTGCAAAAAAAAAAAAAGGTACGTGGGAAAACTACTGGCTGCAGTCTTACTGAACATGAAAGTCTTCAAATAAGTCCTTGGTCCTGGTACACATTTTGTATTCCAAGACAGGCCACGAGTCCTCAGTGGCATTTGTGTCACTGGTATTGTGGTGTTCCTGGGAAGCTGTTACGTGATCATGAAGCTGTTTTTGAAATTATTTCTCTCTCTAATTTAGAAAGATTTTCTGTGAGATCAGTGTCTAGTACTGCATGGCTTTGCCCAGCAAGCATTCACACTTCAGTCTGTCATTTCTGGGGCTGAGCCCATGACATGACATGAAAAACGATCATGGCTTCCCAGACAGCAGGACAGCACAGTTGGACAGTAATGGTAAAAATACAGAGACTTGCTGCCCTAGCAACAAATCTGTCAGGGTGGCATCTTGCAGGACCCCAAGCTGGGCCATGCTGGAACGGGATATTTCATTATCCACATCTAAAGGCTTTATCAGAGACATGGATGTGTTTGCAGACACGTTTGGAAGAAGGTTCAGTTATCCATAGACATGGCTACAGAGCTCATCAACAGCCACTGGAATGACAACTGGCAATAGAAAATCTTTCTTGGTTAATTTAATTTATCTTTGCCATCTGGCACATTATGCCTGTTGTGGCACCCTGAGAAAAGTCTTCTCAATGTCAACAGGAGATGTCCCCTTTCTCTCTTTCCCTGACTCTTTCCTTCCTCACCCATCCCTCCCGCTCTAAAAGCAGCCTTACCAGTGCACTGGTGTAGGTGGGATCAGAAGTGTCATCCTCCAGAAAACGGGAGAGGCCGAAGTCAGACACCTTGCAGACCAGGTTGCTGTTCACCAGGATGTTGCGGGCAGCCAGGTCCCGGTGCACGTAGTTCATATCGGCCAGGTACTTCATGCCTGCTGCGATACCCCGCAGCATGCCCACCAGCTGGATCACGGTGAACTGCCCATCGTTTTGCTTAGGGGAAAAGGAAAGAATCTGCATGAGAGGAGCAATTCACAGCCTGCCAGGCGAACACTTTGTTTACACCCCATTATGGCACAGCTATTCCACAAGCACCGTTAAGTTCCTTCTCAAAATAAGAGTGTGGAGAGTCAAGAGCTCACAGGGGTTGGAAGTCACCCTCATGTCCTACAAGCATCACTGCCAACGGCTGTGGTCTGATCTCTGCCACACCTTGCACAGAAGAGGCAATCTATTCCTATCAGGTGAATTCAACATCCAGTCAACACAGTGATTTATTCATCTCAGACTCAAATGTGTAAATATTTAGACAAAGCAGCTGGAGTTGAAGCTCTGCTGTGTAAAAGATCTGGCAGAACTCACCTCCATGCCCACAGAGGCAGAGTTTGTAAATGTATCTGTGGGCATGCATACATGTAGGCACAGCTGCATGTGCTGTATCCCCATCATCTACCAACGTGCTGCATTTTGTCATACTGTAACACATAACCTGATCCACCCACATTCACACCCTGGGAACAATATGCATTTTTATTGATAATCGGGGTGATTCTTGTTTTGTGGCCTGGTTACAAAGGCCTTTGGGCATGCATTTTTATTCGGGTACACCTCACCCCTCACCAATCACAAAACAGGGTGCTCAGCTTTTTCCTCAGGGTGATGCTGTGTAAGATGCACAGAAAGATCTGAAAGGCTAGATTGCCTGCAGAGGGGCCACCAGGCTCCAACATGCTCCACGTGTCTTTTGTATGTGGATTTATGTAACAGCCCTCTGAAACTGAGTGGCACTTCTTTAGTACAAGTGAACAAACACATGTAACATGACAGCTCTTGTGCCGCTTCTTTTCCTGAGACCACAGACCTCTGCAGCATGCAGCAGCTGCCCCAGTGCCAGGAGTTTCTGGGCACAGTTATAGTGGCACAGGGAAGGACCCCCCACTCCAGGTCTCCTCTGGCCCTTCTCTGGGCCTGTGTGCTCCTGCAATCTCATACCCTCAAGAAGGAGTCCAGTGAGCCATTCTCCATGAATTCAGTAATGATCATGACTGGTGAACTCTTGGTTACTACCCCCTCCAGGTGGATGACGTTGGGGTGGTCGAACTGCCCCATGATGCTGGCCTCGCTCAGGAAATCCCGTCTCTGCTTCTCTGTGTAGCCAGACTTCAGCGTCTTGATGGCCACGAAGATCTCTCTCTTGCCGGGAAGCTTGAGATGCCCACTGCACACCTCACCAAACTCCCCTGTGAACAGAGAGAAACAGGTAAGGCTTGTTGGCCTTTTGGATCTCTGCCTTCCTCCCTGTGGGACCCCGTTCCTAAGGGACCCCGTGAGGAACACCCCTGAGCCGACCACTGCTTTGGATTTCCTCCTTCGTGCCACAGCAAAGGCCTCCATCCTTTGGTGAGGAGTGTTGGACACTGTGCACACACAGGAATTCCTTGTCTCCAGCACTGGGTGTCCTCCGGAGACCACCATGTTGCTGCTAGTCCAGGCAGGCTAAGTATAAGACCTTACTTACAGTAGTTTTCCCACTAAATGTAAGGTTAAATCCTCACCGAAGTCTGATACCACAAAGGAGACTGTGCTGCTGAGGGGCAGCCAGGCATTCACAGTTTACCTACCTGCCCCAATCACTTGCTCAATTTTCACACACGAGATATCGATTTCTTTTGCAAATTCCCTGACAGCCTCATTGGGGTCTTCGTAGGTAAATGGATCAATATAAATCTTCATCCCTGGAGTCACTGCATAAAGGTGAGGGAGAGAGTCAGACAGACACAAATGGACAAACGGCTGGCATCAAGGACTAGAGAAACCTATTTGTGTACATGGGGTTGTGTGCACACACGTGCACGTGTGGGCAGGTTTGTGTGTGTGTGTGTGTGTGTGTTTCTGTGCACAAAGATGCGTGTCCATGAGGTGGACCAAAATGCTGTTGATGATGAGGGTCTTTTTTTTTTAACCTCAGGAGGTTGCATAATCAAGGGTGTGAAGCAGACACAGCAAAGAAGTTTGAGAAACAACATGCAGAGCCAGGTTTGCACAGGCCTGGCTTCTAATAAACATTGGGCCCACAGTTGGCACACAGCAGGGAGCTATTGGCCTTTCTATACTCACTTTTCTGGGCTCTGGCCAGACCCCAAATTGGGAGTCCTGTAGAGAAGAGACCACAACTCACTAAATAAGGAGCCCAGCACAGAACCAGTGGCACAGCTCCCAGGTCCACGTGTAGGATGCTGGTCAGACCCATTCAGGCGAGCTGCTGCAATGTAAAGGCTTACAGACTGTGCCTTGGCAATCTGCTAACCAAAAGCTGTAGCCTTTCTGCAGCAGTCACTGCTGGGAATCTGAGGAGGGACTGTGCCTCGTATCGGTGTCTTGAATGACGATATGGCTAAAATGCACCCCAGGCCTGTTAACAGTTCATCTGGTGGCATCTAGCCTATTCCAACAGTTGTGAAGGCACAGCTATTAATGCCATCCCAGCCTGAAGCTGTCATGTTACACACCAGACCCTGGGAGAAAGTGTGAATGTATGTTTACACATGCAGCAAGGACTGACAAACAACTGAGAGTTGCATTTACATAATCTTTCTTGAAGAGTGTCATTTTTACTGGTAAGTTATAGCAATGCAGCCAGAACACTGCTGTTCAGGCACAGAGTTGCAGTTCAGTACCCTGCCTTTCAGAATATTTTTCCAAGGTAAATGC
Source organism: Anas platyrhynchos (assembly GCF_047663525.1). Taxonomy (NCBI): domain Eukaryota; kingdom Metazoa; phylum Chordata; class Aves; order Anseriformes; family Anatidae; genus Anas; species Anas platyrhynchos. The sequence goes on along the minus strand of NC_092608.1, from coordinate 6,564,322 downwards.
AGAAACAGCAGTGAGTCCTGTGCAGAAACATTACTGATTTACTACATGCACAACCATTTTCTGAATAAGGCCCAGGTCTGTACAGGAACAAGGTATAAAAAGGACAGAAATCCTGAAGCTTTAAGTATAATAATGTAAACAATAACAGAGATATGGACAAAGCAGAATTTCAGTGATCTCTAGTGAGGGAGGAAAAAGCCATTGGAGAGGGCATGCAGCCAGGGGTTGATGAGGAGAACGAGGGTGAGGCAGGCTGCACAGAGAGGTTGAAAGCAGGAATGCTGGGTGTGAGGAGTGTCTTGCAGTGCATGGGTATATCAGCAGAGGCAGGCTGCAAGAAAGGGCATGTTTTGTATTGTATCTATTACAGATACAGATATATAACATTACAGATATAAAAATGTCTATTATATAGACAGATACAATGCATAACATGGCATATATATATATATTTATATATATATGTAAAAATATAGATGGATAAATCATATCTACTAGGATCCTGGAAGCAATGGTATGGGCTATGGTCCACAGGATGTAGGCAAGCTGGGGAAAGGGTCTCTCTGCTGCCCACAAATTGGGAAAAGCTCAGGAATCCAAGCAGCAAGATAGGGTGTGTTGGGAGGGGCTGCACAGCAGAAGAGAATGAGGTTTTGGGGGCACATGAAAGGGTTTGTGTTTGATGTTGCAGGGGTCTGTAGAGCATGCATGGGTGCCCACTTCATGGTCAGCACCCAAAAGCACACAGGTCTGGAGAGCATCAGCTTTACTAAGCAGGACAGAGACCTAGAGCACAGGGAACAGGTGAGGAGATCTAGATGATGAAAGTGGGGATCCAAGCTATGAATGTCACTCCGAGCTATGAATGTCATTCTGGGGGATGCAATATGCTGGTTCAGAGATGCACACAGCATGCTACAGAACACGTCTAGAAGGGCATAGGGAAGCAGAGGCAGGATTCAGTAGATGCATACTGAAATGAGGAGAAGAAGGGAGGGTAAGTGGACATAAGCCAAAGGCACACAATGCAGTCCAGATCTCTCCAGTGGCTTCCTGAAGAAGCTCCACCTTGTTAGACCCCAAGGGCAGAAGCTTTCTTAAGGCAAGGATCAAAGAAAGGATCTGGCCATGTTTCTTGGAGCCCTGGCCAGCACAAAGGTCCTCTTGTTTTCACATGCACACACGTGCCTGGCTAGAGACCCTGAGCCCTTCCCGCACAACACAAGGAATGAGTGAACAGGAACACAAACCCAAGAGAGAGCGGACCCCCAGGCCTGGTGGGGGACCACGGTACGTACTGTGGCCACTGGTATAGTGCTGCAGCTTGTCAGTGTACTCGGAGTCGGCACGTTCAAAGCCCCGTCTTCTGGAAAGAAAGGCATTCCTAAGCACCGTGCACAGACTGATCGAGGCTGAGAAACGTGCTTTTCCCTTCCTGTTTCCATCATCCCCACTTCTACCCCTGCCACCCTTCCTCTCTAATTGCCGTCCCCTCACACAGCGAGCCTCTGGGTACCCAGCCCTGAGGCTGATGTGAGCTCAGGCTTTGCACTCAGACTGACCTACCTATTGCACACAATAATGATGATGACTACAGCAATGAGGAACACCAGTCCTGCTGCAGAGGAGCCGATGATGAGTGGCAGCTTCTCCTGGACACTGGTCTGATACTCAGCTGACATGCAAGGAAGAAAGAATGCGTTACTGCACTGGTTACAGGGTGGGTAGACACTAATACATGCATCAGGGCCAGAGCTCAGGCCTGAGCAATGGCCTGTATTTGCATGGTTATTGCTAACATGTTTCTTGGCATGGATTTTTTCTGGGCTAGCTAGCCCTGTCCCAAGCGTGACTCATGTTGGCTGTGAGGGGGATGCTCCCCAGCAGGAAGGCTGGATGGAGCTATCCTTTTTGGGTGGGAAAGTCAGTCCCGTGGAAGCATGCTGTGCCTTGCTACTTGGCCTCAGGGCCAGAAAACTGGCTTGACTTGTCTTCTGTAGCTGCACAAATTTGGCAAGTAGAGACCCAAAGCTGTATTTATCATCAACATCTCTGCAGATGAACATCATAAATTTTGTTCCCTCTAAATCCAACTGAATGGACGGGTCCTCATGCCAGAAAAGCACGGCAGAAATTGGCCTAGACTGTGTGATTCCCTGCATGGACCACCAAGCACCCATGTCCCTCACCAGTTCTTGCCAGATTGAATAAATGCATGTGACTTGTCAATGCACCCTTGATGGGACTACCAGGAAGGGGAGAAGCACCACTACCCATGTATCTCCATCTCGTTCAAGTCTCTGTAGACCTTATTTCACATTTATGCAGTGACAGCTGAAGACTTACCTTCAGTCATGGTCTGGAAATACATCTTGCCACTATACCGGCCATACCCAGCCACAGTACGTGCCCGCACTTGGAAGACGTAGATGGTTCCAGCTTTGAGGTTTTGCACTGTCACAGTGTTGGTGGGGCTCTTCACTGTTGTTGAATTTAATTCACTAAGATCCTGCCAAGAAAATACACACATGTCATCAGAAGGGAGAGCCCAGGCTCTAGACCCTGCTCCAGAATCAGGCATGGCATGTCTAGAAGAAAACACAGAACGAGACAGAATGGGTGGCACAGGTTCGGTGACTGGGAAAACCACAGACCTTAGCAAAACATTCATTTCTCCAACTCTGTCTGCCAACAGGGAACTACAGAAGAAGGAATGCGAGTAATGACATCACTTGGCTAAATGCCACATCTCAGGAAATGCTCTGATAAAGGTGTCAGCCTCAAACACCAGGTCTCCAAGTCTTGAGCTCAATGGGAATAAGAATTGCTCCCCTTTTCTGCACCCACTTTCTGTTAGCACCATTTCGCCACTCGGTCCTGTGTCTGATCCAGCCCCAGCACCCTGTCTATTTGATCTTCCCCACTTTCTTAGGCCTATGCTGGAGGTAAAGCCCACCTGAACAAAGGGTTTGGGACCTCAGGAGAAGTACTGCGACCACCCCTCCGCACAAGGCCTGCTTCACCAGTAACCATGGTTAAGATTTCAAACCCAAGGAACTGAAGACGAGCTGTGAGTGTGATTCCCCCACAAAAGGACACACACACACAGACACCGATTTCTAAATGACATTTCTGTAGCTATGCTGCAAGTGCTTATCCTTTCCGGTAACACCTCCAATCTGGCAGGTCAGGTTGCCTTGGCAGGATCACTGGTTGCAACAGATCAGTAGCTGACAGCTCAAAATCTGCGCTGGCAAGTTCACAAGGGAGTTACTGAGAACTACTAACTTCAAGTCACTGCAAAGGGCTCGGCAAGCCCAACAAATCCCACCCAGCACAGGCTTGCCAGCGAGGTGAGATAACCTCACTTCTCATGAGCAAGCAGGCAGGGACTGACAAAGAAGTCACACAGACAGGGGCTGCACAACCCCATCAAGTGGGACCTGTGATTGAGGGACTTCTCCCAGCTGTGAAACTCCACTGGGGTGACAGGGAGGAATTTCTTCGTGCTACCATGAGATCAAAGTGAGACTCTCAGCAAGGAAAGTGAGAAACACATCCATTCCTCCTCACCAATGTCTTCAGCAATGGATTCCTGAAGGACAGAAGGTATTAAATAGGCCATCAGGCACAAGCCCTCTTCTTGTGTTTGAGATTTCCTCACACCGTGGTGCAACTTGTGCACTCTGTTGCTCTCATACTGCTTTGGCTGCCTTTGCTTTTGATGAAGCAAAAGTCAATGTAGAGCCACGCAGCTTTGTTTGCTCCTTGCCTGGAAGGGGCTGTGTCATGCTCTTGTCTTAGCCCTCTCAGCTGCTGGAGCACAGGATGAGTCAGAGATTGTCTCAGCCACCACTGAATGATGGAGCTTGCCTTTAGGGCAGCTGATCTCCTTTCTTTTCCTCCCTGCACACTGTTGACTTTGTTTTCATGTTCAGCCACTTCTGAGAACAGATCTGGTGCCCTCACTCACAAGCTGTTCCAGAGGATGCTCTGCAGCCAGATGCTGGGGTATGAGCAGCATCAGAGGCCCATAAAGAAAAGCCATTCCCTGTGGTGCTGCATACAGCAGTCTGCTGCACCAGTATCCTCTTCACGTTGATGGGAGAGTCTGGTGGCTCATGCTGGAGTAGAATTGCAAGTGCACTGGCATTTACGAGATAGATTACACTCATGACCTTGGTTTGTGCAGACTATAGCTGGAAAGCAGACAAAGAGAACATTCAGGGAGTTTACTTCTTCATGTATTAAGTTTTTGATTCAGCAGTGCTCTGGTGTGGGTAGCTGGTAAGAGAGTGGTCTGGCAGGAATGGATTTCTCCAAGTGTGCAGTCAAACTTGGAGGCTTGGCACTGCTGATGGCATCTCACTGCAGCGTAACACACAGCAGCTCTGCAAATGCCTGAGACTCCACCATTTACAGTGTTCAGGAACAGTTTTGCCATGTAGACCTGGCACTGAAGGTGCTTGGGTATCATTGGGGTGATTGGTACTTAAGACTAATGACAGTGAAAAGCTCCAGTACAGGTGCTTAGATAAAAAGATCTCACAGAAAACTTACTGCCTGGTTTGCCTGAGCAGGCCTCAACACTCCCTTGGACCTTTTCCCAGGAAGGTGAGGAGAGAAATAGGTCAGCAAGTGTTTACAGTTATAGTGCCCAAGGGCTCGGATGAAACCTCCCAGGCCTTTGGATGGCATTAACGTGGTTGTTTTAAAATCATTTGCCCAACTGTTCGAGGGAACCTCATCCCCACAGACCCTCATCCTGGAGGACTTTAAATTGAATGCCATAGGCACGCTTAGGATGATTTATAGGCTAGGAAACTGATGTCTGTCTGTCTCAGGAAGCTGTGTTCATGCCTGTGCTCTCTTTTAATGCCCTCTTGCAAGGAAGGAGCATTTATGTGTCTCCACAGTCCCATAGCTGGAACCAGGGTGAGCGTAACTCCAGTATAACCACTCTCCTCAAACCTCCCTAGCACCTTCCATGAAGCCTAGCTGGGTAAAACTTTAGAATGGCTTGCCAAATCTCTTATCAAACCTACTTTTTCCCTTTGGCATATTGCTTAGACATCATCACTCCAGCAACCTGCTTGTTCACTTCAGACACTGCTCTTTTACTCTTCTGAGCTTCTCTGGCATGTCCAGGGCATCCCAAGTGGTTTAAAGTCTAAGCCCCTTGGCCGTTTCTCCTACCTTGCTTTTGCAAGGCTTTTCCTGCTGCTTTTGGTTTGAGTTTGGAAATCCTAATTCAAAATAACATACTTCTAACTTCCTGATAGATTTGATCTTGAGTCCTCATCTGATTCCCCTTCCTCTAAGCCAAATCTAAGCCGAAACCCAAGGCTGATCTACAAAGAGTTTCTTGAAACGCACATAGTCTGTGAAATGCCCAAAGGATTTGCAGAAGTGGCTTCATGTTTTATCAGCCAAGAAAAAAAAAAAAAAAAAAAAAAGAAAGCAAAGAAAAATAAAATGTCAACCAGCTTAATCTGGCAGACAGCTGCTCTGTGCGTGTCAACAGCAGCAATCTGCTGTGGTTCCTGAAGCAAACAGTGCCACACATACAAAGCTAGCCCATAGCTGGATACCAACTAATAACACGTCTGAATTTCAGCCCCATCAAGAAGGATGCTCAGAGGTGGTAGGAGGGCCCTGCTGGCAACTCTGGGGATGGATCCACGGGGCCCATAGCTCCCAGGCTCTTCTGGGGTGAGAAATGAGTGTCTGTATGGACAGCAGCAGTCTGGGTGTTAGCAGAGAGGTTGTAGCTCTAATGAAGCTGTCTCTTCAACACTCAGGACACTATGGGATGGCAAAGGAGGAGAGTTAGTGAATCCAGAACTGATCCGTAGTAAAACATCCTGAATCCACAGCACTGATCAGCTGAAGCACTTGAATACATTGGCTGCTGCTGACTGCTACCAGATCAAACCTTGTGTGTGCAACTGGGACTTCAGAGTAAAGGCTAACAAAGAGTAGTTTAGGGACATGCCTTCTGAGAATGACATACAACTTTGTGGAGATAAAGACACACTTTTGTTCTTCAACCAAAGCACTGGCAAAAAAAAAAAAATATACCAAGATGTTCAAATACCAGGGCAGAGAGAGCTGCAGCAACAGTACGTGGGGCAGCTGGTGCTGTCCTCTCTGCCAGTGCCAGCACCCTCCCAGGAATCGAGTGCCAAGAAAACCATTGCACAAGTGTGGCTCGGGCTGCTTGTCCTTGTGATCAGGGACAAACTGTGTCAAAATCTCTGACAACAGGGGGATTACCTTATACACGATTACCTTGTGGTTGGCTGCCAAGAGAGGCTATGAACAGCAGCTTCCCCTTTAGTCAAAAACTCCCTCTGTTTACAGCCTCCCCCAGAAAACCAAGGGGAAGGGGAAGAAAGAAAGAGGATGAGATTAAGAGAAAGCAAGATTGGGAGAAAGAACTCCTTGAGATCATTCTGCGTGTCCCCAGAGAAAGGACCCCTCTTGCTTTCCAGATCTGTCTTCTTACTTTCTCATCCATCTTGCCACATATTCTGGGATCATTTCCAAGGGTCAAATAAAAGGCTGTGATTTATGCAATATAGGTCAGGACCTATTTAACAGCCTACGAAGAAGCTCCCCCACCTCCCCATTCTCCCTCTGGCTCTTGGTGATGAGAAAATAGGTCACAGGCAGGCAGTGGGGGGGATTAATCATTTCTTCCAGCAACTGCTGGGAAAAAAAATCAGTTCCATTTAATCATAAAGCTTTTTAATTAGTTAGTTTGCATTTTTAACATATAGTTTATAAGCTCTTGTGCAAGGGGGCAGGCTCTTGGAAGGAGAAATATCCTGCTTACCAGTCCCCACCTCCCCTGGGTATCACAGATGAAGTTCAGCAGCCATGCAGAGCTTGGCAGGTCCTGGGACCAACATCAGCATGGCCCTCAGCAGCCACACAGCTCCAGACTCATAGGACACCACTCCTCCACTGGGAGGAGGTGGAAGGGACATGCTCCTCACGGAGGAAAGAGTCAGAGCTGTGTGATCCCTACACACCCTACACATCAGCCTCCCACTGAATCAAATCAGCAGTGCAGTATGTTCCTTACACGCAGTGCCTAAGCATCAGGCAGGGTCCCCTGGAACCACACTGGGCTCCAAAAGGTTGACAGCCAGTGCCACCCACCTGGCCAGCTGCAGCGAGAGAAATAACCTCCTCAGTAGTGGTTAGACAAATGCAGCAGCCAGGGTATGCCCTTTGCACCACCTCCTCTCCCCAAACCCTGCAGCTGAACCCTGCCGAGGTCCCGCAGTACCTTCTCATAATATTGCAGCTCGTAATCCAGGATGACTCCATTGGGTTGGTCAGGCTGAGACCACGAGAGGGTAATGCTGTCCACGGTGCGGCTGACCTGGTGCATGATAGACACAGCTGAAGGAGCTGGAAGAGAGAGAGAGAGAGGTCTCAGTCAGATGCTGGTCTGGATATGACCCATATCCCTTCGCTGCATGCAGGCAGACGTGTTATTGCCATTTGGAGCTACTGAATTTTCTTCCAGCAGTGGCAGGGCTCTCCAAGGGTCAGCAGATCCTGAATTTGGCTGTTTAAAGGGAGCAGTTAGGGTTTCCACTGATCACTAAAAATTCATAATTAGAAACCATGTAGTGGAGCATCTCTGACAGCAAAACTGGAGAGAGACAACTCCCAGGCAAAATGAGCCTAGGTTTGGGGCAAACAGAGCCTTATTCCCCTGGAAAAGTTCTACAAGCCCAGCAATATGCAATCCTCCCTGCTTGCCACGGAGCAGTAGGAGGTTTTGTACTTTGAAATTCGCACAGAGAAGGTTTATAAGGCACAGACAGATGCAGGAAGCAAGCAGCTTCTCTCCTCGTTGGTATGCTGGGTCTGCAAGTTGAACATGCCAATCAAGGGAGGTGCGCACAGCAGCCTGAGCATGCAACATAAACCTGACCTGACATGCTGACAATGGTGAGTTCTCTTCCCCGTCAGAATGCCCTGGAAATAGTACACCCAGAGACTTTTCCCACCAAACAACGGGACCTTCCAGCAGCTCCTCAGACAATCCAGCCAGCTGTCCACCCCTGCACTGCCCATGAGGCAGGCAGGCACACATGGCCAGGTAGGAACATTTGAGCCATTCTGATCCTGTTTGCTGTGGACCAGGGCAGGTGAACAAGCAGCCAGGACTGCTTCAGATCTGTTTAGCTCGGGTGTCGATTGCAGAAATGCTGCAGCATTGCAGGTACCAGCCTACAGCTCTCTGCCTGTGCTGTCTCCTCTTCTGTGGCTGACACCGGCGAGCTGAGCGTCCTTGCCCACCCTGCACCCAGACTGCTGGTGGCACTTCCAACACAGTCTCCACTGAGGTTAGACTGGAGGCTACTCCAGACCTCAAAAAGCAGCAAACCCAGGCTTGGAGAGTGATAATTCCAGCACAGTGTCAGCCCTGGCAAGCCTGACAGAGCAGACTCACTGCATCAGCAGCTTGAGGGCAGAGAGGAAGCCTCAGGGGTGGGAGAGGACTGGAAAGTAGAAGTGAGAAAACTTCCCCATCACTCACATTCCTGGCCTGTTACAAATGGATGCAGAGAGGCTTGTACTCAGAAGTGCTTTTATCAGGTCCAAACCTTTCAGTATTTCACGGAAGAATGACCCACTTGACACCCACTCTGAGAAACAGCTTGGAGGAGAGGCACAGAAAGTAAAGCTCACCCACCTCCAGCCTGGTTTTCCTTGGCATCATGAGCAGTGACCGAAACCATGCCAGCTGAGGATGTGCATTCACAGCAATAGTAGGACTGCGCTGCTTCGACCAGCGTGGCTACAGCACATTTCTTGCACAGCATCACCTCCCAAACTCCAACCCCCCGATCCTTTTCTGGTCAAGCCAAGCCTTTTGAGACACAAACTCATTGCTCACCAGTCTCTAGTGATGCATCTCAGAGACGATACTCTCTGTATCATCTTACACCTTCTCTTTCTCCTGATATACTCATCTTTCTTCCCTCCTTATTGCCCCAGTCCCACTCCTTCTTCAAGGCCCACATTTACCAACTGCTGGGATTAGTTTCTCATGCTGGTGCTCAGATAAAACACAGGGAGCGTTTCTGGGGCCTGTCAGCTGTTGCCAGAACTTCTTATTTTTCACATCAACACAGATTTCATAGGATATCTGCAATCTCCAAGAAAAGCACTTCTCTTGGTGGAGAAAGGCTTTGGAAAGATGTGACCAAGCTACGGATTGCCCCACAGCAGGGACTGGGTTTTGATGGGGATGGGTACACAGCCCGTGGGCTCTCATACATCTGAACTGCACGTGCTCTGTGGACTGATCCCACAGTCGCACACGCTTTTCCAGCACAGAAGCCATGTGTACCCAGAGCTGTCCCACCACAAAACCAGGAGGTGACCATGCCCCAGGAACCAGACACAGGTTCAATGGTTGACCTCGCAACTGGGGAAGGTATCCTCTTCTATTTCCATGCACTCCCTGCCAACACGGAGAGGCACGGCTCTTGCAATGCTGCTCCTGCTTCTCCAGGCAATGCTGAGGCCACTAAAAACAATAACAGCTAGAGCAGCATGTGTGTAAACCATTTGTGACCACCCGTGGCCCAGATGCCTGAGTACTTGGTGAACATGTGCTGGTGTTGTGGTTTAACCCGGCAGGCAGCTCAGCATCACACTGCTGTTTGCTCACTCCCCCTGTAGTGGGATGGGGGAGAGAATTGGGGGGAAAAAATGTAAAACTAATGGGTTGAGATAAAGACGGTTTAATAGGACAGAAAATGAAGGGATAATAATAATAATAATAATAATAATAATAATAATAATAATAATAATAATAATAATAATAATAATAATAATAATAATAATAGAATGTACAAAACAAGTGATGCACAAGGCAATTGCTCACCACCTGCTGAACAATGCCCACCCAGACCACGAGCAGCAGCAGCACTCCCCGAGACAACTTCCCCCAGTTTTATTGTTTAGCATGCTGCCACATGGTGTGGGACATCCCTCCGGCCAGTTTGGGCCAGCTGTCCTGGCTGTGTTCCCTCCCAGCTCCTTGTGCACCCCCAGCACCCCCGCTGGCAGGCTGTTGTGGGAAACCAAAAGTCTTTCACTTAGAGTAAGCACTGCTCAGCAACAACTAAAACATCAGCGTGTTACCAACACTGTTCTCATCCCAAATCCAAAACAGCACCATGCCAGCTACTAGGAGGACAATTAACTCTGTCCCAGTTGAAACCAGGACACCTAGCCTGGCTCACAGAGTTAAATGGTGGGGCTCAGGGCTTGCCTAATCCAGTTAAGAGATGTTTAAAGCTACTTCTGAAAGGGCACCACAAATGCTGTCACACCTTGAGACGCTTCACACAATGCCCCGGGAGCTTGTGATAGAGGGTGCTGCAAATGGGGAATCAAAGCTTAAATACAGCGTCAAAAGCACCCCTGAAATTTAACTCTGCTCTGTTTTGGGAACAGCAATGCATAGCCCCTGTGCTGGCCTCCTGCATATATGGGAGTACACCCAAGAACAGAAAAACTGTACCCAACAGCAGGATGCCAAGAATTAAGCCTTAATGAGGCAAATACACAACATCTTAGGGTGGAGGCAGGTGAGATGAATGGCTACAGCAACTTCAGCTCTTTTCCTACACCTACGGTGAAGGCATCTCAGGATAAGCAGGAACCTCCACCACTGCATCTTCTCAGTAACCGTTCTTGTTCTCAGAGACATCAGGAAAATGTCCGATAATAGAATCACTAAAATATTTAGGTCAGGAGTGACCTCTGGAGGTTTCTAGTCCAAATGGGTGGTGAGTTTCATAGAATCATAGGACAGCTTGGGTTGGAAGGCACCTCAAAGATCATCCAGCTCCAACCTCCCTGCCACAGGCAGGGATGCCACCCACTAGATCTGGTTGTCCAGGGCCTCGTCAAAGCTCATCTTGAACACCTCCAGGGATGGGGCATCCACAACCTCTCTGGGCAACCTGTGACAGTGCCTCACCACCCTCTGAGTGAAGAATTTCCTCCTAATCTCTAATCTAAATCTCCCCTCATTTAGTTTAAAACCATTCCCCCTTGTCCTGTCATTATCCAACTGAGTAAAGTCCCTCTTGATCTTTTTTATGAGGTTGAGCAAAGATGGCAAAAGACTTAAAATATCTAAGCTGACTTTCCTGAACTGTTGTTTCTGAATCAGCTGCACACAGGTTACTTCCATTGGGTTTCTGAGTGTTTCAAAGGGATGATAAAACAAACTGCAAAAAGGAGAAGGACAAAAAGAAAAAAAGTTTTTGTTCTTTCAGCCTGCTTTGTGCCAAAGCCTACTTTGTGCCAAAGTGCTGCCCAGAGCACAGCTAAGCTGCTAATGCCAAAGACTCAATGGCAGCACTTAACCTGTCACTGAGGGATCCATCACCTTGTTCCACAAACAGTGACTTCTCTTTGTTGCCTTGTGACAACAGAGTGACCACTTCCACGTGCAAGCTTTGCCCAGTGCCAGACACTCCCTTAACCATTGTAAGGTTCTCCCTTACTCATGGGAGGGGTTTGAATCCATGGGGATGCTGGAGAAGGGACCTGCCCTGTGACACATAAAGCAGATCAAATTTGGAGCGTCCCAGGTCTCAGAGCCACCATCACTTTGTAAGCAGGGGCAGGGTTATCCTGAAGGTGTCTCCAGGTGTATGCATACAGCAACAATCCAAAATTTAAACAGAGCTGCAATTCTACAGCAGAGGGAACCTTTCTTTGCTCGATTGAAACCCTTGGACCCCACATCACTGTGAGGCAAAATGAATAATTCAAGTCCCTGAAAGGCACTTTCCTACATCATCGTTATCTGGTACGGCCTCAGATTCTTTGGATGCCTCCTAGCAGAGCCCCGTGGCTGGAGAAATAAACCGTGCCAAAACCACTGCTGGAGTGTAAAACACGCTTAATGAAAATCCACTGATGTAAAAAGGCAGACGACCTGTCCCCTGCTGTAACAAAACCTGCAGTGCATTGTGAGGGGAGGCAGCAAGCACCGCTCACGTTATAACCTCCCTGGGTGCAGAAGCATGGAGGAATGTTAGGGATACTTCTACAGCCTTCACCCCAAGCATCTGCACTGCCACACAACACCGAGCACAGCCAGATCCTCGTCTTGGCTGGGGCTTGGAGCTTTTGCAATTAATCCAATAGGCTCTGAACTGGCTTCCCTGGCTCAGGGGCAGCTCTGCCTGTAAAAGAGCCTGGATAAATCTACAGAGGTCTTTTTCTGTTTTTTTTTTTTTTTTTTTTTTTTTTGGTTGTTGTTGTTTTTGTTTGTTTGTTTGTTTTTTATGGCCCACACACAGTGCAAGCAGCTGCCTGAGTTCAGGCAGGAAGCACATGAGAAGGACAGGGTTCAAGACATATTTCACTCTCAGGTCTTGACAGCAGAGCCACATAACTGTAACCTCCCTGAAGGAGAGGTATAACCACTGAGTTTTGCCAACATTGTAATGACAGCTAAACAGACCTTGTCCTCACCAGCTACCCTGGTCTAATGCTCCAAGAGCTCTGGACCACTGAGCTCCTCCTGCCTTGAGCAATGCCCCTTGCAGTCCCATGGTGAAGTGTCTCTTGAAGCCAGGACATCCTTCCCTCACTGCTCTGCCCCTCTCACTTCCAACTTTACTGGCTGGAGATACCTGAGACCGGAGTCAAAGTCTGGATGGAGGATCTGAACTGGATTCCTCGTCAGCAGCGGGCTGGACTGTAGCCCAAACAAAGAGCTCTCACCACACAGCATATCAGGACAACTGCACTGGCATGCTTAGGAGCCTTCATGGAAGGATTGGGATCATACGTCCTGCTTGACTGACCATCTCCAAAGAAAAGTCAAACGCCTGCTGGGGCGGAAACATAAAGTCATGACTTGATTTGTCAACAGAAGCACCAGAACCACAAGGCTGTTCAGTCCAATGAGTATTTAACATTTACCTGAGCAGTGGAGCAGCTTCAATAACACAGAAGTCAATGCTTTACGCACATGCAAAGGTTAGTCTTTGTGACTTAGACCCACCAGTGTCAAGGTGGGTCTGAAAGACATCTTGCATAAGCACTCCAACTTAGAAAAAGAGAAATGGGTGAGGAAAGGCCTCTTTTACTCTGTGTTTTGTACCATAGCTGTGCTGTGGAATAAGTTTGCCAATGAGAAAGAAATAAACCTGGCATCATGGTGCTTGGTACTTCCCAGGGCAGTGTTTCTAGCCTATGTTATCATGCCTTATTTGTGTATAGCTGAAGCTCAAGGGACCATACTGAGGAGACAGAGGAACCAGGCGCCTCCTCACCTAGCAGAGTGGAGCTGTGAAGGCTGAAGGGTGAGACATCTGCTTGTTGTTGAAAATGGTAAGTCCACCGTGCCTCTTGGGAGGTTTTCCTCATGGTTACTTGCCATTTTCTAAAATGCGTATTTTATTTTCAGGTTGAAATTTATGGACTTCAGCTTCCAACTGCTGGATCTTTTCTTCTTGTGCTAGCTTTGTCACCATGACATTAAATTGAAAGATCATTAAAACATTTTCATCTTCTTTTCTATTCCCTAATTAGATAGAGTTTGGTGAGTGCTTCACAGATTTATCTGCTTACATATCAATCTGATAACTCTTTTCTGAAACTATTCCAATATTTTGTTAAACTTCTTTTCAAATCTAAACCTCAAAACTGATCTCAGTAGCCACTCAGGCAGCATTTTTTGGCTTTTTGATGGGGGAGTTTGGTATGACTGTGTGGCTCCAGCCTCTGGAATGGTGGGGAACATCAGGATCTTTCCACATTTTCTCCCTCGTGATCTGTATATCTATTTAAAATGCTGCCAGTTGTGACCTGCCACCCATTTTGCAGCTAGCCCCCCACCTCTTCCACTCGCCAGGCCTGCAGGCTCAGCCTTCCACTTCTTGCCTGTTTGTGGGTCAGCGTTGTTGAGACCACGGTGTAATCAAAGTGTCTCCATTCCTCTTCTGGATTAGCTGGAAGAGTCAGGTTACAGGCAGCAAAACCGCTATCTCTGATCACTTTAATACCACTAACCCATGTTATGTCAGACAGAGTCAACATTTGCTCTGGAAAACACTCATGACAGAGAGAGAGCAAAGCCAACCCAGCCCATGGCCTCTCCCCAGCAACACTTTGAAATTACCCAGGGGAGAGAAGAGGTGAACAGCTGGGAGTTTTCCAGCATCTCTTTGGAGCCCTTCTGACAGATCTTGGTCCCTGAAGTGTCAGGTTACTGGACAGGGAACTGCTTTTATTATTAGAGGGTCAGCAGGGAATTCTGGCATTTTCAATTACCCGCCTGCAGAAGCGGCTGTGATCTGGGGTCAGGATTAACTGCATGACCTTCAGCTGAAGACAGAGTGGCAGGGAAATGCACCATGATGCTGCAAGGCACCAGCTAGTCCAGAGGCCAAGGGACGGAGCCGTAAACGGGAAGACGGGGAGAAGGCTGCTGACAGAGCATCTGGCAGCAGATGCCTGAACTACTGCAACTGCCCTGCAAATGCGACAAAAGCAGATACTTGGAAAACCTACTGGGAAAAGTGGGATAGCTTCTCTTTTAGTGCATTTACCCAGGGCTGCACCTTTACTGGGTGACCCAGATAGCTCCAACACAGCCGACAGACCCTCTGACGTGGGGTGTGGGATCCCCTGTAGTACCACAGCAGCACGTTCCCCAGGACAGGGCTCCCGGGATGCCCAGAAGCCTCATCTGTTTCTTCGCTCCGTGCCCTGCACAACTTGAGCAGCTCACTCTGGTGAGACTAAAGGGCGATGCCATGCAGCAACAAGGACGGTGCTGTGATCAGTCATGGAGCACGGGTTGCTCCAACCGTGAAGCCACAGGGCCTGGTGACATCTAGGCTGGGATCCAGGCTCCAGCGGCACTCAAAAAGGTTTGAAATGACAGAAAGACACAATGCTGCCATGCAAGGCTGCAGGCAGGTAAAATATGTATGCATGCCTACCTCCCCACAGGGCTTAGGTGAAGTCTGAAGGATGATCTTTCTGCAATTACTGTAAAAGACAGCTGTCCTGGGATTGAGATGGAAGCATGCAGGAGGCCGAGCAGACCTAGGGCTGATTCCCCCTCATTCTAACTCAGTTCCCTTCTGAGAGTTTCGGGGACCCATACTTCTTAAGCAGGACAGAGAGAAAAGCCCGAACAACTCACTTGGTGCTTCCCCACAGACCTGAGTGTCTTGCATCAGTATCACCCAAGGGGAATATAATCCAAATTGGCTCTCCCTCCTTGCTCCGAGATATGCCAGGGCTACGTGGTTCCCAGCAGGTGACTGCCTTCTTAAACCTAGAACTTAAAACCTTCTCCATTTTTCACTGCTCTCTCCTGACATTTAAACACCACAAGCTTTCACATTGTCTGCTCTGAGTACCAAAACAGGGCCCTGTGAGACCTCTTGGAGAACAGACCTGAGTTTGAGATGCCTTCCTCTGACACGAGCACTGAAAGCAACATGGTCAGTATTTCACAGCTTGCTAGATTCTGATTTCGGAGGTTCCTGGCCTGTTTCTGGCAAGGTAGCCCAACCAGGCTGATACGTACGTTGTCTGTGTGTGGAGTGCCTGAAAAATGTCCCCGCAAGCCCAATTCTCAGCCTCCCAAGTTTGTAACTGTGAACGCTGGAAAATCTTAAACACACAGCAAGGCAGGGCAAAGCTGGGTCCTGGCTCAGGCCCCATCTGGATCAACAAAGCCTTTGGTGTGAATTATAGCCTTTAAAGCAGTTCCTAATACCACAAGCCCAGTAACTTGGCTCAGGCAGAAGAAGGCTTTTGGCTGTCTTTATGGCTTTTGTTTAACCGAGTTTGTAGCCTTCATCTGCATGCTGCCAACCTGCCCGTGGAGGAGGGCTGGGCTTTGCTCTCAGCTCCGGGAGGAGATACTCCACCGGCACTCCAGGGGACCCAGCATCCAGTCAGGCAGCCTGAGAGAGTGGGTTTGGGGTCACTCAGTGCCACGGTCATTCCCACCTCCTGGCCCACTCCTCGCATGGAAACATCATCTGTTCCAGATCAAGGCAATGGCATCAGTGCAAGGCTGGCAGAAAGCAAGAAAGCTGGCAGAAGCCGCCCCTCCAAACGTCAATAAAATGGCATTTTCTTAGAAAGCGCCTAAATGCAGCCTAAACTGTTCTTAGGAACATACTAATTCTGAAATTTCAAAACTAGAAAACAGACCAGAGAAATATTTCCTGATAAAAGCTTGAAAGAATGATGCCTGCAGCAGTGCATCCCTTAGGACATACTGAGCCTTGCTAATTTGAGACTGAACTTGTTCCGTTGCTCTCTTCCACAGCAGACACTGCCAGGTTGGGTTCCCTCTATGTGCTGGGAAATTCTGGAAATACCAGGCTGCTTTATTTTCTGGAAAGAGCATTTCCTGCCCAGCCCTACCAATGCAGCAGCCTCCCCTACTCTTGCCAGTGGCAGTGATGACCGTGGACCAGGCAGTGGTGGGACAGGCACAGCAAGGACATTCCTGCCTGAACTGAGTCAGGCAGTGACTTACCATCTTGCACACACACAGAGGGGACTCCTAAATCACAGGGACTCCGAGATGGGCCAAGGAACAAACAGCCAGGTGGCTACGTTAACCCAATTTGATACAACCATCTATTATGGTCAACATAAATGCACCAGTGCTCAGTATTGCCCCCAAGCGTATGCTCAGCTGTTCAAACACCATGATCCTGAAATATTTGCTAGTGGCACCTCTCCTGGGTCTGGCCTGTGGCTGCAGCCTCACATACCTGCCTCTGGTATCTCTACCTGCATGAGTGCTGGCACTGAGTGCCTTGTGCGCAAGCAAGCAATTAGCACTGAAGATTGTTTGCCAAGTGGAGCAGTAAAGATAAATCACCCCTCGAACACATAAGCAAAAGGTGAGCACCTGAGCCACTCTCTGTTGGCTCCCAGCACTCACACACGGCAGGGATGGCAGCACGTTGCAGAAGAGGGAAGCACTGATTCATCAGAGAGGACTTTCCACCCCCATCCATCACGGATGAGCTTTTGTTTCCTGCACAAAGTCAGATCCAGATGCTATGGAACAGGTTTCTGAAGCCCCAGGTAGGTGTGCAAAAAAAAAAAAAAGATCCTCAAACTCACAAAGTAATTTATGCAACAGGGAAACCTGGGAGTCAGCAAGTAGAGGAGCCCACAGAGCTGCTAGTGGGAGGAGGAGAGCATCTGCTAGGACAGCACTAGCCATGCAGCTTATGCCCTGCTTTGCCAGCAACCCTCCAACTGTCCACCACAGAGGCAGAAAGAGGAGTCCTGAAGAGCCAGTAGCTGGCAAAATTCCTACCATCTGGGAGCCCTGGCTCCAGGCAGTCTCCAGTGGCAGAGGTGGGCAGCAAATGTCAAGCCAAATCAGATTTTAGTGGCAATGGCCCCGTGTCTGAGACAGCCAGGGTGACGGTGGGAGTTGGGGATGAAGAGGAGGGTATGGGACATGCCATCCCGTAGAAAAAGGGCAGTGGGAGAAGAAGGACTGGAGAGCCAAGACAGCAGGCTGCAGGGCTGTGGTGTGGTCCTGCTGCCACAACACAAGCTGTGGTTGAACTTTGCTTTCACTGAGACATTCCTGTGTAGGCAGTGTCCACAGACAAGAAGGTTCAATTGCTGTTTGTGCCAAGGGGAAAGACAAAGAGAAACGGAAGACAAGGTATATGCAAACAGGTCAACTCACTGCTTTAGGTGTAGAGCATTGTGAGGACCTGTTCTTGCTAAGGGTTTAGGCCTGGCTAGCACAGATGGCTACTCGGTTCCATACGGAACATAAGATCTGGCTGTTTATGTCAGATAAGGGAAGTAGCCATGGGGATGCCAAGCTTTCAGGTGGTTTTGGGTTTGGGGAGCAGGCCAAGCTGTCAGAGAAGCACATACACTGAAGCCTCCCAAAGAAGAAAGGGACCTCAGGAATAACCCTAAAAACTCCTGCTTGCCCTGTCACACACAGGCTTCTACCCTGGCTCCTCTACATGGGAGATAGCTCCACAGCTCCGGAAATTTCTGCTTTTCTACCTAAACAGTACCACCAAGCACTTTGTACCATCTGCTTGTCCTTCTGCTTTAACAGTTCTTCTGCCTTTTTGGTGTCCCTCCAGCTTACCGTATCCTTACAGGCAGCAATTAAATCTCCTTCTCCAAGACTAAAGACACAACACCTTGTTGGTCACCTCTGTAACATGAGTTTTCCTGTGTCCCACTCACCTTATCGGCCTTTCTCTGTACCTACTACCAGCACAGTTCAGCTCTCTTGAACGTGGGTACCCAGGTGTATATGTAATGATCATGTGAAGTTTCACCCTGATTTTTGAAATGGCAGTGAGATTTCATGGCAGCTGGTGTCCATACCTTGCTGTGTACAGTCCAGTCTTGCATTTGGTACTTTTTCATGAGCTCACAGGCACCACGGGACATCCTGGTCCTATAGACAATACCTGGCTGGGATGCAAGCATTCGGGCAGTGATATGTACCACGATGCAGAAATCTAAACCCTAACGATGTCTGACATGAATCTAGTGCACTGGTACGAGCTGTACATCTCCCTAGCCAAAGGACCTGTGTCACAACATACTGATCTAACCATAATAATAATGCAAATAAACAGAACAAGTTATCTGTATCCACACGACAACGGAGAGAATGGGCCACTGAACTCTGCTGCCTGCTGTGGATGCTTCTCCAGATCAGTTTATTAGGAACAAAAATCTGTTTCTGATGTCAAACACTAGCTGGTACTCACAGTGTGGTACTTGTCCCAGAGCTTTATTGCAGCTCATTTGGGTTCTGTTTGCAGCCAGGAGCCTCTGACACTGGAATTAATCATCCCTTCTTATCCTGCATGATAAAAGAGTCCCTTACAAAAGGGACACGTTCTCAAAACTCTGGATGTTCTTGTTCCCCCAAGCACTGGGAGGTCTTGAATTTGTCTGTATGATCTGGAGATCAGCGCTTTCTCCTCCCTTCTCAACAAGCACAAGCCACAGCCTGATACTGACAGCAGCCCTTCCTATGTGCTTAAGACATCCCTGCCCAAGGAGCCCTTTCCCTCTGTGAGTTTCCCAGGGCACTCAGCTTGTCCACAGCATGAATGGATACCGAAATCCTCCCAGCACCAAGATTTTCCCCCGCCTAAGACCTCCCCAAAGAATAGCCACAAATTAGCAAGCAGAGGCTGTGTGTTACCACAAGTGAGAGGGTTGACACACAGCGTGGTCCTCAATTAGTCAAGTGTCATTATCCCAAGCACTGGGCCATGCTCAGCTCCTTGACCCCTGGCTTCCCTCCTGCTCCTTCGCTACGAGGATGCTGGCATGGCTCTCAGCTCTCCTCTCAGCCACCCTCTTGGCACAGATCTCTTGCTCTGGAATGACTGAGAAAAGGTTTTTTTTTTTGTGGCACCATGTATCTGAAACACGGTGTGTTTGTTTTCTTTTGCACATCATGGTCCTTTAGGACAGGAGTGGATGTGCCAGATGGAAAGTCCTGGACCTCCCTCCTTGGAGAGCTGCTGGGCTTTGTGGGCGAGGTACCATCTGGCCGCAGGGTGCAACAGGCAGGGAAATGGAGCAGTCTGTGGCAAAAATGCAGCGTGGAGTTTAGGGGTCCTGAAGAAGCTTGCTGAGAAGAGCAAAGAGAAAACACAACCTGGCCTCAAAGGGGACAGAATATGGGGATCACGCAGAGTTTGCTGGAATGGGTAAATCCACTGAGCTGGGCAACACAGACCAGGGAGCAAGGAGTGGTGGAAAGGGAACAGTTCTTCCAAGCCCTCTTTATTTCTCTTGTGCTGATTTAGGCCCTTCATAATTTTCTACATTTTAAAAAGGGAAGTATTATACTTTCTGTTCTAACAAAACCTGCCTTTCTGCAGATTAAATACCTTTGATCTTTTTAAGCCACTCATGCAAGAGAAAGACGCAGCAAGCCACCTCCCAGCACAGGCTGATGTTGGCCTTCTCACATGCTCTCTTTCGACCAACCTTCTCCTAAGAAGAGATGGCTTGACCCTCAAGGCTCCCTTCTGCTCTGCCCCTTTGCTGATGGGACTGAAAAGACAATAATCCTAAGTAAAGGGCAAAACTGAGTAATCTAAGGCCAGCTAACACAATATCAACACCAGCCAACATGGGACACAAGGTCACGGACCAGGAGGAACTGCAGAGGATCCAGCAAAGTGTGACCAAGGCAGTCAGCAGCCTGGAGCAGAGGGCTTACAAACCCCAGCTAATGAAGACGGTAAGGGTGAATTTAATCTCGGTTACAACTGCTTAGAGAGCAGCTAAAAAAGGGTGGAATCAACTCTCCTCAGTAGGGATAGAGGATGCAACAAGGGGCATGAGCCACAGAGACAGGGTAGAAATTATGAAAAGCATCTGTGCTAGGAGGGTGAAGAAAACCAATCTGCTGTTGGTGATAATCCTGCTGCAAATAGGACGGTAAATCACGAGATTTCAGATGTCCCTTCCACAAGCCTTGCTGGGCTATGGACCAAATCAGGAATGGCAGCATGACTTTGTTGAAGCATGACTCTTGTCACACTGTCCTGATTTTTTTCATGAACTCAGGAGTTCAGCAGATTAGGTAGAATTAAAACATGTGAGACACTAGGTTCAGCATCAGCATCACTTACAACACATGAATTGAGGTTATTGTAGGAAGACTGTCACTCTGTGGGGTCTCACACTGTGTCCAGCAGAGTGCAGGCAGCACTCTCCATTAAACTGTCAGAGATCTAGGGGATGATGTGAAAACTTCACTTGCAAACTACTCATAAAGTGTTCAAAATGCCAGCACTGGGGACAGCTTCTCTACAGAGTCATAACTTGATGGCTGAGCCCAAGAAAACCATTATAAGGTGATGTTTGGGTCTGGAAACCCAAATATAGATGCTGCTTGCAGAATGGGGTGTTTTATCCAGGGAAGCAGCATCTGAAGGGACCAAGATGTTGTCAGAGAGACTACCAGGGAGGTAGGAGCTCATCACACAGCTGAGTGAGACAGCACAGTCCTTGAACGTGGAAAGCAAACAATGAGTGGAGAAAGGGAAGTAGATTATTTGTAGTAGTGCTGCTACTAGGTACAATATGAAATTTAAAAAAATGTATGATTGAGAATACGAAAGTGTCCACAAAGAGCTAAAGGAAGAGTCACATTCTGGAAAGCCACCTCATAGTAAGACAGGATGATTGATCTTGGTATCCTTGCTTATTTTTCCTTGAGAGAAGCTACTCGCAGTCTGTGTCTGCAGGAAGAGAAATGTCCTACAAGACAACTGCAAAATAAGTTCGGTTGATGTAGAGTCAGTGAAATCCGGACCAGAAACAAAGTGCATGTTTTAAATGATGGCAGCAATTAATCATTGGGGAGCGAAATAACAGCAATGATTGCTGCTGTCTCTCTCTGGGAGAACAGGAAGGTGAATGGTGTGTCACCTTCTTTGATCTTAAGTTTCTCTTTAGGGTCAGCTGTCACCACGCCATCACATCCACCAGCATCACTCCTCCAGTCCCACTCAGTGTTTGTGCCCTGGCCATTCTACAGGGGTTGTTTTCCCACCACGTCAGCTTTTCCCTGGGATGCTGAAGAATTTATGGTATCTGAAGGTTAAAGATGCTGCTGCTATGTCATCTCTGCTCACACCCAAAAGCACCAAACCCAGGTACTGCACCTGTCCCCCAGCAGTCACCCATTTATCCCTGGGTGAACCAGGGTGGTTTTGCTTTGCCTTCTAAGGCCAGCTTTCAATACACAACCGTGCATGTTGATATTTTCTAAGGCCAGCTTTCAAAACACAACCTTCTCACTCACGTGCAGTTGCCGGCTTGACACGTGCTGTCCATGCACAGCCACCCCACCCCAAATTGCTTCTTGTGATGGTGGTGGGCATCACCTGGCTGCCACAGGAGCAAAACCCTATCACCTGCTCAGTCCCCTGCCCCAGCTGGCTGCCCAAGCCAGAGCCTCCCCGTGCAAAGAGCCCCAATTCCCAGGCTCATCCCTCCCCTCCCTCTGCAAACCCTCCTCTCACGGGTACAACACCCTCCATTCTCCTGTCCCAGCTCTGCCTTTGTGTCTGCAGCTTATGTTACCAACTGCTAATGATCTACATGGAGGCTGCCAGGCAGTGTAAGCTGAAGAATTCAGAGCCTCTAATTACAGAGGAATTAGCAAGCAGTTACTGTTTAGTGCTAATGAATAGATATATTAAAAGAGACATCACACAGGCTGAGAAGTGTGAGTCCTGATAATAAAGGAGAATCAAACACGAAAAACACGAGGAGGAGGATCAAGGATCAGGGGATTGCAGGAGGATTTGCCTTCAACTCAACTCTCAGTTGTGCCAATTTGGAAGAAGTCATGGGCTACACATACATTGAGGTAACAAGTACACCGCATAATTGCAAAGTGTGAAATGCAAGTGCTAAATAACTCCTCGGCGGGGTGGGTCTGTGCAGAGACCCCTCCTAGCCACTCCTCATTGCGTCCCACCCCATCTCCAGCAGGCACAGCCCGCTCTGAGAAGGATGCTGTGATAAGTCACTGTCCCAGACCAGCTCCTCTCTCCGTGTCACGAGCGTTTGTGTTCCTGGTTTGCAGCCGTGCTAATTCTGCTTTCAGGTGTTCTGAATATTCCATATTGAAAATTGGTTTCTCTGGCTCAGCACTCCGCATGCCCAACCGAGAGATGCCCACCTGTACCACTGCTGCTCTACATCAGCCCAAACAGTCTTGAAGGTGATGCAGTGCCCAGGGCAGCCTGGGGCACGGTCACAGTCCCTGCACACAGACTGCAGCATTCAGACAGGACACAGAAACTTGCTTGTTCCCTCACACGCTCGCACCATATTGGTGCACTTCCACTGTGCAATAGGATTAAGCACGGACCCAGCCCCAAGAGGTGCTCCAGCTCCAGATGGCTTCCAGGAGGGATGGGGAGAGCAGCCCCAGATCAGCAGCCTTGTGGGGCGCTCTGCCATCAGCACAGCTGCCACCTGTGGCTCTCCTAGGATGCCGCACTGCCAGCAACCCAGATGCACCTCTTCCAGAGCAAAACCAGGGGAGAGCAGCCTCCTGGGCCAGCACAGAAGCTGGTGGCCCTGAGTGAAACCCCTCCAGCTCTGCCACTTGGTCTTCTTCACCACGAGCAGTGGAGAGGGGCCTGTGAGCACTGGTGGGTGGCTTGCAGCAGCACAGGACCTGGGAGAAGCTTTCCAGGCAGCTATCCCGTATACCTGGCTCCCAGCTCCTCATCTCTACAGCCTCCCTCTGCTTTCAGGACCTGTGCTGGCATTTGGGCCATGGGCTGTGCTTTCTCAGCAGAGATTGCAGCTTGTGTCAAAACACTGGAGCTGATCTTACCTTCTCTCCTCGGGAAGCAGGAGCACCAACAGGGCCTGCCAGGAGCTGTGAAAGCTGCTGCTGTGTCTGCAGGGCTGCCAGCAGCCAGGATTAAAGGCACCTACGGTGTGTGCACCTGCTGGCACCAAAGAAACCACCTCGGAAGCAGTTACGTGTCCGATGCCAAAGGGAAATGCTGAGACACCAGAGGACTGTGACATGAGGAGGTCTGCTGTGGTAGCTGGGATGGAAGCTCTGTCGTGGAGCACATTCCAGCTTTTCACTGAAATAAGGGGTATTTTTCTTATCTGAGACTTGGGATTCATCCAGGATTTGCCAGGCCACGGCATCTGCCTGTGTGCTTTTATCATCATTTTTTAAAGAGCAAGAGACACCATGCCACATCTTCCCTCCCCATCAAGTCCTGCTCACCACACAGGCTTTCACCCAGCACCTCTTACCCAGGGGGGATCATCCTCCGCCTCCCACTTCCCTTCCCCAGGGTCTCAGCCTGGAGGGGTCCGCTGGGTGACAGGGGTTTGCTTCTTACCAGCCTGGTTGGTGGTGATGTTCACGGACGCAAACTGCGGGGAGAAGGGGCTCTGGTCGGTGACGCCGTTCACCGCCTGGATCTCGAAGGTGTACTGCGTGTGGGCCAGCAGGTCGCTGATGTAGATGCGAGGCTCCGTCAAGCCCAGCTGGCGCGGGGCGAACTGCACGTTGTCCCCGCAGCGCGTGCACGCCCCGCGGCCGGCGCCGCAGCTCTTGCAGATGATGTTGTACACCAGGTCCTCCCGGCCCCCCGAGTCCCGCGGCGGGGTCCACTCCAGCATCAGCGAGGTTTCGTTCACGCTGGAGATCACGGCCTGGGGGGCAGACGGGATGGCTGTGAAGGGAACAGAAAGAGGTGTGAGAGCCGGAGCCCTGCTCGTTGCTACAGGACCTGTGCCATCGCAGTCTGTCCTGCACCACCTCCTCTTCCCCAGACCCAGACAAGATGCAGCTTGCTGCTTCTCTCAGTGTCAGAGGTGTGTGCAGCAAGCTGAACAGCCAAAAGCAGGAGTGGGAACAAAACCTGCCTACTTAACCCAGGCCAGCCCCTGCTGGTATGACCGCACAGTGCCCGTGACAAAATTCACCAGTTATTTTTTGTCGTTTCTGGCTCCGAGCCTTTGCACTGAACTCCTGAGTGCCTACACACAGGTCTTTGCATTCAGGTGCAGCCCTACACTGAAGACATCCCACAGACTAGAGCAGCACAGGGCAGCCCAAATTTCTGTTCTGTATGCGTGTGCAATGTTCACAAGCACGAACTGGCCCATGGTAAGAAAAAGCCCCCACTGCAAGGGCACTCCAGAGGAGGGGCTCTGAGCACCCTGGCCTTTCAGACAGTGGCCGGCAGGAAATCTCCTCCAAAATCCCACTGAGACAGAGACCTTCGTGCTTTGACTGATGTCTCCTTTCCCAGCTGTGTGCCACCCTCCCCAGTTGCCCAGAGCCTACATACTGGTGCATGGCATGTCGACAGGGTCAGCATCTGCCCGGTAATATCCATTTCGGCAAACGCAGTTGGTGGCCCCTTCCGAAGTTGTCCGGCTGTTAATCGGGCAGTGGATGCATCCTTCATCCCCTTGGCTGGCCTTGAAAGTCCCTGATGGGCAGCCTGGAAGGAAACCAAGAGCAACAGTGAGCAGCAAGGAAGGAGGGCTGATGGGGATGCCCAGAGCTTGGCAACACTGCCAGAAAATACCCCTGGGGCTTTGCAGTGTCCAAAGCCAAAACCTGACTAGTTGAAATAAACAAACTGGAGAAAGAGCAGCTGGTCCAAAGGCCCTGAAAAGGCAGGCACTGCTGCTCGTACCGCCTACAGAGATGGGGTTCCCATGCAGATGTCCCTCCCACTGCGTTCCCAACCGCAAGCACAGAATGGGGTCTTCTCAATGAGTCTCAGCACTACAAAGGGGATTTTAATCCACAGTCTCGTAGGATATTCGGAGCAGTGGTCCACAGCCACCACAGTCCTCCCTGCAACAGCAGGCTCCCAAAGAGGATGGCACAGGCTGGGCACATGCATTGCCCAGAATACCTTCCCACCTGCCAACAGGTCATAGTTCAGGGACATCCTAAGAGGCAGGCTCTTTGCATTCTTTCACTAAGCTACCCAGTCACTTTTTTATTCCACGTAAATTTTTTTTGCACCCATTACAAGTAGAAGCAAGGAGCTCCGTGGAGTAATGTTCTGTGAAGAACTGCTGTCCTCTGCTTCAAAGCTGCCGAGTAGTTTGATGTAAACTCACACTGGCATTGGCAATGCACACTCAGTGGTCATCCACCTCCTCCCCTTAGGATTGTACAAACCTCTGTCATGTCCAGTGCTAGAAGCATGATAATCACTATTTTATTCTCTTCTCTTTTCTCAAAATTAGCAAAGACCAAATTGTTTTTTAACCACCAGTGTACCACCCAGACTACTCGTCATAGTCCCAAGGTCTTATTTCTTAGAGATCAGCTCACAACCTGTCACAGTGTGTGTATGTATAGTTGGAGTAGTTTTCTCCCATTGATGTTACTTCACATGAATTGGATGACAATTGTTCTCTCGTTCCCCACTCATGCCATCTCATAATGGCATGCAACTTTTGCAGCTCTCCACAGTCAGCCCTTGTCTGTTTACTTTTGGTTTAGTCACTTCTGCACATACACTCAGGAGGATGAATCTCAGAACAAACCTTGCAGGATGGACCAGAGACCTCCCTCTGCTGCCAGAACTGGCCACTTACTCCTACCCTCTGCTACCATTTCTCAACCAGTCCTTTCAGCCACAAGAGCATCTTCACTCTCAGCGTGGGATCCTGGCTGCTCATTTTCTACTAAAGCCTTTGGGTGGGGAAAGGGTGGTGTCCTCCTTTTAGGGGAGGCAGAACTGACCTGTACAAAGCAGTGCTGACTCTTCCACTCTTCTGAAGAATTTTACATTCATGCTAGTGCCCACCATTTCTGCTCTTCATTATTTTCCTCTTGTTTTTGCAATTAGCAATGCCATTGCTAATCATGCCATCACACTGCTTAGAGGGCTCAGCCACCCAAGCAGCAGCATGATGGGGTCTAGCCTTGCTGGGGCTCTGACCTCTAAGCCACCCACTGTTGAAGAAGATGCACCATTAGCAACAGCCCCAAAAAAATGTGTTGAGCAAGGCATGACGGATGAGGGTGGCTCAGGGAGTGTGTGGTCCTGCAACAGATGGCTGGTGAAGGCTGGACCATAATGTGAAATACAGTATTAACAGATACAGTACATATGGCTAAAAATATCACTGCAAAGACCACCAGAAGATCCTTTCCAACTCAAAGGATCACCAATGCCAATGCAAAAGCTTGGCTGTACCTATTCATCATCATGGCTCTCGGTGATTACTCTTGGTTGCAGCTTTCCGCCACTGCTAATTTCTTGTGCAGAACGAAGAGCCTGGGGGGTGGCAGGTGGCTTCTGCACTGAAACAAGTTAAACCAACTTCTACTTCAATTCACTGCCAAGTTTGTCAGGAATGAGGTAGATCAGAAAAACAGCCTGGGAAAAACATATACTTGGGGTTTCTGTAAGTAAGAGTTAGTACAGAGAAGTACTTTTTCCAGCCTGAACTGACACATGCGGTTGTTCCTTCCCAGGTGCAGGACTCTACACTTGCTCTTGCAAAACCTCATTTGGTTTCTTCCTGCCCAGCTCTCCAGCCTGTCCAGGTCTCACTGAATGGCAGCACAGCCTTCTGGTGTGTCAGCCACTGCTCCCAGCTTTGTGTCATTGGCGTACTTGCTGAGGGCAGACACTATTCCCTCATCAAGGTCATTGATGAAGATGTTGAACAAGACCAGACCATTTGGACTGCGCGTGCCAGTTCTCTGTTACAGAGAAGTGATGGTGGCTCTGCGGCTGAAATGATAACATGGCCCCTGTACTAATACCAATTTTTGAAACATGATAAAACCAACACATATAATTACTCCAGCCTGACATTCAGGGCGAATTATAGGGTCATTTGACCAAAGAAGTTTTGAGACACAGGCCTCTTTCACCTTCCCAAGGCTTATTTTAAAAATAACTTTTCTGTACAGCTTCTTTTATATCAGGATAGGGACACCTCAAAATGACACCTACACTGCTGTGATTAAGTGATCCAAGGGACAAAGGTAAAAGCATTCCCAAGGTTTGGACTGGCATAGAGTGAAAGGCTGGGGGTCCCAGCAGGGCTGGCTGCACACTGCATGCTCTAAGCGAGTGCCTTGCTTCTCCCCACCAGCTGCCATCAGCACTTCTGCACATACTGCTCCCGGAGTGGGGCAAAACTCAGGGAGTAAACAATTGTTCAACAGAACATACCAAGGTGGGCTGCTAAAATTCCTTTCATGTGCCCTAAAAACACGGCTACTGCTTTTGGCACCTATCTTCCTCTCCAGGAAGTGTTCCCTACATACCTGGGACATAATAATCCTGCAAAATGAGAGCATTTTGGTATGGTTTGTTTGAAATGTTCTGAAATCGTGCTGAAAGACAGCGAAATCACTGAAATTTGATGCAAAGTTTCTTTTTTTTTTTTTTTTTGGCCAAGTAATGACACCTTCCAAAAGTAATTTAATTATTTTGTTCAAAACTGTTTTGTTCCCTCCAGGTCTTCCTGAGTGAGAAAACAGCTTTTAATTTGGAATCCACCCAATTCCCTGTTTCCAAAGTAAATAGCAAATCCAAACACAAGTCTTCACACAGGGCTAAAATGAATTCCACTAGGACAGAACGGATGTTCTCCTAACTTGTCGGAAGACGTCAGGACACCCATTTTCTGCCCTGGGTAGTGACAGAAGCTGTGGAATTTGCTGCTTTCCCTTCTGCTTGCAATGGGAGCTGGGGGCAGAGCCTCTCTAGAAACTCCTGCTTGGAGAGAGGAGCAGAAACTGTGAAAAGCATAGAGATTCCTATGGCAGAACTGCTTTATTTATCAGAACATCCTTTATCCCAGGAGTGCTATTAGCTTGACAGTGCCCATCACTGAATCAGGAGAGCTTTGCAGTTTACCACGTGGTGAGCTCCTCCACCTCTTGCACCAACCGCAGGTCTGATAATAGGGGTTCATGGCAAATATATGGACTTTTAATTGCCTGTCTGCTGCACACCGGCATGGATGTTTGCCTCTCTGGAGTATGGCTATGAGACAGCAGCAGGTTTGCTAAGAACAGGGGCTGCAGCTCTCTTAAGAGCACAAAGACCTTTGCAGTGCCCGGTGTTCTCATTTCCTACCCAGCCAGTGTAGAAGAAAAAGCCTTCAGACTAGTGTGCAGGTCAGGCCACAGAGGGGATCCCTGTCTGCAGGCCCCGTGTCCCACTGCCTCTCTCTAACCTCCTTTTTAACTAATTCAGTGTGCGCTGAACAGGCTCCACATAGGTGCCTCTGCATGAAAACTGCCCTGGACTTTAGAGTCCATCGTAGCATTGCATAGACCACTTCTGCAAACAACTCAGCACGAGCACATCTCTCTTATAATAGAAGTTTCTAAAATGGCACCTTAAATCCATGCTAATGGTTCTGAGGAGTGGCCTTCCTCAGCTCTCTTTGCCTGGCCTTTTTTCTCCTGGCAGCCTTCTTCCACTCAAGCAAGGCTTTTTTAACAGCTGATGGAAAGCAGCAGCCCGGGCTCTGTCAGCTAGGATCTGAGGAGTCTTAAATCCCCAGCCTTATCTCCCAGCTGCCTCTCATCCCCATCCAGGGCTGGGGGCGGAGGATAGGCAGGGCTCTGCCTGGTCTACTGCCCTGGCCAGGCCTCTCCTGGAGCACTGTGCCCAGTTCTGGGCTCCCCGGCACAAAACAGACAGGGATCTCCTGGAAAGAGGCCAGCAAAGGGCCACAGAAATGATCCGGGGCCTGGAGCATCTCCCCTGTGAGGAGAGGCTGAGAGACCTGGGCCTGTTCAGCCTGGAGAAGAGAAGGCTGAGGGGGGATCTCAGCAATGTGTATAAATACCTGAGGGGGGGGAGACAGAGGGATTTGGCCAACCTCTTTTCAGTGGGCTGTGAGGACAGGACAAAGGGCCATGGCCACAAAATGGAGCTCAGGCAGTTCCGCACCAACATGCGAAATAATTTCTTCACGGTGAGGGTGATGGAGCACTGGGACAGGCTGCCCAGGGAGGCTGTGGGGTCTCCTTCTCCAGAGATATTCAAGGCCAATCTGGACACCTACCTGGGCAACTTGCTCCAGGTTTTTGTCACTTTAACGAAATGATGGCCTCTAAACAAACCAAAAGAGCAATGTTGCCTTTGGATCTACCTATGTTTTTTCCTGGAAATCTTACTGCCATAGGGAAGAGGATTCAATTCTGCCTTGCAGAGCAGGAGGCAGGCAGCAACACCTACCCCCTTGCATTGGCTGCTAGCTCTGAAAAAGACAGGATCCTGAGCCTCTAGGTGCCAGCTCTCGACACTCATCCTTCCTGGGACAGCCTTCCTCCACGTACTGCAGAGGTCCTACCATTTCCTTCCTGATAAATGTAATTAGCAGCCCACACTGCTACCTCATACTCGAGATAAGCAATTAATCCCATTGCCAGGTGCTGTCACTGGCAATGACAGTGACAGCACTTGGAGAGCAGAGGATAGAAATGCAAAAAGGAAAACAGGGTTAAATGAGATTAGCTGAAGAGGAACGTGGAGCCCAGCCGACCTCTGTGATGTGGATTAAAGAGTTGTCAATAAAGGAAGAATCCACAATGCAAATGTTCCAGTTTAACCCAGTCATTCTCCATAGGACAGAAATAGAAGCTGACAGCACAAGCCTGCAGAAGTATCTTCCCACTGCTAACAGCTTTTAGACAACTCGCCATGCTGTTACTGAACAGCATCCTGCACCTCAAGGAGATCAAGATGGACCACATCATCTCCCCAAAGTACTGCTGCTCCTGCCTCCCAAGCAAAAGTGCCAACACTCCAAAACCCACATCCTCCACAATACTACTCCCCAGAATTTCCCCTGAGAACCTCATCTGCCTCCCAGCTTCAGCCCAGGGCACCGTCAGACAACTCCCTTGGAGGTGTCTCCAGCAAGGACTTCCATGCTGCACCCTGCATGCTTGCAGCTCACCACTGGGTGCACAGTTCAAGAGGTCACTTCTTAACCTCACACATTCAGCCAAAAACAAACAAACAAACAAAAAGAACAGGAATGTGGACCACCCCTTTGTCTCTGATCTCTCAGCCCTCTTCACAGCCACTCCAGGGACAGCACTGGCGTGCTGTGAGATGCAGAGGGACAGTGCTGGGTGTGCACAGTGTGCAAGAGTGGAAGTGGGACACACTGGCTCCATGGGCACGTGCAGAAGGCAGCACTGAGTCACTGTGGGAGTGTGATGGGACCTTAGGACTGGGCTGTCACAGAGGTATGGAGAGGCCCAGCCAGGGTAGAGTGATTCCCTGTTTGGGAGGCTTTCCAAAGAAGCACACCGGAATGCCCTGCGAGGGACAAATCATCCAAAGGCTCCCTCATCCAAACCCTAGCAGCTCTGTCCCGGTGCCCACTAGCAACAGGGCCAAGCCCTTGCCTTGGACAGGGTTTGTGGAGGTACTTGCCAGCAAATCCCTCCTGTAGCTGGAGTCCTCTGCCTCTGCAGGGTTCACAAGGTCATCTCCCTGCTAGCACTGTGCAGAAGTTCAAGCATCTGGCTAGACCACCGGCACCTGTGGGCATGCACACCTGCGAGTCGAGGCGCATCCATCAGTCGTGAGGGGATTCAGCTGTCAGTGAGAAATGATTGGAATTTCTTACCTGATGGTGGTTCAGCCTCCCTGACCTGTCACGGGGGATCTTAAAGAGAAAGGGAAAGCTTTCCATTCCTGCCTGAGCACAAAGACACCGGGGTGTTCCCAGCATCCTCGGATTACAGATGGCAAGGACCATAATTGAGCATGAATCCTGCTAGAGCTGTTCAGCAGACACCCGAGAGAAGCCTCCTCTATGCAGAGGACATGCTTGAGCCCTAAACCTCGCAGGATCTGTATGCTCTGTGGGGCACTGAATACCAAGGGCCAGCCCCAAAGACAATTCACAGCTCACTTGCAGAGGCAAGCTTTCCCACATGAAACTGAAATCAAGCGGAGGGTTGAAAATCCAGAAGTGCTTTGTGCCTCCTTGCTCCTGAAGACGTGTGAAGAGCATTCAAATCCATATTTGCAAGACGGAGCTCAGCAGCTAGTGGTGCTCTCCTGCCCAGAGCTGGAGTATTTACAACAGTGCAGTTGGAAGGGACCTACAGAGGTCGGAGTCCACCTGCCTGACCACCTCAGGGCTAACCAAAAGTTAAAGCATTTTATTGAGGGTATTGTCCAAACGCCTCTTGGAAGTCCACCAGGACAGGAACATTGGACAATGCTGGTCTAGGAGTGCTCCCAGCCCTGGCATACCGGGTAATTCAGTTTTAACCCCAAAACCTTGTCTCAGCAGCTTGGCATGCACCAAACTACCCGGAGCTTGAGGTAGAAAACAGCATTGCACCAGGAGTCGAGGGATTATTTGCATGGAGTGATGCCAGCCTGGGCCAGACGAGGTACTGAGCCACAGAGTTATTTCTGTGCAGATACGTGCTCGCAGATGTACAAAATGTCGTGTTCTCCTTATTCATCCTGTGGTTTACACACGCTGCAGAGAATGCACTGCCATGTATTGTAGCCTCTGACTGCAAAACTGTGGGGTTGTTTTGGTTTTACTGTAGATTTCTTAAACTATGGCAATTTATTTTGATATTAAAAAAAAAAAATGTTTTTCAGGGCAGAAAGCATGACCTTTTTCAATAAATGTAAACACTGCAGTGCTACGCACTGACAGAGTGGTTGCTTAAGCAGTAAGCCAGTTTTCTCCAAGTGGTCTCCAGAAGAATTTAAGACTTTCACATTTTGTTCCTTTGTTTGGTCTTGTTTAAATGTTTCCCAAAGCTTCTGCCGGGAGAGCTCTGCCTCCGGAGGGTGGTATGTTAACAGGAACAGCTCCCAGCCTTTTAACATAGGGAAGAAGCAAACTGAGCAAGCAAGTGGTGACATCAAAGTTGCACTGATGGAAAACCCCTAATCCTATAAACCCTTCCTGCTTTAATTGGTGTTAAAACAAAGATAATCTTATCTCAGCCCTATAAAAGAAGGGATAGGATGTACTCTCTAAAAGCCTCTCTAAAAGCTCTCGTAAACTTGACAAACATTCCATGTTTAGAGCTCAAGAAGAATGACTTTAATCCTAAAGGAAACATGAAAGTAAAAAGGGAGCTTTTCCTGGACGAGAGCCCTTCAAGTGGACCCTCTGCCCACCCCGTTGGGGAGCAGCCTGAGCCCGGGAGAGCCCGCACGGAGCCTGCCAGGCTGCTCTGCCCCCGCAGCCCTTTCCACGAGATGTATCCTCAGACGGGTCTGTGGAGGTCCTGGCCAAGCTCTGCGGGTGCTGCCTGGTCCCAGTTCGGAGTCACTCCACGTCTCCAGATGTGAGCAGAGACAGGATCAGGCCCCCGACGTGTGCCTCCAGCTCCCGAGGCTCCAAGTGCATCTGTGGCTGTTCGATATCTGTGCTGTGAGCAGCCTGTCCCTACCCATCTCCCTTATTAAGGATATTGAAGGAGCAGGAAGGAAATCTGTTTCAGGGTCAGGGGTGCAAAGCCTGAGACTTTGCCCAAAACAAGGGCTTTTAGGGGCATCTCTACCTGACTCAATCCCTCACAGCCAGCGTTCAGAATTTTTGGCAGCACCGTTTCCAAATGGATCTGCCTTCACTCTCCATAGCAAGAGGGGCAGGGCAGTGCCCCCCATCCCTGTGCTCTCCACCTCCAGCTGGCACTCTGCAGACCCTGCCTAGGTGCAGTTCCCAAAGGAGCCTTTCCAGGGCACAAGAAGCTTTTCCAGGTGGAGACGGGAGTGGCCAGGAAAACCTGGAGTGGGCACATTTAACCGTCATGTTTTAACGCCGCTTAGCACCCAGTTTAGACAAGCTTAAAATACAGCCAGCTGGTGAAGTGCCAGGAGCCACTTTCCAGATGACAACATTGTTCTTTGTCAGCACTAGGTGCTGAGTGGAGCTGGCATAAGGGCTGATTAAAAATGGTTAGTTATGGTGGTTTAAATCACGGGGGATGTAGTTGCACAGTAACTTTGCAGCCTGCAGTGAGCAGAGAAGCTGAAGGCAAGGCAGCACCACATGGGGAGGGAGGTCACACACCACCCAGGGCAGCTGCACGCCATCCACCTCTGCTTTCCAAAAACACCTTATAGTCTGCTTATTTATGAAGTATGAAACCTGAGGAGAACCAGCCTTCCTCCAAAACATGTTCCCAGGAGCTGGAACTGCCCCAGTGCCCCTGTCCTCCTGCAGTTCAACCCAACACGGCCCAAGAAAATGAAGCCTGGGAGCATCCAGCGATCTTCTTGGTGGCAATTTCTCATTTACGAGACCGGAAAATCACAGGCTCACAGCTCAGACGTGAAAACTGGGTGTGCTCCTCTGGGAAAATCAGAAACATTGCCAAGTTTTAGAATAAGGAAACAAGACAGAGGACATGAGAGACATGAGACTAGATTTAAGATCCTAAAGCTCCTCTGTCCTTCAGCAACGTGGGTGGATTATCAGCAGCAACCCTGATAAAATGATGCAGCAGTGGATCCCCTCACTCTGGCACTTGTGAGAATAATCACAAAACTCCTTCTGTCCCCTGCTCAATGGACCACCACTTCCTGGCTGTAGGGATACACGCACAGTGAGTGGGATTATGCAAACACGCTGGTGGCCTGGAGGCAAAACCAGCCATTTATAACCAGAGCGCAAAGGTTAAACAGTCATTTGTAGAAATGCAGGGAACAAACTTGCATCTTCACTTTCCTTAAAGACACAGGCTTTGCTAAATCAATCACACTTGACAATGACAGTCCCCTTTTCCACAGCAAAGTCCCTTGGAACACACACTCACCTCGTGGACCACGGTGCCAGCCTGGAATCCCAGAATCACAGATTTTAGGGATTGGAAGGGACCTTGAAAGATCATCTAGGGATGCAATCCCTAGGAACAACTGGATCAGGTCACACAGGAATGAATCCATGTGGGTTTTGAAAGTCTCCAGAGAAGAAGACTCCACAACCCTCCAGGGAGCCTGTTCCTTGTTCTGTCACCCTCACCGTGAAGAAGTTTCATCTCATATTTAAGCAGAACCTCCTATGTTCCAGCTCGCACCCATTGCCCCTTGTCTTAGCATCAGATGTCACTGAGAAGAGCCTGGCTCCATCCTCCTGAAACTCACCCTTTACATATTTACAAACGTTAGTAAGGTCACCCCTCAGCCTCCTCAGCTGAAGCCTCATGCTCCAAAGTAGAGGAAATCCTACAGACAGCCTCTGAAAAGTCTCTCCCTACAGCAGCATTATCAGCTTTGAGCCAGGGGTTGGAGGAGGAAAGATGAGTGTTGGGAAAGCAAGGCTGATTTGAGTCACGGCTCCTCCCCTAGAGAGGGCATGGCTGGAACCCCGGTGTCTGCCACTGCATCCATCTGTGTTTATATGGACTGTCTGTAGGGCTGAAGCATTATTTAGGAGCAGTCAGCTTGCTATCTGAGCACTGCAGGTGAAATAAAGCACATGAAGTATTCTAATCAGGAAGATTCACGATGGGGAGAGACAATTTTTAAAGCGCGCAGCCTTGAGTGCTGGAATGTTTGGAAATAGCAGGATTAAAGCAATTCAAACACCCCCTCCTGGCCCTCCCCAGCCCCCAAGCCCTCTCGTGTGTGTGCGTCACCACGGCATCTGCAGCACACAATCATGTGCCATTTGTTCCCCACGTGCAGAGGACAGACAGGGCATGGGAGGGAGCACGCTGGCTTCTGCAGGAACAGGCAGCTGCGTGCACGTGGGATATCAATGAGCACGAGAGAGGGAAGCAGGAAGAGAGAGAAGAGCAAGGCAAGCAAAACCTGACTAGGAGAGCTCTTTTCCTTCATTTGATAGACGTTTTGCACAATATGGATGGCTGTGTGGTATGATCATCCTCTGCTGGCATTGCCACCAGCTTCAGGGTCCCCAGATGCCTGGGAAGCTCTGGGGCCTGATAGGGATACCCAGACTGCTGTGTGTTCACAGGCACGTCTGAGGTCAACGTGTCTTGTGCCATCACACAGCCCAGGAGACAGCACGAGCTTAATGTGAATCTGCTACAGCTTCACTTCATCCACGCTTAATGTTCCTTTCTAATTTCCAGCCTCCTTGTCTCCTCCTGTAGAAGAAAAATAACATAGCTGGCTCCTCTGCATTGGTTGTTGTTGTCTGCCAGATGTTTAGGACAAACCAGTGGGAAAATGTGGGCCCCAGCGGGTGAGACTCTCCACGTCTCTCCAGACAAGAGCCCTGACTATGCTGTACTCTGGACGGAGCAAGATGCTGAGAAGAAGCAGCACGGCCACGCCAAGATCACCACATGGCACAGCGCTGCATGCAAGGAGAGTTAAAGCAGTTTGAGCAACCTCGCTCCAGCATTATCCTGACGTGCTTGCTTTCATGAAGTGCAAAGAAATCCCCTTGGCAGGGCTCTTACGTATCATTTTCTACAAAATCCTTTTGAAAACCTCCCTGTTTTGCACAGCTGTAATGAAAATGTGTCCTGTAACTGAATAAATACCCAGGAGAAATTTCCACTGCTGGCATTGTTTCTACACTGAATGCATCCATTTGTTAGGAGTTTTTGTGCAGTACTGAGGGGTGCAAGGGATCAACATCAGTCTTTAGAAGCAGAAGGTTGAACCCTAGGTTCCCTGGTTTCCCTTGCACTGATAACTTTCTCTGTAAGGATGCTCTGATGAGGGAAAAGCAACACCAAATAATTATCTGTCTGTATCCATCAGGAGTAGTGTTGCATGGCAGGACCTGAGGCCAAGATCACAGAATGTTTATAATTTGTGGAGAAAACACAGATTAGGAAGAGGTAATTTTCAACAGCTTGTAATTCCCCTTATTTGGGAGGGTTTTAGCTGCATCCGTCAAAATGCACCTTCCACGCCTGAAAGCTTTTCTCCGCCAGATTTCGTACTCCTACTGCGAAGCGGAGAGACCTTGAAAAGAAATTGCAAGCAACGTGAGATGGAAAATTGTGAGGTTGCTCAAACACAAGCTCGGGAGCGTGCCGAATGGTTTCAGCCGTATGAAAGCTGAACTCAGTTCCTGCCTCCATGCAGTTAACAGTAGCTGTCAATAAATCATGAGTCTTCCCCAGCTCTCTGTTTTGCTGTCAGCAAAGCCACCAAGGCCTGGAAGGACAAACAACACACCCAGAACGATAACCAAGATTGCCTCAAGTATGTTGTTGCCCCCAGGAAAATGCAATTTCCTAATGCAAAGATGGATTTGTCAGCAAAAATTAATTCTGGCCAAGAAATAAGAGTGAAGGAGTAAAAATGTATTTTAAAAACATGAACTGGCAGCACTGGCTTTAAGTTAGCACACAGAAAATATAAGTGGCTGATAATGTAGATAAGATGACAGTGAAAAGAACAGGGCAAGATTAACAGCAACAAGGTGGAAATCAAGAAGGCAAGAAAAATGAAGCCATAGTAAAAGGTATGTCCTGCCCCCAAAGTACATTGAAAATGTGAATTGTTACACATAAAGGAAGTGATATATAATGAACATTAGTGTACAGAGAAAGAGAAGGATCATTTCGAAATTGACACTTCCTTAAAACTTTCCATTCTCCCCTGAAGTAGGAAGAATATCAATGATCAGCTCCCAGTGCTAGGCAGGATTAGATAAATCGTACCCAAGAGCTTTAAGTACCCAAGAGCTTTAAGAGTCAGCCAAGGAAAACTGTGATGTGAGTACTGATGTTTATTAAACCAGTCCCAGAGAGAATGTTTCGGGGGACCAGCCAAACTAATAATATCGTGGCATATGATTTTCAAGGGTAAGAGATGCTTAGCTTCACACTGACCTTGGTCGAGACAACACCACCACTGACAGGGGCAGTCAGTGGAGGAAATGATACTAAAGAAAGTCCCCTGAAATATTTTCTTTGTATTAAAGGGTTTCGTTTACAGGAACTTGGTTTACCAATCACTTTGCAGAGGGGGATCAGAGATGCTCAGTGACCATCCTCCTGGCTGCGTCCTGCAAAAAGCGGCCTTTAGTTTGCAGCACCACACTGAAGCAAACAGGCCAAAAAGCATGGGGCTGCTGCTGAGAATGGGCTGAGTGCGACATCCCAGCTGGAAGCTGCAGCAGATGATCAGGAAGGTCCTCAGGGGAAGGAGTCGGAGAGCACCCAGCACGTTGGGTCAGACTCGGATGGGATGTGAAAGCTGTACAGCACCAACTGGTGGTTCCTCGTGCCCCAGCAGGATATAAAAATATACATATAGATAGATACAGGTTTCTTAGCCAGCAGAGTGCCTGAGCCCAGGGCTCATTTGGTTGTGAGGGGTCCCGAAAGTTCTCCTGCAAGACCTTCACTGCATTTTCCCCAATGTTAAGCTACTTTCGAAGCCCACAGCGTGGCTATGGCTGTGGCTGATAGGATTTCCATTGCCTGCAGAGAAGGGGGGAAAAAACACATCTGCCTAGGTGGGAAGCAGCTGGGTTATTCAGAGCAGGGGCTGTGGCAGGAGAAGGGTTTTCTTCAAAGCTCAAGGCATCTGGAGCAATTCCAGGCAGGCCTGCGTGCAGGACAGATGGCAGAGCCCTGTTAATCTACACGGGCAAACCAAGCCCACAAGTGCATAGCTCTCTGGGATGCTGCCAAGCACGAACTCCTGCTTTAAAGGCCCTGCTCTTACAGGTTAATGTGGCCCCTGTGAAGGTCCCGTGGGGACCGGTTAGCATTTGGTAAGATTCATGCCCTGCCTGATGAAGGAGGCCAACCTGAGATGGAAAGCAGAGTTGGGTCACCGCACAGGGTGCAATTCCCAGCCCGCTCCTGGTGCAGCCCTCACTAATGCTGTGTGATGTTGGGTCCTGCATCCCAGCAGGGTGCATGCTGTGGCTTACAGACGGTGCCAAGGAATTGCTCTTACTGGGCCCACGTGAGCAGGACTCGAGCTGTTGTGCTCCTCAGGATGAGGCCTCTGCCTTCCCTCTCCCACTCTCCAGCTCCCTGGGCAATAAACTGCCTGGGGGCATTGGGGCTGCTGGTCCTTCCCATGGAAAACCATGGAAAACCATGGAAAACCATGGAAAAGGTCACAGCATGGGCAAGGACCCTGTTGTGCAAAGGGCAGGCCTGCCACGACTGGCTGCAGGCTCCTCGCAGCACCTCTAGGCCGCTGAGGCAGCTCTCTCCTGCTGCCCAGAGACTTTTCCTCTCTCTTCCCTTTAATTTGTTCCTGTGATTTCATCAACTCCCAGGAGAAGCCATAACGAAGCATCTACCCAGCTTTCTCCCCTCCCTGACCCACCGTCACACACAAGGATCTCAGCAACACTTGCACTTGTCAGAGCGGGGCATGGAGCCCGTTACCCCCCATGCTGGTCCCCAGCACCCTCCTGCTGGCCCCGCTGTGCAGCATTCATTTCGGGGGTAATCCACAAAAGTGACAAGGCAGAAAGTGTTCAGTGACTAGTACGGGTGCAGAAAAGACTGAAGCCAAACGAAAAGGTACCAGGCCTAGCTGCTCCAAACCTATCGGCCAAGGAAGGAGCAGTGGCTCCCTGAGGTGGTGGCAGGGAGGTTGTCCTCCAGCTGCCCCGAGTCCCTTCTTGTGTCCTTGTCTCGAGATCACAGCACAACTTTTACTGAGAGATGGTTTGAGACCTGGTGTCTTATGGTTTCTCGGGAATTTGAATGATCCAGACTTCAGTACTGTGCAGGAAATGATTCACTTGCCAATTTACAGACATCTCAGCAGGTTTATATTATCACTGGTAAGGACTTTTACAAATTTCTGTAAGAAAACTTCCTCTGTTATTTAATTCCCATATATGATACTACATATTTAAGGAAAAATATTTTCACCGTGAAGGTGTTCAGACTCTGGAACTGCTTGCCAACAATAATCTGCAGCTTTTGAGACAACGAAAACTCAACTGGAAAAGGATCTGAGCATCTTGATACAACTGGGTTTGCTCTGAGTAGAAGGTTAGACTAGTTCACTTTGAAGGTTGCTTCCAAAACAAATGATTCTTGAATATCTCCCATCTGGACGCCCACCTGGGCAACCTGCTCTAGGGAACCTGCTCTGGCAGGGGGATTGGACCCAATGATCCCTGTAGGTCCCTTCCAACCCCTTCAATTCTGTGATCTCTGGTGACAGACCCCAACGAGCAATGAATAACACAACAGCAGGCACAGGCATTGTGGGCAACACCAAGCCTGCCCTGCACCAGAACAGGGCAGGGCTGGCAGCTCACTGCACCATAAAATGAGGGTGATCCAGGCAAAGCAGCAGTATAAAAAAACATGGGGGCAACTGCTGATGATTTTGGCTTACCTGTAGCCCAAAAAACATGGGCTCTTGGAGGCAGCAGCATGCCCGGGGACCAGGATTGATGGGGTTGTGCAGTGGTGTGCACATCCCTGGGAGAGCATCAGCAGGTGGTGCACAACCACCTTGCTTCTCCCCTCCGCTGGCCACCAGTGCCCTGCCAGTCTGCCCCACTACAGACAGTGCTGTGGTGCTGGAACCCACTCACAGGACTGCTATCTCTGGTCTAGAGCTGAAAATTAAATTAAAACTGCGACAGGGACAGTTAATTAAAGCAGATTAGTGTGAGACTAATTAGGGACGCTGACACTGCAACCATCAAGCCCTGTGTTGTTAATTAGCTGTTCATTAATGTCAGCTCCCTGTTC
Source organism: Anas platyrhynchos (assembly GCF_047663525.1). Classification (NCBI taxonomy): domain Eukaryota; kingdom Metazoa; phylum Chordata; class Aves; order Anseriformes; family Anatidae; genus Anas; species Anas platyrhynchos. Next base: position 6,524,073 of record NC_092608.1, on the reverse strand, counting down.
AGTACAGAAATATGAACTGCCTATCTCCTGGGCTTCACCGCACAGCCGAGCACCGCTTGGTCGCCTCGGAGGAGAGGAATGCCCAGTGTCCACATCACCCCAGCGAGCCCCTTGCCAGGAACCAGAACAGAGACATCATCACCACTGACAGCAAAGTGCTGTCACCATCCTGTGTCACCAGCACCACCGCCAGCCATCAGCGCCCAGCACGCAGACGCTGCCACCGCAAGCAGCCCCACACCCCAGCACTGCCTGGGAGCATCTGCCACGTCCCTCATCACCGGCCATCGTCCCCCCTGCTGCTGCCAGGGAGCCCAGCGGTGGACAACATCCATTTTTACCACTGAGACTGGCACCCAGTGTCTTCCACATCCATAATTCGGCAGGGGATGGGCTGGACCATCCTGGCTTTATATCACCATCATCAGACACTACAACGTTGAAGGCTCTGCCCTTATTTCACCATTGCGCCTTTGGTTGGGAGAAAGAACCAGGACTGGAGACATGTGAGCAAAGCCAAGACAACTAACGAGGCAGCTTGGTGTGATGTTCGCTCAGCGTGAGGGAGCTGGGCACGGCAGGAGCAAAGAGCTGCTCCCCAAGGGGCCAGGAGCACACACAAGGGCTGCAGGGAGCACACAGGTTTTGCAGAAGGAGACGTGGGGCATAAGGAACACACACCTGGGCTGTAGGGAGCATGCACGCAGTGCTGAAGGGAGCTCAGTAGGGCTGTAGGGTGAGCACACAGTCTACAGGAAGCAAAGACCAGGCTTTGGGGAGCGCAGGTAGAGCTGAAGGGAGCACCCATTGGGGCTGTAGGGAGCACAAGCAGGCTGTAGGAAGCATGCATAGGCTGCAGGGAGCACGAAGGCTGTAGGAAGCATGAACAAGCTGTAGGAAACACAAGTGGGGCTGTAGGGAGCACCAACAGGCTGTAGGGAGCAAAGGCTGTGAGACAGCAAGAATGCAGGCTACAGTAAGCATATATCATGGTGTACAGAGCACACGTGGGACTGTAGGGAGCACACAGCAATCTCTAGACAGCGTGCTGGGCTATAGGGAACATACACAGGGAGCAGCAGGGAGCACAAACGGGCTGTACAGGCTGCAGGGAGCACACACAGGGCTGCAGGATGCATGCAATTGTTTGTGCACAGCACACACTGAGCTACAGGGAACACAGAGTGCCACAGGGAGCACAGGTGGGTTGTAGGGTGAGCACAAAAGCCACAGGGAGCACAGAGTTAACTCAGCAGAGTGCTGAGCAGCCACTCAGGGGAACCACTCCTGCAGAGCAGTCTTATTCACTGTGCCCATCAAGGAGCTGGGCACCCAGGTCCTGCACAATTCAGTCCTGTGCACCCGATCCCCCTTCGTTCCCCAGCTCCTCAGCACAACTGCAGATGGCTTCGTCTACCCTGCAGGGTAAACTCTGTGACAGCAGAGCATTGATCCACACAAAGTGTCTCCCGAATGCATCGCAGCTGCCAGGCAGCTCCGAAAACATGCAGCCATCCAGCCTCCAAGCTCCCCAAACACAGCGACACTTTCCACCACGCAAATACGAGCTCCTTCCCTCCAGGGTCAAGCTGTGTTTCACATCTCAACCTGGAAGAAACAACGAGGGTGCTCCTGCCTTCTACGTTACCCTGCATCCTGCTCCAGCAGTGCCGAAGCCTCTTTGTGTGATGCATTCATCACCTTTAGCCAGCTCTTCGGAAAAAAAGGGTCTCATGTCTGGTGCGAACTGGTGCTGGGGTAGGAGCTAAGTGAAGACGTCCTAATGGGAAGCAATCAGACGCCGCTGGTTCTCCTCCCCCAGAGCATATTTAGAGCTTTCAGAAGGAAACAAAACTTGTTTATCTTAACGCTAATCAATTTATAGCAATGAAAATAAAACCCATTAGGAGCCATTCCCCATTTGAGTTTCAAAGAGGCTTCTGACCCCAGGAGGCTCTGAGCTGATTGATTAGAAATTTCTGACACTAATGTGTGTCTTCGAAGGGTCCAGTGTGGCTTTAATTCCTCTCTCCTGAGACCCTGATCGTGTGTTAACATCTGTCAGCCCCTTCCTGCACTTAGGGGAGGGGAAAATTCATGAGCATACTGAGTTGCATGGCACAGCTGGGGAGAAGGCAGCATTTGCCGGCTTAAACAGCTTCCACAAATCCTTTGGGGCAAATCATTTGCATGATCCTTTTCTCCTTGGGCAAAAAGCCGGAGTGCACCAAGAAATAAAAAGCACTGATGCAGAGTGGAGGCAGCAGGTGGAGTGGCTAAAACCCAGGGCTGGGATTTCAACTTCAGCATCCCAACTTTGCCCCTGACTCTTTGTATCCTTGGGCGAGTCACCCCCTGCTCTGCGCAGGGGTAACAGCAGGGCACAAAAAGCAAAGAAACGTAGGAAAGATGATTTTTTATATGTAGCTGGAGAGAAATGCAGCGAGGAGTTTTCGTCCTTTGTGATGGAGCATACTTGGTCCACCAGCCTCAAGCGTCCTGTATTATGGTGTATGTGGTATAAAGTTTTGTCTCCAGTTTGGGACAGAGTCAAGGCACAAAAACATCGCTCCTGGCAGAGCCCTGCATGGCCAGGGGACAGGAGCTGCGTGTGTGCACAGAGGATGGTGGCACACACCGCCAGCACAGTCACTTGCTGGAGCTGGACAAATGCAGCCAGATGAGAAAGCATTTTTTTTCTTTTTCTTTTTCTTTTTTTTTTTGGCAGAGGGGTTGAAATAATTAATCCAGCAAGGGAGAGATTCTGTCACTTGAGCTGTTTAAACCAGGCCTGGAGACCTCTCCTGGTGCTCTGGCTCAGTGAGGAGCCCTGGAAGGGAAGGTCTCCTGGCTTTGCTGGGCAGAACAGAGCTTGGGGGGGACACCAGGGGGGCTGAGCCCAGGCTGCTGGGACGCTGGAGAGCAGGAGTGGTGATGCCTGACAGACTCCAGAGCTACGGGGTCAGGGATGGGCGCTGGCTATCCCACAGCACTGCAGAAGGGTCGTTGCACTGCTGGCGAGGGCCAGGAGGCCAGGCTCGTTCCCACAGCCTCCTTTTCAGGCCTGCAAACTCCTTTGCTGCCACGTTTCTTTGTTCAGTGCAAAAAAACGGAGGGTGGCTGTGCGTGTATGCAAACACGTCCGGGCTAAGTGTGTATGCACGGTCACGTGCATCTGCAACGGGGCGATCGATTCGGGGCCGGCACAGAAACAGCCTAATCCCTTGCACACTCTTCCATCCGTACAAAGAAAAGGGGTGGAGAACAGGTGGGAGGAGAAGGGGGTAGATCTGCACACACAAAGGGCACGCAGGAAGGGCAGCGGAGGCCAGCGGGAGCCAGTCCCTCTGCAGCCAGCTGGCTCCCAGCTGCCTGCACCGTGGCCCCGCAGCTTGCCCTTACCTCTCACCAAAAAAACCCCTCCGTGGCCTCCTCAAGCAGGACCGACTGCTTCTCACTTTCAGCAGATTAAAGCAGCTAATCTAGTTAATGAAAGCAGCTCAGCCTCGACGAGCCGCGCTCCTCCGCCGCGGGTTGGTGGCTCACCGGGAGCTCGAGCGTGCAAGGCGTGCGAGGCTGAGCCCGGGGCTCATCGGGAGCTGTTGGTCTCTGCCCCCGAGCTCATCCAGGAGGTGATCGGCCAGGTTCATCACACCCCATGGAGCCCTGGCCCTGGGCCTCACCTGCAGGAGGAAAATTGTTTTGGGGACCGCAGGGCAGCAGGAGTGGAGCTCAATGGGAGCGAACACGATGCAGCAGCAGCAGGGGAGGTTGCAGGGGGGTTTTCAGGGGTCCCTGCCATGGTGGGAGCCTCTCTGCCACTGTGGTGAGGCTGCAAACCCTCAGAGGTGCTCTGGCAGATGCTGTGGGCTTGGCTTGGGGGAAAACACAATGGATAACACATCCAAAGGAGCCCTGTGGCTCATGCAGTCTAAGGAAACAGCTCTCCTACTGAGTCCACCCACGGTGCTGGCAGTGGACAGGAGGTGCAGGAACGGCTCTGGGCACTGCCTGCACGCCGATCCCCCTGCAGCTCTCACGGACACAGACACGTGGTGGGTCTTCTCAAACCCCTGCACCGACTGATATTTCCATGGATTGGCACAAATCTGGGGGCTCTGCATCCTGGGAACCATAAGCTCTGCCCAGCTGAGCTCCCGAGCTTCATCTCGCTGTGCTTTGCTGAACCTGTTCGCTTGTCTTTGGCTAAGGCCAAGTGCCCAGAAAATGAACCATCTTGTTTTACATCCTCCAAAACACGGAGAAGTCCCTCTTTTCTCATTAGCTTGCTCTAGTGGTTAATCACTTAGAAACACATGCCTAATTTTTTAATTTGTCTAGCTCCACTTTAACCCTACCAGTTCTTGTTATACCTTTCCCTGCTAGATTAAAAAGCACTTTAGAGTCTGGTATTTCCTTTTGGTAATCATCTCCCCTCTTCATTTTCTTTCTGAGAAGCTGAGCATATTGAGCTCTTTCAAGTCTCTGGTGGAAGGGCGTTTTTCAGGGCTCTCAGGACCCTGTTTGTGTTTCTGTGCAGGTTTATTTCTCATCTCCCCCTTGAGCCACGGAGAGCAGACCCAGCTGTCACAGGGTGTTGCTGGGGCGAGCTGGCAGCAGGCTGCAGCTGGCGTGCAGTGGCAGTGCTGCACGTCACGAAGAAGGATTTTTCAGGGTGTCTTGGCAGGGCTGGTGGGAAGAGACCTCCGAGGTCTCTGGGTCAGCCTTGGGCTCACCCAAGGGTTTGGTTTATGCCCAAACATAAACCAGGGCAGCTGTGGCTGTGCGCAGCCAAGTCCTGCAAGTCCCCACAGATGGTGACCTTCAACCTCTCTTGGGAACTCTCTTTGCTTTTCCCAAAGTCCACTCCGAGCCTCTCAAGCTACAGCTTGTGGTGCTTGTCCCTTCTCATACATCTGGCACCACTACCGGGGCCTTGGCTCCATCTTCTTTTAATTGTCCTGCAAAGAGCTATAGCTGCAATTAGATCCTTTCCGCTCCTTCCACCTCACTGAAGTCTCCTTGTGCCAAGCTCCAGCCAAAGGTGATCAGCCACCGCTTAATGAATGGGTAACGTCCCCCCCAGCACACATAACCTCAGCATTGGGCAGGAACAAGGATGCTGAGGATGTTGCTCACTGGGGTGGCAGGACAAAGAGCCCCCTCCCAGCACCCTGAGCAGGACACCCACCTGCAGGCTGCAGCAGGGAGCGAAGGGTGACGCGGCATTGTCCCCTGACATCCCCAAAAGAGCCAGGTTTACCACCCTCCAAGGGTGGGTGCTGAGTGACTGGGCAATAATATGGCAATTGAAATTCAGCGGTGACAAAAGGAAACTAATGCACTTGGGTAAAAAAGAGCCCTAATTATACAAACACAATGATGGGCACTAAATTAGCTATTAACATGCAGGGAGGAGATCTCGGCAGCACCAGAGATAATTCTCTGAAAACACCAGTTCAAAGCTCATCCATCATCAAAAAGAGAAAAAAAAAAAAAAAAGAGAAAATGTAAGGAATTATTAAGAAAGGAACCCGGTACAAAACAGGAATGCTATTAAGCTGCTGCATGGAGCCACATTTTGAACAGCGTTTGCAGTGGTGGTCACCCTTAGACAAGGTCATGAGGTAGATGATAAAAATGATTAGGGATACGGAGCAGCTTCCATATGGTGAGTCTATCAAATCAGGACCTTCCGTTTGAAAAGAGCCGACTCGGGGAGGCACACAAAGCCATCAGTAATATAGCAGACATGAATGAGAAATGATTGCTTTCAATTTTTTAAAATATAAGAATGCAGAGTCCCAAAAAAAAAATAAAAGAAAATCCCTCATGCATAAAACAAAGGATGTATTTTTTAACACGGTGCATAATTAAATTGCATAACTTACTGCCACGAGACACCACCGGCACCGACAATACCACCAGCATGCCAGAAGCTGGGAGGCAGCAGCCCTCCGTCCACACCTTGCTGCTCTTACCATCAGAGCTGTGCAGATGCTGACAGACTGATAAACACCAGGACATTTCTGGAAAGCTCTGCTCACCACACAGCTGAGCACACAGCACCCCTCGCACCACCCTCCTGGATGTGCAGACCAAGGGGATGCAGCCTGAAGGATGCCCACCTCTAGACCACCATCCAGCACGGCCTCCTGCTCTGCTACCCCCAAAAATATCATTTTTTGAACCAAGTTAACAACATTAGCTGCTGGAATAGAAAGGAGAGGCGCTGCCAAATGAGGTGCCTGGCTCTGCTGAGCCACAGACCGTGGGCTCAGGACAGCCACAGTCTCCCATGCCAGCAGGAGGAACCACGGCACGGTGTAGCACTACGGACCCATGGATTGTGAACCTGCAACTCCATCACCTCGCAGACGTGAATGCGGCAGCTACAGGAGTGTAAGAAAGTCCATGCTGGCTCTGCAGCCCTGACCTTTGGACGTGCAACAGGCATCTGACTCCGTACATCTCCCCTCATCCATCCTAAATCCACAGCACGGGGCCTGCACGTGCATTAAACCTGTTCTAGGAGGCTGCTCTACCTCTTCAGCACCATTTCTCCTGCTGGCTTTCAAGAGCCTTCTATTGAATAAGAAACCACCCCAAAACAGATCAAAGATGTACACAGAGAGGCTGTTTAAGGGGAAATAGCTTCTGGGCTTCCCATTTGTGGGGTATGTTTCCCTTCATGCTCAGCCCAGTGATTAGTGCTCACCAGGGAATCAGAGCTGCAAAATGAATCCGAGAAGACAGAGCAGTGTCAGGCTGTTAGTAGCTCAAAAAGGATCTTGGCTCCCCTGAGCCTGAATGCTGAGCACTTACCATTCAGGCCCCAGCGATGGATTTAACAACGAAATGCTTCAAAGGCGTGCAGTGGCCTGCCTGCTAGGAACTCCTGCTCCGATTCCTCCCAGAGGAGACCATTAGCACCTGAAAACGGAGAAGCCGTGGCCTTGGCCGCGGCATCTGGGGTTGGATGCTTCTCTGCAGAGCAATGCTCGAGCCATAGGAGAGCCAGGGCTACGAGACAGCTTCACGCACAGCCACTGTGCTGAGGCTCATATTTTTGGAAACAGCATCCCCGAGGACTGCAGTGGATGCTGCTTGTTCTTGAGCCAGCCCTGACTGTTTTGGAAAGTTTGGTTAAGCTCCACTTGGCTGCCTCTGAGTTATTCAAGCACAGAAACAGGGGTTATTGGTTGCAGGAGGTTTCGGATTTTTTTTTTCTGAGCACAGTTCAGTCAAGAAAGCACAAATCTGGCCCGCCTGGTGCAGTTCCTGCAGGGAGGCAAAGCAGCCTCTTGAGATGAGGCTGCAGAGTCGCGGCTAACTCAGCAGAGCGCTGTGTAAAAGCAGATACTCAGCGCTCACAACCGTGGTCCGATCAGCCCTGTCTCTGAAGCTGGAGCAAAAGCCACCTTCACTGCAGCTCAGATGCCTCCCCCGTCTGTCATTCACCCGTCCTTCGTTTCTCTTCACACCTCTGGCAGAAGCCACTCGCTGCGACCCACAGCGCCGCGTGCCGCTTTACCCCGCGGGAGGTTTTGCAGGAAAGGCTGGACGTGGACAGGCAGTGCTGCTCCAGGCTGCCCTGTGGAGGCCGTGCAAGCTTTTCTGCAGGCACCTCCACACACCCTGGATGCCTGGGAGCCTGGGGTGCCCCCCCTCTTCAGCTGCTCTAGCCGTAATGCCGATAATAAGGAAACCTCCGCGCGTCTCCAGGGAAGCGGGACTCGGAGAGGGGCACAAAGCCTCCCGCAGCTGTGTGTTTGCAAACAACCCAGCTGAGCTGTGAAGAGGGGCTGAAAGCAGTAATTGTCTTTAATTAAAGGAGGTTGGAGGCATCTCAAGCTTTGACAAAAGACGTTCCCAGCCTGCTAGCAGCTCCAGCACTCATCACTGATGCAGCCACCACCAGGCCCGCAGGTTGAAATGCGGCGCGGGACAGCGGGGACGTGGGCACACCGACCAAAGGGTGCGGATGTGCTGGTGCCAGCATGCGGCCAGGGCAGTGCCACAAACCCACCGGGCACAAAAGGGAGAAATCTCTGGGACCACAGCTCCTGAACGGTGCAGGACATCTGAGATCCGTGGCTGTGTCAGGAGCCAGCAGCTGCCTGAAGGAGCCCCCTCCCCAGGGAAGCTGCGATGCGCAGGGCGGTGCGGCAGAGGCTACGGACCAAGCACAAGAATACCACTACAGCTCCTCCCAGGGTAATTAAACCTGCTCGTTAGCAAGCTACACAGGTGGGCAGTGCTATTGTTGTGCTGCATCCAGCACCCTGCAAGCTTACCTTGGGCTAAGCAGACCTCACACCCACAAGCTGCCGGCTGTGCATGCCTGTTGAGCTGCCACCTTGCTCCTGGCCGCTCTGAGCTGCGGGGATGCTGCAGGCAAGCTCAGGCTATTGAAATTGCCTCCTTCCCTCTCTCCCACTCTCAGGGCGCTTCAGCACACCGCTGAGGGTGCCAAGGGAGGGCACACATTGCCCACGACCCCGCTGGTTTCTTCCCTCCCACCCATGTTTGCTTTTGCCCCTCCAGCACTGCAGCACGCAGGAGATCCTGGTTCTGGTTTCCATAGGAACATATGAGCAGTACGGGCAAATCCCTGCCAGGGCTCCTGATAAGGTCTGGAGGGCCAAGTGAACCCCAAAGTCATCAAAGTGTGCACGGACTGCGTGTGAAGTGCCTGTGTATTCGGCTTGACATATCCACGACGAAGAACCATGCGCGGTCCTCATGCATACATTTTCGCCTGGGAAATCCTGGAAAGAGCAGCCGTGCTCTAATTCAAGAGAAACAAAAACAAACTGGGATCGGTTCCATCTGAGCCAGACAGCAGAAACCTTTCCAGAAGCAAAAAAAAAGAAAAAAGACCATTTCTAATTATAGGCTGTCCTGTAGATACATACACTTAGGTTTCTCACTCTGTTTGCAAATTAACCATACTCATGGTGGCAATGACAAAGTTCCTCTTCCAGCCTCCTAATCCTCTTTAGAAATGAGAAGAAATGTTGTAAGCAATAAGAGAGGGCAAAGTGGCCTGCCCTACCACTTCCAGACCTCTTGCAGGTCCGAAGGCTGGGATTCACATAGCCCCAGATGGAAGATCATGTTTGAGAAAGTCCAGAGACATTTTTCTTACAACAGCTACCGCATCTCTTATTCCTCAGTCAATGCCACAGGTCCACTCCCAGGGTGTAAATTGAGAGTAAAACACTAACATTACTGCACGGCTCAACGTCTGAGCTGACAGAGGCGACAGTAATGGCATAACCACTGTGCTGGTGAAGGTGACTGAAAATTACAGCAAGGGCATCAGTCACCTCCTCTGAACAAGAGGAAGGGTGGTGAGGCACCACGCACCATGAAGGGCGTGCTTTGGACTGCGGGTAGCTCTGCAAAGGCGATGCAGTGGTAAATGAAGGCATTTTTTAGTCCATAATTGGGGTGCACAGCAGGTAAAGGTGAACAAGAAGCTTATCCGGGTGTGAGCCGTTCCCCAAGTGTTTCTCTTGTTCCTGTTTTCCCCACATCTTCTGCTTCTGGCTTGTTAACGAGGGATGCACACACACAGCAACAGGGTCAGAATTAATTTTACTTGCCCCACAGAGCATTACCAGGAAGGGCCTAAAGCTTTAGTGCTTCCCCTACAGGAAACCTTCGTGCCTTCTGCTCCAGGAATCCTCCAGGTGATGGCTGGCAGAAGAGAGCAGCTCCAGCATCTCTCTGGCTGCTCAGCCTGAGGCGTAACCTCCTCCCTCATCGCACCTCCCTGAAAACCAAACTCTGTGCCGGAGGCTCCTGAGCCATTTGGAAGACAGCAGGCTTCAGCACTAGAAGAAACAGGCAGGTTATGTGCCCAAGCAATGCTCTTGATCATGGTCACAGTGATACGTGTCTGTAGAATGGTCACTTGTGCGCAAGACTGGAGGGACAAGGAAAGGAGAAGAGAGAAGGGGACAGAGGAAAGCTCATTCTGTGGGTACTTCAGGCCACTGCACTGGGCACCAGCCCGAATCTGTGAGCTCTGCACAGTCCAGGACAGAAAAGACACAATTTTCTCTCGTGAAGGACCGGGAGAGAGGTGGAACAGCGTGATGGAAACCACTGGCTGGTGTCTGAAAGCCTACGTTGCTGCACAGACCATTTCCATGTCTCTGCAGAAAGCCTCCTGGAGAGATGATGCCATAAAAAGGCAGATATAGTGCATTTAATAGATGGTGCTGTTTGCTGTTTGACGAATATTATCTGTTGCTACAGCCTCTTCAGAAGTCACTACGGTCTTTTGAAATGCCATCCAGACTGGAAGAACTGCCATTGGGAGAAAAGCATCCATGTTACTCTATTTTATGGGCTCCACTTCAGGCTGCACTTTAATTCTCAATAATCTTGAGGGTTTGGGCATTTTGATAGTTTGAGATGAATAAAGCCTTTATCATGTGTCCATATATTTTCACTACTCCTGTCTCCTGTCACAGCTGCGGGTGTAACAACCACGGTGCTTCTGGGATCACAATGTTTTGAAAAGAAATTGCTAGCTTTGGTTTCAGACTTGAAAACTGTCTTCTTGACCACAGGGTCTCCATGAGCTCTGAATGTGACAATAGCCTCAAAGTGGAAAAAAAAAAAGACTTTGCAAGCGCGAGCTTGTCATCCCTGAAAACCATCAGTGCCCATCTAATGAAGAACCAGACCCTGCCTCAAAGGGCATTCTGGATTTGCCCTGCATGCTCCCCTCCAGGCCCACCTCCTCCCCACTGACCCCTGTCTGCCTCTGCAGAACCCCTTGGAGGGGCGAGCAGGCTCTGCTGGATGTGACTGCAGCCAGGGGATGCCAGCCACCCCCCAGCACCATTAAATAATCACCAGCAATCTGTCTCCAACCACAGCATCGGTTGCATCTCACAGCATCAGTTGTATCGCACACCTCGTGCTCTTCCCCAGCCCTGCACCTCTGGCCCTAGACGAAGCATTGCAGTCATCTGAAAATTTATTCCACCTGTCAGAAAAATGAGATGTGCTTGGACACAGGATCACGCGCTTCTGAATAAAGCCCCAGACACCTGCAGCTGGTGGGGCCTGGTGCAGCGTGAGGGCATCCCTCACTGCCCCGCAGCCCCACGCCTCCCTGCAGTGCACAAATTTTGTTGCACTGACTTGGTGCAAACAAAACTTCAGAGCTGCTTTCTGTTCTGCAAAGGCTGCAAGGGTCAGAGCCCCTTTGGCTCGCTGGAGCCATGAGGATGGGCTTTTTGACACCAGGAGCAGAGCTAACACGCCAGTTTACCTTCAAGGTAAATTAGATGTAAGCTCTCCAAAGTCCAAAGATGCAGTTTACTGCCAAGGACCCCAGGATGATGGTAACCTGAAGCTTGGCAGATGTCATTTCAACCCACCAAATCAAGGAAGAGCTCTCTGTCTTTGAAGGCCTCGTTTCAGAGATATGGAAAGGTTTTGCAGGAGTCACCTACCTGCAGAACACATGGTGTTCACCAGGGCCCCACGTCGGGAACCTTTCTAAGGACAAGCTCTCTGGATGCAGGAGGACAGTGCACTGAGCCGGCAGCTCCTGGTCTCTGTAGGGTTTTCTCTCTCCTTTACACCCTGCTTTCAACGACCTTGTGCCTTATAGTTTCCTGCTCACACGATACCTTTTCCTCCTTTTCCATATGTAAGACTATAAATTACCTTTTTTTTTTTTTTTGCATATTAAGGGCAGTTTCCCCATTTTTGGGGGCAGACACAAGCACTCCAAACAGAATGACTGTTTGACCCATGACTCCCACTGCTTAATGCAGGATCTTCCACAGCATCCTAAACACAAATTCCTTCCAGAACAATGCTAAAGCCTGCAGGATGCTGACCTGCAGCACCACGTGCTCTTGTGGGCACCATTGGGAACAAAGCTGGGCTCTGAAAAGCACCCAAGCCATGCAGGCACTGCAGCTTCCCTGTGCTTGGGGAAGGACTTCTGCTGATGCTTTCCAGCACAGAAGCTGTCTGAGGTGCTGGTTCAGAGACTCTTCTGCTGGCAAATGTGCTTGCAGTGCAGTCACAGCTCACCCAGAGCACATGGCAGCACTCTGGGCTCCTGCCCCACAGCACCTGGTGGCCAGGTCCTGCAGCCTGATGGGCTATGCCCTTCCTCCCTGTTTGTTCTCTTTATAACACCTTTCAAACATTATAGTGTGTTTTTTTTTTTGCTTGTTTTTTTTTTTTTTCCTTTTCTTTTCTTTGCCACTCATTCCTCATGTATGTCGAGACATGTATGTCGAGAAATGAGGGCATTTGCACCGTGTCCTTTGCACCCCTTTTCCCTGAAATCACAGCCCCCGCTCACACGAGGTCTGCATATTCTTGGTCAGTGTCACCGTGCCTCAGGTCTCCTTCCAAAAGTACAGCGTGCAAAAATGTGTACTTTGGCCCAAACTAATTACATGTTGTTTGTTCTACATAAACACAGCCATCGTGTTAGCTGTGAAATGCTTTGATTCCATTTCCTAACCTTTATGGGGACTTTTATGCATACTTTCCAGTGATATACTATGTTTCTAAGGCATATGGGGAACAATAAAGTGTTTCCCTGGAGCTAATTAAGCTAATCATGGCTTCTAGATTAAATTTTCTGTAAGTTTTTTACCTTGCATTGCTAAAATTAAATAAAATAACCGTGCTCTTATAGAAAGATCATCTGACATCGCACTGACTTTAAATTGGCAGCTCTCTCCAGGGAGAATGTCTGAAGGCATTTCCCAAAATTAAACGTTCAAAATAATCCCTTGGTTTCGGCCCAACTCAGAAAATTTTCAAATGAAGAACACCATCCTTAAAAGCAGCATTTTTTCCCAATTTTCCTCAGATTACATACAATGAAGAACCAGCACTCTTCTAAATTCAGGAAAACGCCCTCCTTGCCTCCCACATCTCCCTGCACCTCGATCCAAACTAAAACCTAATGGCTACCAGTAAAAACACCTTCACTTTACGCTAGTAATGAGTTAAAATCCTGGAGGCCTGGGCTGGGATCCCAGCTGTTTATTCCAGTTCCTATTAATGTTTACCACTATTCCCAGAAAAAAATAAAATAAAATAAAATAAAAATCTGAGGTCTATGAGGGCGAGAGAGGGAAAGCAGGAAGAAATCAGGCTCTCCCCCTGGGTCCTTCCAGAGGAGTGAGCACAGCTATTCCCAGCTCATATGGGTGTAGCAAGAAGAGGAATGTGGTATTAGATCCAAAACGCTGCTTCATGTGTAAAAATAAATCGGGGGGAGTTTTGTTATCTGCACAGATGTGAGCGCCACGGAAGCCCCCGTGTTACGCAGGGGCTCCAGCCTCTGCACCCAACCTTCTGGCCCTGGGGTTCAGCGTGGGGCTTTCCATACCCCTTCACAACAGGGCTAGGAGTGCTCTGAAACAATCCCAACCTTCAAAGCTCACGCTCATATGCTGGAAAACCGAATCTGTTCCCCTTCTCTGAGCAGTAAGACCTCTTGTGGAAGGTCTCTGCCCACCTCTTCTTCCCTCTGACTTCCTTTACATGCTGCTGGCTGGTGAAGTCTAGTCCCTCAGAAGCAGCTTTTCCTATTCCAAGTGAGTTGCCTACCTGCTTCCTTCAGCAGCGTTGTCTTTCCTCTGTCCTGGGCCACCTGGGCTCCTCCCTGCCAGGTCAGCATTTCCTGGAGTTTGGGACCACCAGGAAAAAAAAAAGCCTCAGCCCCCTCATCTCACACCCTCTTGTTCTGCTCCAACCTCCAGAAACCTAAACACAAGCCAGGAATTTAAAGAGAACAGGCTGGCATCTCATCTGGCTCCACGGTGCACCAAACAGGCTCGGTGTATTTAATGCAGAGCAGCTGCGAGCCCCACCACAACCCTAATTGGATTCACAACGTGGGGGGGGTCAGCAAGAAGGAGGGAGAGGAATCAAAGAGGTGGAAAGAGATGGGTTCCTGCTCCCCAGACTGAAAGGGAGGAGAGGGAGAAGCCCAAAGAGCAGCATCCACAATGACATGGAGCCACTGCAGGCTGGGAGCATTTAAATTGTCAACAGCCCTGTAGAGAAGGCAGACAAATTCCTGTTTTGTACTTGTGAAGAAGCCAGGTGATGTAATCATCTTATAGGATGATGGTGAAATACTTTCCATTCCAGCAGTAACTCAAGATGTTAAATAGCAGCTACTAAAGTTAAACATTGTTAAATCAGTGTGTCAGGATAGCATCTACCTAAGAGTTTTTAAAGAGTTGGCTGATGAACCAGTTGACAGCTAATGTTCACTTTCCACATGCCGTGAAATAGTGCAATGCTTCAGAGAGGTAGGAAAAAGCCATTTGTTAAATGAGGCACTCGTGGCTATTTTAGGACTGCCACCGCACCATCAGGACCAGTCAAATAAGGATGTGCCAGCTGGGGGATTTGGTCGGTGAAGGATTAAAGGAAGGTAGTGAGAGCAGTGCCAATCTATGAACATATATGGGAAACAGATTAAGGCAAATTAGCCTTGTATGTTTTTTGATGCAATTACAAGATTGGTTGGAGAGGTAACAGCGTTAGCACAACGCACCCAAACTTCTGAAGAGCGTTTCCCTCGGCAACACGCGATATTTTGATTCAGAAATCAGAGGGTCTGCAGACACCGTGGGACATATTCAATGCATTAAAACTTGGCTAGCTGATACTGCTACGGTCTGAGATCTAAGCAGGGAATGCACGGAGAGCAGGTCTGTTTCTACTAGAGCCAACAGATTTGATTCGTGGCTCTGGGCTATTTAGCATTTTTATCAATGACCCAGGAGAAAGCCCAAAGTGTTCCTAATAAACTTAGCCGATGACATGGGAGTTGCGGTGCGGTAAGTTGTAAAGGTGGTGGGTTACGGATGCACGTGTGCCTCGGTGAGCTGGGCACAAGCAAGCAGTGTGCATTGCAGTACCAAGGGCACCCCGCTCCTCTGCTGGGGGTCCTGCCACGAAGGATGAGGATCCTGCCAGAACACCCCACTGCAAAGTCATTGCCACGAGGGTTAAAGCAAATCTGGGGTAATAGGGACAGGGAAATCGCAGGGAGGGAGGTGCCATCCTCTGTGGCATTGAGGGGTGGAGGATTGCTCTTAGAGGGATGGAGGCAGAGTTGTGGGAATGCGTGACCTGGGGTCCAGGGGCCAGGCACAGTCAGGACTGGGGGGCACTGGTAAGGGGGGAGGGATGGGTAAAGGGGGGGAAGCAGGAACAACCACTGGAAGCATTTAACGGGTAATTCTCCTTCTCTGGAAACATTTACATCACAATTGGCTGTATCTGCTCTAGCTCAACCAGGAATGCTTCCTGTAAGAACTTAATTACCCCTAGGGCCTTGCAATTTATTGGCTGGGTCCAGCATTATCAGTTGAGGCCCAGAACCGAAACAGGCACGGAGCCATAAATAGCCCCGTATCTTCAAAACATCACGTACATATGGGACGTGATCACAAGACAGCAAGAACATACCCTTCCTCGGCACATCAGGAAGACGCTGCCCCTCCGAGCACGCTCCTCCAAACCGTCAGCACAGGCCTGGCCCCACACCAAAACCCAACGCAGCACGGCAGGACCAAGCCCACTGCTCAACCTTGAGCTGGAGAAGGCAGATGGCAACCTAGATCTTCTACAGACCACCTAGGTGACCAGGTTTCTCCTCTCCTCAGCACGTCTCCAGTCTCCCCACCTCACTGTTGCCCTGAGCTCCTCTCCTGGGCAATGCCCGTGGCCCTAAGGGGCGATGCCGTGTGCCTCACAGCATGAGAGCACCACCACCAGTTCCTGCAGGCCAAAACCACCCCGTCACCACGGCAAGGCTCAGGCTCCCCACACTCAATACTACACAAATACAACAAAGAAGAGGCTGCCCACTTTATCGGGCATGTGAAAGTGGAAGATGGAGGAGCAGAGAGGCTGGAGATGGCAGCAGGGCCCAAGGGCCAGGATCGGCCTGTGGCTGCCATCCCTGAGCATGCAGAGACCGTCACGGGGAGCGTTCAGCTGCCGTCCAGCCTGAGGAGAGAGAGCAGGGAGCACAATGGCTCTGCCTCCTCTGTTGCAGAGCAGAGCCAATGAATAAGGGAGGCAGAGACAGAAATGCGCTTAATATGCTGCTTGGGAGGGACAGGCGGGGGAGGAGGGGGGAGGCCGCCAGACAAAGAACAGGGAGATGGAGGAAAAAAAAGGCAGGCGGAGAGCAGGGGAAGGTGAAGCAGGGAGGCAGGAGGACGGGGCTGAGTGTGCAGGGACGGGCACGGGGGTGGTGAGGGCAGGAGCATGCATGAGCCCCACGCCGCGGGACGGAGCCGGGGCGATGCTCGGCAGGGCCAGGCAGCCCCGGCAGGGCCCTGCGGGATCGGCGAGCAAGGCCCAGCGAAATGAAAATCTCTTAACCACGCCGAATTGTTAACTGCCCCCAAATCCTTTTGTGCTGGGGCTGCGAGCTTAAAGGAGCTTAAGCTGTTAGATGCATGAACTTCCCCCATAAATATCCCTCGTGTATGCCGCTGCTGCTGCTGCTGCTGCTGCTGCGAGCCGGTTTGCGCTGTGTTGGCCGGATGAAAAGCCCGGTGGAGAAAATGAGCAGCTCCTTCCAGCTCCTTGCAGCTGCATGGGGACAGGCTGCCCGCTGCTCGGGGCGCCCTTTTCCACCGAGACCCAAAGGCAGCACACGAGTGGGCCGCATCCCCCAGGCTCCTTGCCACGTCCCGCTCGGGCTACTGAGCCGTGTGAGAGCACTTCGCGCCGAAAGCCAGCTCGGATTTGCTTTTGTTTTGCTGCTGGAAAAGGGCCCAGATTCCCTCCCGCCCCTGAAAACACAAGGAAACCTGCCGGCCACATGTATCAGCGGGCTCCCCCCCGAGCCAGACGGCTCACACTGTGGGTGCTGGCACCGGGATGTGATGGGAGCAGGGCAGGGTCACAGGGCTGCAGCCCCGTGGGTCCTCACCCCGTGGAGCAGGGCAGGACAGCCCTATTGACCCAGATGGGGTCATCAGCCCGCTCCCCAGCCCGCTCACTGCCTCACCAGGATCTGGAAGAGGACGGGAATGCTACGGCTGTGTCCCACCACTTCTACGGGACGGCTCCGCTCCTGCCCCCCGCTCACCCCAGCTTTTCTGTCTGGGGCTGGTGGGGGAATTGGAGGAAATGCTCCGATCCCGCAGGACCCCCAGGGCCCCCTCCAGCCCCGCTCGCAGCCCCACAGGCGGCTGCCCCACGGCAAGGGCAGGCTGCCGGCCACCAGGTGATTAATGACAGCGGGGAGCGTGGGGCCACGCGCACGCCAGCACCGGCTGGAGAAACAGCTGCCGAGGTACCGGACCTCCCAAAATCCTGCTGCTGCTGCACAGACAAAGCGGAGAACCCGGCTTTTCTCCTGCTCGCTCCCTCCAGCTCGGCCCCCGGCTGCTGCACCAGGCTGCAGAAGGGGACGCTGCGATGGAGGAGCCGGGCACCCTGCTGCCTTCAGAGGGACAGCCCCGTGGCTGGGCTGGCTCCACGGCTGGGGAGCTGCTTTGAAGGAGCAGCACGAGCTCAGAAACTGAAACTGCATCGGAGCAAAGCGTTGCGCAGGGCTGGGGCTGCTTGGGCAAAAAATCATGATAATAAAAAAGGGCTGAGATGGAAAAGCTCACTTGAATCATTTTGGCTTTCTTGTGTTGCTGTGAGTGCTTCCCTTGGGCACAGCAAAGCACCCAGCCTCCCCCTGAGGCTGGGATTATCGAGGCTCCCTTTTCACATTGCAGCAGTGCTCCCCGTCCCCAGCACCGTCCCTGCTACAGCTGGAGGGCACTTGATCACCTCTTAGCTTGGTGGGAATAGCTGCGCAGTGCCCCCGTGACAGGGGTTTAAAGCAAGGATATTAAAGGATGCCCCAGCACGTCAGGACCTGTAGCTTGACACGAGCAGGCCAGCAGTGGAGGAGCTCTGTCCTCCAGGTGAGCATTCCTAGGAGAAGCCACGTAGCAAAATGAAGATGTCCGTGAAGGGCTTCACTTCTGAACCTTTGGCCTCAACAAGTAACTACTGCGAAATCACTCCCAGATTTTTGAATTTCTCCTCATGCCCTCCCCAGACTCAGCCTTTAGTCCTATGGCAGAGGGACCGCTGTGACTATTCATCCTGCAGGCCCAGCCAAATGCTGCCAGAGACTCTCCCCCTCTCTGGCGTGGCCATCTCCCCACTACCAGCACCTTCCCCGTGCTTGCTTGGAGCTGCAACCCATCCCTTCCTGCAGCTCCTTCCCTGCACAGCACCTGAGGCTCTGCACCGCCTGCTGACGTATCTATAATTGATCTCAGAGAAATTCCAGCTCTGCTCAGTGTGCCGATGCTATCAAAACTGTAATGGGATTTTGATGTTTGGCTGGGACAGGGAAGAAAGAATTGGTTTGCCAAACGCCACGGTTTGTTCTGCTTTGCTTTCTTGCTCCTTTTCTGCAGCTCTCCCACTTCCCCGTCTTCCTAACTCCAGCAGCTCGGAGCACACCCACCCAGCACACTGCTAAGCACATCGTTTTGGCTACTTTCTTCTCACCCATCCTCGGTGCCCATGACCCAATTTCCATCAAAGCAGAGCCCTCCTCTTAGAAGGACACGGTGGATGTCCTGCACCCCTTCCCAGGAGGAACCTCTGGCTACGGAGGGAGCTCGGGAGCCAGGTTTGGCGATGCTCAGCCTGCAGAGGTGAGCCTGGCCACCAGCACCCCATGAACACATCCAGTCCTAGGCCGTATGCACCTCCCCAGCAGAATGCTGCAGGGAACCAGGTCCTTCACACTGCGCGATGTTTGGGTGCCTGGAGCCCTGCTCCCCTTACCCCAGGAGCACTTCAGCCCACACCGAGCCACAGGATGTAAACTGAAACTCAACCAGTTCCTCCTGCGAGGCCCCGTACCTGTTTCTGTGCAACCAGGGAGGAACCTCCCTCTCCTGCAGACCCTCAACACCTCCTCTTGCTCCCTCTTCCATTCTAGCCCCAGAATTTTGGGGGCTGCAGACCAGAGGCACAGCTCAGTGGCACATGCACCATAGCTGAACACACGTCTCTCTAAGAGCCTCTGCAAGGGATGGATGAGCCCCGCTCCCTGCAGACCACGGCTGCAAATCCCAAGCACCAACATCAGCAGAGCCCACCGCGGCAGCAAAATGAGCACCTGAAGCAAGAAGAGAAGCAGTTACCTCTGCAGACGGTCCCGTTTTCCACCGACTCGTAGCCTGCCCTGCACATGCAGCGGCCGATGGGCACCAGCCACTCGCCGTCCCCGTTGCAGTACAGCTTGATGGGCACATCCACCTCCTCCGCGTTGGTGATGCACGTCCCCCGAGCCGCCACCAGGGAGGTGCTCTCCGCTCCTGAAAGAGTTTCTTGGAAGACAGCCCCGTTCTGGATCACACGGGGACACTTGCGGTAGAAGACGCGCACTGCGATCAAAGACATGCAGCCTCCATAGTCCTGGAAGGCCAGGTAGAAACCGTTTTTGGAGACGGGCCCAAAGCTGCGCACCTCGGTGTTGATCTTCATCACCCGCCCACCTAAGTCCACCTGTGAGAAGCTCTCGTCGGCAGCAATTGTATCTACCTTCATCCAAGGGTTTTCCATCCAGTTGGGAAAAGTCTTGGTGGCAGAGTCAAAGTCTGATTCGTAGTAGTAGAGATTAAAAGTCTCCTTACAGGAGCCTGGGACGTTAGGGATGCTGCTGCAGTCCCGGACGGAAAATTTCATCTCCACGTGGATGCGGTGTGCTCCTCGCCTCCGGATGTACTTGGTCCGGAGCCAGTTGTTCTGGCTGGATTCAAAGACGTTGCACACCTGGTAGGTGCGGATTGTGTTCATGTTCTCGTCGTATCCACTCACCTCTTCCCACTGCGGACAGAAAGAAAGTCAGTGGGCTGCACGGCACCGAGAGACACGGGATTAAATGGGGCTCCCACCTGCTTTGCCTCTTCCCAGTCCCCTCGCACGCTGAGCGGGCACACTGGCCCCGTACGAGCTGTGCCACACCGTGCCCATGCTGGTGTCAATCCCAATCCCAACCATTTTGGGTAAAACGTCCCCACACATGGCCTGGGTGCGTCGGGGCACGGTGGGGCCACGCACCGCGCCGGCAGCGGTAATGGCTTTAGCAGGGGCTCCCCCCGAGCGGCTGCGCGGCGCTGCAGAGGCCTCACAACTGCAGAGCCTCCCGGCAAAGTAACACGATGCCTTTAGCAGATGTATTCCCCCCGGTGCCGCTACGGTTACAAACGTGGCAGACAGACTCTGCTTTCTCAGGAGTTCGCAACGTGACTGCAAAACCTCCTCCAGGCTGCAGCTGGAGCACGGCGCAAGGTGCAGGCAGCCAGCGGGCTGGCAAAACCCCTCAGCATCCCCCCGGGGACTGGGGATGGAAAGGGCAGCTCAGGGCCCCCTCCAGCGCTTCACCATCCGTGGGATCCCACCCTGCCTCCTCGACCAAGCCCACGGTTCAGGATGTGCAGTAAGAGACTGGCCAGCAGCCAGCGGGAAGGTTTACGGGAGCCTGCCTGACCTCGCCATGTATCCAGAACGGGGGACGTGCTGGGTTTGATCCCTCTGGTGGCCCTCATCCTACAAGGACCAACTTTTTTTGGTGTGACACAGGGGCCAGCCCCCAGCCGGAGTGCCCTCTGTCTTAAAAGTGAGCCTGTGGCATGTCGCACGGCTTGTGGCCCTGCAGTAGCATCCTTCCCAGCAACACAGCTCACAGTCAGTGTATTTTCCCTGCAAATAATCTCGGGTTTCCCCATGGGAAGGTCAGCCCAGCTCCTCCCAGCTGACTAACAGCAGCAACCAGCTCTGCTCAGGGCAGCTACACCACCACCCTTACCTGCACCCACTCCTGGCTGGCCATGTCCAGGTCTCTGCCCTTTTGTCTAGTCCTTCAGGGCGTGTTGCTGTCTCCATCCTTTGTAGGACGGGGAGACACTTCAGAGCGGGTCAGAGATGGGATTTACCCGCTGGGATCCAGCAGGATTCCTGTCACTGAGGACCCCACCAAACCGTGCTGCTGAACACCCTGGGCAGATTGCACCAGAGAGGTGACCCAGGGAAGGAGAAGGGAGGAGGAAAATCCCTTTCTGTCCTGGGTTTGGCAAGGCTCCATGGCAGCAAGGGTGAGCAAGGGCCCAACCACCATAGGGATTGGGGTCCAGCTAAAGTGACACAACCCCAGCCAGCTGGAGCAGCTCCCCGTGAACTTGTCCATAAACCTGCTCAGGTGGAAACCGAGCTGTTTCCCACCGAAATTCACCGTGCATGGCACAGCCCTGCCCTGGCAGCACTGCAGCACCCAGGGCAGGACAGCAGCACAGAGCTGATGCTCCTGGTGCTCGGATCCAGCACCCGTGCCAGGACCAAGGGCTGCAGTAAAAGCCCTGCGGGAGCAGAGCCGTCCCCATATCCCCGCCCTGTGGCCAGCAAACAGCTTCACAAGGGCACTCAGGACTGCAGAGAGAGGCTCCCGAGATGAGAGACAGATTGCTTTTTGCACATCAAGGCTAACAGCTGAACAGAAGGCTGTCAGGGAAGATCCCTAAACAGCTCCAACCATTGCTGATTGGCCATGGCTGCAAATCTGCTCCCGTTGTGGGGAGGGAGGGGAGGAGAGCATCCTCTCAAAATGCAGGGGGAGCCTTTGCTTTGTTTTCCAGTAACAAATTTGGCATGCTAGTGGAAAAATGCAGGATCTCTCTGCTTTTTAGGGCACTGCTGGGGTGAAAGGACCAAGGGCAAGACATAAGAAAACAATTACTTCCCCTGCCCTGCCTCTGACTTGGCTCTGCCTTGCCTGGACCACTCCAAACCAGCACATCAGCCACCAGGGATGACAGTACCTGGGCTCAGGGATGCCCAGCACCTGACCTGTCCCTCATTCCTTCCTGCATGGCCCCAGGGAGGGCTCAGGACACAGCCTTGAGGAGCTCAGCACCGTGAGGCAGGAGGCGCAGGTGGTGGAAGGCGTCTCTGCAGCCTGAGGCTCACGGTGGATGGTGGAGGCAGGGCAAAGGGAGAGCTACGAACAGCACAGGAGCTCCACAGCAAGGGAAAAAAAAACTAATAATAATTAAAAAAGCTACTTTTAGCCTACTAATAATCAGAAATAAAATACTAAACAGAGCAGCAATCAGGGGCTTCTTCCAGGTGACCCTGGTTGCACCCGTCCTTGCTGAAGCTGCATCATCCATGGGGGCAGGAGGTGACCCCACCAGCAGCACCAGCACCATGCTGGGCTTTCCGAAAGCCTTCTTCCTAAGAGGCTCCCAGGAGGGATGAGGGACCGAGCAGGATGCCCAGGGTCAGCTCAAGGTGCCCAGCACGGCGAGCAGGGGCTGTGTGGGGCCGCTGGCACCGCTGGCCGAGCCGATCCCGCAACGCCCCGCTCCCGAGCTCCCTTCTCCCAGCTGGGAGAGAAAGTCACCCCTGTGCATCAGCCCCTCATCGCTTAATTAGAAGCTTCTCCCTTTCTCCTCGCTCTCTAATTAACATGCCGGGAACTCAAAAGAAGAAGGCAGCACAATAATACGGAGAGACGGCTTCCAGCAGGCCCAGGCCTCATTACCGCGGGGCTGGCGAGCTGGAAGCAAGGCGTGCTTTACATATGGAAAAACCGCAAACAAGAAAGGCTGGGCGAGGAGAGAAAAAGACTTGACCTCTGCTCCTGCCCATTGTGTGCCCGTCATCCCCCCTCGGCGGCCGGGCTGGAGCTGGTGGGGCGGTCGGGCTGGCAGGCGGGTGCGGGGCTTTATCATGGTGATGGGGGACCGGTGCCGAAAGCCCCCCGCGCCCCGGCACCGCGGGTCGGCCAGGCAGACCGAGGAGGCCGCTCTCTCGCAGGGTTTAATCTCCTCCACAGAGGCTTTTCTCATCCGTTTCTTTTCTTCTGCCAAGCTGGCTCCGGGAGAGGGCTGTCAGCCCCGGGGTGAGGCCCAAAGGAATGTCTTCATCTGGCCCCGGCCGAGGCTGGGTGCTGAGCCTTCAGCATGCGTGGGGAAGGGAATTCGGCTTCAGCTGCCAGACCCAAGGGTGAGCACAACGCTGTGTGAGGGGGCACAGCTTGGCTCGGGGTGCTGCGAGGGTCCCTTGCCAGCCTCACCTTCAGCCCAGCGCTGGCTGGAGGCAGCCAGTGGGTGTCAGGCACCACGGCCCCAAGCTGCTCCCAGCCACCGCGGGCAGAGAGGGGAGGGATGCTCCAAGCATCTCAGTGCCCCACACAAATCCTCTGAGAGACAGAGGTGGCCGGGGCCTCTTCCATACGTGCAGAGACACGCTGCCTTGGCCAAGCTCTGGTTTGAAGGAGCTTGTCCTGGGTGGCCTTGGGATGGGGCCCAGGGGATTCCTGGTGACAGTAAAGTGGAGAGAATCAACACCGAGCTAGCAAAGGTCCTGCTGTGAGTTGCTGGGTGTTCTTAACAGCCGTGTCTGGGTCCATGTTACCCCAGGGCCATATTGCTAAGTGTGCAACCTCTCAGGCCAATGCCCTGATCCTGTCCTGCGGCAGGTGATGAGCAATAAGATAACACGTGAGATTCTGGGGACAAATGATGGTGGCCTTCGCGTTTCATTCCTCCTCCTCCTTCTCCCTCCTCTTTAACTGACTACAGGGCAGCTTCACAGCGAGTTTAAGTCCTCCAACATCACGTGAGCCTGATGCTGTGAGGTGAGAACTGCCCTTCTTGAACATGGGATAGTCTGGGGAAGTAGAAAGAAAGCTACCAGAAACTAAAATTGTCTTCATGTTTTTATACTCTTTTATATTTTTTATATATTTTTATAAGTGCCAAAGCACTTCAGCAGGTGCCTTTCACTGAGCAACCCCACCTGCAGCCCGGAGACCACAGCCCTGGCACGCAGCTCCCGTACAGCAGGAGGATGACTTACCCCCGAGGGAGGATGCACCGTCCAGCCCAGCTCTGCTGTGGCCGTTGTGGAGTCCATCAGCGTCTCTGCAGGAGGAAGGAAAAACAAGGAGTCAGTGTTGGTCTGGGGCTTGAGGATGGTGAAGGGGCAGGAGGAGGAAAGGAGGTCTTCCAGGGCTTGCTCCTCACCCTCCCTCCATCCCCCTGCTCCAGCCCTACCATTGCTTTTCCCCCTCTGCCTGTGCTCAGGTAGGTGCAGGCAGCGAGCAGGCAGCAGGGACACGAGCACTGTGTCTCCCTGCTCTGCAGGGACCTGGCTCCCTCATTCCCTGCAGTGTCCAGCTGGAGTTTCCTCCTCAAAATCCAAAATCACAGCCTGGGAGCAGCTCTGCAGTGGTGGCTGAGGAGGAGCCCTGGCCCGGACAGGTTTTTTTTGCAAAAGTGAGATGTTTTTTCTCAGCACTGTGCATGGCAGGCAGAATCCTTGGCCTTGCAGTAGCCGACAGGAAGGAACAGCACTTCAAGGACTTGCCATACTTAAAAATTAAACCAATATTAAAGCCATTTTTCCAGGCAATTTGGGCAGAAATAAGTCAGATGCTGCCACAGCTGATCAGCACTGAACAGATGCAGAAGGTGGCTTCCTAAGCCATGCAGGCAGAGAACTTTCTGGACAATGCTCCTCGTCCTTCCTAAAACTCATCGTATCTCCTGCACTGATGGTTTTTTCATCCTAATTAGCTATTGGCTGGCATAATTACACCCGGCTGATGGCAAGAGAAGGGATGCTTGGGTTATGCCCTGCCAATACTTTGGGTAAAGTGTGGGAATGTTCCCCAGCCAGGGGAAAGCGTAAAGCTTGCAGGAGAGACTGTACAAGACAGAGGCCAGACAGTGCTTCTGTGGCTAAGCCCCAGGTGATGGCCACGGAAGAAACCATCTCTCTCTGCTCTGCATGGAGAACATGAACCAGCTCTTGATTTGAGTGCACGCGCTCGGGATGCCAACTACATTTGCACGGATGCTGGAAAGCATCCACTGCATGCACAATCAAGACACAAGCATGAAATACAGCCTGCAGCTTCCCTTCCCCTGCCCTCCCAATTACCGTGGAGCAGGCAAGGAAACGCTGAAGTTTTAGGGCTCTCTGGCTCTCAAGAAAAAGCACGTTACGTGCCAGGTGTACACCCACACAGCCACAGCCTGCTCACTGAGAGCACTCCAACGGGACAGACCCTGTTAGTAGGGATCTCCAGTCACCAGCCTACAGACCCAAGACCCAGTTCCCCCAGCAGAAGGAGGGCTGGAGACTTCCTGGCTGCAACTGTGTCCTGGTGCTGCTCCTGGCCACCAAAAACCACGAGCATCCTGCCACAGATTCCCAACAAGCGTCTCCACCTTTTCCACTTTCACTGAACACAAAGGAAGAAAAGACCGACCTTGTGCAAATCCATCATCTGAACAGACAAAGCTGGATGCAGAAACGGCAAAATGGTTGTTATTCAGCCTGCTGAGCAGTCCACGTAAGTTCTCTTTTCCCATAAGTGAGCTAAAAAGTGCCTCGGCATAGATATGCTACTTGCACCTACTTCTAGCAGTAAATCATTTTCAGGCTGTGGGTTGTTCGTTACTCCTGGTTAGAGCCAGCGGTTTCCAGTTCACAGGAAACCAGCATTTCAAAATTTGGTTTTATTCCAAAAGTGGAAAGCAAAAATAGTCCTTTTCCCACTCAGAAAAGTTCTGGAAAATAGCTAGCACAGAAATGTTGTCATTCAGATTTATGAAATTTCTTTTTAAACTGGGTATTTGTTTACATAGTTTAATAATAGTGTTTATTTTATCAAAGTATCTGGCTTTTTCATTAAAACACCAGTGGCACTTTGATCTAGAAGGAAAACAACATTTTTCACTCAGTGCTAGCTAGAATCTGCATTACTTAAAAAAATAAAAATAAAAAACCCTATTTGTTAATTTATTGTAACTATCAATGACAATGATGCGTAGTAAATACATTAATAGCAGTGACTCATGTAAGAGAAGATACGCTCTAAAACAGTATAAGTAATTCCCCAAATAAAAACAATATTCTGAAATATTTTGCATTTTTAAAGCCTTTTCTTTTATAAAAACTTGGTGCGGTGGAAATGTGCCCAGCACATTAATGCAGAGCATTGTCCAAAGCCCTCGCCCTTGCCCCTAACCCACAGCCGAAGAGTTTCCCATCTCCTCTGGGACATGCATCTGCCCAAGCTGGCCCAAGGACATTCATCTTCATAAATCATTAAGGTTGGAAAAGATCTCCAAGATCATCTGGTCCAACCATCCCTCTACCACCAACGTCACCCCCAAACCACGTCCCTAAGCACCACGTCCAACACAAGCTAACAAGGAGCAGAAAACTGCAGGTTTCAAGCAGGTTTTTCCAAAGGTCAATTATCTTCTCCTAAAACAATCTATCTTCCATTACTTTTAGTCTGAACTTACGCTGCCAGTTATTAGATTTCCTTTTACTTTCACAAAGACTCTGTTACCCAAAACCTCCTTTCCCTCCTGTGCTGCTTACCAGTGCCAAATGAATCATCTCTCAGCCTTCCTGAAGATAACTAGATTAACCGAGAGCCCTTATTCTTTCACTCTAACACAGTTCCTTTTCTTTGAGGCTTCTCTTTATCAACCTTCTTCATTTAGGGTGGACCCCAGGCTCGTGGTCCCCACTGCACACAGCTGTAACATCTCTTTGTGCCCCTTTTTACACATCTCTTCCAGCAAATTGTCTCCCTGGCTAATGTCCAGAAAGCATTATGGGATCAGTTGACACGTCAGCATTTGGCAGTAGTTGCCTGAATTCCGTAAAATTACAAATAACTGGTCCCCACAAATTCGAGCAAACCTCATTAGCTGCACTGACAGCAAGCGTGCATGTGAAGCCAGGTTGGATTTCAAGGGTGGTGGTGGGATAGATCCACCACCCATTGCTGGCTGACCTCAAAACACACTAACGATGGCCTGCCACCAAGTTATCTCACCTGTATACCTGGACAAAAGCTCCTCACACCCCCCACCTGAGCTCGGAGAGGCTGTACAATCCTCCAGGGAGGCTCACTGTCTCATCCTTCAGAAGTTGCTTATTTCTAGGCAAGGGAAGCACGTTAATTCTTTTCTCCAGCCAACTAAATCAGGAGCAGTGTCCAATAACCCAGCATATTCCCCATCTGCAGTGGCTTCTCTCTGCCTCTCTCCCAGACTCAGAGCACTTCAAATCTCCATGGCAAGAAACTGCTGTGGGGGGTCAAAGGCCCTGGGAAGATGCAGCCAAGCCGTGCTCTGTCATCTCATCCCGAAAATGCTGGCACTGAGTGTGAGCTAATGATCAATAAACCAGGAAGGTTTAATATGGAGAGATGAGGACTTGCTGCCCAGCTCAGCTGCTCAAGAAAAAGGCTGTGGTGCTGCCAGGGCTTACTTCTCCTTCAGCTAGGTGGGATTCTGCCGCTGCAGGTCTGTGGGAGATCACCAAAGAGGAGTTTGGAAGGTGACTGTGGTCTGTAAGGATCTGCGCTGGAAGAAAGCAGCAGCACGCAGAGCTCCTTAGCCCACGAGGGAAATTGCAGCTACCGCTTTGCCTGGGAGCTGAGCCCAGTAAAGCAGATGGAAAACAAGGTTTTGTTCTAGCAGGGAAGGCATTCACCTCTGAAAACCAACCATCAAGAGGTGCAATCCTAGTACCATTTGGATCCTTCCCCATCCCGGGTGAGGCAGAATCTGGGCAAGCACGTGCTGCAGGAGCAGGAGCTGGGCAGGAGGCCACCGTGGTTCCTCCTGGCCCATCAAGGTACAATAACCTGGGAGATGCTCATGCTGGCAGCACAGACATCTCTGAGCGGATCAGTGGCTCACCTTCAGGTCCCAAGATGTCAGCTGTGCACAGGCCTGCTGCAGGTGAGAGACTCCTACAAGGTGTGATACACCCCAAAGAGCAGGAGCCTACTGTCCTCCAGAAGCAAGCCCTCCACACGCAGCAGTCCCAGCGGGGCTCAGCCCACAGCGTGCTCAGCCCCTGGCACCCGTTGTGACCCACGGTGTGTTGGCAAGGCAACCCAGCAGCTCTTCTGGTTCCAA
Source organism: Anas platyrhynchos (assembly GCF_047663525.1). Classification (NCBI taxonomy): domain Eukaryota; kingdom Metazoa; phylum Chordata; class Aves; order Anseriformes; family Anatidae; genus Anas; species Anas platyrhynchos. The sequence goes on along the minus strand of NC_092608.1, from coordinate 6,496,054 downwards.
AGGCTGTCCCTACGCCCACACCCTGCTCCAGCCCCCCAGCAGGCCCAGCTCCTGCACCAGCATCCTGCAGACTACATGGACGGACCGATTTCTGGATGGGCAGCCCCAAAACCAACCCCTAGCACAGAGGGGGGAAGTCGCCTGCTTCGGCTAGCAGATTTAGCAGCTTTGCTCGCTGCCGCTGCTGACACTTCCCCAACACCATCCTCCTGGTTTGGCAGCTCGGATGACACCCAAGAGCTGGGGGCTGCTTGCAGGAAGGTGCCGCAGCAGGTCCAGGCACTCCGGGACCCCCAGCACCCTGCACAGGGCGACCCTGCACCAACAACAGTGTCGATGCAGAGCAAACCCCCCCAGGAGCAGCACGGGTGGGTGTCTGGCCCCTGGCCCATCTCTGGTGGCTGGCGATAGCTGCAGCGCCGTGAAATGCTCTTGTCGGAGCAGTATTTTCTCAATATTGTTGTTTGTGTTATTCCCTCCCGCGTGTTTATCTGCAGATTCACATGCTACCCACAGCATTATAAATAAACCTGCAGCTGCTCGAAACTAGCAGACGCAACTCTGGCCTGCTTCCCACCAGAAACCGCACTGCTCCCCGCGGGACGGTTAGGAGATAAGTGCCTGTCCTTTTCACTTTGAAGATGCTTTCAATAAGCAACTTTCTGCCAGCGCTGGGGCCCGTTGCTGTCACGGCCTACCAGGGGAGGCACTGCTGCTTGCTACAGGAGCACGTCGGGGTCTGCGGCCTCTGCCCCACGCTGGATCCCAGCTCAAGCCCTTGGCATGCAGAAATTTATCATTGCCACCACGCCACGGCCCCCACGCTCACAGCAATCACCGGGGAGAGGGGCTCCTACGTTCCTGCCTCACCTCCTTGCTGCTCAGCCACAGGTGAAATGAGTGTGGGGGTCTCGGCTGCACCAGCTCGGCCCATCTGGGAAGGTCAGGACCGAGACCTGGGAGCTGGGAGGAGAGGACAAGGATCACGGTGGGTGCTGGTTGGGGTCAGGGCCTCCACCACGGGATGCCCAGGGCTGGGGATGGAGAGTGACAGGACCAGGAGACAGTGGCAGAGAGGCTGGAGGGGCAAGGGATTAGCAGGGGATCTGTGCGCGCTGCAGACACACTTCTCCATGTCCGGAAAAATAACTTCCATGGAGTTTTGCCAATTCAGACCAATTTAGAACATCTGGACCTGGGTTTCTCAGAAGTCCTGGCAAATCCTTGACGTTTGCAGGCTCCAAACTCATCCAGATAAAGAAACAGCTGGACAAATAAATAGCCCCACAGATAGCTGAGGCCTCCACCCTCATTTTTCCACCCACAGCTTTTTCCCTTCACCTTTCACTTCGCATGTCAGCTCCTCTCTCAGAGCAGGGCACTTGCCAGTGTTTTAACCCTGGTACAACATTACTAACGCAAGGTACAAGCTCCTAGGCTGACCCAGAATTAAAATGATTGTGGCCAAGGCTGGATGTGCAGGCAAGAAGTTACCCAGACCTCACTGATGGAGCGAAGTCACCCCGAGTCAGCCAAGGCAGACACGGGTTAGGCTGTGCATCATTACCAGAGGAGGGCCTGGAAGCCCAGCAAATGCACCTCATCAGATTAATCCACACTGGAGTGACACTGAAGGGAGGGAAGACCCTGGCGCTGAGCGAGACTCCGTGCTGGAGCCCAGCAAAACATCCCATGGCTCTGTACGGGCACACGTGCTCGTGGAACGGCGTTTCCAGCCCGGCCTCAGGTGCAGCCACCACATCCCCACGCAGGAGGGGCAGTTAATGAGAAACCCGTCTGTCCCCCGCCCCACGGAGCCCTCGCTGCAGATCTATTTATCCTTCCAGCAGTTGAAAGGCTCCTCTCTGCCTCCCGTGCTTTACTGGAGCCTTATTATAATATTTTTGCCAGCAAGAGCTAAGAGGGGCTGAGCAAACCCAGTGGCCTTTCCCTGCAGCACTGAGTTTTGCTTTGCCTGGCCGGTGGCCAGCGGAACAAACTGAAACCCAATCCCCCCCCGGCCGACCCGCTGGCGCGGTAACAGCACGCTGCATTGTGAGCCGGCGGCTACAGGATATTTTGGATACTTCACTCAGGGATCCACTTAAACTCCAAGAGGGAGAGTGATTGATAGGGAGCGAGGAGAAGCAACGACTGGGCTGGGATGGGAACTGCCCGCATCCTGCCCAAAGCCCCAAGCCCCCAAGGCCACCCCGTGCTGCAGGAGCGGTCTGTGCCGGCAGGCCCAGCATGGTGAGAAACCAGGTGGAGACAGGTACCTGGTTGTTCAACCCCTTGGCCTGGAAAATAGGGTCCAGACAGATTGAGAGACCTACAAACAGAGGCAACGTCCAGCATCTTCACCCTCCAGAGCATATCTGATCTCCTGGGGGTGAACAAGGCAAGAAGGGGGAGGCCCAACCCCTGACAAATTACATAGCTCTGGCAAGGGAAAGGTCACACCGCAACCCAGGAGCCCCACAGCGAGCTCCCTCTGCGTCCCTCTGGTACTGGAGGGAGGACAAAAACCCCAGCTCTAATGGAGAACTGGAGATCGAGCCTCAGGCATCCAAAGCAAACTGGGACCAGCTCTGGGACCACTCTGGGTCAGACGTCACCACGGGCAGGAAGGTGCAAGGGACGAGGACCATGCCTCCTGTCCTGCTTGATGATCATTTGTGCTCCTTCCCCAGCATCAAAGCATGAACGCAGCCAGCTCTTCAGCCCCACGCAAGAGGCTGAAGAGTGCCTGCAAGGGGCTCCTTCAGGGATGGCAGCAGGGCCTGTGAGCTCAGCCCTGCTTCTCCTAGTTTGGAAGCCATCAGCCATCACAGGCACTGCCGGGACACTTAAAACCAGCACAAAGAGGGGTCAAGCCAAGCTCTGGGTCTTGCAAGTCGCCCAAGCACGTGTCTTCCTTTCTAACCACCCAGCCGACCATCAGCCCGTCCACACGCAGTAATGCTGCCAGGCAGAGCCCGCTGCCTGCCCCATCCACCTTACAGGAGGGAAACAGCCTGGCCCCAGCCCCTAGGAGGACTGAGAGGGGCTGGGGCTCCGCAAAGAATTCCGATTTTGTGATCTTCCAGGCTTGGGACTCTGTTGAAGACGCAGGTTAGGCTGGCTGCAAGAAGGGATCACGCTAGGCCTGGCTGTCGCTGCCCCGGGCCGTCACTGCACATGCGTCCCGGCCACTCCGTTTCCCGACTTTGGCTGCCCCAGAGGTCAGCAGAAACCCGATAACCCCACCGGGGGACCCCAGAAAGCTGCCCCAGCAGCACCAGGGAATGCAGCCCCGGCTGGCAGCGCCTGCCCCGAGAGGAGCCGGGGTTTGTAGGTGGTCTGAGTTCAGCCGAGGGCAGGCTGCCGAGCAGAGACAATGCAGATGCTAAATGCCAGCGAGCAGGGGCCCTCCCGCTGCTCCCGGGAATGCAGTAGCCACACAGAAGACACAGATGCAGACATTTAACAGCCATTGCTACTGTCAGCGCTAATGACTCAGTCTCTGCAGTCACACAAACCCCATTGTCTGCGGGACACCTTGCGGGAGGGAGGCCCAGGGGTTAAAAAAGCCTCATCCTTACCCGCACCCAGCCTTATCCGCCCTGCCAGGATGGATCCAGCAGACACCGAGACCCCTCTGGGCAGGACACAGCCTGGCCATGTCCCCCTGGCAGCCCTGGGTTCCTCTTCCTCAGCAGCAGCCACAGAGCCCTGGGGCTGGAGGCCCGGTGCCCCTGAGCTGCTCCTGTAGGTGTTTTGGCCCTAGAGGAAGCTTTACAAGATCATAACCTGCTCCCACCATCATCACACAATCACAGAACTGTGGGGTTGGAAGGGACCTCGAGAGATCATCAGGTCCAGCCCCCCTGCCAAAGCAGGTTCCCTACAGCAGGTTGCCCAGGTTGCTCCTCAACACCCAGGCCCCACAGGATCCTCTGTCTCATACAAGCATTTGTGCCTGGGCACAGGGGTGAGGGGACCTTAGGACATCTGGGATGAAGCAAAAAGCCCGGAGACTGAGTGGTATCACCAGCTACGCAGCACATGCTGGGCCTTTGCACGACATCCATCCCTTTTCCTCACCAACCTCGTTCATCATCTGATTCAACGAGTGTTGACAGGACCAGGAGGAGCAGCATGAGCACGGGGCATGGATTTTGGATAGCTCTGGCTCCTCGTCCCTGTGGGGCCGTGCCCTGACCGCCCTACCCAGAGCGGGGGGAGCGCACAGCTCAGGTGCGTGCGGTGATCCCCATCCCACCTCCCAGCACCCCTGGCACTAAACGAGGTTTTGTCACCCACCCAGGATGACAAAAGGTGGTGCAGGCTGGAAGCAGCTCCTTCCCAGCAGGCTGCGGAGCCCTGCTCAGCATCCTGATTGAGCTGTCCTTAATGGGCTTCAATTTTAATTTGCTTTTATTGGAAAACACAGATGGTCACCCCTCCTCCCCCCCACCCGAACATATACAGGGTAATAACATTTACAGGGGAAAAGATATCATCTCCAAAGACAGCCAAAGCTCCAGCAAGAGCCCCAGCAGCACACAGTGACACGCAGCTGCACAGCCCCGTGCCTGGCTTGTAAAGGCAGGGCCACACTGAGCACAGGCACGCCGGGGGCAAGGAAAGTGGGGAAAGGAGACCAGGACCCGGTGAGTGAGAGCTGAAGACCAAGCCTGGACCCTGGTGTGTCCCAGCAAGCCTGGCAGTGCCAGCACATTCACCTGGTTAGCTTCTTTCCTGACCAGATCCTGCCAAATGATGTCAGGGGGTGCCCACAGCAATCCTGTCCTTGCAGTGCTGCTGCCCGGAGCTGGAGGGGATGCGCTGGTGGTCCCATCCCAGCAGAGCCAGCCCCTGTCTGAAGGGTCCAGCTGGTTCTGAGCACCCACGGACGCCCACCAGGCACCTACAGCGGGCAGGATGAGCCCAGTCGCAGCGAGGAACCGCTCCCAACAGCCTGGAAAGGAGAAACCTGCCATGCTCCCCACATCCTGGCAGCAGCAGCTAGGAGCAAGGGGACCAGCAGAGCTGCAGTGCAATGCCCACAACACACGCACCTCTTCTGGCTTCTGCCTGGGACAGCAGAACGGCGAGCAGGGCTGGAGAGACCCCCAGGAAAGAAGGAACACCCGGAGGCACCTGACTTGTGCCTGAGCACCCAAAAACTGGCACCTGCAGGTGCTCCCGCTCCTCCAGCACTGCCAGGCCCATCCGCACGGAGCCCAAAGGCCTGGGTGATGAGGGGGTCCCGGGCCTTTTCCCAGCCCCAGCCAGCCAAAGCACAGGGCATGCAGCTGAGCGGGGATGCTCTCCGACGCATGTTTGGCGCCATGCGCCTACCTGCCAGCCAAGCGTTCCTGCTTTTCACTGTTTTTACTGACAGGCTGTAAATTTGCTTCTGGTTGGCAGCCCCAAGTGGGAACAGCTTAAGAGGAACCACATGGCCAGCTGCAGGCTCGTCTGTGCCAAGCTGCAGAGGGGTGCGCCGTGCCCCCCAGCTGGCTGCGACAGCAGGGGCCTCCGGGCTGGGCTCCCAAACCACGGGGAGCCTCTCCCCAAGACAGACGCAGGAGCTTCCAAAATCCTTGGCAAGGGGCTGGCACAGTGATCCGTCTGAGCTCCTTCTAGCAGGTCCTGAGGCTAGAGAATAAGGCAGCATCTCTCCGCAGCCCCCCTGGTGTCCCTGGGGGCTAGCGCACAGCCACACCAGAAATGTGAACCCCGCATCTCCGCAGGCCCCACACCACAGATAAAGCTGCGATGGAGACGGCAGCTGTTAACAGTGGGTATTTTTAGTGAGCTGCAAATGTTTCCTCCGCGGGGAAAACTCTATCTTCAATACCTCACCACGGAGAGGGATTCCTCTTTCATGCATGGGTAATTCATTACACACTCGTCTAACCTCCCTTGTCAGCGCGTTGAACCAAGGGGCCACCCCGCCAGCGGATGGCACGAGGCTGGTGCTGGTCCTGCACGGGCAGGAGACAGCAGAGCAAACGGGATGGGGAGCATGGACACCATCTCTAGAAAAGCCTCGTCCTCGCTTCACCAGCACTCCTTTTCTCTCTCTGAGCCACTTCTCTCTGAGCACAGTGCTCGCTGGATGCTCTCGGCCAGCAGCAGCAGCTGTGGATGAGCAGGCAGAGCATCGTCTTGTACCTGTCTAGGAAAAGAGCACGTTGATTCAGTCCAGCATGTCTGAATCACAGGGACAGCGTAGGTGACACCCAGTTGCTGGCACTGCGAGGAGGCAAACGCCAAGGACCCTCCTGGCGAGCAGAAGTGGGATGCCCAGGGCAGAAAACCAAGTTGCACACGCAGGACAGCCCCTGGGAGCTCTCTGTGCTGGGCCCACCCAGAGACACCACGAGATGGAGAGGTCAGTGCCCAGGAACGGGGTGGAAAAGAGCAGCTCCCACACAGATCAGCTGTGGGACTGCCGGGGGAGCTCACCCTCAGGTCCTTGCCAGCCCCATCCAGTGCCTCCTTCCTCCTCCTCCATCCTCCTCCTCGGCCCCTCTCTGTCCTACCTGGGTCCCTGCTGCCCCCAGGCGCTGGCCTCTGCCTGGGCTGCTCCAAGCAGCCTCCTGGCACCAGGGGCTGTGCTCGTGTCCCACAAGGCTTCCCTCCCCTTCCTGGAGACTACCGCTTAAAGAGGCTCATTTCCAATACACAGCAAACCCGCAATCAATGTGGGCAATCACAACGCAGACCTCATTTTGACAGCTGAAGACGAGCAGATCAATGAACCGAAGATGAGCAGTTGCCTAGGTACAGGCAAACAGAATCTGATCACACATATGCGGGAACAGATTTTTGCACCCACCAATAAGAAACACACTTGGAGGTGGAAAAGGGGCAATTTCCAAAAGTTGAAAGGGATTATTAGCAAAAATTGATTAGGGGGAAAACGTAAACAAAAACAATGAAGAGTAATTAGAGCTAGCTTACGAAGGCTTGGCCAAAATCTCGTAAATCTGCAATTATAAAAGAAGGCGTCCTTAGTTAAAAATTGTCTTGGCTTTGAATAAAAGAAAAAAATGCAGTAAAAATAAACATATTGTATAAATAAAAAAGGGGGAAGTTGGCAGCAGTAAATTAGCAGCTATAAAATGCAGACGGTTGCTAGATGAAGTTAACGTATCAGTGAAAAATACACTGTCGGCGAAGGTAAAGGAGAGAAAGGGGAATTTTCAAATACATCAAAAGCAAACGATATCAGAGCTACGGAGAAGGAAGTTCACAGAGACACCCGAGTGTGAACTCCTGCAGGAAAGGCACCAGCTCCTGGCACACCCCACTGCCTGTGCCCGGGGGGGTAGTGGGGGACCCAGCTCCTGTGCTGTGGGATTTCCCTGCCGCCCTAAATGCTGCTCCAAGGTCGCTGTGACCCTGCCCCAAGCAGGAGTGATGGTGTCAGGGCTGTGTTAGCAAGTTTGGAGGAGGTTCTTGGCAGCGCCACGGTGCACAGGGCAAATGTTTGCTCTCAAGGAGCCCCTCATGTGGTCAGCGCATCCCCTGCAGACCTGTGGGGAGAGGACGGCCCCCAGCATCGAGAGCACTCCTCTCTCCTTTGAAATCTTTTGCTATAACAAAGCCAGGCATCAAGCAGGGACAGAGCAGTCCAAGATCTGGGAAAATTGTCATAGCATCCCACGGGGCTTATTGAAAGGAAGCCTGGGCTGTTGGTCCAACCTCAGCCCCAACACGAGACCGGGGCCACAAGGGCTTTGCTGAGCTGAGCTAGGGAGACCTCCAGTGATGAGGTCTGCAAAGTAATACAGGGACCTCCAGTTGCTCATAAAGCCCTTCCCAGATCAAGTAAAAGCCCCAAGCATGCAGTTGAGGTGCTGCCTGCAGAGAAGCCGTGGTTGTCCTCCAGGTGAATGGCTGCAGGAGCCCTCCTGGCCCTCCAGGCATGACCCGATCACCAAGCCCTAACCCTTTGGCTCTGCAAGAGCCGTGGCAGCTGCCAGGACAGCTCAGCCAACATCTTGGCATGAGACGAGTCAAACCAAAGCGGCTTCGCAGCAGCCAGAGAGACGCCCGAGGCATCAGCTGAGCAGCCGGGAAGTAGGACAATACGGCAAGCATCAGGGAGGGAGAGGACAGGGGGCTGAGAGCTCTGCAGACCAAAAAGGAGGAGCCCAGCAGCTCAGCCCGGTGCTCTCCACTTGTTCTGTCTCAGATGCCTTGTAAAGTGGGTGCAGCAACGGGACCCCCGTCCCCAAAAAGCTTTGAGGATAAAAGAAAAAAAGAGTTATCAGCACAGGTATTCACAAGCATGACCTAAGTGTCAAATCCAGCCTGGAAACTCACAGTGCATTGAGCAGGACACAGCCAGTGTGCAGCCACTGTGTGCAGGATGGGACAGCACAAGCCACATGGACCACCCCATGGGCAGGAGTTGGGGTGGGCAAGGACAGACATCCTTGAAGGACAGACATCCTGGAGCTGTGCCTCTGAAGCAGCACACACTGCTTCATCCCAGAAGTGCAGCCCCAGGATCTCCAGCAGGGAAGGTCTCTGTTTCACTCCCTTTCCTCACACACACACCTCGCAGCACTGCTCAGCTCCCCCAGAGCTCCTGCACCAGAACGAGGTATTGCTCCTCTTCTACAGCTGGAAGCAGGGAGCCCTCCCCACCACCTGCCCCAGGAGAGGGCTGGCTCAGAGAAAAATCAGTGAGCATCGAGCACCTTGGACCCTTACAACACCTGAGCTCACTGGATGATCACACCTGAGGGTGGCACAGCACAGAAAAAAACATTGAGGGGCCAGGAGAGCAGCAGGACGGACGGTATGGTGGAAGCAGCAGCACTTGGAGAATTTAGAGGTTGGTTTTAGACTGACACCTCTGGACCTCCGCATGACAATGACGTGAGGAAGCAGTGTCCTCAGGGCCGTACCTGTGGCACTTTCCAGCCAAAACACACAGACTCGCAGTGCTTACCACATGCTGCCTGAGCCTCCTAAAAGCAACACAATTCCGAAATTTAGTGTACGGAGTGACCGAGGTGTTACCTGACAGCCTCCTCAGCCTTGACACGGGAAATCAGGCGAAAAGTGTTGTGCAGAGAACGCACCATCCCCTGAATTCCCCGAACTCAGCACGAAGCAGACTTTATAAATCAATGTCTGCAGCAGGAAGACACATGAGGGAGCAGCAAGTTCATCCTCCCCTTGCTGTTGCTCTGCAGATGATCCTTGAATCCCACAAGTGTGATGGGAAGGGATCCGTGGAGGGCCTGAGTCCCGTCTCCCGCTGAGGGATGCACCAGACCCACAATTGCACAACATGAAGAGGACTCTGCTCTTTTCCATCTTCCCAACACTGTACTCATTCCTCTGTCATCCCCATCTCCTCACCCACCTGCAAAGCCCATTTAGGAGCTGCAACCAACGCAGCCTACCAGGTCTTGCTGCCATCCCCTCGCTGACAGTGGAGGAGATTGGGCTGCTGGACTGGGACATGCAGGGAAGTTACAACACACAGCATGTTTCAGTGGGCACATGTGCAGTCTGGGCCCAAAGCAGCCTCAGATACCCTCAAGACCAGACTTGCCTGTGAGGCAGAGCGCGAGCTCGCACACACAGCTCTGTGCATGGCCAGAGCATCTCCTCGGGAGCACCTGGGACCCCAGCGTGCCTCAGCATGCTGCTGCACACCAGGGAGGCTGCTCCCAGCCACCTCCAGCTACCAGTGCCATGCTGGAGGCTGCTGAGCCACCGCATCTCACCCATCTCAGGCCCATCTCACCTTGAGTCATTCCCTGGCAGTGCTTTGGAGCACCAGCCAGGGCTTTGCAGCTCCCTCTTACCCCCTCATCACCTGGAGGGCTCGGGTAGCTGGGTTTTCTCCCCCCATGCAGGACATGGAGTGAGAGAGGCAGAGCTGCCTGCAAAAGGGAAAGGGGCAGCAAGTTGCAGCAGAGCTCCTGACATCCTCCCACGGAGCAGAGAGCCCTGGCTGCAGGTCTTCAAGCCCAGGTGACTGCCAGGCTCCTGCTATCCCCAGCACAGCAGAGCTGCAGGGCTGCACAGTGCCCACGGACAGCCTGCCACCGTGGGCAGCCTCACAGGGCTCTGTGCTCTTCCCACCCTGCTGGAAACCCTTCTCCAGATCTCCCTTGCATCCACAGCCAGGTGCTGCCTGCTCCAGTAAGCTCCTTCTCGTCATGGCACATACCTGGCTGTTCATCATCAACATCTGATGCCCGGATGCTGCCCTCGCATTGGAAAATCAACGTGTGAGACAAGTGGCCCAGGATCTGTCCCCGTGTCCTGGAGGGCAGCAATTGGGGTAAGCTGGTGCCAGCTCTGCAGGAGCGTGCCCAGGGCCCAGCACCCAGTGCAGCACACACTCACACACGTAGACACAAGCTCACACGTGCAGACACAAGCTCACACGTGCACATGCATGTGCACAGGTCTCCTTGTGCAGGCGGCTGCAGCTCACACCAGTACCTGTGCTCTTGTGTGTGAGCAAACCCCAGTGCACACAGGAGCCAGGAGCTAAGAGAAGTGGCCAGCTCTGGAGTGGAAAATGTCTCCTTTGAGAGAAAAATACCTTGATTCACAAGGGAATACCTTCCCTTGCCTCCCACCAGGGAAAGACACAATGCTCCTCTGTCATCTCCTGATGTATCCTGCCTGGGGAGCAGAGGCCCCGGGGCTGCTGCATGGACGTTGGCGGATGCACAGGGCTGCTCACCCCCTCTATCTGCTCACACTGCCGGAGATTTATAGATGAATAAAAATCTGTTGGCTGACCTTTTGTTTACTCCTCTCAGAGAAAATAATTAACTCTTGATGCAGTTCTGGCTCATGGTACATGGATTTGAAGAACTTGGTAAAGCTGTCCTTAAACCTGGTGTTTTATTATTTATAAATACCTGAGGGGTGGGAGACAGAGGGATTTGGCCAACCTCTTTTCAGTGGGCTGTGGGGACAGGACAAGGGGGAGTGTCCACAAAATGGAGCCCAGGCAGTTCCGCACCAACATGCAAAATAATTTCTTCATGGTGAGGGTGACGGAGCACTGGGACAGGCTGCCCAGGGAGGCTGTGGGGTCTCCTTCTCTGGAGATATTCAAGGCCCATCTGGACATGGGCAACCTGCTCCAGGGAACCTGCTTTGGCAGGGGGGCTGGACCTGATGATCCCTGGAGGTCCCTTCCAACCCTACAGTTCTGTGATTCCCTCTGATAACTTTTCTTTCTTCAAATATCACAAATTTGCTTGATGGGGTTACTCACATGAAAAAGCCCTCCAATTGCTCAGTGCTGAAACAATCCCTACATCGTGAAATGAGCCGCCCCAGTGGGGAGGGCTGAGCGAGGAGCATCCCACCACGCACCGAAATCCCAATCCCTGGGGGCAGAAGGGCCCCCACGCCAGCCCTGCTGGCCAGTGGCTGTCTGAGGCCAAGCCAGCCGTCACAGACATGGCAGCGGGCGTCCAAGCGTGGCGGCAGGCAAACAAAGAAGAGTTCCCGGCTCCATCGATCCGGAGGTCAGCTGGGTGAAGCACGAACATCTGGTCCGACACTGCCCAGCGTGGGCCGAAGGACTTCCCTGCATTTATCTAGACAAGGATGAGCCTTTCAGGAAGAAGCACCCAATAGTGTTTTTAAAAGGTTCCCCGCTCGGAAAGCCCTCCCCGGCCTGCTTCGTGACGGGGCTGTGGATGTGGCCAGAGACCTGTGCCAACCGCCTCAGGCATCCAGGCACTGCTGGAGGCCCTGCACAGAGCCTGGCTGTGGGCATCCGCTGAGGGGAACGAGGGCAGCAAGGCGCAGAACCGCAGGCAGTGCAGGAGCTCATTTTGGGCCCTGTCTGGAAATCCACAGCCACAGACAGCACCGCACTGTGTCCTGTGGGCTCCCTTTGGGCTGTCAGGGAGCTCTGCCCATGAAGGAACAAGGCCACGGCACACAGGAGATGTCCCCCCTTGGCCTTCTGAGCTGTCACACAGCAGGGTAACCCTGACCGAAGGCTGTTAGCAGCTCTCTAGGTTTGCGTCCAGCCATCTTTGTTTTTATTACCGAATCCCTGCAGACTGAATCTGCTGTTGGGTACATTTTACCAGGGAAATGTTTGCTCCCTGTGGCCCCACTCCCCTCCGTGCAGCACCCAACAGGCTGGGGTGAGCAGAGGCAACGCAGCACACACCTCCATCAAACAGTTCCAGAGGAGCTTTAACAAAAGGAAGGGGCTTTTGCTGCCCCTGAACATAGGCCTACAAATTTCAAAGACAGAAAAAGGACTGGTCAGGCTGTCTGCATGGCCATCCGGCCCAGCACATGCCTGGGGACACTGGAGACAGAGGGGTATTAGCCAGAGGGAAGAGCCATGGGGGTCAAAGACTGTTTATGAGAAATCAGTCACCTTTGATCTACAGATTACCAGCAATAGCGAATCGACTACATCCCTGGGTGAACTGCTGCACAGTTAATTAGGCACGTTATTAAAAACATGCTCCTCTACTCATCTGAATTAGTCCAGCTTCCAAGCCACAGAGTCCTGCCCTGCTAAATTACGCAGACCTTCACTATTAACAACCGTTCCTCCAGGCCGGGACCAGCAGACAAGGCAGAAGACACTCCTGAATCTGATGGATAAAGCAAATGATGGGCAGGCTTTCCACACCTTGAGTCCTTGAGTCATGACTGCAGGTATTTTGTTTTGTTTTGTTTTCATTTGGATTCTCCTTTGAACGCAAATACCAGAAACAGACCCAGGTCTAGCCTCCATTTCACAAAGAAAGCACTCCCTGATATGTCCTGCATTATCAAGCAAGTATCTGATCAGCTCTTTCAGACCAAGAAAACACTGTTCAGAAGTCCTTCCAGAGCCCGAGACATCCCAGTTAGCATCTTCTACCCCACAGCCAAGGGCTGTACTTTCTGCTCCCAGGCACGCAGTGGGGCTCGGCTGGATTCAGACACACTTCTGTTCCCATGACGCACTAAACTGCCTTGGGTGTAACTAATCTATCCTCTCCAATCTTTACTACTCTTGCAACATTGGTACTTGCTGCAGACAGGGATCTCATTAGAAGTGCTGCCCAAAAAGTGCTGATGACCCACTTATGGTATTTTCCTCTGACCAGCCAGCTTTAAGCCCCTTCAGCAAATGCTGCACTAAGGCCTATAAAATCCTTTTTTTGCTGTAATACCATGGGAACCTCCCCCCATACACATAATGATTCTGAATTACACATAAATGGTTTGAAAACCCCATTTACCTCTGTAAAAACTCTTAGGGTGACTCATCTGCCCCTCAGTTTGAAAGCGCCGTGTGCTGCCCACGTACTTTCCTCCACACTAAAGGACCGTGCCGCACATCCCCATGATCTCTGCATTGTTACTGCCAGCCTGAGCAAAAGGAGATGGGGTACGTCCTCATGGGTAGCTTTGTGTGCCACAATAATGAAAAGCAAGTCCTGTTGCTGCCCTTTTCCCTCAAAGAGCACTCTTTCCCTAGCAAAGCAGAGTACTGACGGCCCCCGTCAAAGGGTATCGCGCCCCACAGCATTTCAGAGCTGGCTGGTTCGCAGACATCCAGTGCTCGTCCAGGGGCTGGGTTGTCCACTTGCTGCCCCTACAGCAGGACCCAGCCTCCTCACTGCTCAGCCTTGTTGGCAGCCAGCAAAACCACCCCGCTCCCGAAACCTTTTATTAGAAACACGCAGGCACGAAATGATTCAAGAGGAATCCATTACACAGCATTTAGTACATACCGTTTGTATTTCACAGCCAGCAATCCTTCCGATTTCACAGGGAAACGGCTATTAAAAAGCCACTGCGGCTGATGGGAAGGGGCCAGCGTGCTAGGTGGGAATAGGGATGGGGGGAGCATTTCTTCAGGACCCTTCAGGTCCGGCTGTGCTTGCTCAGGTAGGGCTTGGGCACATCTGGGTGCCCTTTCCTGGAGCATGGTGCTGCATCCTCCACTTGCAAGAAGCAAAACCTCCCTCTCCAGACTATTCAAGCTGTTGCTGTGCAGGAGAAAACAGCTCTGCTGTCTGCAAATAATTCACCCATATCTGACTCAGATGCTTTTCGAAGCTCTGGTATGATTGCAAATTATTCCTAAAAGGAAAGAGAAACTCTGAAACACAGTTGGTATTTAGTTCAGCACCACTCCTACAAAGTCTCATAGATGTCTGAAGACTTTTATAGTTCGTGCACAGCAGGAGTGTTGTACCATGCCTTACAGACAAACCTACTCGTGGGCTAGCTCCTCTCCCACATCCTTGGAGCTTTATTTCTCAGACACCCAGCATAGGGTCCCCGGGGCCCTGAAGATCATGGCCAAATCCATCCCGTAAAATGAGAACAGCAGGTGACACCAGCAGGAGCATCTTTGACCCAAGAGGGATCTTTTCAAAATATAAATTGTGACTTGGGAGGTGCAGGTTGGATATTAAAGGATTATTTAGGATATCGCTTCCTCAGGAGGGCAGTACAGACCTGAGGCAGGCCACCAGAGAGGTGGCGGATCTTCAGCAATAGAGGTTTTCAGGACTTGACTGGACAAATCCACAGGCATCCTGATCACTGTTTTGAATGGGGCAGGGGACCCCAGTCAGAAAACTGGAGAAAAAAAAACCTGAAACCGTCAGGAACTGGGTTGACCGCAGCTGGAAAACATTTCCTACTCTGATCAAAGTCAGAGATGCCCTGTTTTACTGATGGCATTGAAAAACTTCGGTCTCCTAGAAGGTAAGCAAATGTAATTTCCAATCACTTCCCCAGTACAATGTCTCCCCACATAATGATGCACGCCACTGTCTCATCCAGAGCCCAGTTTGCCACCCCAATGTCCTTTTTTTCTGACAAGCTGAGCTACAATGCACAATTCTGAATTTTTGGCTGGAAATACAGTCTGGGAAACACTCTCCTATGTCATCAAGACCTATCTCCACTTTAACCATCCAAGGATGTAGGAGCCACCCCATCCCACTGACAACACAATCCTTTCTGCCTACTCCACAGTGGCCATCTGTTTAGTATTACAACTTAGTGGGGGAAAAAAAAAATTGCTTTCTCTTTATTGTGTTGTGAAAGCAAAAATCCAGTAGATGCACAAAGTCAGTGAGGCATGAATAACATGGGGTCTCCTATCCTAACAACAGGCTCATGGCTATGAGTGTGAGTCTCTGTGCCTTGGCATCTGTCTTGCAAATTCAGAGGCTCGCCCACCTTTCAGCAGATGCCAAAGTTACTCATTTTCCTTAACCAGCAGCAGTACATCAACACAACTGAACTCTCACAGCCCAAAACCAACAGACTCTCCCTGGTGAGACACCACCAAATGTCTAGGCAGGACTCCTCGTCTGAAAGCTGGTTTGGGCTGTTTTTTGCTGATGGTCCTTCCTTCTCCATCAGCAAACTAGGGTACCAAAGGTTACCTCCTGGTCACAAAGCAGAGGTTACCACTGCATGTCTTCTTGAGTCCAGCCACCAGTGGTCTTTTTTCAGTCCCAAAGCATCCCATTCCCTTCTCCTAATACTTTGCCTTTCCCGAAGCTGGGGAAGTCTCAGACAACACCAAGGGAGAACAAAGGGGAATAGGGTGTTTTTATTTGCTTTTAGTTCTTACTGCTCTAGTCTGTTATCAATAGACAATAAATTGTATTAAACTGCCTGTGCTGAGTCTGTTTTCCCCATGACAGTAATTGGAGAATGATCTCTGCTCTTATCTCAACTCAGGAGCCCTTTTTATCATATTTTCTCCTCTTGTTCCTTTGAGGAGGGGTAGTGAGAGAGCTTAGCCAGCCACCAGTATGAAACCAGTACATGTGCCAATCAGACAGAGCTAGGACCAGGACTGGTCTACACTGCAAATTCATCACAGGGCAGTTAATCCAGAAAGGATGCCAGAGAAGACATCTCAATTTGCACTGGTTCAGCTGAGCCAACATCGCACCAGTATAAATCACAAACATGCTCAGGGTTTTAAATGGGGCAACAACACATGATGAAAAGCCAACGTGTGATGGACACAGACCCAGCAACCCAGCTCTCACCATCAGGTTTCTGCTTCTCACACTGCCTTGAAACTCTGCTGCCTTCAGTACCTGTCAATATCTGTCATCATTACACCATAGCGTGCCCTGCGATCGGTGAGGACAGGCTTGTTACATAATTTTAATGCACAAAGTCCATTAAAGACCCTGAGGTCTACAATTTTGTACCTCCTAATGACACAGAAAGAGATCTGAATCGCTGGACTGGAAGCAAGTAATTGCCCCAGCGCTGGTGATCGCAGCCTGCACTGGGGAAAGGGAGGACAGGCCAAACCCCAAATTGGCCAGATGCTCTGAATGTACTAATTTACCAGATCTGAGAATATTTCCAGGCAGAGTCGACCAGTAGCAGGAACAAAAAAAGCACAAATGAAAATCAGAGGGGTTTTCAAAGAGAGTTTATACTACCTTTTCTATTTTTAAGGCTACAGCTTGACAATCCATGAAGAAAGCAACTTCAACCAGAACCAACCTAAGAGTAACAAAACTTGGGTGAAAACCGCACATACAAAGGCGACATACAAAAAAACGGAAGAAGAATTAGCAGGCAACCCTTATTTTATTGTGACTGGGATGAAATGAAACAAGTTCCTAAGGAAAACCCCTGAAAAACCTGTATCTGGCATGGCTGAATGAAGAAAAAGATGTGTTGTTTTTGTAAGCACAAAGGCAAAACGCCAAGTAAAAATTTCAGAATTTGTAGAAACAGAGAAGAAAAGTTGTTTGGGGAATGTTTAGTTCATTTTTCTACTCTCAGCTGGGCTAATTTCCATGGCAGACAAGGTTACTCAGGGCCTTGTCTGGATGGGTATTGAAAATGCCCATGGATGGAGATCCTGCCACCTTTCAGTGCTGCACCACCTTCAGGGTGTTTTGCTTTGGTTTGGTTTGGTTTGGTTTTGCTTTACATGAAATCAGATCTTCCCCTGCTGTAGTTCTTTCTAAAGGTTTGTAAAAGATGACCACAGTCCGTGTGTTTATTAGGAAAGTAGGATTTTATTTCCATAGGCCCCTGGAGGACAGGACTGCTGCCTCCTGTTAGCAGAAGGATTCCTTAGCTCATACATAAGTAATGACCTAGGGACTCTTTGACTGTAATTCTCTTAAAAATCACACACACCATTTGCAAGCACCTAGAAAATAACTAAGCCTTTGGCCACGACCTGACTAAATGCATCAAGACCACATGGTGACCAAACAACTCAGCTCATTTCTACACGGACAAGGTGCCCTGTGGAGCTATAAGAAGCCACTGCCATCGTTTATTTTCATTTCTTGGCATTTCCGATTTGACACTTTCATAAACAAGCCCAAGGAACCATGGCCACATGAAATTCCTGTAAGACACCTCCAGAATAGGTTGAAAAATCAAATTCTGGGACCAGCCATGAACATCAAATTGGAATAAGACCACAAGAAAGCTCCAAAGACTGGCTCTAGTACTAGCATGAATAACTGGGCAGTGGAGCAAACCTACACAGCAAATTCCAGTCCCATGCTTCCAGACAGCATCCCAGTCTCCTCTGCCAAAGGGAGGAGAGATGAGCCCAGAAGCACTCTGGAAGGCAGGAGCAGACTTCTGAAAGATCTTGGCCACTTGCAACAGGAGGGTGAGGAACAGATGGTGCCGACCATGAGCCCCACCAGTCAGTGGGGAACACAAGGCAGGAGACAACTTCTGACTGAGCTCATAATAGTTTAGGGTCTGGAACTGGGGGAGGGAGAACTTAAAAATATATAAAAAATAAAAATAAAAAATCAAACAGTATCACTTCACAGGCTTCAAGAATCAGCAAGTAAGACTCCATGAGAGGATGCCCAGGAGAAGAAGAGCTAAGGAAAGCTGCTAAGTCCTTAAAGACAATAGTACAGAAGCATCTCAGTGCACAAGAAGGATCAAGTTTAGTAGATGCACTATGATTATAATGCAGTAAAACCGTAGGCATTCAAGGTCTCGCTTAGCCTGAAATCACTTCTGGGAAAATAATGAAAATGCTGATGCAATTCAAATCATAAAGAATTAAAGAACAGGAGCATAATTAGCACCAGTCAACATACTTCTACGGGAAACACGTCTTGTCAAACAAATCTGATTTCATTCTTCACTGAGATTACAAGTTTGATTGGTGAGAGTAACCGTGCCCATGCAGGAGGCTGCTGAAGCCAGAAGGCGTGACGGCAGCACAGCGAGGCAGAGCCAGCGCTGCCAGCCACAGGCGAGCTGTTGCCCGGGTGTACAAAGCAGCACTGCTCCGTATCACCGAAAACACGCTAAAGGGATTAAGAGCTGATTAGCAGGCAGGTTTCAAGTAACAATTCCCAGCGCTGCCAGCCCCCACAGACCTCAGTGGGCTCGGCAGGAGCCGGCCCCAGGTTGCTTTTCGCCTTACGCTCAGCTTGCTGGAGAGGGATGAAGGAAAGCGATGCCGGAATGTTTAATGGTCTCGAGACCCGCAGAGCATCCTCAGGTGAAGGCTGTGGGACTCACCTCGCCTGGCATTAGCCATACGGAAAAATAATGCTTCGACTTTAATGTAGTCGTTAATTTTCTACAGATAGTAACGACAGAGAGCGATGGGCCTCTGAAGACAAGCCAAAAGATCTACAATTGCCATCCTAGCCAGGTGAGCTGAATTGCTCTCCGCAGGATACTGTGCGAGAGGCTCTTGCTAACAGCTTACTGTAGAAACCCCATTGCTGTTCTAGCGATCAAACCATCCTCTAAGGAAAGTTGGGGCAGGGCCGGGGGCACAAACCTTGATGATAATTCAAACGATGTTGGGAAAGGCCTTGGAAAGCCTGGGCTCCTCCAGCAAACACCCCTGATGGTGCTGCTGGGGTGGGTCAGGAGATGCAGGCACCAGCCAGGAAAAGCTCCAGATGGCCCAAGTGACTCCGTGACAGTGAGGTGGGGGAACCCAGGAGCTCAGCGCCTCCCTGCACGCCTCCACCCCCTGCCCAGCCCTGGCACAGCAGGACAGAAGCTGTTCCCACCCGACAGACGTTCACTGGGCATGAAACAACAGGACGGCCTCGGTCTTCGTCCAAGCAGGCAGGTGTCCGCAACAGGACCTGCCGACACAGCCAGGGCCCTCCTTGGGAGTGTGAGGGATTAGCCCTAAATCCGGGTGTGCAAACGAGCACTGTCTTCTTTAACACCTGGGGTTTATCTCTGGGGCTCCCCCTGTTCAGCTACCTGGCAAAGTGGACACAGAGCAGACCACAGCTGACAACCCAGCCTGTTTGTCAGCTGTACTCAGGAGATGCCCAGGATTTCTCTCTTCCTTTCCATTGCTCTGAGAGGAGGAGTATGAGCATGGTTTTAGAAAGGGGATGCTGCAGCTGGGACAGGAACCAGCCTTGGCACCACGTGCATTCATCCATCACCTTCCCGTGGCTCTGGAAGGGGTGAACAGGAGTGCCCAGTGCACCAAGAAAGTCTCAGAGGTGCTGTTAACCTGGGGGCTCTTCAGTGGCAGGCGTCACGTGTGGAGGTGATAGTGGCAGGGCACCTATGGCTAAAAAGAGACCACTCGGCGCCCAGCCTGAATTTTAGAGTTTTCAGGAGCTGTGGGGAACTCGCTCAAACTACAGCAGGGACAAGACAGGTCGGAGGTGTTCTGGAAAATGTGAAAAGGAAATTCTCAGGCCCTCGCCCACCCCAAGGATAGGCAGCACTCCCCAGTGCCCCAGCAAATGGCAAATCCATCCCGAAAAAAATCCCGTAGCAATAGGGAGAGAGCAGCTGCTGCTGTCAGTGCCTTCTGGGCTTGTCACCACTGCCTCTTACCCCCTGCCTCCTCAGCCAGACCTACTGACATCCAACACCGCCTCTGCCAAGGCAGCCCAGTTGGGTTCCCCCACTAATGCAAGCAGAAAAGCCGTGCTTTGGGGGCTGCTTGAAAGCCGTGCCTCCTCCCCCCCGCCAAAAGACTTAGTCAAAGCAAATGCCAGACCCATTAAGAGCAAAGGACCTCACAGCCAACAGAGGAATTCTTGGGCTTGATGGACTGTTTATAGAGTCTTTTATAGGAAGGATGGGTAACCTAATCCCAACTACAACATTTTTTATGCTGCTCTATGAGGGTTCAGCTGTGATTAAACTGTTGGCACAGTCCCATGGCACATAAAACCATGGAGACCAGCAAGTCTCATCCCTGTCGGAGCCCTGCAAATGCAAGCAGCAAAACTATTCCAAGCATTAAAGCCCGCTGGGCCCTGCTGCCGTATCAGTGACACGGCTGCTCCTGCAAACCCTGCCGCAGGCCATCGCCACTCGCACCTCCAGCAGGCTTCCCTATCCTCAGAGACCAAAATAAAAGCTACATGGCAGTCACCACGCTGATCTCAAGCAGACAGTTATCCCTGCTGCAGCCCAGAGTCAATGGATGAGCACCCCCAAGGACTCCTTTTGGGTCCCAGAGGCTGGATACAGGAGGTGCAGCTGCTCTTGCATAAAACATGCACTCAGAAGTGTCCCCGTGTCCTCTCCCAGCAGCAGCCCCAGGTCCAGCAAAGGGCCCTCTGTCACCCTCCTAAGACACCAACTAAATCCAATAGCAAAATGTTTTCAGAGGCTAGAAAGCTGCCTTTCGGGCCAATCTCACACGAAGGTGAGATGATCTGAGCTGTGTCCCTGCTGTCCTGTACAGGCAGGGACAGGATCAGGGAAAGGCAGGGTCCTGGCACCCACGGGTGCCACCCAGTGCCTGTGCCAGAGCAGGGACAAACAAACCCCAAGATGCTCTGATCTGGCCAGATTTTTTCCTGAGAAGGAAATAAAAATCAGAGGAGAAGCAGGCACCTCCCATTCAGCAGCGTGCCCGGGCTCAGCACAGGGTACCAGTGAGCGATGCAGAAACATTTCTGTGCTAAGCTCTGCTTCTGTGCTAAGCTCAGCTTAGAAGGAAAGACGAAAAGGGGTAGGAATCCAAGGCAGACCCCTCACCTCACTCCCCTCTGCCATCACGTATTGTGCATGGTCTGAGCTTTCCATGCTCCTGTGGGTTACGGGGAGCAGGACTGCTTGACATCAGGCAAGTGGGGTCTAACGCAGCGCGGCTGGTAGATGGACCCTACAAGATCCAGCAGGCACTGCACCAGCGTCTTTAGGCAATTTGAACACAATGTTTGTTTTGTTTTATTGTTATAGATAAGGAAGAGAACAAAGACTTCTTTTTTTTTGCTGTATTGACTCATACGTCGGTTTGGTTGCCCTCATGATACCCAGCTACGGCTCCCTTCCATGATGTGGCACCTCCCTCAGGACCACCCGCTGCTCACCAGGTGGGCTCCCAAATCTCCCGCTGACCCCTGGCCGCGGAAGGTGGCCGTTCAGAGTTACAACTCCAGACCACACCGAGCACTAAACACTACCATCACGCTGATTTCCAACCCTTTTCCTGCATGACCATACCCAAATCAAAGACACGGTCACCTCAGAAACCCTGCCTCGAACATCCCCACCCGTAGCAGCCGAAAGAGGAACGTGTCCTTCAGTGTACAGCCGGTCTCTTTATGTGGGATGGGACTTTGCCAGCAGTTTTATTTTAGCCCGGCGCAAGCCTGCAGCACATTCCTATAGCCAAAGGGAGGAGGCTGGGGAGTGCTCTCCGATGCTATCACCTGATGCCATTAGCATCTGCGTGGTTTCTCCCTCCAGCAATGCACTCGGGCTGGACCCCCAGCTACGCAGCGTGCGGGGAGACGGAGCTCTGATGGAAATCCATCCAGTGCATCCTGGACGAGGATGAGAGATGACAAGGGACAACCCATCAGCTGCGAAACCCCACGCAGTGCTGGGGAGGACACAGCCCTGGCAGGAGCCTGCAGCTGGGTGCTGTCAGACGCGCTGGTGGAGGAGGTGGAGGCGTCCTCTGATGGGGAAAGACAGGAGGGGAAAGGCAGCAGCAGGAGGGAGAACCCTCAGACATCTGGGGCTGCACACCCAAAGCCAGATGTGGCCAAGGGAGACGGGGCACCACCCAGACACCCAGGAGAGCACAAGGGAGGGGAGTGGGGAGCAGGCACACTGCTGGGGGACGGGATGGGGACAGGCCAGGCTCTATGATCCCTGCTGGCCCAGGAGACCCACAGCAGTGCCCAGCCCCTCTCAGCACCCCCAGCCACCCAGCAGTACAGGGCCCATGGAGGACACACCCAGGGCTGACATCGGCAGGAGACCCAAGCCGCCAAGTAAATCCCATTTTTTTTTTCTTTTTTTTTTTTTTTCCTTGCATAGCCCACACACCGAGGACCTCCCAAACACATGGTGAAATGCCAGGTCAGCTTTCCAAGGGCTCAGCACCCACAGACAGGAGCTCAGGTCATATTTAGGCCAGCCAAATTACAGGGCAAGGCTTCTACCGGAGGGTGACCTGCTTCACTTCCTCTGGCACCACACGATATGGGCAGTCCCCGCCACCCCGCCTGGCACACCACAGGGGAGCACAGGCTCTGCCGGTCCCTCTTTGTCACCAGTTATTCCTCAAAAGCACCTCTCCCAAACCTCTTGCAGCCCCTGGCAGCATCCCCTATACACCCCTTGCTTTCCAGGCGTGCAGTCCAAAATGCGAAGCCACCCACACGCCCCTGCCTCTTATGCAGACAGTGCCACAGAGACCCAAAGCAGCAGGGAGCAGCAAAGCAGCACCACGGGGCCAAGCCCAAAAAAGCTTTCCTTCTCCTTCCCACCATGCTCAGCCCCACGGCTACACAGGGATGGGCTTCTGCAATGCTGAGTGATGAAAGCAAACAGTGGGGACGAGCTGGAAGGAGAAACTTTTGGCCCATGCCCATTTGCCCCCTGTGCACACACCCAGCACCCATGAGCTGCATCCCACCAGGATGGAGACAGCCACTCACTCAGCCCCAGTGCTCAGCCCAGTGGAAGGAACCACCTTGGACTCCCTCCCCAGCAAAGCTTTACTTGCACCTGGCCACAGCTTAAACCAGGAGAGCCCACAAAACCTTCCCAGCCACGCAAGAAGGAGCATCGGCAACCTCCCGGCACGGCGCAAAGGCTGCATCAGCCAGACCCAGGCACAGAGACCCAGACGACAAATGGGAGCAGCTGCCAGCAAATTCAGCGTTTCCAGAGGATCTGTGTTTATCAAAAGCTGTCGCTCTCCAGCCAGAACAGGTGTCAGTCACAGCAAAATCTCATGGCAGCTATTCAATCTGAAGGCACAGACTTTGACATCAGACCAAAAAAAAAAGAAAAAAAAAAAGCATCGTTAGCAACTTCTCTGCCAGGCAGGCGCTCCCCTCTGCTGCTCTCCATCTCTTCTACAGTCTTGGTGAAAGAAAGGTGAGGAGCCAGGAGGAGGAGAAAAGGGGATGCTCAGAGCAGATCTGGCCACCGGTGCCACATCGCTGTCACCCAGCTGCCCCTGCACGGCTCCATCACACACACGAGCTGGCCTTGTCCCACCCACAGACTTGTTAGCTGCTGCTGCCTGGAGATTGACGCCGAGAGCGACACAGAGCAGACCCTGCACTGCCCAGTCAGCACTTCCCACTAGCCAGACACTAACCCCTACTAATGCTGCCAACGTCCTAATTATCGCCTTCCCTGTGCCCACCCTGCTCCCGGCTGCTCTGCGTCTGTCTGAGGCCGCGGTGCAGGACTCTCTGAGCTTCTCTGAGGGTAGAGCAGACAGGCACAGCAAGTCGTAGAGGTGCTGGGCTCCCCTTCCCCTTCAGAGCAGCTGGCACAGCCTGCTCCTGCAACCCACACCAGTGGCCCTGCTGCTCTGCTATGTGTCTGCTGTCAAGGGATTTCCACGCGGCATCAAGCACACTTTTGTGTTTATCCTTTCCAAGCCTCCAAAGCAGTGCTAACATGTGCCAAGGACAGGAAAAGCCCCGGAGGGTCCCAGTTACACTGGGGCTATCTAAGCACATGATGACTTAGGGAAGAGGAGTGAGGCTTTGTCCGAATGTCTGAAAGGATGGGGCAACTCCAAGCTTCGCCTGTCCTGCCACACTGCTCAGCCTGGCTGCAAAATGCCCCTTGGACTGGTGGTGGGGTTGCTTTGCTCTGCCTGAGCTGCCCCTCACTGCCACAGCACCACATCATGCCCGGAGCACACACCCCGAGGCCAGCCCCACTTCCAGAGGGACTACTTGCCGCTCTCTGCTCCCCTTCCACAAGAAAAAACAAAAATCAAAATAAAAATCACCAGCTTGCTTTTCCTCCTGGAGCTGAGCAAGCCATGTGTCTGCCCACACTCAGCATGCAGGTGCTATCTTGGTGTGCACGCCTGCAGCTCGCAGGCTGGGCCGTGCATACAAAGGCTGGAAACAGGCACAAAAGTAGTGCTCAGCCACCTGCATTCTGCACACAGCTCACAGGGCGCTCCACAAGCAACCTCGGAGACAGCAGGATCCTGCAGGAGAGACACGCTGCAGGAAATGCTTTCCCCAAAGCTGGCATACCACAATTAACTCTCTGCAGCCTGGCCAGCCCCCTCTCTCTGCAGGCAGCGTGCTCCAGCCAGCTCGTACACCTTGTTTTATTTCATCCGCACTGCCCCCAGTTCACGCATTTCTCCTGCTTGCTTTGTCCCCTGATACCAGATAGGCTTAAAAGCAAAACAAGGCAAAGATTTATTAAGTGAGGCTCACGGTAAAGGTTTCCGAGTTACAGTTGTGGAGCCTGGAAACAGGATTACAAGCAAAGCAAATCATAAAACGCGACTATAACCTCTACACAGCGAGATGTGACCCCTCACGTGTCCCAGCCTATCTCACACCCAGCCATGTGGTGTGCACAGGCCGGGGAGGCCAGGCAGCCCACTTGCAGGCTCACACCACCGCACAAACCTCTCACGTGTGCACCGGGGCCTCTCTTCATGCCTCCTGCTTCAAGCACCCCTCCACTGCAACCACCTGGTGGAGGTGGCCCAATCCTGGCCTGGGGGAGGTTGTGACTTTCTCCCATGCTTGCTGCTCTGTGCACCAAAATGCAAACCAGCATTTGTCAATCGAGAGCACTCCTAGCTTATATTCAAGACCATAAACAACTTCTTTGGATCCATTCTCAGAATAGACAGCAGATATGGGATGATTGTGTGATTCTCAGGCATGTCTCTTGGATCAAGACATCTGTCTCGGTCAGACTGGTGATTCACATCACCGTCACCCAACACAGCCCACCACAAACACTGGACACAAACACCAGGAACTTTTCACTAGCATACCCCAAAAAGCTGCTGCAGTGTGTACAAGCTCTGTTACCCCAAAAGCTGAGCTTGCAAGAACGAGCTGCATCTCGTGTGATAAAGGCTTGAAGCTAAATTCCCAGAGGCAGCATCTTATCCATACACAGGGAGGGTGAGCTGCAGAGTCACGGGAGCCAAGAGCACTGAAGGATGCTGCCACCTCCTTCCTAGGAGCACCAGCCACTGGTCCAAGCCTGGAGGGAGCAGGTAAGAGTAGATCCAGGTAGATATGGGCCTGGATGCATGCGTCTTAGACAAAACAAACCACAAATCTGGAGGCATCTGAACAGGTCATTCCTGCCTGGTTTGTCCTCAGAGACATCACACTCAACACTGGTCTCAGCAAGCAAGCCAAAGCCAAAGGACTTCAGTTCTGGGGCCACCCCGTGCAAATGAGTGGCCTCCTAAGAGGCTCAAAAAGGCAGAGGGGGGGCAGATACACAAAAGCAGGATCTTCTCTGCAGACCAAAGACCACCCAGCTTCGTGGCAGAGTGCTACCATCAGTCTTCCCTTGCCCCAGGAGACTCTGGGCTAAGAAGAACACACACTGCCACACGATGATACATGTGAGGCTTCGCATCCACAGCAGGCCTCCTATAACCCCCATGCATCAGTGCTGTGGAGAATGGAGATGTCTTCTCCCTCCTGCATCCCTCTGCTGAAGTTGTTCAAACTCACAGAGGGTCTGGACAAGTGATCCAAAGAGTCCAGCCCCTGCTCCAGCCTCCTCACCCCTTTTTCCCCCCGGTTCTTCCCCTCCTCTGTCTCACCGCATGCAGCAGCACCAGAGCAGGGGGCTCTGCAAGCCACAGCGAGGCTGTGCAGCCCATGAGGTGAATTCCCATCCTGCCCAAGCTGTGATCAATCCTGGGTTATCACTGCGAAGCCTCCTGTCTCATGTCAGCCACCTGTAGCTGGGGTGGCACCTCGCATGGGCTCATTTTGGGCTGGATTCATGCAGCAAAGCCGCTCAGCGTGGGATAACCCTGAAGGTCCCCCGGGACACCGGGACACGGTTTCTCCTGAAGGCCAGGTGCCCTGCGACCCTCAAAGCCTGTGTGGGAGCAGAGGGAGGCCAAGCCATTCGCGGCCTGCCCGCCAGCTGCCCCCTCCCCTCCCAACCCCACAGCCTCGGCAGCCAGCCACAAGCAGCGGGCCCAGGAGCCCGGCCGCTGAGCCCATTGTTCCCTTTGTCTGGCCTTGGGAGCACGAGCCCGCGTGGCTCGAGGCATCCCCTCCACCTCGGGCACGTTCGCACGCCCGGCTGCCCTCGTCACCCCTGGGGCCAAGCCCCGACCCTGCCGGGGGGGCTCCCACGAGCATGGCCCCCACAGAGGGGCTCTGCGGACGGGAGCAACCCTATTGCGGCCTGGCTCCTCCTGCAGCAGGGAGCCCGGCCCCGCCACCACCGGGCTTCCCCCCCTTCTCCTGCAGCTGGCCTAAACCCAGCCTGCGCTCCCCAGCAGGCCCCAGGCAGGGCTTAACGCCTCCCACCCTCATGGCCCCAACGGCCCTGGTTGGGTGTGAGCATCCCCAGGTGTCTTCACCCTCTGAAACGCCGAGCTGGGCAAAGGTGAGCGCTAACGGCTGCTCACCCAGAGGACCTTGGCCTTGCCCAGGTGCTCTGCTGGAATTAACGGCTTCGGTGGCACGCCCTGGCAGGTGGCACTCGGTGCAGAGCAGGGCATCCAAACCCTGGCACCCAAGGGAACCCCCCTCCCAGTGCCTCGGTGCCAGGTTAATCTGGGAAAACCCGACACAAATCTGCCAAAGCCCCGTCCAGGCTCCCCAGAGAAGAGAGTGATATCCAAAGAGCAGGACAAGCCCTGCATAAGGCTTGAAGACACGGAGGGCCACAAGAGTCCATGATTACAGCCAGAGCAATGGCCAAAAGGGAGCAACATGAAGCCCTCGGTGGCTGCAGGCAGTCCTGAGAGCCAAGCTGAGAGCAGAGAGCAACAGGACTTTGCTGTGCACAGGCATCCCCCAGCAGAGTGGGGACAAGGAGCCTTGCCCGGCCCTGCCCTCTCCCCAGCCACCACATCTATCACACGAAGCCAAAGGGCCTCCCATTTTCCCTGCCACCTCCAGCAGGGAATCAGCAGATAGATGCTCAGGGAAGAGGATGCTTCCTGCAGGTGAGCACTCAGGGCTTCCCGATGTCCTTCTGGACTTGGGACGTGCAGTGGTGGGCTTCATACTGATCTTCTGCCCCCACCCTGCGCTGCCTCTTGTTTTAAACCCATTTGGTTCTGTTCGTTTTAAACCTGCCCCTTGAGAACACAAGGCCAAGTGAAAAAAAAATAAAAAATGACATAAAGAATCGTCACCGCTTCATCACCACCTTCCTCACACCTCCTGCGTCTGGCACACCTCTCCTTCTCCACAAGCTGCATCTTTCACAAAGACCCTCCCCTGGGTCCATCTCCCTCTCCTGCACAACCATCTTCGCCCTCCTTTCCCAGCCTTTCCCAGTTCTGAGTTGATGCTTTCAAAGAGCCATCCACAATGACTTTAAGATCTCTTTCTTAAAATGCTAATAAGTAATTTAAAGACTGCCACTGTGCATGCATGGGTTTAGGGTAATTTTTTTCCATGTGAATCCCTTTTCATTCATCACTGACTACGTTTAATCTGCTATTTTATAGCCTGGTTATCCAGTGTCATGAGATCCTTTTACAATATTTTAAAGACAACTGTTGTTTTTATCATCCTGAATAATATTGTATAATCTCCAAACTTAAGAGTTCCCACCCCTTTCTCGCGCATTTATAGATATGTTGCACAGCACAAGCTTCGTGCCAAATCCCATCCATTGGGAAAAACGGCTGTTTCCCCTCCTTTAAGCAGATTTTAAACCGTAAGAGTTCCTCTAAAATTACTAGCATGGAGTTGCTGAGATCACCCAGGAAGCTCTTCTTAAAGCACGTGTGTCCCATTTGCTCCAGCCCCAATATCTATTTTCCTGATTTGCTGTATAAAAAGTGACCTCCTAAGCTAACACTTCACTGCAGGGCAGTCTCAGTTCCTCCACAAGAGCCCCCTGACCATGGCCGTTCTGGGGGAGACACATTGAAATCAGACTTCATCTCCCCGAGGTGTTCCTTTCTGATTATTTTTAACCTTGCACTCTCTGATTTCCTGATTCTGTGTGTGGTTTTTTTGTTTGTTTGTTTTATTTGGTGCAGGGTTCATTTCTTTTCACAAACTATTCTTCAAACTCCTCTCAGCCTGCCATATATGGGTTTACATTCACAGTGCCATAGTTTATAATTTTTTTTTCCCATTTTCCTCTTTTAGACATCATTTCCGTTTTCTAAAGAACATCTTTTTACCACTGGTGACCTCCTTCAATCTGATGTTTAATCAGGATGGCTATTTTTTGTCTTTTTCAACCCATACTTTAAACAGCCATGCACATTCTGCGTTTCCCACACGACATGCAAGTATTTTTCAAGTTCAGCTGCTTCCCTCAGCTAGCTTCATTTTTATATCGTTCCCCTTGCTTGACTTAAAATGTTACTGTATAGCATTTTCAAGTGCTGGTGATTTTATGGATGTGCAGACTTGAAGTGAAAAGAACATAATTTATGGGACCAACTGATAAAGCTTCACAAACTTTTGGAGCTCACGAGCCCTTTTTCCTTCCCACCTGGAGACTGAACCGAGCTACAGTGCAGCTGCTCCCATGGAGCCGGCCTCATGCCTTGCACGGCACCGTGAGTGCTGCTCGGGACTAAATCAAGAGATCCTCCTCTCGTGGGCTCTCTGAAGAGCTGCAATTATTCACAGTCACTAAAACTGTAATTTCTGAATAACGCCCCTTTGTGACATTTACCCAGTTTACACCGAGGCAAGTACCATCTGCAATTATAGCTGTGTTTTCTGCCCTTGCAGCCTGTTTAACCTCCCTTAACGTTTGGCAATCAGTGCCACAACTCGGGTCAGATGGGTAACAGAGATCTAATGCTGCTCCCTTCATCTTCGAGCATGGAAATCCAGAGAGGGGCTCGCGGCACAGCATGATGCCGGCTTACTCGTTCACCTCCACGCTGCTCAGCTCGGGTGCCAGGTGCCTGCACCCTGGCACAAACCTCCTGTCCGGCGCATTCCCAAGACCCACGGTATCAATATAAAATACCCCTGACATATCTCTGCAAGCCGCTGGGGCACCCCTCATTTCTCACACACTTGTGGCAGGGCCTCCAGAAAGGCCGCATCCCTGCAGCTCCCTGCTCTGAGTGCCAGGAGGCTCAGCCCTCCCCGCTGACCCCCCCAGCACAGCACTGGGATGCTGCTGGTCCCGCCTGCACATGCCGCTGGGCGCTCGCCAGCCTGTTATCACGGGAGGCCCCATCTTTACCCCCTTATCTAACTGCTGAACTTTTGCCTTCGAGGATCTCCCTCCTACCTACCCCCATTCCTTCACGCTGGGTTTTTCACACAGGGAACGGGCAGTCGTGCTTTGCTCTCGTGTCTCGGCAAACCAGGAACCAGTGGATGGGACCTCACTGGGTCTTTCTTGGTAAAAATTGACTTCTTCTGAGAAGGGAACCATGTACCCGTTCCCAGACAGGTGCATGCACATGTCCCACCTCCACGGTCCCATTCAGACACGCATGCAGCGCAGCCGGCCACATGTTAGGGCAGGAGCAGCGGACTCAGCCTCTCATTTATCACCGCTCTGGCTGCACTTGCACAAAAGCACTTGAGCTTAGCCTCACTCACCAAAGAGCCCGGGATGTATCTCAGCATCAAGTATTTACCCAGCTTCTCAGGCAGGTTTCCCAGCTATGCTGGTGCCCACCCCTCTTTTCAGCCAGTTCAGGTATGTGTACACAAACGGCAACCGCCCACCGACTAGTGCAGACAGATCCTTTGCCCGTCTGCACATCAGCGAAGCAGACCTCTGCTCCCAGCTCTGGGGGGAAGCCGCGGTGTGGCAGCACCGACACCCCTCGGACGCTTCTCCAAGGCACAGCCACATCCCCGCTGCCCCCCAGGTCCCTCCCTGGGGTGTCCCCAGGAGCTGATGGTGCACTGTCCCCATGGCATCTCCCTCCAGCACCTACTCCCTGGGTTTGTATCAGCCAGCGAATCTAGAAATACAGCAGAGATCAGGAGCAAGTGTTCCCACTTGCAAGAAGCAGAGGAGCAGATGTGCTAGGTGCTGAGACTGCAGCTACAACTACGTGGATAGTAAATCGGGCACCAAATTATTTGGTCTCCAAAAGGAGTTCTCGCCCTAGCTGCCCCAACAATGGGAAGGGCAGTTGTGCCCAAGAAATAAATCTCGTCAAAAATTAACCCAGGAAATGGAACCAGAGGGAGGCAGCAGGAGGGGTTTGTGTCAGAGCAGAGGACTGACCCAAAACCAAGGTCTCTGCTCTGCACCCCAGCCCAACTTTTCAAACATTTGGTATCAGCCCAGTCTCAGGACAGCATTTACAGCACGGGTTTGAGCAGGTCACCTGGATCAGTTCTGTGACAATTCCCTGGCTTTCCTAATGGGCTTCCCACCTGGGGAGAGGCGCACATGTGTGCCTTGCAGGTCCCACATTTGAACGGCAGGACCTGCTGCTCCAGGTTGCCCCAGTGCAGCCAAAAGCAGGTGGGATCACCGGGACAGCTCCTGCGGTCACATCACAGCCCAGGCAGATGTCCCCACCCTGGGGCACTGGGGCATAGCAACTTCCCTGGCACAGCCCATAGGCATGGAGAGGTTGGCAAAGCCTTTCTTGACTGAGGCCGGGAAGCAGAAGAAGCGACAGCACCAGATAGATTGAAGCACAGGCTGAGTGCTGCGTTAATTGGCATCTCCCTGCACCGCCTCCGGGCCTGGGGGAGGCAGTGGAAGTGCTCGGCAGCAGGTCACGACCAAGTCACCCCTGGGCCACGCGGGTGCAAGAGAGGACCATATTTTAACACCACCTTACTCCACCGCATACATAAAACACAACATGCCGTGTATTATGCACATGTATGCAACGCAATAAATACATAATGCATGTTATGTACATTACAACACGTTATTAAATTCAACACAAACAAGCAGGTCCCATCTCCAGCTTGCTCAAAGGACGGGCGCAGGAGCGTGCAGCTGGGGGTAGATGCAGCTCTCCCCAGCCCCTCGGCCACGATGTGCCCCAGGTATGCCTCCAGGAGAGGATACAGCCCTCCTGCACCAGCCTCCTGCTGCTTGATACCAAGCTTGGAGCAGCGACAGCCCTGCAGAGGAGCGGGAGGATGCTCAGCAACCCTACGGGGTGCAAAGTCCCCTCGCCTGCTCCAGACACTGCCGCTGCTCATCCTGCAGAGCCCGCATGGGTCCAACCCGCTGTGGGCCCAGCTGCTGGGGCCTCTGTGCAGCTCCCAGGTTAGCTGTGCCCTCGTAGATATTAGGACCATCTCGTTTCTCCTTTCACATTTTTTGGTACACGGTTGGCTTTCCTCCAACCCTTGGGAAACTTGCCAGCGCTGCAAGGTTTATGAAAAGTTAACTCCAAAGGGGTGAAGAGTGCCTTCATTTTTTTTTCTCTTGCATGTGAGTTAGCCAGGCTGTTGATTTTGAAATCCATAACTCCCATCCTCGGCTCCCCCCCCCCCAAATACCTTGGAAGTATCACTACTCCAGATATGCCACACCATGCAAGCAGCATATGTGAGCAGGAATACAAAGAGAAGCCGTTAGTGATAGCAGTACTGTTACCAACTGGTGTGGGATCCAGACCCTTCCAGGACTCCTTTGTTCTTGACTTTCTTTAAAAACACACACACACACAAAAAAAAAAGCTTTCCTTTTATAAGCCTGAACTTTCTCAGCCACAGATACGTTACCTTGCAATTGCCTTAACAACTGTATGCAATTCTTAACCTCTGCTTTATGTACATTGTCATCCACCTCCCTGTTTTCCATATTGATTTATGTTTTACGTTCTTTTCACATTTCCTTTTAACAGAGCCTTCTTTAACCAAACAGCCTTTCCTCCTGAGCCTGAGACATGCATTCTGCTGGCCAGTGAGTAATCAACTTCCAATTTTCATGCACACTCCTGTTTATATTTCCTTCCCTATCGGCTTTGTTTCTAATTAAGGTTTGTTAAATGCAAGTGAATATATAGTGTACAGAGAAATATAAAGCATGTAGATAAATAAACACCACACACACACACACACTGACTAAGACTGTATTCTCAGTGCACTTTCAACCACGGATCCCAAAGCACTTTGTCATGTTCATTAACAAAACCTCGCAGCTCCCTTGGGAGAGACGCTTGTATTATTTTACGCCTTGTAATTAGGAAAACTGAGGCACAGAGGAGACAAGTGAAATTACCGGCATTACAGAAAAGCTCTGTAGCAGAGCTGAAAACAGGACTCAGGAGGCAGGATCCCTGGGCAAATAACCAGAACTCATTTTTCCCTGAATGTGCCCTGCTCTCCCCATTTTGGCCCTGGACACACTGGGGAATGTGCTAGAGCCAGTGACAGCCACGCAGGGGGCATTGCCACTGCGGAGGTGCCCAGCAGGGTCCAGCCACCATCTCCTTGGTCATCGGGCACCATTGGGTGAGTCTGCATGCACCAACAAGGCCCAGAGCATCAGGAAATGCAGATGGACACCGTATCCATGCATGGCACGGAACATCGGGATGAGCCACTGCCTGAAACAGCAGCTCCCAGAGGGAAGGAAGGAGCAGAGGTGCACCACGGGGGCTGCATCCCATGCTCTTTTGCCTCATCAGCTCTCCAGAAGGCTTTGCAAGGAGGAAAAGGCCAGGACATGGTAGCTGGTTGCCCACACCAGTGCTGCAAGCAACCACAACCCCAGGATACACACAATGTGGACAAAGGTAGCAGCAAGGCCACTGAGGGGAACCCCCCAAACCTTAGATGAGCCGTTCAGTCAGATGGGGACGGCTGCTGGAGCCCAGCAGAGAAGCAGCCCTCTCCCCAGAGCATCCCCACCTCTGCAGGAACACATCTCACAGCGATCATCTCCAGGGTGGGCTCAACCTCCCACCAGCGCTTACTGTCCCCTTGCCCCCAGGTGCCTACTCCCCATCCCTTGAATCCAGCATTCGTGCACCCAGCTCCTGCCACGGTGGTGGGAAGGCCACCCGTGCTCCTCACGTCTTCCAGCAAGCACACAGCAGCCCCAGGGCCAGGAATGAGCCCCGCACCGCCCGGCATCACCCCGTCGTGTCACCCCATCCCTGCACAGCCACCTGCATCCCTCCCTGCCCATAGTCAGCGGCACCACCTTGGCGTGGCCGATCCCTCCCGGGCCCGGCTGGCTGAGCAAACGCCGTGGTAAGTGGCAATGCTGCCGGCTGATCGGGCCACGCATCCCATGTGGACACATATGCTCCCACAAACATGCTCATCACCACCACCACCACCACCACCCCCCCCTTAATTAAAACCATACAAGGCTCATTTGAATAGCAGAGCTGGCTAGCGCTCTCCGATGCAACGTAAATAGTCCTATTTATGCCAAGCTCCCATATTGTAAATATCACGACGTATAGCTGGCCAACCCATGAGTCATCTCCCAAAACTCCAACTTAATAAATGGTGCCTCATCCATGTTCCAGACAAACACCGGCCGTGCAGCTCCCACCGCCCGGCGCCTCCACGCCCAGGGCCAGCAGCGAGCACCCGGCGAACCTTGGGGGTGCTCCGCAGCCCCCTCGCTGGCTTCGCCGCAGCTCTCCCATGCAGGGCAGCCACGCGTTGGGCCTGGCCAGCCTTCAGCCCGGCGTCTGGAGCTCACCCCCAGCCTGGCGTGGTCCTTCCTGGGGTGTACCCAAGGCGCTGCTGAGATGCGCTCGGGCACAGGACCCCCAAAACCCCCCTTTGGGGAGATGGGGGCTCCTGCCCGGCGCCTTCTCCACGCACCCACCCCGCACTCTGTCCGCACCTGCCGCCTGCCTCTGCTTTGTCTCGGCACGGGGGAAATTGGGGAAGTCGGTGGGGAGTCCGGCTCCTCTTGGGGAGGCCGGGAAAGCCGCGCACGCCTGCGGGGAGCTGGCTCCCAGCTCCGGGATGCCGGCAAGGCCTGGCTGTGTGCGCCCCGGCAGCGGGCACGGTGCGGCGGAGCTGCCAGCCGGGCATCCCTTGGGGGGAGAGGCTCCGCCGTGCCCAGAGAGCACCCGGGGAGGTGCCGGCGAGGGATGCCCAAAGCTGGGCAACAAGGGACGGCGGAGAAAAGGGGCAGGAGAAAGCCACGCAGCCACCGGGAGGGTCCGGGGAGCTCTCCCCACCCCCCCACCCACCCCAAAACCGAAGGGCTCCGGATGCGGCACCTCCACCTGGGGCAGCACTTCCCCGAAACTTCGCCTCCCCTCCGGCGGCACGGAAGGGGTGCGGCGGGAGAGAAGAGAAGAGGAGAAGAGAGAGGGGAGGGGGGGGAGGGAAGGCGAAGTGCCACCTCCCGAAAAAAAAAAAAAATAATAAAAAAAAATAATAAAAATAAAATGAATAAAGGGGAGAGGGGAGCTCGCAGACACAGAGCCACACACGCCTTACCTTCCACGGCGGCGAGCAGGGGCAGCAAGGCGAGGGGCAGGCAGCAGAGCCACAGCGGCCCCATGGTGCGCGCCGGGCCGGGCATCAGACGCGGCGCTGCCGGCGCTCCATGGAAGCCGGGGAGCGGCGGCGGCGGCGGCAGCGGAGCTCCGAGCCCAGCTCCGAGCCGAGCCCCTCGCTGGGGCCGCCGCCGGCGCGGGCACGGCCGCGGGCACGGAGCTCACCGCCGGCCCCCGCCGTCGCGGCCGGGCCGAGCCCACCGCCGCCGTTCTCCGGGGAGAGCCCCCCCAGCGCCGCCCGCCCCGGCCCCGGGCTCCGCGCAGCCGGCGGGGGGCGGCGGGGGGCGGCGGGCGGCGGTGATTTTGGGGAGGGGGAGGCGGGGATGGGGGAGGAGGGGAGCGGAGGAGGTGCGGGAGATGGTGGAGGAGCGGAGGAGGAGGGAGGAGGCTCCCCCCCAGGCCGCCGATGGTTTGTCCCGGAGCTGTCGATCATGCAGAGAAAGCCGTGATTTCAGCCCAAATCTTCCCGGCGGGGTTGACCGAGCGCTTGAGAAAGTGGAAAGGGAGGGGGAGTTGGGGGGGGGGGGCGAGGTCTGTCCGTCCGTCCCCCCCTCCACACCCCCTCCGGGGGATGCGCTCTCTGCTCCGCTCTGGCCGCCGCACGGGGCTCCGCCGAGGTGGTGCCGAGGGGGGGCATCCCCGCCCCGAGCCCCCCCCCCACCCAACAACACACACCGTGGGGCAGGGCCCCTGCACCCCCCGGGCAGCCAAAGGAGAGCGTCTGGAGGGACGTGGAAACGGAGCCGGCCCCAAAGCAGCGCCTCGTTACGGGCTGGCTCAGCCTGGCTTTGACCCGGAGACCCTCAGGGGTCAGCGACCCCACTGGGGTGTGAGCAGGGATTCCCCCATTTCCAGGCTGGGGGGGTTGGGAGCTGGTCACAAGCCCTCACAGCGGGTTGGGGCAAGTGAGATGTTCCTTAAAGCTGCGAGCTGAGGCCCAGCTCCGTGTCTCCGTCGCAACACGCGACATCCCCAACTTCCCCATGCGCCTGGAAGCCCAATCTGCCCATTAGGGACCTCGTGAGCCAAAGCCACCAAAATGTCTAAGCTGGAACCTCTTGAATTCCCTGACCGGTTCCAGGTAACTCGTTTCCTGCCAGCTGCAGCTGTGTTTGGAGGAGGTCAAGGCTCCCTGGTGGTGGCGGCCAAAGGCATGTGCGTCAGCCAGATGACCTCCCGTAACTCAGCGTGACCAAGGGCAGGCTCTGGTCCCCTTTTGGGAGATCCTACAGCTGGAGGTTGGCACCAAGCTCAATGCAGCAGCCTTCTGAGGATCCTGTGGGCCAGCTCCATCGTGTTGTCCTCAGGGTTTCCTCACATGTTGTCTGCTCCCAGGCTCTGTAGTGCACCCCTTGCTCCCCGTGGCTCCGGAGCACCCAAAATTTCCCGTCGGGTAGGAAATGGTCTGTTCATTTCCAGACTCTTCAGACCATACACTCAACCTCTCCTGGTCCCAGGGCTGTTGTGCAGTGCGATGCTCTCAGGTATGTCCCTGAGGACCCACCACAGATCTCCGGAGTTGATCCCACAAGCCTGGAGTCCGAGACTCTCAGGATTTTCTTACAGCTCTCCAGGCCTGTGCTGTTGGGGACAGAGGGGATTTTGTCCCAGAGGAGCCTTCTGTCTTCTGGAGACCTTCTGTCTTCTTCAGCTCCTTCTCTGAGCATCCCCTTAGACTCCTAGAGACTGGATTTTGGAGCAAACAGATTTATTGTCTGACCATTGCAGTGACTTTGAAGCTCACATGTACTCTTTGGAGTCTCTTTTGTCCCCAGAAAATGCTCTTCAGAGTCAGTCATGAACTGCTGAGCTCTGGTCCCGTCTCATGTCTTCTCTCTGCTCCCAGGAAGGGCCTTCAGTGACCGTCATATTCCTGTGGTGTTCATGGAATGGCCTCTCAAGGCCTCACAGGAGTTTGCAGTCTGCACAAGGGGTGCCACCAGCCTCCACCCTCTGTCCCACAACCCAGCAGCTCCAAGTGGTCTCACAAGTGCCGTGAAATGCCACCCCATGGTGATGGACACCAGACCTCCCCCAGTGTCCTTTCCTTTCATTCCACCCCAAGTCCATTTCGGCGTCCTCCATAAATGAAGGTCACAGCACAGGGGGGCACTAATGCCCGTGCAGCACCGCCCAGGGATCCTTAAACCCCGCTGCAAGGAGCGCTAGGTGAAGCCTGGTCTGGGAAAGCAGCAGCACTGGGGTGACAGAAATGGGACAGCTTCGACTGCGCGCTGGTTCCCAGGCAGAGCCATAAGAGAGATGGCATCTAGAGGACATTAAAACGGGTTTGATGGTGACTCACCGCAGCTCCTGGTGCAGGAAGAACAGGTTGTATTTGCACATGAAGCCCTTGGCTCATCACACCTGGAGGAAGTGGCTTCGTGTCTCTCCCTGCGAGGTTAAAGAGGCGCAGCAGCAGGCGACCGACAGGAGCTGAGGGAGATGCTGTGGGAGGCGATGGGGCAGGTGAAGCTCTCTCCATCCTGCTGCCAGCTTGGTGGGAGCAAACCTGCTCCTTGCTCTGTGCAGTGGGTGTTGTGGAGCTGTCGTGCGTGGGCTCTAGGCTCAGTGGGGCCGTGCCAGAGCCAGAGGTGGCACCTTCCAAGGAGTCCTGGCCACCACGAGGACCCAGGAGAAGATTCCTCTTAAAAGCCCAGGGAAACCCTTTCCCCCAGAGCTACTTAATCACGCTCAGGCCCCCAAAAGAGGAAGAGAGATGTTCATTTGGGTGGCGAGGATGGGGAACGAGTCCCCTGGTGGCACTTGGAGCAGTAAATCTGCCCGTGAGGACCCACCGAGCGCAGGCAGGCGGCTGGTTGGGGCCTGTGGCAAGGCACCCTGCGGGAAATCAGCACCCTTGCTCATGTCCCTGCATGCGAGAGGAAAGCTTTCCAGCTCCCGGCTGAGTCCCTCGGGCTCTGCGGAGCCTTGAGCTTCCAGGGGCAGGTTGGGAGGAGGAAAACACTAGCATATTTTTACAGAAATTGGAGTCTCCCTGCAGCAAATCCCATAAAAGCAAAACCCAAGTGAAAAGCAGCTTCAGCTGTTCTGGCTCTGGCTGTGACGGGCTTGGCCCCAGGCCAGTAAGTTAATTCTGCCCATTAACTAATAGTGTAGTATTGTCGGCAAAGACTCATTGCTAAACTTATGTTTTTAAGATATCACTTATCATTTAAACACTTAACTCTTGATCCCCGAACATGTACAGGCACCATGTAGCCCTGCAGCCATGCTGCAGATAACCCAAGTCACTGCTGGTTGGGGAGGCTGGGCAGTGTTTAACCCTTTTTCCCCGAATACTTTGTCTGAATGATAAATTGTCTTGGGCAGCACTATCCAAAGGAGAGCAGGCCCTCCTGCTCAGGGGCCACTTATTATCACCTACTTAATGTTCCCCAGCTCAGCAGGGATGCAGGAACTGTTCCCAATAGCATTTTTTCCTAGCCTCAGTCAAGGGTGTGTGACCAGCAAGAGACCCCACAGCAGGACGTGGCTGTAGCCTGACACAAGACCCCGAGCAGAGCCCTTTCTTTGTCCTTCCCTGACTTTTCTCCTCGCCACAGTGCCCAAAAGGCTGCCGGAGAACCACGCGGGGTCCCTGGGGAGGAGGTCGGGGAGCAATAGGGATGCCCCAGGGCTACCCAGCACCTCTGGGAGGAAGATCCCCACTTCCCAATCCATATGGGAAAGGGGCATTATTCAGGGTGCTCAGACCCCCTTCCCTCTCCATCCTTCCCCCAGAGCAGGCCACATTTTTCCCCAGATTTACCGGGCTACGGCCTCCAAATCAAAGGAGGTGGCCAGGCTGCCAAGCGCAGCCACCCCCGCCCCGCTGGGGCTGTGGGGAGGGAGGTTTCTCTCTGCAGAGCTGCATCAAGATAAGGCTTTTTTGCATCCCCTTACGCTTTGTGCAGATAGATACCTGGCCCTGGGTGGCTCGTGCTGAAATGTGACACTCGGAGCCTTCCTTGCTCGACCCGTTCAGCTTGTTACAGGGTCCTAACGGAGGGAGCAGCAGCTCCCTCTCCCCTCCAGCTCTTTTCCTCCAGCATTTCTGAGCTCCTCCGCTGGTAAATGAAAGATTCCTGCCTGCCGTGCACTTTGATGCTACCTGGAGCCAGGAGCGGGGCTGAGACAGAGAAGCAGCAAGGAGGAAGGCAAGTGGATGGCACGGGTCATGCAAACATCGCCCTGTGCCAGGACCCCCAGGAATGCTGCAGAGCCCTAGAAAAGCTTCAGGCAAGGATTTTATCTCTACGGGGAGACAAGCGTGGCTGCAGAGAGGAGCGAGGAGTGAAAGGTAGCTTTATTTTTGTTGCCGTTGCAATATCTGAAGTCTTAGATTTTCAGAGCCTTCAGCTAAATTAGGAAGCAAAAGTCAACTGGTAGATTGCTCTAAAGATTTGAAGAGCATTGCACTCCGAAAATGAATGTAACTTTTGAATGGTATCCATGGGAACAAATTAAAGAGAAGAGGCACTTTTGAAGCATTTAAAACAGATTTAGAAATCTAGAATTGGGCAGAAAAATTGGATATTTTGTTCAACAGCTAATTTGACACCAAATTATGACAGTCAGAGACAAACATGGGCAGGCAAAGCTCAGGTTAGGTATTGTAGAAATGATCTGATTGTGGTTGCATGTTAACTGGCTGCAGAGTTAAAAGAAACTTTTGGAAGAATAAAGCTCCTTTAGGGCTACAAATATGTCGAGTCTTCTTGGAAAAGTGGGCATCATAAATGAGTAGGATTTTACAGAGATAGGAAGAAAAAAACTTAGATAGAAGAAGGCCAAATTAAATAAAAGCATAGAACTAACAAGGAACCCCTATTTTCCCAGAATGTAGAGAAATTCAGTGATCAAGATTACAAGTTATTACTTTAAGTTTTTAAAAATACATAAATAAAAAAGGGATTGAGATACACAGCAAAGAACGGGTGGAGCCATCACCAGAATATAATGTTATGTATGTAAATCTAATCCAGAAGATTTTACAACCATGAGTCATGATTGGCAGAAGGTAGTTTTTGTATTCTGGAAAATATTTTCTTTTCAACCCTTGATTATTTTACAGTTAACCAGAAAGAGCTATGTTAGTGAACAAAACTGCCCAGTAGTTAATCTCTGATAACAAAACTGCCAGGCCTTGCATATTGGCAGAGGAAATGACATCAAAGGACGCAACATTTAATTGCTGTAATTTTTAGAGATTTGTAAAAGTAAAGGATGTAACTCGTGCTATTCTGTGGCAGGGCAACCACAATCCAGAATTCTTCTGGAAAATAGTTTTGGAGTTGTTTGAAGGAAACTAGAAAAGCTGGAAAGTCAAACTCGGGTCTCTGTTTAATACTATAAAATTACAGGGTGGCATCCTTGAAATTGAAAATGCTGAAATGGCATTTAATAGGAAACTGGGGAGAAAACTACCTGTTTTTTGTCATTGTCGGTGTTAAAAATAGGAGTTTTGCAAATGCTTACGAACACTATGGAAAAAAAAAATGCAATATTATGTGTTATGCTCAAGGCTCTCATGAGCAAAATTCTCCGGTGCCCTGAGACATCGTAGGTTGACGAAAAAGCACATATAGGATCAAAGACACCGGCGTGTTGTGAAATGGCTCTTTTCTCCTAAGAGGTGCTTACTATAAAAGCACAGACCTGAAGGAGGCAGCCACATCTTTCACAGCAGGAAGATGGAAAAGAAACGGGTTGCCTGGGTCTTTCCAAAGAGGAGCAAGCTAACGGCGAGGCAGCAGCATGGAACAAGCGGTGTGGTGTGCAGACAAAAGCCCTCCAAGGTCTGCAGACAAAAGGTCAGGCGCGAGGAGGAGCAGCGCCGCATGTTGTATAACAGGCATTTCACATTTTCTCTTTGGCTGCAGGAATATCCACTCCGTAAGGTTTTGGCTGAAATGTGACGGAGCTGGAGCAAGTCCTGCAAGCGAGAGAGCTGCTGGGTGCCCCTGTTCCCTGGCAAATTTATGTGCACGCTTTTCATTCTAACACTTAACTTGCTTACTCTTTTTTTTTTTTTTTTTCCTTGTAAGACTCCTCAGAGGAATAAGCTCTAGTGATGAGTTAATCCACTCCTGCTCAGGGACAGCTCTGGCCCTGGGAGA
The DNA here is from genome assembly GCF_047663525.1 of Anas platyrhynchos. Lineage (NCBI taxonomy): Eukaryota > Metazoa > Chordata > Aves > Anseriformes > Anatidae > Anas > Anas platyrhynchos. The sequence continues at coordinate 6,455,077 of NC_092608.1, read as the reverse complement.
TGAAGGTGAGGCGAAGCACACAGCACAGGAGAGCAGCGCGATGTTCGTGTTGGGCCAGCACGGTGGAGGCAGTGAGGAGGCAGAGCACGTCCTTGAGGAAGGAGAGGCAGGGGCTCGCATTGAAAATTCAGAAATTTCAGGGTCCATTCAGGGCAGAGAGAGAGGAGGCATCCCGGCAGACTCAAGAATCATTGGCCCCGGCGCAGGAGCTGATACCTGCTCTGCGTTTGTCCGCCAACAGGAGATGGATCTGGCAAGGAGCAAGAGGAAATGCTGCCCAATTAGCAAAGACGGATGGAGCACGGCTGCCCCTGGAACAGCCCATCCATCTGCTCTTTGGGCTGCTGCCCTGGCGACACGAGGGATCCACCAGCAAAACGGCACTCGGGGGACTCCCCTCCCCTTGACACGCTGCCACGGCTCCACTGGGATGGAGCAGAGCTGGTCGAGAGGCTGCTGCACGGGTCCCTGCCACACACCCGGTGGGCTGTGATGCTCAGGAGGGTCATGGCACGCTCCCCATCCTCTCACTGAGCCCTTCAACGTTGCTGATGGAGGAGGCACATTGCTTTTTTTCCACACTGGGCCTCGAACTTACAACTGCTGAGACTCCGTTGGCCAGTTGGCATCAGCATCCTGGCTGGTCTCTGAGAAACTTCTGCTCCTTGAATGTGCCCTCAGGGGCCTGTTGTGAGCACATGGGGATGCTGACCCCTGCTTTACCCAAGGAAAGTGTGAGAAACAGGTGTCTTGAGGGATGCTGTGATGGCTAGCATGATGCCAGCCTTTGTGAGAAGTCCCGGGAAGGCACAAGGAGCTAGAGAACTGCAGCCTGAAGCTTGTACAAGACAGAGGTTGTAATAATGGACAGAGGTAAAGACGCTTGGTTAAGAGCTAACTGCTGGGGGGGACACTACAGGGCTTCTGCAAAGGGGAGTCCTGCTTCACAACCCCTTGGAGTGGTTCACAGAGGCCAAACACATGCAGGTCAGTGTGCAGGTCAGCTGCTGGAGTTCCCAAAGTCTTTCCATTAAGTCTCTTGCCAAAGGTATTTTTAAGGAAAATAAGCAACCAAGCAGTACGACGAAAGCTCCTTGTCTTCTTAACTGGAGAAGAGAGAGCAGCAGGGAGTTGGAGCAAGCAGTAGGGGATGCAAGTGGAGAAGTCCTGCAGGGTCTGGACTGGGACCCATACATTTCAACAGGCCCAAAGTGACAGAAACAGGGACAAACAGGGAGGTGACAAAGGATAAACAATGCACATGGGGAAAACAATGACAACCTCACATGCACAGCAACAAGCTGGCTGCTCTCTGTCTTTTCCTATAAACAAGCCAAGGTTGTCAAATGAAACCTATATGAGGCTCAGGGTCAGATTAGAAAAGACTGGTGGTGCTCAGAGGGAGGTAACTCTCCATCTGGGTGGGAGATGAACTGTGGAATTGCTTTGCAGAGGATGCTATGGACAGAAGAAACTCAAAGGGATTCAAGTGGAGATGGAACAAGTTCTTGAAACAGGGATCTGGGTGTGTATAACACACCGGGAAGCCCATGGAAATGAAGAGTTGGGAAATCTTCAATACAGGTCTCTCAGGGTTCACATAGCCCCAGTTTGTCTCCTTTCTGTGATTAAAACCCTTCCTGGGCCCTGGAGATGCTGTGGATGCAGCAGGTTTGCACCAGACGACCCCAGCCTCCAGGCTGAGCAGCAGCAGACGTTCCCTGGCACCAGGAGCCACCAGTGGATGGATGGGGACTTCCAGCACGTCCCCGCTGCCTGGCTGCTGGCCCCATTTGCTCCGAGCTCAGCTCATGAGACAAAGGCTGCTGCATCCCATTACTCATCTCCAGGCTGCTATCAGATAGGTCTTTAATTTGGTTTTAATTAAAACAGCTCTTTGCTTTTTTGCTTTCTTGAGATACTTTGCATTTTGTCTGGAGAGCTGTGGGTACCAAGGGTTCAGAGCTGCTGCATAGGTGCCAGGCTGTGGGCTTCAAGAGGACAGCGAGTGCAGGGTGCTGGAGCAAAGGAGCAGAAGCAGGGGCAGGGGCAGGTGGCTGCTCCATCCCCTGGAGGCAGAGTGATAGCAGAGTCCTCCAAACTTGGGGTATGTTGGGCTGGCTCTGTGTTGAATGCATTACTCAGCAGGCATGTTAGAGAGGAAATAAATCAGCTTCTGATTTACCTGGGAGGACAGATACTCCTTTTCAACTGTTTTTTTTTTTTAATTTGGAGTCTATTTCCAGGACTGTCTGTTCAGATGTCACCGAGGTAAGTGACCTGTGTTGCTCTTTGGTCAGACGGGATTTTCCTTTTGTGACAAGCAGAACTGTGCTCTGTAAGAGGATGTTCCAGCTACGGAGGTGTTAAGTGCATAGAGCATCACAAGTACTTCATGGGGTGGCCTCGAGGGCAGATCCAGCTGCTAGTAAAAACAACAGCTAGTACCACTATTGTCCCCAACTTCCAGGAATGACTTCAGAGAACGAAACTGTCCTAGGGCCAGGATCAAGGAGAAACTTGGGAAATACAACCACAAAAATAAGTCTGCATGTGCTGCTACAGCTGCATGACATTGCTGCGTGTGTTCCCTGTCCTCGGGCCAAAGGGGGAGTCTGATGACAAGGGGCACGTTTGGAGCAGACACAAACAGCGACTTTCAGCCTGCAGAGTACAAGTGATCTACTGGGAACAGACTCCAGAGCCCCGAAATACCAAAGTTTGCTGAAGAAATGGCCCCAAGAAAAGATCTGGTGGATTATGCCAAGCAGTGTTAGCGGAGGCATCTGCTCCCTAGGGAAAAGAGGTGTTAGGGTCTGGGCTATGTACCCCCATTTGCCCTCAGCCGTGACCCTTTGGCAGTGTCACAAGTGCTGTAGATGAACAACTTTAGGACTAGCCTCGAAGGCAGATTGATCACCTCCCCGCTTTGTTTGCCTTTGGAGCACCAAGCCCGGCTGCACCTGCATTCACCAGCGCCGTGCTCTGTCCCTCGGCTGCCGACGGCCCAGCCAGCTCCTCCATCTGTCCTCTGCATTGCAGCAGCGCTGCCTGCTTGCCACGCTGCAGAGCAGGCAGCCCAGGAGCAGCTGGGCTTCAGTGCCACCTGCCACAAGAACAGAGGGGATGCACAGGCACGGGGGAGGCAAAGGTGACATGCTGGCTTTGCAGTGACCTGGTCTTCAGGAGGCTTTCACGTCACGGAATCACAAAAAAAATCACAAGGGTGTTCCCTGAAAGGGACCTCCCCAGTCTTACATCAAGGAGAAAAGAGTGGCATGGTCTCAAGTGGCACATCAGCTGGACATCGAGGTTATGGAGAAAGCCCACAAGGAGGTTACAGAAGACCAGGCAGGGCAGAGCAGTGCGACCATTCTGCAATGCAAAGCCTGGAGACGGGGATGTCCTCGCATGGGACCCAAGCACGATGGATAAAGGATTTGAGGCGTGGAGGAGGAACGCAGCAGGTGCCCAGAAAACAACAATCTTTGGCAGATATGTTGGCTGGACATCACTGAATGCTGCTGGGAGCTCCACAGTCCTCAGAACAGGTGGTAGGGTGCCATCAGCTCCAAGATTGCAGTGCCTGGAGTCACTGCTGCCCCTCTGCTGGGGGTGCAGACACTTCTCCCAGCAGGGATGCGAGAGCTGGGAGGAAGGCTCCAGCAGCAGGGCCCTCCCTGCGATCACAGCACAGGAGAGCACTCAGCACGGGCATCCACTGAGAGGTCACCTATGGATGGAGCCCGGGAAGTAAAACAAAACTGGCAGCCAGCCAGTGTCTTTTTGCGGCACTGGGATTTATCTTCAACTGAAAAATACCCACCTCGTCCTGGGATCCTGCATCCTTAGATGCCCAGCACCGGGCCGTCCTTTGGGAGGGGAGCTGCGTTATCTGACAAAGGGGGATTATGCTGTGAAAACTGCTCATTGGGGATTGTATATTAACAGGATATGCTCGGCTAGTTGACAGGAAGCAATAAAGTAATTTGAAGGAGACTGGGAAAGAGTGTGTGAGTTCCTGCGTCTGTGTTAAATCACGGCACTAGATAAGCAAACAGTGCAGCCCCAGAGCCCCGCGTAGGAGCACTGCCAAGAGTGAGCTGCTGCAAGCCTGGCCTGAATGCGGCGTGGATACCAGCAGATCGGAGGCAGATTGCAGCCTCCCAGCCCCGCAGGCTCCCAGGGCTCCAGCCTTGCAGCCAAGGCAGGTTGGCAGGTCCCTCTGCTCGTCAGCCCCCGCTCTGCGTCCATCCCCGTGTGGAAAGAGAGCATCGCTTGGCAGCCAAGAGCCCTGGCTCTGCTTCCAGGAGCCCATCCCTGGCCTTTGGGGGGCTCGGGAAGGCGCTGCCCCTCCCAGCAGAGCCAGGCCTGGAGGAGGAAAGGGAGGAGAGCCAGGATGAGAAATCCACGCAACAGCCAGAAAGGAGGCTGTGAGAGCTGCAGGGTGAAGGGGGAGACAGATACTGTCTGCAACGAGGGCAGCAAGGGGGATTGTCGGAAAACATCAGGCAATTCGCGTTCAGCAACCGGCTCAGATTTACGCGCCCCGTTCCGATCCTGCCTGGGGGAAGCGGTGCCTGCCATGCGTGTGTGTCAGTGAGCACTGCACCTGGCGTGCTGGCCAGTGCTCAGCCTCCCATGTCCTGCTGGAATCAAATATAGGACACAATCATCAACATTTTTCACTCTCATGGAGGCTTTGCTGGCCTCTGGGAGGGGAACGGAGGCTTTGCAGGCCTTCTGATGCAATCTCTGGTCCTTTTCCTCAGGGATGTGCTTTCATACCCCTGTGAGATTGCCCAGGGAACTTGCTGCCCCTGGATATGAGCGCTGCAGGACCTGCAGGAGTGTGTCTGCATTTGGTAGACACCCACTCTTCAGAATAACAGAAGTGAAAAGAAAAAAAAGAAAGAAAAAAAAAAAGCAAAAAAAAAAAAAAAAGGAAAAAAAAAAAGTGTAGACCCTTTTTCCATCATAGGCAAAAAGAAGAAACAACCCTGACCTGTGATGTGTTGAACCTCTTCGCCTGTGTGGTAAGGACTTGTACCTAGGCTGACAGGCTGGAAGCTGCCCCTGGCAATGGGTTGTGCCAAAAACTGCACCACTCCGAAGCACCTAACGCTATCTTCTGCAGAGTGCAGCATGCATCAGGCATGTGTACATCTGACCATCTTGCCTTTTGAGAAGGGTTCCTCATTTTGAGCCTAAGTCTTGAAGAAATGTAAATTTCCCATTCAGTCATCTCCAGCAATTCTGGTTCTCAAAGGAGAGCTCCTCTCAAAGAGCTGCTCAGCACCACGCAGGCTATCAAGGCAAGGTGTTCCAGAGATTGTAGGAACTAAATGATCAGTAATTTAAGAAAGATAAGTTCAGGCTCAGTAGGTAGGATAGGGCATTGACCAGGGGATCAGAGGAGGTGTGTTTTAAGTGTGTGTTATTACAGAGGGAAGCCCAGGATTGCGTTGCAGCAGTGGGGAAGGAGGAGCAGAGAGCTCTGGAGTGGTCAGTGCTGGCTTGTCTTGAATTCGGACAGCAGCAGAAATGGGATAGACTTTCCCTCCCTGCTCACTCCCCAGGACTCCTGGATCAATGGACTTTTATCTGCGAGGTGTCTCTCATTGTCACTGCTAGATGGAGAAAAGAAAACACTTCCTTTCTCTATCTGCAGCTTAACAAGTGGCCTTGTTATGGTTGAATACCTTATTTTTTATTATTATTTTTTTTTCTGATTTCACTCACTTCACTTTACCGAGCCCGTTGAAGTCGGATGATGTTGGATCCTCAGCACAAAGAGACGCCAGCAACGTTCTTGCACCCACTCCTTCTCTCACATGCCTCACACACCATCTTTGGACTAAAAGGCTGGACAAAAGCGATGTATTCTTCCACCTGGGAAAGAACTGCTCCAGCTGGCTCTTCCAAATGCATCCAAGCCAGCCATAGGTCATCTGATGGTCATGTTCAGTGGCTAAATAGAGCACTGCCAGTTCTTCTTCTCCTTCTCTTCTTCTTTCCTTCCACAACTTGAATGGAGCAGGCTGTGCTGGTGAAGCAGCTGGTTAGCAGGGCAGCCACACAGGCAGTCCCCAGGGTCTGAGAGGTGCTGCTACAAACCGAGGGTACGCATGCCTGTGGTGGTTTCACGCTGATGGGCAGCCACACCACAAAGCTTATCTCTTACCCCCCCCTCCTAGAAGGGAAAGGGGGAGAAAATACAATGAAGAAAGGCTCATGAGCTGAGATAAGGGCAGGGAGATCACTCACCAACCACCAATAAAGGAGATAAATGTAATTTATTGCCTATTGATAAGAGACTAGAGCAGCGAGAACTAAAAGCAAACAAAAACACCTTACACCACCACCACTCCCCACACACACACCCTCTACCATTTCCTCTCCCCCAGAGCAATGTAGGGGGACAGGGAATGGGGGCTGGGGTCAGTCCCTATCACTTCACCACCTGCGGCTCCTCCATGGTCCCTCTCTGCCCCTGCTCCCCGTGGGCTCCTCTCCATGGCTGCAGCTCCGGCCTGGGGCCTGCTCCTGCGGGGGCTCTCCACAGGCCGCGGCCTCCTCCAGGCCACAGCCGCCTGCTCCACCGGGGGCTCCTCCACCATCCAAAACAGTAATAACCTGACCTCAGCCCCACATCTCTCTGGCCCACCATCTCTCGAAAAGCCTAATGGAACGGGGGTGCTCTGATCCTCTTTGCTTCTCCAGCACTTTGTCCCCTTTCCCTGACATCTCCACCCAGCTGCAGGAAAGAGATGTTCTCCCCGTGCATGACCCAACCACATCATGACAGATTTGGAAGGGCTCCTGGAGCACTGGCTCCAGGCCACCAGAGAGGAAGGACCACTCCCTGGACTGGACCGGCGCCAGGCTAGAAAGAGACGCAAGCTGCCTTAGCTGCAGTAATTAAATAAATCCTCAGCCCATATGAGAGAGAACATCACATTTCCCCCACTCTCTCCATACTGCTGCAGTATGTGCAAGCCACTGGCATTACTGTACAGTCCTTGCCAAAAGTGGCTGAAGACTTTGAATTGGGTTAGGTTGCTTCTATCCAAGCTCTGGGCTCCTCTGGGCAGCATCTCCAGAAGAAGTCATGCTCTTCTGGAGGAGCTCCTTGTTCTTCTGGAGGTCCAGAAGAACCTTCCTGGTCTGCTCATCCATGCCTGCCCTGAGCCTGGGGAAGCAGAGAGCAAATCCCTGGTGTAGATTGGCCCTGTTTAGACACATTCTTGTGCTCACCACTGCACAATAAGGATAGTTGAGACTGCAGGATGGGCAGGAAAAAGCAGAGGCCCAATGCGTGTGAGTCCATCCATGGGAGATGAGATGTTTGCTGTCCTGAAGCATTTAGAAGCGGGTATCACTGTATCGTTGTGAGTTGTTTACTGAGTCACCATCAACTGCTTCTGGGGAGGAACAGATGGTTTCCACACAGTGGACTAAAAGTAGCCCTGGCTTCTTCCTGCCTCATACAGAAATACAGTCCTTTTAGCTTTGCCTGGTCTCTTTAGGAGCTGAAAGCCCCAGTGAACATGAGCACTGCCTTGAGAAACAGGGACATGTCCTTGCTCTACATGGGTGCCCATGGTTCTAGGCTCTGGAAGCTGCTGTCCACCTTTTCTTCTGTGGTCCCACAGTTCGTCTGGCCCTGCCAGCTGTTGGCTTTGAGGAAGCACCAGGCTGTTCACCCTGTGATGGTGACATGGCTGGCAGGACCTAATCCTTCTGACCTCATCTGCACAAAACATGCCACTCCTCCGGTTCCTGAGGTTTGTGTGGTGCTGGACACCAATGTCCCTGCCCCGAGCCCTGCCAAGCTCCCTAATATCCTGGAAGCTGTGCACCCGCTGCCCCAGGTATGGGACATCACGACCAGACTGGCTTCCCATGGGAAGCACTGAGTATTTTGCAGCCCCCACGGGTTCCCACCAGGTCCCACCAGCCAGGCTGTGCGTTAGGCTCACGGAGGGTCCCGTGGGGCAGCTGGAGGGCATTCCGGGTGCCCAGGGAGCCGGGTGGGTGTCGATGTTGATCATTCCCCCCCCTGGGAAGGCTCCCCCAGCTCCCACCTCATCCCCAAGGCCGGGGCAGTGGTCGCACGGCCCCCAAGGAGCCGCTCCCCCCATCCTGCAGCCCCCTCCCCGCTCCGCAGAGCTGCATTGCGCGGCGTGGCCCAGCCTTTCTTCCTTTTCATCCCTTTTCTCAGCCCCTGAATGCGCTTTGCTTGCTTTGGCGGCGCAGGGCAGGGAGAGCCCCTCTCCCCCTCACCCCCCCTGAGCCCGGGGATCCCCCCCAGCAGATGGGGCCGGGCTGTGAATGCGGCCGCAGCGCAGGCCCTATAAGAGGATTTGCTGGCGCCCCTTTCATTGCACGCCTTTGTGTGCTGCTCCGCTGCGCTGGGACGCCCCCCGAGCTCTCCCCCGGCTCTCTCCCCTTCCCCTCCAGAAGAAAAGAAAGTGCCTATAAAGGCCTTGTTTGTCCGACTCGGGCTGAAGGGACCATATTGCTGTAGGTGCCACGGGTCCCGGCGGGACGGCGTCGCCCCCTTTGAGCCTGGAGAGGGGGGGGGGACACGGGCGGCTCCCTCCTGGGAGGGTCCGCGGGCGGCTTAGCCAGGCGCTGGGAAAAAAAAAAAAAAAAAAAAAAAAAAAAAAAGGTTTCAGTTGCATTTCAATGCCCATTGAACCCCCAGAGTCCCAAGGCGCTGGGTTTTTTCAGGGGCTCTGCAGCCAGACAAAGCGCAGCCGGGGCCACCGAGGCGGAGGCTGGGACCGGCCCTTGGGGGGGGGGGTGGGACAAGAAGGGGGGGACACGGGGCTGGTGGCCCCGCATCCCCACCGGGAGCCGAGGAGGGCCGCATCGTTGCCTTTCCTCTGACATCTAGTGGTAAAGGCGGGGAAGAAAGAAAATGTCGGACGGGTTTTCCTGGCCCGGGCGCAGTCATCTCCTGCTGCGGCATTTTGCCCTTTGTGTTCCGGCCTTTTACAGAGCAGACGGTCCCCGATTAGCAGGGAGGCAAAAAAAAAAAAAAAAAAAAAAATCCTGCTGCACAATAGCCCTGGCAGCTCAGGGATGTCAAGCAGTCCACCCTCGCCGAAATGTGTGCAGCCCCGGTGCCGTGGCTGCATTTTCAGGGCATGGAACAGGGCCCTGAAGCGTGCGTCTGGGCTGGAAGGACGCACGAGCATACCTGCAGCCCTTCGTGCTCCAACGTGCCCTCCTTGGCGGCTTGCCCGCCGCTCAGAGGAAGCAGTGTGACATCCCCGTCAGGCCCAGGAATATTTCCAATCGAGTGTAGTGCGTGCACTGTGTCTCACCGAGCAGAGAAACACGTTCAGGGGTACGAGGTGAAGTGGCCGTGCACCACAAAACGCGGTGGTAAGGGTGCTAGCAGGGCATCTTGCCCAAGGTAAGGTGTCCTCCAAGCATGCACAGTCCTGCCAGGGCTCACTGCATGCGTCTTCAGTGCTGAGCAAGGCCATGCTGCCAGCAGAGCAAGCAGAGGAATGGCCAAGTGGAAACTGAAGCTGGGTTTGCACCTCTGCCCTCCCTGGCACAATCCCCAGAGCAAGAGCACGTCTGCACAGCACCGTCCAGCACAAATTGCACAGCCAGGCCCATCACCTGCGGGGTGTCTGCCTTCAGGTCTTGTGAAACGTTTTATTTGCTTAGAGTTTAACTACAGCAGAGCTGCCTGCCCCAAGCACTGCTCCTGTGGGATGCTGTGCTGCATCTCTGGTAATGCTGATGCTGTTGGTACACATGGAAAATCCACTCTGGAGAGTGTGCACTAAAGGGTGAATTGTTAGTGTGCACTAAAGGGTGAATTGTTAGTCTCCACTGTAAGGTTTCAGTGCAATTTGTGACTTACTGCGCACCAGGGCATCCACACCACTCAGTGACTGTCACGGGCTCAGGCTGGAGCCTTTCCTAAAGGGCTCTTGTCCATGGGGACTCTGAAGACTGGTAACCTGTAAGCCTGGAGTGCAGACACTCCTCGCATTAACACTCCCTCTGCCCTTTACCTGACACACTCTGCTACAAAACTTGTAGGAACCTAACTATACCAAGGCGCGCTCATTTTCTTTGTGGTCAGAGGAAATCATTTGGATCAAAATTTAATTGCAGAATTATCCGTTTAAGGAATGTAACTTATTGACTTGTTTATTTCCTGACTAACCTTAAGGGATCTCTTGCCTCCTCCCCATAGCTAATGCTCTCTGGGCCATGCTCCAGGCTCATTTTGGGAACATCGCTTCTGTTCTTCATTTAGAGACACCCCACCAGCAGCTTTGGGATTAAAAGTCTGCTTAGGAAAGAAAAGCTGCAGGGTCTGGGGGAAAAATCTCTGCACCATGTGCTGCTGATAGCTGCTGGACTGTGTCCTAGGCCACAAGAGGCCACTGAGCCTGCAGCAGATCACCCTGACTTGGCAGAAGGGGTACGCAGGAAGGATGTGCCTGCAGATGCATCAGGCGTGTGGATCAGAAATGAGGATGAAAATGGGCATTTCAGTGGTCTTGCGCAGAGTCAGAGCATCTGTAGCCTCCGCTGAATCCTAGAATCATTAAGGTTTGAAAAAACCTCCAAAATCATCTGGTCCAGCCATCCCCCTAGCACCAATGTCACCCACTAAACCACATCCCTAAGCGCCGTGTCCAACCTTTCCTTAAACCCCCCCAGGGCTGTGACTCCACCACCTCCCCGAGGCTGTGATGTGAGCCTGTGCCAAGTGGTTGTGACACACTGCAAGCAGCCAGACTTGCAGCTGAACCCAGTTTGTTTGGCTGGCAGTGGCTCTTCCAAGGCTGCAAATTGCTGGAGGAAATCTGGGGCCCACTGCCTGTCTCCTGTGACGCTTACTTCAGTCTCGCTGAGTGCTCCTAGCACAAGTGATGTTGCAGCAAAACTAGACTCAAGGACATTTAAGAAGAAATGCGACTTGGGGAAATTATGGTTATTTGACAGCATCCACATTTTAGTGCTGGCAGGAAAAAATAAGCAAAATGCAGAACACAAGCTGATTTGAAATATATATATATATATATATTAAATCTAGAATCACAAACACCAAACCTCGTTAATAATAAATGTGTGATACTTCTGTCTGCCTGGGCTCAGGCTGCTTGAATGCAAAGGTTCTTGGGGTCATGAAAGCCCAATATTCAGACACTTCTGATTTTTCTGTAATACATTTTACTTTTAAAAACAAAACAAAACAAAAATACAAGGGAAGAGGCTGTAAATTTAGACGGAATGACACCAAACCCTGCTGGGAGCTGTAGGACAATGAAGAAGTTTGGAGGAGGAGGACAAGCCTGGATATCCCCCAGCCCACCTTTCCCTTCTCACTCATTTTCTACATCCTACTGTTCCCAGCCTGGCTGGTGACAGGAGCTGTTGTTTCCACTGCCATTTAGGACACTCGCTCATGGCTGCTTGTTGGGGCTGGGAAGGCAGGGGAGTGCTGTGGTGTTTCACAACCCCCCCTAGCATTTGTTTGTCCTTCAGAAAGGCTTTTTGTTCCCCTCTCCCTCTGCTCACCCAGGAAACAGGCCCTTCTCTGAGTCAAACAAACTAGGTGTGAAAATGCTCTTTGCAAAATAATGTTTGCATTAGGCCTGCGGCTGGAGCTCCCAGGACCTGCTTTCCAGCAAGGCTTGGGACAAACACGATGGAAACGGAGACCAAAGGACTGAGAGGGAATTGTCAGGACTCATCCTGAGCCTGAGGACAGCGTTGGAGTGGTTGTGGTGGATCTACGTGGATGTTAGAGAAAAAGAGGCCTGCCTGCTCCGGGCTTCCCAGCTTCAGACCACCCCCAGGCTGAGAAGGGCCTGGAAAATCCAGGTCTCAGTGGATGCTGGTGTTTCCCCTTGCTGGTGCCTCGTGTCGTTTGCTGCACTCCCACAGACAGTCCCCAAAACCCTCGTGCTCCCAAGGCCTGAGCTCCAGCTGCCCCAGGCTGCAGAAAGGACCCACACAGGACCTGCTCCTGTCCCAGCAGAGGACACTGGGCTGCGTAGGCTGTCCAGCTCCCTCCCAGCTTGTCTGCAAGCTTGCTGCTGACCTGCCGCTGTTCCCGTCTCCTTGGTGACTGCACATGCCAGCATCCCCAGACAAAAGCTCTCCTGGCACATAATGGGAACAGAGGGAGTGCTGGGCAGCGGCATTCAGCCCTCGGGGCTGCTTTCGTAGTGCTCAGCCTGGGGGCTGCTCTGTAGTCCCCCCCCCTCCCAGCTTTCAGCCCTACTCTTTCAGCCAGGACTGTGGACTCACAGATAATTCCTGTTCAAAAACCAGATGGGTATTTCAGGTATGTGCCCATGTGTGTTACACACATTTCCCCGGGGACCTTTCTGTGGCTTAGCAGCCCTTGCAAGGCTGCACATGGTAGTGTCTTGCTGCACAGCGTATTCCTAGCTGTCTGGCATGATATTTTTTCTCTGCGTGTAAACGGAAGATTTAGGACAGCAGGAGGTTGTGGAGATCGCTGCTGGACTCGTCTGGCCCAGTACAGATCACTCAGCCTGGCCATGTCTTGCTCTCATGCTGCGTGCTGAAAGCGTGTTGTGCTTTGCATGGTGTTTGTGTGGCTTGCATTTGGTGCATGTGCCTGCTACGTGCCCTGTGTATTAATTCACGAGTGCTCACCTCTAGCCTCATGTCATGTGAGGCACATGGCTGTATATATGACAAGGATGGGGCTTCAGTCTTACTTCACAGCAGAGATCAAGGCTCATCTTCCTGGTACGTACTGAAAAATGAGGACTGAACCCCCCCAGACCTCTGCAGCAAGGTGGGTAGGACAGGCTATGCGACATAGCAGGGTCTGCTACTAGTGGGGAAACTGAGGCATTCAGGGGGTCACTGATTAGCCCCTGGCCACCCTCAGGAGGCAATAGTGGAAGAAATAAGAAGCACTACCTTTCCTTTTTCTCACAAAACGCAGAAAACCTCCAGACAGGAGAGCAGAGCAATGTGGGGCTCCCCCAAACCCACACTGACACGCTGTGTCTCCACAGCCAGAGCTGCTGTGGGCCTGGAGGGTGAGCCTTTTCCATCCAGCTTCCTGGCTGCCAAGCATCCTCCCTGGGCTCGATGAGGGCCAGGCAGCACAACCTGCACCCATCAGGGTGCCCTGCCATGCCGGGGGTGCTCAGAGGCCGTGCTGCATCACCTCTCAGCCCCTGCTCCCTTGGTCCTTCCCCCCTGTGCTCCCTTCCCAGCGTGAGTCCCCTGAATGCTCCATTTGAAGCTAATTCCGGCTGAAATCTGGTTTGCTTTCCAACGTTGCTGCTTTAAATTGGAGAGATTGACCTTGTAGCAGGAGGTGACATGCAGATGCACATCAGCAGCCCGCCAGAGCGGGCGGCGGGGCTGGGGGTTGCTGAGCCGCCTCGGGGACAGGCCAACTATTTTATGAGTAATTTAATATCTGGAACACAGACTTTTCATTCCCAGAGATCTGCTGGGGAAAGAAAGAGCCTTTCTGCAGCCCTTCGAAGGCTGTTCCTCATAAGGAGGCAGAGCAGAAAAAAGGGGCTGGGACTTAACCCTATGGTGGCCAGCCCAGAACAGAGCCTCCACAGCTCCCAGTTCCTGCAAAGGGGCTGGGAGAAGTGGGAGCTCCCTGGGCAGCTCTGAGCAGGAGGCAAGCCAGTCGATGTTCCAGGCAAAAGAAGCAATTGATCCAAAAGAAGCAATTGATCCAAAAGAAGCAATTGCTCCTTCCCATTTATACTCAAATAAAAGCCTGAATGAGATAGGGAAAAAAAAACTTTTCAGACACCCCAAAGTTAGATTTGGGATGGGAGCTGTTCTCTGCACTCACTTCCCTGTCTCGTACTACTGAGTGCTGTATCACATTCCCTGCAGGAGGCCCACCGAGGCTGCAAGCAGTGTCTGTCCTACAGGGGAGCTCAGCAGACCCGTGGGGGGGTGAGGACTGAGCCCCACAGAGCCCTGACCCTTCAGATGGCTCCTACCTTGCTGGCAGGGAAAGGTCTGTGTGTGGCCTCCATGTCCACCTAATGTGAGCTGATCTCGTTGTGTCCCATCCGAATCTGGCAATGCTGGCAACAGGCACAGCTCGGTGAGACACAAACCTGCCCAAAGGCAGAAGAGACAGAGGAGAGCAGCCACCAGACTGGTGCCAGTGACTTTCCTTTGCAGCTGGGAGGCTGAAGGGAAGGAAATGCTTGGGGGCTGCTCAGGAGGGCACTGCTCTCAGGGAAAATGCATCCCTGTGTCTAGCAGAGCCATGAGCTGGGTGGGAGAATGGCTGTTATGCAGGATGTGCATGGGAGGTTTCACTTCGTGGACTCCAGAAGGCTCTTCCAGGCAGCACATCCGTAGTGTATGATGTTTCCAGCAAGGACTGGGGTGAACTGAGTGTGGGTTAGGAGTGGGAATTGAGTGGGACAGCTGGAGAGCATGGTCTGTTCCCACCACGTGCCTCAGTGCACAGCATGGGGTGGATGAGGAGCTGGCAGAAACCTTGCCAGAAGTGGGGCTGGCTCAGGGTGCTGGTCCCTCGTGCTGGTCTGCTGCCTGTACACCTCATGTGCCTCCTTGATTGCGAGGCTCCTGCGACTGACTGGGTTCAATGCAAAGGAATCAACATGTTTAAAAGTGCACGGTGTTCACTGGGGAAGTTCAACACCTGGCCAGGCTGCGGGACCAACATCACTGGCGCAGTCTTACTGACAGAGAATGCGGCCACAGTTCCCACATTAAACACAACCTGTGATGTGCTTCGATCTTTCTAACTTAGCTTCACTTTCCATGTATCTGGTAGGCAGCCAGCATGCTGCACCACATCACACCCTGCCAGAGGCCTGCTTACTCCTGCTCTGCAGCCTCAACGTGGAGAAAACCCTCACAGCCCCAATTAGACAATACAGGGAAAAAAAAAAAAAAAAAGAAAAAGTGATGTTCTTTCTGATCCCTGCTGCTATGTGCTGCAAAACAGGGAGATTTTAGTTTAAAATCCTGCCAGTGTTTTGTCAGCATCTTTGCTCATCAGTACATTTGCTCTGCTGAGCTTTGGCTCAGAGGGGTACCTGGCAGCAGGGAGCCCCCAGAAAGTGACCTTAGTGCTTTAGGGTGCCTTTTGGTGTCCCTGAACACTTATGACACTTATATCCCTAACACTCCTGCTCTGAAGTCGCCTAAAATTCCCTCCTGCCTCGGTTTTGAAGGGGGAATCTGCCAGGCACCTGCCTGGAAAGGCACCAGGCCTCGCTGCAGGCCGGGCTGCGCAGCCTCCATAGGCGAGGGCCACAGCTCCACCTGGTGCAGCTCCACGGCCTAAGCTCTGGCTTGGCCACGAGGAGATGCTGCTGCCCCAGTTTTGTATCTGATGCCGTGAAAAAAAATGGTGTGAGCATGCACAAAGCAGTGTGAGCGTGCACAGACAGGTGTGAGCAGGGCGTGAGCACGGGTACAGGGCACTAGGATGGCTCTGTCAGCTCCGAGGTGAGAACGAGCCCTGCAATGCATTCAGTGCAGAAGTGGCTGGGTTAAAATTTGCTGTGACGGGCTCCCCTAAATTAATCACAGAATTAATCACAGGTGCGAGCTGGCCATTCCCTGTGAGACACTGAAAGTGGAGCTGCCCTTGTGGGCATCCCCACCAGCAGGCTGCACCTGGCCCTGCACCGGGTTTCTCTCCAGCTCTCCTGCTAATTGTCCTGTTGTTCCAAGGTCCGTTTGTTTTGCATGGAATAATTAATTATGTAATTAATTATTACTGGTGTGTGTGTGTGCAGGTAAGGCTGTGAGCACAGCTGTAGCAGTCCTGCCTTTACTGGGTGACATCTGATATCAAGTCAGCAATGAGCAATGCAGTGCTTAGCTACCTTTTTTTTTTTTTTTTTTTTTTCTTCTTCTTTTTTTTTTTCTTGTTTTATTTATTTATCTTTTTGCTGTGGCCTGAGTGCCACTTACATCTTTCAGAGGTCTTGCAGAGGTCTTTGCCCCCAGGATAGTGATCCAGACTCCTGCTGTGGGAGGATCTCCTAGGAAAGGGGCACCTGCATTGCAGCTCCTGCCTAGGGGGGCACTGGGATAACTACAGAGAAGGAGTCCTCTCCAGCTGCCCCAGGTTGGTAACTCTCTCTGTTGCTTTAGGGCTTCCTGCAGGGTCATAAACCCACTGGATGGCCCTAGAAGAACTGAGCAGCATCACTGCACAGCCCACAGCCCACCCTGGCTGCTCTGGGTCCCCAACCCTCTTTTCTCAGCATGCCTGAGGGAGGTGCTGAGGCAGCCGACAGGGAGAAGGCAGCACACGGTCCTCCCAGAAGCTAATTCCTAAGGTGGCATTGATGCAAGCTGGGCTGCTGCTGGCTGAGACCCACAGGAGGAAGCATAGCCCTCTGCAGCTATTTTCCAACCATGTAAGCACAGAGCTTCATTTTAGAGATAGTTGGTGTCTGCACGGTCCTCTAACCCTCTCTGGTTACAGCCCAGATCTCAGAAACCATTTGGCTGATGCTGGGTTTAGGTCTGACATTACTTTTTAAAAGAAAAATAGCTCCACTCCAGAGGGGCCCGGACAAAGACCTTTTCAAAAGTCCAAATGGATTATATCAATTATACAGAAAGACAGAAAGTTTCAACTTCTTGTCCATCAGCATCCCAGATCCTTTCCTGCAAAGCTTCCTCCCTGCTTGTCCTATTGCATTGGGGTCATCCCAAGCCAGATAAAGGACTTTGCATTTGTCTCTGTTAAATGTCAGTGGGTTCGTGGCAGCTCATTTCTCCAGCCTGTCAAGCCTCTATGAATGGCAGCTCTGTCCTCCAGTATATTGGTTGCTCCTTGGTTTGGTGTGTTCTGCTGAAGGTTCAGGAGATGTGGTAGGTGTACGCTGCCATGTCTGTGTTTTGGGGTGAATACTGACCCTTTTTCCTCCACCCATGCTGCTAGCTGCAGGTGCCTGACCCAGCCTGTAAGGCTGCTTCTGTTTGGGGGCTGAGTCTCCAGCTGCAATATGCCATGTGCATCCCAGCTGCATTTTAAAAGCAGCCTGACAAAGGGAGATTTGGGCTGCAGCACTGAACACCTCTGCCCCAACTTCGTCGTGGGGAAGACAAGGCAAGACAGAGCTGAGCCTCACACTTCTGCCTGGTCCCTACAAGCTTTGCCCCTGCGGCCAGTGGGACAGGGATGTGATTGTGGGGCACCAGCCTCCGGTGCCACTTGCTGTTTCGTTATCTCGGACAGAAATGGGAGCCTTCAAATCGATGGCAGCGGCACCGTGTGGGCCCGGGAGGCATCGTCTTGTGCTGGGGCTGGAGCAGGCAGCTCCTTCGTCTCAGATCTGCTGAGCCCAGAGCTGTGGGGCCCTAAAACCAAGCCCTAAAATCTCAGTAGCAACGCTTCATCTATATCCCCCTCCCATGTGAGACCCCTTAGCACCCTCCCCTACATCCAGCCTCTTTCAAATCCCACAGAACCCCCCCAAAAACACATCCTGAGCGAGTCGCTGCATGGTGTGGCTGGCCTGGGGGCTGCAGGCAACCCACTTTTACAGGCACAGCTCTGCCCAGGGAACCAGGCTTCCTCGCTTTTCTTAACCCTGGGCAGGGAATTTGCATGCCTCCATAAGGAAGCAGTGTGGTCTGCAGCATTAATTGACCGGCCGTGAGATGCTAATGAGTGCAGGCTGCACCTTGGGGCGCAGGGAGCAGCCTCCTGGGAAGCAGTGGGGCTGGCCTGGGTATTTGGGTGCTGTGTGAGGTGTCAGCTCTGTGGTGCAGCAGCAGGATGCCTGCTGGAGGCCAGGCACAGCTTCACCCAGAGCCTCCTGCTCAGAGCAGGGTGAGGGCCCTGCCTGCAGTCCCCCTGGACCCAACCCGTTGTGCCCCAGCAAACAGTGCCCATTTTGCACCCCAACTTTGACATGGGTGCCCCGTGGCCCCAGTCCTGCCTGTTTGGTCCCTGGGCCAGTGGGTGTGCTGTGTGATTTTCGAGGCTGCTTTCCCATCCCCTCCTCCCACACCAAACCCAAGGGCTGGGAAAGCCCCAGGGCCAGGCTCAAAGACAGGGAAAGAAGCAAACCCCAGGCGGGAGGGGACCAGCAGCAGCACGCGCTGTCATTTAATGTGCAAGACTGGCAACAAAAGACTGAGGGCACCGAATCTGGAGCAAAGAGTCATCTCCAGGGGAGTCCTTGCTCCTTGGCAGGGGAAGCCAGCGGTAGGTCAAGGGCTGCAGAGAGCGTCTGGGGAGATGTCTTCAGCAGGCTAAGCCTCAGGGAAGATCAGGAAGCCAGAAAAGATGCTGTCAGACCCTTCGATCCCCACGATGGCGTTCTTCTCCGTTGGCTCCAGCCAGACGGAGTCGTTCATTGCCATCTTGAGCACCACGCCGCCGGTGGTGATCTGGTAGCTGCTGTGCACGTAGTCGCAGAAGGTCAGCACCACGTCGCCCTTGCTGCCACCCCGGCCCTTTTTCATTCTGAGGCACAGGCTGCCCTTGGACGTGACGTGGTAGGTGAAGTAGTAGATGCCCGGCACGCGGCAGGTGAAGCGGCCGTAGCGGTTCTCGTAGTGACCCTTCTCGTTCGTGATGACACGGTCAAAGCGGATGGGCTGGTCCCGGCGAGGGAAGATGCTGATCGTCCTGGCCGCTGAGAAGGCGGACTTGAGGGTGGCCTTGTAGTCCCCAGAGTCTCCCTGGGGACCGGGGGGTCCCGTGGGGCCCTGCAGTCCCTTTGAACCCATGGGGCCCCTGGGGCCAATCTTCCCCGGGTACCCTGGTGTTCCTGGGTCTCCCTTCTCCCCAATTTCTCCTTCGTCCTCCGCCCGGCCAGGGGGACCTAAAAAGCAGGAGGAAGAGGTGTTGTGGTCACAGCTGAGCCCCGTGGGACTGCAGAGGGGACACTGAAGGAAACCACAGGGACCTGTGCTGGGCAGTGGGTGAGTGGAGACCCCTGCCCACCAAGCAGGCATGGCTCCCTTTGCTCTCTGCCTGTGTACACCCTCCATCCCCGGGTCCCTCACGGTGTTTTCTTCATGGTGTTGCTGTCTGCCCATCTCCTGCTGTCCCTGAGCATCACCCGTGCCTGATAACACCACAAAGGGCCTTGTATAAAGTGGTTTCTGCTGTACCACTTTCCCCCCAGCCGCGTGCTTTTCACCACGTTTTTTTTTTTCTCCTCTTGGTGTTTGTAAGATGATGTTTTCCACACCTGCAGCCCCTACCCCTTACCTCGATCACCCTTTGGGCCATTCTGTCCATCTCTGCCATTGCTGCCAGGCTGGCCGGGTGCCCCTGGGATGCCCGGGATGGTGCCGTAAGTCTTGCAGAGCGTGGCACACGCGAGCTGCCCTCCGGCTAAGCAGATCAACATCACCCACATGGTCTGCATCTTGTCTTCCCTGCTGGAGCACAAAAGGATGCTGAGGTGCTACGTAGCCCCAGGCAGTGGGAGGGATGAGGAAGCCCCTCTGTGCTGCTCTGGAGGAAGATGCCTAGAAGCACTCCTGGGTGATAACACGAATAAGGGAAAGCACCTCCTTGTGGATCTAAATCCACCCTGCTCATCACCCCTCTGGGCAGGTTGGGAAGGATTCTCAGTCTCTTCCCACGTCGACAAGTGTCCAGAGCTCCAGCCACATGAACGCCCACAAGTTAGCCCATCCCAGAGGACTGATGCCCAGCCTCGTTGTGCTGCTGCCAGGAGTCTGTGCCTGAGACAGCCGTGCTGCGCAGGAGGGACACACAGGTATGTCCTGCAGCTCCCTGCTCTGAGCCCCGCTGCTCCCTCAGAGGAGAGATTCTTCATCCCAGCTTAGGACCACAAAGCGCAGGGCCAAATCCTTCCCCAGGCCAGAGCAGTTTCAAGCCTTTGCTTTCCAGCACTGTGTCTGAGGAACACCTTTAGTCTTTGCAGGTAGAAAAGATATCACCCAACTTGCCCTCCTAACCCCCGTGGCTTCCCCTTCTGTCCTGCTTGCTCCATCCCAGAAGTATTTCTGTATCTAACTAGCCTAACAGGGACAGTCACCTGGGCTTCCCTGGGGTCCCATCTTCCTTCTGCCCTCCCTGCATCCCACAGCTCGGCTCCTTCCCCCAGCTCCTGGTGCAGCCAGGGCTGGGGTAAGCACCGGGCACAGAGAAGTGCCAGTGACACAAGGATCGGTTGCCCCCCTTTGTGCTTTTGGGTCCCCCATGTGCTCCTACCTGCAGGAGGGAGCTGGTTCCAGGCAGCTTGCTCTTACCCCGAGCTTCTCGTTGCACAGACCGGGAAGCAGAGCAGGACACACCAGCGTCCTGCTTGGAAATGACCCTGCAGGGAAGCAGAAGTTTGCTGCAAGGATTGTTGTGAAAGAATCTGGCCACATCCTTTTTTTTTTTTTATCTTTAGTTCATTGTCACTTTCATATCCCTTATGGATGCCATCTGTCAGCTCAGCAGAACGTGAAGTCCTCAAACAGTGACCCAGGGTCCCTCAGGTGAACAGCTCTGGCCCTGGGGAGCAGGGGGACGTTCACCATGCCCTGGGGGGGTCTCCGTGCCTTGCTCAGCTCTGCTTGCTCTGGGGAACACTGCCATGAGCTCGATGCAAATTCAGGGCAGTCCCTCGGGAGAGAGGAGCATTGCACGCTCACTTTGCTGGCTTCGTTCAGGCTTCTCTGCACATACCCAGCTCTGCTGGGAGGAGACACCAGCCCAGAGGGTGTGACATGGCCTGAGCATCTATCACCTTGAATCCGGTCCCCAGGTTCTCCTAAATGTTGTGAATGGGAAGTGATTTTACCCTGCAATAAAAGTATTTCCAATTCCACTTTCTGTGGATGCCCTGTGGAGGTAAAGTGTAGACAATTGGGAGAAGAGCTCTCCTGCTCCAGTGTGCAGCAAGCCACCAAGAACAAGCTTTGGTGGTTTTTGGTGGGTTCTGCAGCCTCCACAAACATCAGCTCCTTCTCTCTGGCTCTGTGAGGCCTCTTGTGCTTCCCTTGCCTTGTCCTTCCATGTCCCCTATGGGTAACACCCATCCTGGTCCAGGTCCCTGCAGAGCTAACCCTGTACCTCTGGGCTTTACTACCCCTCGTGGAATCCTTGTTTGGTGGCACCAAGCCACACACCAACCTGCTGCAGTGGGGCAACTCTCACTGTTGTCCTACCACACCGGGTGGAGGTGGCACATGTCCTTGGATGTGGCTCAGATCCCTTCCCCAGAGGGTCACTGCAGTGCTGAGCGGTCACTGAGGGTGACAGCAGAAGTCACCAGGGAAGAGCTGTTTCCCAAAGCCACATCCACGCAGCCCCTTTTGGCCAAGAGCTGGCCACCCTGCACCTTTTTGCTGTGAAAACCACGGCCTCTCTTGAAGGAGTTTCTTGGGTTCAGCCCAAGGCTGGTTTTGGTCTTTGCCAACCCCCTGCTATTCCCTGTTGCTATCATGCAACACCCTCAGGCACCCCTTGGCCATTTCTTCCCAGTTAGCAGCGACGTCTTTGTCCCCAGATAAATTTCTGGTGCCTGCACTATGCATGCGGAGGTGGCAGAGCCCTCTGGCTGTCATCTGAAAATGGGGAGGGGGTAAGTGCCTGGTGAGGCGGGGTCCCTGGGGATGTCCCAGCTGCCTGACACCTGGCTACAAGGCTTGCTGTGTGGGCAGCTGAATTGCATCCACTTGGGTGGGAAGGGGAATATCAGGGCCCCTTCCTGGGGGCGTCTTGTCCCCGTTAAGTGAGCACTGCTCAAGGGGTGGGTCCCCTTCCTGCTGTCAGTGCAGCTGGGGGCCCTACTGAGTGAGCAAAGCCAGCGCTGTGAATGGTTTGTGAGGCTGGTGCTGAGCACAGCCCAGCCAGCGAGGGCTCAGGGACGTCCAGACGTGGTGCAGGCAAGCAGCCAGTTCACATACACACGCGCTCCTGTGCGTGCCACAGCCAGCCAGCCACACATGGGCTCCACCTGCAGAAAGGCAAATCACGAAGAAAAAAAAAGATGCTCAGCCAGGAGTACTGGGGAAGGATTTATTGACACTTTCCACAGCCAGCTCATGGCAAAGCTGTTGCTTCCAGCCTGCTCCAGGACCCCTGACTGTCCCTGGTGCATCCAGTGTGGGAAGGGGAGAGACACAGAAAGACCCTTGAGCCCTGGCTCCAGCAGCACAAGGTAACGGGGTATTATCAGGGCAGTGTGTGCGAGGTGGAGATGTTTTGCTGCACGAGGCAGTGCCAGCAGGACTCCAGGGGCTTGGTGCTGTCACTGCAGGCACAGATCCAGCTGGATGTGCCCAGCCCCCTTGCTCAGTGACTGCACGCAAACCCCAAGCCAGGGGATTATGGCTGGGGTGGACTCTTTTGCTGGGGCTTCCCACCCAGCAGAGAAACCTGGGGCATGAGCAACAGCCTGGCAGCGAGCAACAGAATTTGCAGGGCAGGGCAAAGGGCTTGGTGTGCTGGGCTGAGCTCCGGTGCTCCTCTAGTCTGGGAAGAGCAGGAACCCCGAGAAGATGCTGTCGGAGCCACCGATGCCCACCATGCCATTGTAGTCATTCACCTCCAGCCAGACCTCGTTCCCAGCCTGCAGGTGGAGGAGGATGCCACCTGAGCTGACCTGCATGGTGTTGGTCTTGTGGTCGCAGAAGCTGGCCATCTTTTTCATGTTCTTGAACAGCAGGACACAGAGGTTGGCCGTCTGTGAGCTGTGGAAGACGAAGTAGTAGAGGCCGGGGAGCTTGCAGGTGAACTTGCCGGTGGTGGTGTCGTAGTCGTTGTTGGTGTTGGTGATGACGTGGTTGAAGATCACAGGGATGTTCTTTAAGGGGTGCTCAGCTGTCTGCCTCGTCACCGAAAACGCCGACTGGTGCTTCTGCTTGTAGCTGCCTGGCATGCCTGGCTCTCCGGCACTGCCCATCTCCCCGGGGTCTCCAGGGGGACCAGGGGGACCAGCGGGGCCCGTCTTGCCTGGCAAGCCAGGACTGCCTGGCTCCCCTTTCATACCCTTGGGGCCTCGTGTAGCAGGAATGGCTGGGATGCCTGTGGAGAGGTGGGGAGGGAAGGAGTGAGCCACAAGGACATGGGGAGAGGCTCCCCCAGACCCTTTCCATCAGACAGAAGAAGGTTGTTTCCTCTCCTTCTGCCCCGTCTGCAGATTCTGGGAACATCAAGCACTTCTCCAAGTGCAGGGACGTTGCTCTCCATACCAGCAACTAAGGCAGGCTCAGTGCCTGTGGTTTGACAGCCTTCAAGGTTCCCCTCCTTGCTCACTCACCTGGCTCTCCTTTGGCTCCCTTCAGCCCATCTCGGCCATCCCTGCCTGGCACACCCGGCATGCCTGGCAGGCCTGGAGCCCCATAGCAGCTGTGGGAGGGATCTCCGGTCACTGCAGACCCCAGGTACAGAGGTAGGAGAGTGAGGGCCAGACAGAACTGCTCCCAAAAGCTCTGCCTCATTTTGGAGCTCTGGATGGTGGAAAAGGGAAAGAAAGTGCTGGGATAAGGTGCCATGGCAAGGTGGCTTTCCGTCTGTGAAGCAAAGGAGGCTCAGTGCTATGAGGGTCACAGCAGCAGGAGCCTTCAATATTACCTTCCCCATGCCCATTGCTGGGTGGTGGGGAGGCCGATATGTGATGATACCAGGCTCTGGTATCATCTCCAACCCCAGGGCAGCCACCAGTGGGTTAAAATTTCAGTCTGGACAGAGCCATGAGGACTTGGGGTATCCACTGCCAGCCCCAAGCTCTGCTGGCTCAGCACCCCAAGCCCCCTGCAGACATGCACAGCACTGCAGAGCCATGCACCATGCTGCCCCGAGGCTGGAGCTCCAGGCTGCACCGAGCTGATCTCACCCATCCTCCAGCAGCAGCCTGACTCCTCCTGCACAATGGGATCGAGTTCCCATCCGCTGGGGATCTCCCAGCACAGCGCCTGGCCCAGGGGAGTGGGTCTTCCCCCGGGAAGGAGAGGCATGCATGCCCCCACAAGACGTGAGCTACTGGAGTGCCTGGCAGTGCTTCTGCCTCCTCCACAGCACCCAGCACTGCGCCGTGCTGCCGGACCCATGCAGCCCACCCCAAAGGAACTGTACAGCACCTCTTACCTCCAGCAGGGGAGCAGGGTGTGGGATCCTGCGCTGTGGAGCCCTGTGTGCTGAGGGCACTGCCTGCTGGCTCTGCACGACCTGCGTCTCCCTCTGCGACACCCTCCCGGAGGAAGTCACACAGTTAGGAAAGAGCCCGATAGGGACACGCAGCCGCTGGCTGGCCCCCATCCGAGTTTCACATCCTCCTGCCTGGTTATTTTCTCTGAGCAAGCATTTCCCTGGCTGTCCTGCAAGACCTGTGCTTGTGCCAGGCGTTGTCACCACAGCAGCAGGGTCTGGGAGAACAGAAGTACCAGCGTGGCTGGACAGGGAACTTTTGCTGAGTCTCCAGGAGAAAAGGAGAGTTCATGTTCGGTGGAAGAAGGGATGGGCAATTTGGGGAGAGTACAAGGAAGTTGCCAGCATATGCAGAAAGAAAATCAGAAAGGCTAAAGCCCAGCATGAGCACAACCTGGCCACTGTGGCTAAAGACAACAACAAAAAAATGTTTTTACAAATATAAATGTATTAATGGTAAGAGGAGGGCCAAGGAGAACCTCCATCCTTTCCTGGATGCAGGGGGGAACATGACTGATGAGGATAAGGAAAAGGCGGAGGTTCTTAATGATGTCTTTACATCTGTCTTTAGTAGCCAGACCTCTTATCCTCGGGGTACTCAGCCTCCTGACCTGGAAGTCTGGGACAGGGAGCAGAAGAACCCTCCCACATTTCAGGTGGAAACAGAGACCTGCTGCTTCACCTGGACTGTTACAAGTCCATGGGGCCACAGTTAATCCACCCGAGGGTGCTGAGGGAGCTGGTGGATGTGATTGCTGGGCTGCTTTCCATTATCTATCAGTGGTCATGGTCATCCGGAGAGGTTCCTGATGACTGGAGACTTGCTAACGTGGCGCCCATCTATAAGAAGGGTCATAAGGAGGATCCAGGGGACTACAGGCCTGTCAGACCGACCTCAGTGCCAGGAGAGGTGATGGAACAGGACGTCTTGAATGCAAACACGCAATGTACGTGGTACAATCGAGGGATCAGGCCCAGCCGGGATGGGTTCAGGAAAGGCAAGTCCTGCCTGACCAACCTCATCTCTTTGGGTGACCCACCTGGTGGATGAGGGAAAGGCTGTTGGCATGGTCTGCCTAGCCTTCAGCAAAACCTTTGGACATAGATTCCCACAATATTTTCCTGGAGAAGCTGGCAGCCTGTGGCTGGGACAGGCACACTGCTGGGTTACAAACTGGCTGGGCGGCCGGGCCCAGAGACTTCCCCCAATCCTCCCCATAAGTGAAGGCTCTGCTCATACACTCAGGTCCCTCCTGTCTTATCTAGAAACAAGCTGGGATCACTTCTCTCCCTGGGCAGCTTGGGACAGCCCAGGACATCAACAGTTTGCTGCAAGTAGGAAAGAAACCACGAGCAGTTGTCGGGGAAGAAGAGTTTTATTTGTACTGATGAGGACAATGCGAGAGGTAACAGCGGCCTTGCACCAGAAAGGCAATTACAGTGGTTAGTGTAGCAAAAGCAGTGGCACATGGTGATTTCACACTTGGGAACAGCACCAGAGAACAGCCCCGGTGACAACTGACCCCCTTTGGTGTAGGGTCTGAGCAGTTGGGAGCAGAAAAGGCTACTGGGGCCTCCAGGAGGCAGCGGGACGGCCTGCCTGCATCCCACAGACAAGAGCAGGCTCATCACAGCCTGGAGGGAATTGCTGGGTTGGTCTCGGCACTGCAGTGGTCACCCACAGCCTGGCTGCTTGGTGATCCTGGCAGAAGCACAGGGCCTGGCTGGCTGTTAAATTTGAGGCCATTGCTGAGGCCTTTGCTGTGCTATAAAGGCCATCCTACACGCTCGCAGGGCTCAAAGACACGGAGACACACACACAGCAGTGCTCTGACGCTAAGCAGCTTAGCTCTGGGCTGGCAAGTCCTGAGGCTGACGGCCCGTCAGCCTGTCTGTGGGAAGAGCATGAAGCCGCTGAAGACGCTGTCTGCCTCGGAGCCGCTGTAAATCTGGCTGCCCTTCACGGGGTCAAAGCTCACTGAGACCTGGTCACCCACTGCCAGGCTCAGCACGCTGCTGCCCGAGTTCACCTGCAGGATGTTGCGGCTGTTGTTGTCGCAGAAGCTGACCACACGCTCCCTGTTCTTGGTGATGCTCAGGCAGAGGTCTCCGATGGAGACCACTTGAAAAACAAAGTAGTAGAGCCCGGGGATGCGGCAGGTGAACTGCCCGCTCTGGCTACTGTAGGAGTTCTCCTGGTTGGTGATGATGTTGTCGAACACCACCGTGCTGCCCCGGTTCGTCTGGGACTTCCGTGAGGCAGAGAAGGCAGGACGTGGCTGCTCCAGGATATTGCCAGCCTTCCCCTTGGCTCCTCTCGGTCCTGGCTGCCCTGGCACCCCAGGGGGGCCGGGTGGACCATGGAAGCCCCGGTTTCCTGGGTTGCCAGGAGGCCCCGGCTCACCTTCATCCCCTTTGGGTCCGCGGATGCCTGTCCTTGGTGCCGGTTTCCCTGGGGAGAGACACTGAGATGATGTTCATGCCACAGCTGGCAGGGCTGGCATGGCCCAAGCAGCTCCTGCAGCCCACTCTGCTCCTGCCAAGAGGCTCGAGACAGTGCGCGTCCCTGGCTGCCCCTTACCTGGTTCCCCCACGTCACCCTTCTGCCCTGGCCTCCCATCGAGGCCAGGGACCCCAGGGAATCCGTCTTTGCCATCCGGTGCCCGACACACCTGCTCTGAAGGCAGGGCTGTGCCCAGCACTGCTGCTAGGGCGCTGGCTGCCAGCCAAAGGCCAAGACGCATCCTGCAGTCCCTGCAAGCACAGGAGAGGGGGAATTTGGGGTGGAGGCAAGATCACAGCAAACATGCACGTGGTGCACGCAGCGACAGATGCACCTTGGACATGGACATGCAAGTATAAAAATGGGTTTTCATCCAGAGCTGTGGAGATGTGCAGTGCACAGATACAAGCGTGCATGCACAGACCCACTACGCCACCTACGTGTTGTTTAATTCAGGTAGCCAGACACCACATCGGAATGTTGAAAATAATTTCCATGTTTCGTTGTGTGATCTGAAATCACGGATGTTACTGAAAAGCCCTGATGTGTGCCCATGGCAGGGCTGTGGGAGAGCCTGGGACACAGGGCAGGGTGTAAAGCAGAGGTTGAAGAGGTTGTCTCCTCCCATGTTTGGGGAGTAAGCACTCCCATGGGATGGAGAGCACAGGTGAGGAAAGGGTGTAAAGAGACACAGTGGAGGAGAGAGAAACAGGAAAGGAATAAGCGGTAAAAGGATAAAAAAAAGCACGAGGGATGCAGGTCCCCAACACGCAGACCTGGAGGAGAGGAAGGATGTCCTGAACACACACCAAAGCCCGGGATAATCGGTCTGGGAATGGCCTGCAGAACCCAGCAGTGTCCACATCCACATGGTGGAGTGCGAACAGATTTACCCCTCCTCCCCTTTTTCCTACTTCAGACTCCTGTGGAGGCTGGGGGGCAAGTGGAAGAAGGATGAGGACAGGGAGCAAAGACGGGAGAGAGGTGGCAGAAGAGGCACGTGTCCCCATCTGTCTGGGGTGACTTACCTCCTGGCAGGGGTGAGAAGGGAGCAGTGAGAATCGGCAGCTCTGTTTGCTGGCAGCTCTTCCTCAGGAGCAGGGGGGAAGAGCAGCAGGGAGGGCGGGATGTCCTTGCATGCACAGAGGTTTACATGGTTGCAGAAGTGCCAAGTTTCACTTCTTTCCACAGTTTCTTTTCTGCCCTCGACCCTGGCTGTGCCGGTCACAGTCAGGGAACAGCCTGGTCAGCAGAAGTGCTGGCGCCTTCTGGGACCTCAGAGAAGTCCAGCAGCACGGGGAAACACCAAGATGGAGGAGACCCAAAGGCAGGGCAAAGCCCTGCTGCTGCAGGAGGTGGCTGCTCCAGCAGCCACGCAAAGGATGCTCCCCTTGGGAAAAGCTGCACTGAGCTCACCCTGGAGTCTTCTCTTCTCCAGGCTGAATATCCCCAGCTTTCTCAGCCTTTCTTCACAGGAGAGGTGCTCCAGCCCTCTGATCATTTTAATGACCCTCCTCTAACTGCTCCACATCCCTCTTGTGCCCCAGACCTGGACACAGGGCTCCAGGTGAGGTCTCACAAGGGCAGAGCAGAGGGGGGACAATCCCCTCTCTCCCCTGCTGCCCACTCCTCTGTTGATGCAGCCCAGGATGAAGCTGGCTCATGTCGAGCTTTTTATCCACCAGAACCTCCAAGTCCTTCTCTGCAGGGCTGCTCTCAATGAGTTCTCCCAGTCTGTGCTCATGCCTGGGATTGCCTCGACCCAGGTGCAGCTCCTTGCACTTAGACTTGTTGAACTTCATTAGATTCACCTGGGCCCACTTCTCAAGCTTGTCTAGAAAAAAAATTATTTGCCTTGAGAATGGCCAAGCGCTGGAACAGGCTTCCTAGCAAGGTGGTTGATGTCCCATGCCTGTAAGTATTCAAGAAACATTTGGGTAACACCCTCAATAATATGTTTTACCTTTTGGTTAGCCCTGAAGTGGTCAGGCAGGTGGACTCAATGATCTTTGTAGGTTTCTTCCAGCTGAACTGTTTTGTGCTGTGCTATGCTGTTCTAGTAAAAAAATCAACCATGGAGACTCTTGCACACAAAACTTTGCTCATCAGTATATCTCCATTAATAATTACCTTTGGAGATCTATCACTGAGCTGGTCTTTAATTCACATCCCCTCTTAATGCAATATAATACACATTTTTAATCAAAATGTCAAGCCCATAATAAATCAGATGCCCAGAAGAAAAAGCAATTTTATTCTATCAACATAGTTCCTCTGTCAAGTAGGCCTGTAATCGTGTCAAGAAAAGATGACAGGTGAGTTTGAAAAGACCTGCCTTACAAAAAATGGTGTTTCTGGACAGTAATTGTATTTCTGCCCTATTGCCCTTTGTTAATATACAGCCAAAATGAGACCACTCCATCATTTCGTCCAGGGTTGATGGATGTCCTGGTGCTCACGTGTCTTCTGTCCCTGACTGTCCCCTTAACCTCACTTAAATGCTGAATTACAAGGGACTGGACACGGATTTCTAGCATCTCATGGAAGCTGGTGTTGGGCCGGACAGCACCTCCTCCAGGTCCTTGAGCCCCCTGAGCAGTGCTTGGCCCCATTCGCTTGAGTCTGGGGGTTGTCATGGCTAAGCCAGGTCTTCCTTGCCCATCTTCTGAGCGCCTCTCTCCTCTTGATCTGCATCTCGGACACCCATGGCCCAGAGGAGCTGCAGGCTGTGGTAGCCACCGTATGGCTGAGTCCTGGTGGCTTCAGCAAGCCACGAGGTGGCAGTGCTGGCTCAGCCACGCGTGGTGGCGTAGCCCCGGAGATGCCCGAGATCCCACAGCCCACATCTCAGGATGTCCGACTGCATGTCTGGGATAAGCACCGATAAATCACAGCTCGGGAGCCAGAATCAAGCAGCTCCCCGGTAGGTCCACAAATGCATTTCCCTGAGACTGGGAGCAGTTTGGCACCCCCAAAATGGTGTTCCTTCAGTGAGGGCCAGGCCAGTGGGAGCTGTGAGGGGCAGCAAAACCCTGGCAGGTTATTTCTGGAGTGACGAGAAGCCTCGTGCGGGTGGTGCAGCACCACTGCCAACAGACTCTGGCATGCAGAAGGGGCTGGGATAACAGAGGGAAACCCCAGGGGACATGAAACGGCTCCATGCCCAAGGCAGACAGGAAAATAAGTGCACATGGGAGAAACTAGAGGATGAAAATGCTCTGCAGGGCACTTGGTGGTCCCACACCCAACCCCAGAGAGGACAGATCTGTGCTCCCCTTTGCTTTCTTGCTGCCCTCTTGTCTGGTGGTGCCAGGCAAGGTAGGTCAGTGCCAGCCCACCCTTGCAGCTCTTCACGGAAGAAAAATGACCCCTGCAAAGCCTCCTCCCTGTGTTCCCAGTGCTGGCAAGCACACTTGAGTTGCCTGACAGCAGACAACAGGGAGAGATGCTCCTCTGCTGCCTTCCCTGCTGGGGATCCCCCGCAGCGCTGAGCAGTGATGGGCAGGAGCTCTCGGAGGAAGATAAATCAGGTAGCTAGCACCTACCTGTCACTGTGCAGGAGGCAGTGACAAAGACAGGTGGTGGGCAATCACCAGCGCTGCCAGGTACCGCACACATCACCACTTTCAGTCACTGGCATCCCAATCTGCCTCCCGCACCCGCCGGGAGCGTGGGACTGCTCAGAGCATCTGTGTCTGCAGCCACTGATGGCTTCACAATGCCTGAATAACCGAGCCCCTTTCACTGGAAAGCTGTGATTTTGCTGTCGTTGAGCTGGCCTGTCCCAAAATGCCCAGCCCTGCTGACCACCAGATAAACTTCCTGCAAGGTGTTACGAGGTTGGCGTGGATTCAGAAGTGTCCCACGTTTCTAACAATGAAAAAAATAGGCTGAAATGGTTCAGGTGCCCTGGAAGGATTTCCTGAGATGCCAGCTAAAAGTCAGGCTGCACGGGTACTCGACTCTCAATGTGTAACAAGTGCTGTTCCAGGAGAACATGACAGATTGCTTTACACAGAGCACGTGCGAGGGACAAAGACAGGTATAGGCTTTAAAAGCCAGAATTTCATGCTCTAGCCCTTGCTCCTTGTCTCCTGGCATTGGTGCACATCCTAGTTGGCTCATGGGATGAGGGGAGATAGATCAATGCTGAGCTGCCCTGGGCAATGCTGGGAAAGCTTGTCCCATCCCTCCTCTTCTTGGTCTATGCTATGGATCAGCGTTTTTCATTACTAGACCTCTACTGGATAATTTGGCTGATTGTTTACCAATCTTTAATGTATCTATTATTTATTTATTCACTTGTGTAACAAGCAGTTGCAGACTGAGCACTTTGGCATGTAAATGAGCTGCTCTAGTGCTTGTCACTGAAATTTGTAGATTGGAAGAGTTTGCAATCAAACACAGCCAGAATCTAAATTACGACGTTTCAGGCACTAATAGCTGGGAGAAGACGGGCAGGATGTGCCATAAATAAGATGGGATCAGAGGAGGGTGCCCAGAGCTATACTGTCAACACACCAGGAGCCCCAGGGCATGCAACAGGAGTACCTGCTTTGCAGTGCCAAAGTGTGTCTGGCAGGGCTAGCATTGCCTTGGGGCTGGTTCCCCAGAGACAAAGGGAAAATTGATGAAGCAAAATAGTGGGAGCTGGCCTGTGACCCAGCATTACTTGCACTGGTCTCTGAAGAGGGCTGGTTAGCCTGGCATGATGAGAATTATGCACACATGTTCACCAGGCATAGTGCTATAAGTCCCATTAGGGTTTGTGAAAGGACCTGAGAGATCTCATTTCCAGCTGCTTGCTCATGGCAGGAATATTTCCAACACTAAATCAAGGTGATCATTGCTTTGCCTACCTAATTCTTGAAAACCCTGCAAGGACAGAAATCACCCACCTCTCTGGAGACATGTCTCAAGGCTGAACCACACAGCAGTGAGGAATTGTTTCCTAATGTTCACCCTGGATCTTTTAAGATCCAGTTTGTGGCCACTGCTCATTGCTACATCATTTAGCACTGATGTGGAGCGTTTGGCTCCATCTTTCTTGCAATTGCTCCCAGGTAGCTCCAGCTGTGGTTATATCCCACCTTATCCTCCACCTCATCTGGCTGGCTACAGCCCAGGAGGGGTGCCCCGCCAACCCCCCACCCCCCTGTTGGTAATAAGGACTAATAATTTCCCTTGACCTACTGGCCACAACCCTCCTAATGTAGCCCAAAGTGCAGTTTGCCTTATCTGTGGTTTGCTCACCTTCAGCCTGGTGTCCACTGCTTCCCACACCAACCCTTCCCTGCTCCAGCAGTGATTTCCCAGCTTGTAGTCTGGGGTTTTTCCCACTCCATGTGCAGAAGGCAGTGCTTAATGTAGGCCAAGAAGAGAGAGCCCACAGCCCTTCTAAACATCCTCAAGGATTTAAAAACTGGTTTGAGAAATACAAACCCTAGTCCTTCCTTCCTTGTTTCAGCTGTTGGCTTGATGCTATGGACTCAGGAGACAAGGCTCTCTCAGAGACTCCCTGGACAGCGTGATGTTCCCTTCCAAATCCAAAGTGATGGATATAACAGAGGGGTGTGTGTAGGGGGGCACCATGTCCTTGTCTCTGGGCTTTGTTTTGACTCCCCAGTCTTGACTACATGGGGTTTGCACTCTTTGGGGCTGTCAGGCTAAGGCAGGACCATCTTGAATCCTTCCACAACCTGCTGCAGAGAGATGAAGGCAGGGAAATGTCAGTTGCTTGTCTGGCTCTTGCAAAGCCTGATGTGCCCTTAGTGGAGGGTGATGCCTGGGTGAGTCTGACAGTGTCCGAAAATACACCAGGCACAGAAATTTTGTCCCAGAGGAATAGGGATCGCCATGCACCTGCTTGCAGTGACACTTGCAGTGGCACCTTTCCTTGCACCCCTCTGCTCCCTGTGCGCAGCCAGACCCCGCTGCTGCCACAAGCTCTGCTGCCCACACAGCAAAATTCTGTGTGTCCTTCCCAGGCTCCTTTCTATGCCAGTGTCTGGCTTCCCTAACATAATGCCTCGAAAATGGAGTGGAAGTTTCCTGCAGGCTACTGTTAGTATTAACTGGGTCAGCGGCAGCTGGAGGTCCCTGCCAGCTGGAGGCTATTACAACTTATTTCTATTACAACTCGCTTACCACGGTAGCTTCTCCAGGAGCTCAGCTTCCTTCTAAGTGACCTTGGCTGCTGGATCGATCTGAAGTTACAAACTCACTTCTCACGTCTGCTCAATTTGGAGGGCGTCTGATTGCTGCTTCGGAGGCTTTGATTGCTTTTGCTTCTGGCTGGTGGGACCCCGGCTGGTGCCTTGCAGGCACCATTAGCAAAACTCTGGCTTAGCAGATTTGCTGAGGAATATCCCGACCAAGCCACAGCAGGGCAGGGCAGAGCAAGGCCTGGTGTTTTCAAAGCAGCCTGTGATGGGCTGGAGGGATGCCTACTTGTCATTGTCCCCTCCGGGCCACAACTGAGCTCTTCTGCAGCAGACACAAGGCTTTATTCTGGTTTATTCTTTGTTTCTATCTGGGCTCTGGCTCCCACCAGTGTGATCCTCACGCATGTTGAATCCTGTACGGCTCTTTCATTAGCTCGACAGCTCGTTAGCCCCTGCAGGCAGACCCCAGCCTCTCTGCTTCTGCTGTGCTCCCCCCCTCCTCTGCTCGACCACCCCCATAGCTTTCTGATGAGGAGACAGCCCCTTCCCGGCCCAGGAGGCCACTTTTTTCACCTGAAATTGTATTAACTGTTCTGGATCCCCTCCCACAGGCATTGCTCGAGTCCTCTTCCCCCTCTCTGCAGGCAGAGGTCAGACCTGTGTCCTTGCTCAGAAACAAATCGATTGGCATCTTCCAGGATGCGATTGCACTCCTCGGTGAGCCTGCGTGGGAGGCCATCGTGTGGGCCCGGCACGGACGGTCTGGCCTGGAAGTTATTCTTCACTCGAGCTCTTAATTTCAGAGTTGCACTGAGGGATGGGAAGACTCCTGGCTTCTAATTAATTACTGAGCTCCCCGTAATTGATGCAATTTACTGCCAACCTATCTATTTTATTGCGCTGTGAAGAAAGTCATTCTGTAACACTATTTTCTCGAATGCCCTAGTGAGTGGCTGTAAGACATGTCCTGAAACTCATCTCCAGGCTCTGTATCTGGGCAGAAGTTTGTACCAGGAGACAGAAGAAGACTGCGGTCTTGTGCCCTACCACCAAAATGTTCACACAGGAGGTACCAGGGACCCACACATGGCACCGGGGGGAGCATGGCCTGGTAGAGGGCCTTGGGCAGTGGGCCTTGGTCTTGTAGAGCTGAGCCTGGTGAACACAGGTTCCCTAGCACAAGGATGACCACAATCCAACACATGTAAGACCCTATAGCTGGGCATTTTGCATGATGTGGAACAGATGTTGCCATTTACAGTTCAGATTCATCCTGTAATTGGACGTATTTATCCACATTAATCTTCATGGGGAGGTGCTGCCGTCCTGCCTCCTGGTTCCAGGATCCTGGGGATGGGCAGATCAGGCAACAATATTTCCTGGTAGCTCTAATCCTGGTAAGCCCTGAGCTTTTCAAATTAATTTATTTGAGGAAGCCAAATGGAGCCTCACATTTGCTGCAACTGTACAAGTTTAGTACGTTGTGTCTCCTGTTCCCAGTCCTGAGCTGGGCAGACTCCCAAATCCACTAAAAATGCACACTGGTAGGATTGGTGGAAAATAGTCCGTGTCTCTTCTCAAGCTGTGACTATCCCGTTTGGTGTAACGTCTCCTGGGTAAAGCCATATCCTTGTGCACGGAGCCGTGCTGTTGTGTCTTGCTGGGGCTTAAGAGGGGATTTTACTGAGCCCTTCAAATTGTCTCACTCACTAATTAATGACTGGGTTTCAGTTTCGGAACATGCACTTAGATAAACTGCATAAGTGCATTTCATTAATCTTAATTAATGATTTAAATACTCAGAAGCCTCTGCTAAGGCCCCGTGATTGATGATAGCTAGCTGGCTATATCATTGTGCTTTGGTCCTTCGGCATCCTTGGCTGTGCAGTGGGGATACGGGCGCTGATCCTCCTTGCTTTCCCCTTGCCTGCTGCCTTCAGATCCAGAGGTCACCTTTTAGAAATTGTTTAGTGACAATTCACACCTTGTGCTAGACAGGGCACCTTCCTGAATTTAAACCCAGGGTGTCTCTGTGCAACCATGGAAGCAATGCATACCAGTATCTAGGGCTGATGAAAAGCAGGCTTTGCAAGGAACAGCTCTGCAAACCGGGCAACAAATTGCACTTCAGGCTCTGCAAAGCGGTTTCCTCACTGCTGCAAGGGTGATGGAGCACATGGGGTGCAAACATGTTGCATGCCATCCTTCTGGACATGTGTAGTGGGTTTGTGTGGCAAGGTTTGTGTAGCAGGGGGCCATAGGGGTGGCTTCTGTGGGAAGAATCCAGAAGCTGCAGGCCAGAGCTGATATAATAAGCTATGTTGTTTTCATCTTTCTGAGAGCATATTTAAGAAAGGGGAAAAAAAAATATAAAAGGCAGCAGCTGGGAGAGAGAGGAGTAAGAAGCAGCCTTGCTGGCAGAATCACAGAATGTTATGAATTTGGGAAGGGAGCTTGAAAGATCATCTAGTCCAACCCTCCTGCTGGAGCAGGAACACCTGGATCAGGTCACACAGGAACGCATCCAGGCAGGTTTTGAAAGTCTCCAGAGAAGGAGACTCCACAACCCCTTGGGCAGCCTGTCCCAGTGCCCCATCACCCTCACTGGGAAAAAGTTTTGTCTTATATTTAAGACACCTGATTTGGGTGGTTCATGAAAGGCAAGTCCTGCCTGAGCAACCTCATCTTCTCCTGTGACCAGGACTTCAGCAAAACCTTTGGACATAGTTTCCCACAGTATTTTCCTGGAGAAGCTGGCAGTCCCTGGCTGGGACAGGCACACTGCTGGGTTACAAACTGGCTGGGCGGCCGGGCCCAGAGAGTGGTGGTGAACGGAGTGAAATCCAGCTGGTCACCAGTGGAGTTCCCCAGGGGTCGATATTAGGGTTCATGCTCTTAAATATCTCTATTGATGACTTGGATGAGGGAATTGAGTGCACCCCCAGTAAGTTTGCAGTGACACCAAGCTGGTGGGACGTGTCGATGTGCCGGAGGGTAGGAAGGTCGGGCAGAGGGACCTGGGCAGGATGGGTCAATGGGCAGAGGGCATGGGATGAGGTTCAACATGGCCAAGGGCCGGGTCCTGCACTTGGGGCACAGCAACCCCATGCAGCACTACAGGCTGGAGGCAGAGTTGCTGGAAAGCTGTGCAGAGGAACAGGACCTGAATGGACCTTCGAGGGATGCCCCCACTAAGGGCGAACTCTCGGTCCAGTACCCTAAAACCAGGCTCTGGAAAGGAGGAAATGTTGCTGTCTGATTGTGCTTTGGGGGCGGTTGTTTGGATCGGACTGAGAATGGATAAATAATCTGCATGCAAAGTGTTTTCCTCACGCACAGGTGGCTCACATGACAGCTATAGGAATCAGGCAGCCAGGGAAGGTTTATTATACCTGGGATTATAGAAGTGTCTGACAACTGCTTACTGTAAGCTGGCCAGAGGTAAAGGATGCTCTGCATTTTGATGAGAGTGAGCGAACAGCAGCAGCAGACAAGGGACGGGCTGCTGCAACCTGCTTTTCCTGGGGATCTGTCACAAAAGTGACTCGGGACATTCCCTGACTGAGGAGGAAAGGGACCCAGGGGCAGATTTCCAAAGTTTTCCTGAAGTTATTCATGATCATGAGACCCCTCCTCCATTAGGAAAATGAGAGAGACCCCCACTAAAAGCTGTAGCAGCTTACATACGATTGGCAACAAAATGCTGCGCAGGCACATCCAGACACATCATTACACCAAGTCCTGACTCTGCAAATCATCTTCCCTCGTTGCACTGCACAGTGGGGCTCCCGGCACAGCCTTAGGACAGGTGCAGCCTTAGGTTGGCTCCAGTCCTCTGCTTCCATCCCTGGAGACCTTGCTGTTCTCCAGAGCTGAAGTTATCTCGGAACAGGACTTTTAGTACTGCTCCCAGTACACCTCACAAAAACATTCAGACCAGTTACCATACCTACACACCAAGCTCTTGCCTTCATCTCTCATTCCTCCCTGCCTTTCCCAGGGCAGTGACCCTCCTGCAATGGACAGGGACACATCCTCTGCAATGGCAACAGTTCCCCTCCAAGACAGGGAGGAGAGGCAGCTCCAGCTGGGTGGAGTAGCTGGAAATAGCCTTTTGCGAACCATTTTTAGCAGTTCATTTAGGATTGTGTTTTGCCAGCAAAACCTCCACATGCTGTTTATCTCTCTTAGTGCAAGGCTGTTATTATTGCAAAATGAAGCAGCGTGTTTGCAGCTCCTCGGCAGCACCGAGCTGCTCATGCAGCAGGAGGGATTGAGGCGAGCACAGAGAGTGGCTTCAAAGTGCCATTATTAATTCACGCTCACATTCATTGTAATAACACCTTGAATCACAGCAAATTCATCTGGTGTTAACCACTTGGTGCAAGCAAGGGTCTTTCCAGGGGAAGGAGCTTGTAGAAAGGAGCACGCTGGCTGTGCAAGTGCAGCTTCAGGACTGCTCATCGATGCAGTCAGTGCTCATCGAAGCACTGGCTGTGCTGGGCTCAGGGGCCTGATCCTGGTGGTGCTGGTGGCTCTGCTTGTTATCAGCCTTCACATCTCACAAAGTTTCATAGAATCACCGAATGGTTTGGGTTGGAAGGGAGCTGAAAGACCATCCAGTTCCACTCCCCTGCTATGGGACCAGACCAGGTTGCTCCAAGCCCCATCCAGCCTGATCTTGAACACTTCCAGCGATGGGGCACCCATGGTTTCTCTGGGCAACTTCTCTTTCTTCTGTCTTTCCTGAGAGTGGGCAGGGTGCCTTGAGGCACCGAGGTGCTCGCTGTTACCCAGTAGCCAGGGATGGCTCAGATGTGGAACTTCACTGGGAGGCGAGTGCCACACCAGAACCTCCTCCCAGTCTTTGAGCTTTGCCCATCTCTTTGTTCAGGGGCTACACCAGAGGCACAGCCTCCTTTTTTATTTTTGCAAAGAGGGGGTGACTTAACACAGTGTGCACTTCACCCCTGACACTAACCCTGCGAAGGCTCCGTAAAAAGATTTACACCAGGGGAAAATGCACCTGTGACAGTGGGTAAGTTTGGCACAGGTATATTTTCAGTCAGCTCACCGTTTCTTGCTTCTCTGCCAACAGGGCCACAGCTAAGGAGAGCAAGTTTTGATGACGTCTTGCAAGTTGTGGAGAGAAAATGTAATGGCCCGCAGGGCATGGCAGCTCTGGGAGCACTTCTTGCCTGCTGCTGGGGCAGGGTTGTGGAAAGCAGCAGCAGGGTTTCATGCAATGCTTCCAGGCCAGCAGCTCCTGGAAGGAGATTTCGTGCCCAAAATGCCTTCTGTCAAGATGCCTTATCCCAGGCAGGCTGCAGCAGAGCTGGGTGCGAGGAGATGCTCTGGGCTCAGCACAGCCAGGCGGGGACAGTAAATCCTTCTGAAAGCGCTGGCTGATCAGAATATTTGCATTGTTTTTCTGGCCTTTTCTGATGTACTAATGAAGTGCTTTGAGGCATAGCGTGAGTGAATGTGCTTCCTCAGCACGGTTACTCTGGGCAATGTCTGTTAAAGGAAGCCTGCTCTGCATGCTTGGTTATTAGGATACATTATTTACAGGGAGACAGAGAGAAAGCAAGACGTGCAATCAGTAATGACAGTGTAATGCTGCATCCTGGCTAAGGTGGGCTCATTTCAGAGACATACATTTTAACAAGGCCAGTTGCAAGGTCACATATCAAAGGCTGAGGCAGGAAGGTCACGTTTATCAGATGGGGTCTGTATCCTGGGAAGCAGTGCCCTTGGGAGAAGACTGGAGGTCGTAGCAGGCAGGGGCACCATCAGAGCAGTGCTGTGGCTATGGGGGCAAACACGGAGCTGGTGTGAGCAAGGTGGAGGGGTGCTGAGGTGTGGAGGGGAGCAGCAGAGGGACACAACCTCCCTGCCTGCCTGTCCAAGCCCTTGCAAAGATGTGATGTGGCCACTGGCTCGTTCGGAATTGAGGAGGGGGCATGGGAGAGCAAAACAGAACCTGTGTCTGGGTTCTGGAAGCTAAGGAGATGCTCATTTATCAGAGCTTGGAGCAAAAGGCAGACAGGAAGAGGCACAATGACCTGGAGCTAAAATGTGCTCAGGAAAACAAACTATAGGATGCAAATACAGATATACTTATCTTTAGATAAATTTAATATATGTAATATATTAATATATTTAATATAATTAATCTAAATCCCTGTCACTGTTTCAGGGGATGAATGAAGCCAGATAGTGCTGTCACCAAGAACCACAGCCTGCACAGCCTGTCCAAGGTGGGACCTTTCCCCTTGCTCTCCAAAGGCACTCAGCACTCCCTGCAGGATGTGCACAGGCTTTGTACTCAGAGGAACCACGATGAACCTTGAAGACCTCCTTGTACTATTCCTTCAGGAAAATGGAAGTTGAAGGTAAATAAGATGCCTGGATGGCAAGGCTTGCTATGGGGAAATGCCTTCTTAATCCTTCATCTTCCGTCTGCACATAGAGGCCATGCAGAGTGGAAGGAAAATTTTGTGTGGGCATTGGAGCATGGAGGCAGCACTGGGCATGAGGTTGGCCACCTCAGGGGAGGTTTGGTGATGCTGATCAAGGACCATGAAGCTCTGGCTTGACTTGAGCATTGACTACACGTGCCTGGAGTTGTAAGTACTGATCCATATGGAGGTGCTTCACGGTGGTATGGTCCCTCTGACAGCAAGGAGGTTCTGCCTCCCTTCCCTTGTGTGGCATCCACATGAAGGTCACTCCTCTCCCACACCTTGGTTTCCCTCTGGACAAACTCTGCAGAGGTCCAGATCTCACTGTACAGGGATGTGGCAGAGTTCCTCTGCTGCACAAGTGTTGGCTTTCAAGGCAAGCTAATTCTGGAGTCACTAATGTAATGATGATTAATGACATATACACCACCCTTTCCTTCCTCCTTTCATCGACTGGGAAAAAAGCCCGGAGCAGAGCCGGAGATTAATTAATTCTCTCAAGTGGAGGGGAAAGTAATCAGACTGAAATCAGATTGAATTTAGGATTCTCGGGCGAGCAGAAGGATGTGCCAAGTGACATGTAAATGAAGGCTGACCCAGCGCTTGTTGGGTCAGGAGGGACACAACTGCTGAGCAGATTCCCCAGGAAGGGCCAAGAAAAGTGTTAGAAAAATGGGCAGGCAATGCTGCAAGAGCCCTGGCACCGTGGTGCTGAGCCTGGGGCATCCAGCCAAGGCCCTGAACCAGAGCAGGGTGAGGCTGTCAGTTCTGCTAGCTTGGCCAAGCTTGGCCACCTGCATCAGGCTCCTGCAGCAGCCAGGCACTGGCTTTACCAGGATGCTCAGGGCTTAGCCTCTGCTCTGCCTCTGCCTTGGCTCCAAAGTCGTGTTCCTTTTTGCTATAAGCTGACTGCAGCATCACCAGAACTGGTTAAGAGCTGCTATAAAAAGTTGTATACTCCAAATCTCTCTGACTCTAGATGGTTTTCTTTGTATTTTTCATATTTGCTTCACCCGCGAATCCCTGTGTAGGGCTAATCAAGGCTGTGAGGGTTAATCTTCCGTGTATTAAAACCTCATATCCTCCAAGAACATCTATTTCACCTTGAGGAAATATCTCCTCCCCTATTTTTCCTGCAAATCAGTTCACTAGCAGGGTAGAAATAAGTCTTACAGCTCACCCAGGCTTGGGGCTCCAGCAATCTCCCATGTATTTAAACATGACTAATTAGCTTGTGCCTACCATATCAGGGATTTAAAATCTATATATCCTAGTCAAATATTGGTCAGGCCCCATAGATGCTTAGTTTTTAAGAGCATGCACACACAGCCATCAGCAAGTTAGATGCTCCAGAGTGCCTTTCCCTTTGCAACCCAGACCAATGTTGACTCATATTAAGAATCTGAAATTTGTAACCTCTGTGAAATAGTCAGTGGTACTGCTGAGTGAGGGGATATGATGCGCAAAAAAAACCCTTTTGACATAATGCTTCAAAACAGACTCCCATAGAAACTGAACCATCTTAAATAAATGTTAATAAACAGGAACTTTGCATCACAAATTAAGTTTGGGTGCATTCTGGGATGGGAGCATTCAATGTGTTCATCAAGGACCCAAGAAAGTTTTCTGGTGATGCAGAAATCTCTGTTTTTGGCCAATGCTGTGTGAGCCAGGTCAGGCCAAGCTGAGCTGGCACCGCACCAGAAGCTGTCCCGAGGCTGGTCTACATCAGCAAAAAAATAGCTGGCACATCCAGGAGAGTTATCATTCCCTCTACTCTGCGTTCAGTGGAGCATTGTGTGCAGTTTTGGCCACCCTACTGCATGGCAGATGACAAGTCCAACTGAGGCCACCAAAATGGTCAAAGGCTGGAGCAGGGGACATAAAAAAAGACACCAAGGGAACTACTGTTCCACCTCAAGGGAGAGATGGGGGAGATATTGCATCTTTCACTCCCTTAAGTGCAGATTTTTAAAGGAGTTAGAGATGGAAGTGTAGAGTGAGAGGACAGGGGGTACAAAGGTGGCTCTCAGTTCAGTGGGACGTAACTGAAAACTTCTCTATGAGAAGGGCCAGGCATGAAGATGGCATGGCCTTTTGGAGGCTGGTACAGTTAAAACCAAGCCCGAGGCAGACCTCTTATGTCACATTGCTTGGCCGACCACCCTCAGAAACATCTGCAATAATTTACAAATCATTTTCTCCTCTGTGTTTCATGGAAAGGGTTGAGAGAGCTCATCTTCCGAGCCAGATCCTGCTCTGCAGCTCACAGACTGGCTCTGGGGAGGTGGTTGGGATGCTCACCACGCTGTGCCACAGGGGCAGAAGGTGACAGAGGAATTTCCACAGCATCCCTGATCTGTCAGATGCCAGTGGCTGTGGCAGGCACACGGCTCGTGCTGCGGTGAGCCTTTGGGGCAGCCGTGATGGTTCAGAATCTCTTCAAGGGACATGGACTGGTCTTTTTTGCATTTTCTAAGCTGTACTGCCAGGACATGCAGAGGAAGGTGTAGAGGGAAGTGCAGGAGGAAGCTGGGCTGGTGGAGAGAAGGAAGGGGAGGTCATCTTTGATCCTTGCTGGGCACCCAAGCCTCTTGTCAAGGGCAGGGGCTCCCCGGGGGCAGCAGAGCTGTGTTCACAGAGCAGAAGCACCAGCCCTGCTCTATTTGATAAGAGGCAACACATATCTCAGCAAGGAGAGCTGGGAGATGTGTTCCTGAGCCTGCCTGAAACCCACACCTGCAAGCTCATCTAAACCCAGCCGCGAAGCTCTCTGAGCTGGGCCAATTCCTCCTCTCTCACTCCGTGCTGCTTCCTCTCTTCACGGCCACAGTTCTCTCCATCTCCAGCACGCCGCAGCGTGCCGATGCCGTGGGCAGGCAGGGCTGCCTTCCACCGAAGGCTCAGGACAGGAATAGCAATGAGTTTTATTCCTGGCCCCCGCAGAGCCGCTGCTGCCTGCAGGAGCCAGCAGCACGGCGGGGCGCAGCGGGGCTGGCAGCAGCGCGCTGCATCAGCCTCCAGGCTCCCATCGGGAGGGAGCACTGCCCGTCCAAGCAGCCCAGATGCTCTCCTCTGAGGGCTTGGTCCCCCCGGAGCTTGGCGCGGGAGCCCCGGCCCCGCTGAGGAGGAGGATGAGTTTATCATTTATTATTGATCGTCAAGTGTGGGGAGCGCCTTGCGTGGCACGGAGGACGCAGGGAGGCACACGGCCTCTCCCAGTGCCTCTGCAGCAGTGCTGCTTTGTGATAAAAGTTTAATAAATTGAAAGGCACAGTTTCCATTCCATTGGTAATTAACTTCTGCTGCTGTGTTCCCTCCTAATTGTCTCTATTACTCCAGATAAAACTGAGATCAATAGAAACCAAAGTCTGGAGACTGGGAAAGTTGCAATTAATTAATTATCTCTGTGTGCATCCTCCATCTGCTGGTAATCAGAAAAGACTGGCTGGTCCTCACAAAAGTCTTGGGCCCCTCCACGGTTGCTGGCATCCCCATGGGGATTTTGCAGTGGGCTGAGCTGTGGATCTTGGAGCACAGAATGCAAATGGACAGCCCAAGCTGTACCACCGCACCTTTTCCAGGTGGTTTGCCTCTAAAGGATGGTCCAGAAGGGTGCATGAGGGACTGCTGCTACCAGGATGGAGGCTGCACATCTATTCCTCAGGTCCTGCAGGGTTTTTTTTTGCTGGAACAGAAGCAGTAGGAAACACCTGGGAGCCTACATTGGCATATGGTCAGTCATGGACAGGTGGTGAGGTCTCCATGACTATCCACACGCCTCTGGGTCCTGCTACCTGACTGTTATGCACTCCTGGAAAACTGCAGTACTTCCCTCTGCCATGCACCTGCAGGTGCTGCCGTGTTTGCAGTGATCCAAGTGAATCTGAGCATCTTTCTCCATGCTTCAAACTGTCTCTGGTTCAGGTTGTAGGGGCA
Organism: Anas platyrhynchos; assembly: GCF_047663525.1. NCBI lineage: Eukaryota > Metazoa > Chordata > Aves > Anseriformes > Anatidae > Anas > Anas platyrhynchos. The sequence continues at coordinate 6,411,868 of NC_092608.1, read as the reverse complement.
AACTCTGCAGGAGAGGTGATGTGTGGTTCCTTACCCCGATATCCCACCTATGCCCTCATTTCAGAACTGCTGTCTGCAGTTTTTGATAGGATTTGTTAGGATTTGGGTGCTGCTAAATTAAGAATTTGAAAAGAAGTGCTGAATTGCAATGCACCCCCCCCACTTCTACCAGCTGCCATGAGCCTGCCTCAGCCCCCTCTTAGGATTTCCACATCCTTTGCAGGATGTAATTGGCACAATGTTGCTTTAGGGCAGCTTCTCTAAACCCTACGGGACCCTTCCCAGCTCAGTAGCCCCTTGTCCATGGGTGAGAAGAAAGGTTCAGGTTCACCCAGGTCTTCAGCAATCTCCGTGGGCACAATCTGTTGCCTTGACCTGTGCTTGGTACAGAATATGGACAGACAAAAAAATCCCTCTGCGATCTTTCTTCAGCAGAGACCACAGCAAATACAGTCTGTATTTGTAAATTATATATATGTAAAATTATATATATGAAAAAATATATATATGTAAAAATATCTATATGTAAAAATTATATATATGTATATCCGCACAGCCCAGGCTAGAGGCTGATCATAATGCCTTTAAGGCTCAACTCTTCACTCAGTTCTTCTCTACTAATGCACAAGGCATTCAAGTCACCCTTTGCCCTCAGAGATTCCTCCATCAGAAACTAAGCTGTCAGCAGAAAGCAACAAACCCAGGCCAGGGGGCCCAAGAGGGACCGGACAATCAGAGTCAAACTCAGCTCCCTACAGGCACGATAACGCCGCGCCTTAGCTCTGAAGCACATTCGCTGCACATTCCCAAGCCTTACAGCACATGAAGGCAAAGCCAGGCTGCTATTGCAATTCTGGGCAGGTATCAAGGAAGAGAACTGAGAGCAGGCAGTATCTCTGGAGAAAACTCCGGCTAATCCTAGGAGAAAGAGGATAAAACCTAGGGTACAGAGAGAAAAAAGTCAGCCTCTCTGGCTGGGGAAGCTTCCTTCCTGACCTCAGTTATGCTGATGGACAAGCAAGGCCTGGCTGGTCTTATCCTGTAGGTTATTCCAGCTGTTTCGGTGCTTCTGCAGAGAAGAGAATCAAAAGATGGAGTTATGGGAAAAAGTATTAAGGAGAAAAATCCTTTCTGGCTCTGCAGGTGGTCAGCAGGACTGAGGCAAGGACAAGCACCCTGACAAAGAGATGCGAGCAGACAGTGATGGACCTCTCTGGGGGGATGCCGTTATTCTGGCTGCAGGAGTACTTGCATTTCTAACACCCGGCTCACTTCTGCCTTGACCCTTCGTTCTGGTATTAATCTCAAGCCTCTTTGTCCCCTTCCCCCTGCTTGGGAAACCATTCCTCTTTGTGCGTTTATGAATCTCTTAATTTTCCGTGTCAACGTGGTCACAGGCCGTTTATGCAGATTTTAGACGATAAAAGAATCGTCACCGAAATCAGATAATTCCTTTCTCTGCTCATTATTTATCACCCAAAGCATATTTAAAAGATTGCGATCTCCTTTCTCAGCCCTGCTTGTGTCAGGCCGAGCTCTCTGTGCAAAGCAATGCCTCCGCTCCCCAAATCCTCCCAGCGTTTGTCGCAACTGTCATCCCTTCCTGGCTGTGCTTAGCTGAGCTGTACATAATAATGGAAGTAAGATCTTAACACCGCCTTGTACGTCCCTGTCTCTGCTGCAAACGCTTCGTCTGGTGCATTGTGTGCCCACATTAGCCACAGACTATTGGGAATCAAATTAGATTACAGGAAAAAAGAGATATCAACTACCCTTGATCTCTGAGGTTTGAGACCAATTGTTTGTGACTAAGATCTTCACTAAGCCCAATTTGAGAGGCACATATAATTTGCCTGGAGTGAAACAAATTAATGGAAAAGCCTCTCAAATGAGGTAAATCCATTTGGGGGTCTTGGTCACACTTGTTAGTCCACAACTGCGTCTGCTATCTTCTAATATGGTAAACTATACTTTTAGGGCAGACTAAAGGACTAAAGTATTTTGAAAAAATAAAGATAAAAATAAAAATAAAATAAAATAAAATACCAAAATAAAATAAAATAAAATAAAATAAAAAAAAATAAAAAATAAAAATAAAAATAAAAATAAAAATAAAAATAGTAGTGTTTAAAAATTTGTGAAACCTCTGCACTGCTATAAGCTGTATATTGAGCTGGAGGAATAGTAGAAATGCTCTTTTAAGCACTGTACAACAGAATTGTTAGGTTTTAAAATGCTACTGTGGTTAAATGGTAAAGTGAATGTATCTTAGAAACAAAAAGAAACTACTGTCCAAATGAGGAAAACAGAAAAGGGCACAGACCCCGGCAAATTAAGTGCAAAACAATAATGAATCAGATTAAATGGTTTTGAAGAACAAATTGCTAGCAGCTTAAAATTTAGGAATGGCATTTTTCCTACACTTTATGAGCCCCTATCGTCAGGAGGCTGGTGGGGATGAGAGATGACAGTGCATAAAAGGAGGAACAGACAGATTTACAGAAAAATTAAATTAAATTTTGCAGTGGCATTCTGCACACCTCCCATCGAGGAATGTCCCACACCATAAGGGCTTCTTTCAAGGTATAAATCTGAGAAATTGCCTCAAAGGAAGGCGTCAGAGGAGTGTTTTTAGAGCAAAGTGAGCACCTGCGTAGTTATGAATGTCCAGGACCATGTGGGACTCACACAGTTTTCTAGAAGAAATCAAATCAGCAACAATCTCCAATGTATTGCTTAAACTGGTGTGGAAGGTGACAGATGTGACAGCAATCCATGGAAAAAAGCTCTGTGGCCATCTGGAAAGCACAGGACCATCAGGTCTGAATGCCACGTCAAGCAATTGGTGCAAACCAGAGTGACGAACAGACTTTATAGACACCTGGATAAACATAATTTGTTAAGAAAGTCCTAAGACATTACGTAAAGAGTATTCAGGTCTCTCAGACCTTGGAGAAATCTTTGAATCTTTGATCAAGTCAAAAAGGACATGGAGAAGGACGATACGGTCAGCATCATGTGCTGGCCCTGGGCTTGCTCTGCACCCCTGCTTGTGCGAGACAGGCTGGGCAGGGGGCTGTGGCCTCTCAGATCCCCCCATCTTCCCCTCCAAAGTGGGAAAAGGACTGGGATACAACAAACAAAGCCCTTTCTTTTGTTCCAGTAACATAAACTTTATTTTCCCTTCCCCACTGCCCAGGCAGCACAACCCCACAGTGCTGCATGGGGGTGCACGGAGATGCCTCGCCTCGGGGTGCCACCTAGGCCATGGGGCTTAGTGCCAGCTTAGAGTGATCTCATTTTCACAGCCGAAAAGCCTCCATAAGTCATCAGCTTTTGTAGGAAATGCTAATAAAGCCACAAACTCTGCAAGGAAAAGGATTGGGACAGTCAGCCCCATCCGCTCTCCTCCCGGACTGAACTCTCCTGGTGCCTCCCAGGCACAGCTGCCTCTCCCCTGGCCAAAATATTTTCAGCCCAGGCGAAGCTGGGGACACACTGGTGGGCAGCAAGCACTTGGTCCTGGGACAGCCACTTCTGCCGTGCCACCAACGTGCCACCAATTTCCCCTTGGTGCCAGGCAGCCCGGAGAACTTCAGCTGCACCCAGCCCAGCCTGCCTGTGCTGGCAGGGAGATGAAAACTCGGCAGCAAAACCAAGGTTGTTTGTTCACAAATACCCGAACAGTCTCGTCTCTTGCAAAGGAGCCGAGCAGGGGGTGGGTGGGGGGAGTACTTGAAAAGCAAATGAACTTATGTTTTATGCTTTTTAAGATGTCTAACAGAGTACAAAAGTTCATCTTTAATAGGAGGGCAACACAGAGTGCTTAGAGCTGCAGTTTGACACAGATACAGAGCTAAAATGCCTTTGAAGTACCTTCTGATTCCTCATTCTGCCTGAAGTAACTTTAGATTTATGCAGCAGATGGGAAATAGTCCCTCGTTACGTGGCTCTCTACTCCAGCACTGACTCCGAGATAAGGCAGCCTTATTGCATCCGCACGCCTTAGAAGAGCTCTTAGACAGTGCTTTGGTCTTCAGGGGCCTGAGTCTGTAGTTTGCATATTTTTTTTTCTGTTTTTCTCTAAAATTACTCTTGATAAGTCTAACATGTTTTGAGCATCTTCAAAGGAGAACGTGGAGGAGAAAAGTTTGTCGGTGGAGTAGAGGTGATTCATTTTAATTCATTTGAAAACAGCTCTGGGTGTTCGGGGAAAGAGCTGGTGGAGAAGCGACAGGGAATGGCCTCGCCGTGACCCCAGCCTCAAACACGCCAGCTTTGAAGAAATCTCTAAAAAAGCTTTTGTGCCAGTCCCGTGACTGCAAACCCCAGTGCAGCCTGCGTTCCTGCGGCTTCAACTCCCTACCTGCTCCGTGCAAGGTGAGGCGAAGCCCCTTGCTCACCCCTGCACATTGCACGTGCTTCTCTCTACAGCCCAAACCCTGCCCCTGCGATGAACCCTGCCCCGTCTGAACCCTGCCCCTGAAATATTTTCCTGTGCCAAAGCTCTCCCCCGAGGTGGGCTGCTTCATCCAGCACGGCCAGAGCAAAGCTGACCGGTGCCAAGGGCTGGAGCATCTCCTTGCCCCCAGCAAAGCACAGGCCAGCCCCAAGGTGCCCCTGTAGGGTTCCTGCTGCTTCCAGGGACATTTCAGAGCACTCCTGAGCTCTCCAGAGCTCAGATGGGATTCTGGCTGATGGATGCTGGATGGGACAGAGCAAAGCTGCTGTGCCAGTTGTCACCAGGAAGCCTTGCACATTATATCGCAAATTAACCGAAATAATGGAGGTTGTGCAAGCGCAATTGGTCCTAGCAGGATTCACAGCTGCGACTCAACTCACTTTGCCTTTAGCTTTGAAGTTTTCCCCACTGACCAAAGGCAGAGGGCTGTGTTGTTTATCCTGTGCATTTTGCAGACACCTTGGTGCTTCCTTTTTTTGGGTTGCTTGCAAGTTTATCCAGAATGTGGCCATGCTGGCATCACCCTCCCAGACCCCATGCGATGACTTCTGAAGCCTCCTCGTCCATCGCCCCTGTGGGCACCAGTGCAGATGAATTCTCCTCTCCTGGCCCTCCCTGCAAAACTCCAGCACGTGTGACCTGGCATCATGCTCAGCTGCTTTGCCTGCTCACTGCTGCCTTATTCCTGCCTTCGAGCCCAATGCTGGAGAGCTGCTGAAGCCCGGTACCCTGTAGGTGTCCCTGAAATTGCTTGTGTGAGGTGGGGAGAGCATGGGGGGGCTCGCGTAATTGAAACAATCCTTCTCTCAATCACCGTTCGGCAATGTTGATGCCTCACGCTTTGCCTCTGATGTCGAGAGCAAGCTGATAGCCACGGTATTAATAAGTTGTTTGTACAATAATTGCTGCTTAAGATAAATGATTCATAAAGTCCTACCATGGTCTTGGAAATGGTGTAAACAGGGAGAGCAGCTGGAGGACAGCCGTGGGATGCTAATGAGAGACCACCACGGGGGAGTAAATATATGGAGACTGGGGAGAAGGGGATTAATCCAGCCCCAAGTGCTAGAGAGCATCCCGCTCCCAGAGCTCACCTGCAGCCCAGAAGCAGAGCTGTCCAGCCCAGTGGGTCATCAGACCTGAAATAAGAGGTTCCCAAGACTCACTAGAAACTAGAAAAAGCCTGGGGATGGGGTGAGCAGCAGCTGTGTGCTGTGCTGCCTCTGTTCTTCCACCCATCTCCAGACCCTCTGCAGTGACAGCGCTGCCAGGTGCTGCGAGCAGGACCCGTAAAGGTGGAGCTGCCAGGCCAGGAGGTTAAATTAGAGCTGTTGTGAGCTGCTGCTTCACTGGGAAATCACAGCATGTCGTTTAGAGCCGGCTGACTGGCTCCAAGCAGGAACCAGAGGGACTTCTGGAAGCCTTTAGTCCGGAGGTGGGTGAAACACGGGGCTGTGCTCCTGAGCTGCTCCCAGCTGGGCTGTGGCAGAGGGAGATGCTGATGGTGCCAGGGCACTGACACCCTCCTGCCAGCATCATCCCACCAGGTGCAGTGTTAAGACGGGACAAGAGATGGCAGCAGCCCCCACCACTGCCAGCATCCCTGCAGAAAGGCCAGGCAGCCTGGTCCCAGCCACCTCCACCCTTGGGGTGAAGGTGGGAGCCTTCCTGCAAGACCAGGACCGGGATGAACCTTTGGGGATCCCCAAAAGTTGCCCCAACAGCTACTGGGACGTGGCCAGAGGAGAAGGGGCTGCACGTCATGCCTGGTGCTGGCTCTGCTGAACCCCAGGAGCCTTGGGACAAATGAAGAAAATGACAGGCTAGAGGGAAATTAATAGAGCAGAAAATTTGAAATGATGTGGAAATAATTCTTCTGGCTTAAGGAGAGCTCCTCGTATGCTTAATTTCAGAACACAACTGTTTGCGTGTTGCTAAATTACAGTATCAAGGCAAGGAGCCCTGACTGGAGCTTATGGGACACGGGGACATTTCCACTCATGTGGAGAGCTTTCCCACCTGGAGCAAGGTAAGGGTAGGGGTGACCCGAGTTTGCCGTGGGGTTGGGCCACAGGGTGGTGGAGGTTTTTCTTGGAAGATCTGGAGTGCTGCTTATGGCCTTCATGAAGATTTGTCCTGTCACCTTTTCATTCCTAGCTCGGCCCTGCCATAAGCAGCTGGGGCAGGGAAAGGGAATGGGGGGGATCTCTAAAGTTTCTGCTGCCTCCAACCCCACAGCATTTCCAAAACTCTGCTCCCTTTTCATCAAAAGGATGTCTGTCCCATCCGTGGTGCCAAGCAAAGAGGCTGAAACACAGCCAGGCCTGGGACCTGGACAAGCCAGCAGGGACAAGAGGTTGTAGCAATGATGGGAAGGGAGGAGGAAAAGCTCTTGTTGGATGGAAACGTCTTGAATCTGCCCCGTGTGCGGGGTCTGGCACCAGCTGCGAGGATGCCACCGATGCCCTGACCTGGTCTGCCACCCCACAGCTCCCTTGGCCTGTGGGATGGGTGAGTGGGGGGGATGCCCCACCACTTTTAGCCATCTAGGAGCAAATGCCTGATCCTGTGCAGCTCAGCCAGAGAGGGAGCGAGCACAGGAGGCTCAGCTCTGCCGCCGTGCCAGGATCCGTGGGGCTGGGGTGAGGCTCTCTCCCCAGGCTGGGGGGCACAGACGGGTCCATGCTGCCCACCTGGAGAGCTGAGGTCTCTTAAGCAAGAGCAGCAGAGACCAGAGACTGCTGTTGAGGGAAAAAAGGCATCCATGGTGATGGATCCGTGGTGCCTGCTGTGCCCCATCCCATCCTGGGGGGGCCGTGTCCGGGGGTCTGTGGCAGCCCCCAGGCACAACCTGCCCCGAGGTGCCAGGAGAAGGCGCAGAGCCAAGCGGGGTGGGCGTAGGGAATTTGCTCTCTCTGATGCTGGAAATCTGTGGGGAAGTCCCCAAGGAGCCCCGGGAAGAGAGAAATCAGCTTCTTTCCTGACAAAAGCAGAGAAGTTTTCAAGGTGCCCTTTAGGCTTCACAGCGCTCAGTGAGATTGATCTGTGCTCAGCCCCCCCAGAGAAAATCACCGGTCTGTATTTTCGTCTTCCTCACACACAGATGGGCAGGAGCAGCCCACACCTCCCCGTCACTGCTGGCTCCAGCACAGCACAGGGTGCTGCTCTCCCCAGGGTGCTGCTTTCCCCCTTTGCACGGGCGCCACGGGGTGCCAGAGGGGCACGGGCAGGCAGAGACCATCCCTGGGCACGGTACCAGCAGGATCCTCTCGTCTGGAGACACTTTGAGCTCTGCAAAAGCAGCTTTTTGCTCTGTGTGTGACCACACACACCTGTGCCCCCTCTGGCCATCCATGAGATGCCCTCCCCTGCCCCACAGATGCCCAAGCACCAGCCTTCCTCTCCCCACGTCGTGCCCCCAGCACGAGGCACAGCCTGGTCCTGCCCCACAGCAGCAGGGTGCTGGGCACGTCCTGATGGGGCCCTCCCAGTTGGGAAACTGGTGTGGGACATCCTCTGCCCCAGTGCCGGGCAGCACAAACACACAGGCAGTTCCCCCATATCATGGGGACATCCCCAAAAGCCCTGAATCACACGAGCGTTGCTAGAAGGACCAGCTGGAATAGCCCACGTCCTCTTGCTGCTGGGTTAGACCACTCCTGGCATCTTTTCTAACCAAGCTGAGCGGAGGTCTCAGCTTCCTCGGGAAACACCCGGGATTCCCAAAGGCTGCAGCCATGCCCTAGTTTTTCCCTGCGTGCCCTAATTTCATCCCGCTCACCGCTGCGCGCTGGCAGCACTGTGCAGTCAGCTTGGTGCCAGCTGGGGAAATTCCACTTTTATTACAGCAGATGGAGTCCAAAGCCCGAAGTCCAGAAGAAGCACAAGCCGTCGGCCTCCACCTCAGCCTGGCAGGAGCCATCGCAGCCCCTCGCCATCCTCATCCCCAGGTTAAGCCAGCCCTTGCTGTACAGACCGCAGCAGTACAGGACGGTGAGGATACTCCCTGGTCCTCAGAGCCTGGATTTCCCACCTGGGTAGGACCTTCTGGGCCATCTCCGTGTCACACTGAATTTTTCAGGGTCCCAAGGTTGTCCCTGCTGCTCTGTCTCTACCTGGCCAGAAGCCAGAAGCCACAGCAGTGAAACACAGCCCACTGCTGGCCCCAGCTCCCCGCAGGGTGATGCCAGAGCCAGATACCCCACAGGTTAGCAGAAGGGGAGCCTGGTGGTGTCCTCACTCCTGAGCTGAGCCCTCTTTCAGAGTCCCACGGCTCCGAGCAACTGGCAGCACAAATCTGGGTAGCTGTATGTCATCAGCAGCTCAGACATCCTTCATCATCCTCCTCCACGTACAGAGCTGTCCAAACCTCTGTGCAAACACGTAGAGCCTTCTGTACATTTAAATGGCCCTAAACGAGAGTGCATGATCTGGAGAAATGGCACAGGATTTAGAAACACCTGGGGGTGTCACCATCCCTTGATTGATGTAGGGTCTGAGCCCCCCTCAGGCAGGAAGAAGCCCCTGGGATGCTTCCAGGCACCCAGACGCAGGAGCAAAGTGACATCTGGTGACACAGCGGGAAATTTCTGCACACCCAGCCTCCAGCTCACCAAGGAGTGAGACACAGCAGGGCTGAGGAGGGCCCTGAGGAGGCAAAGCTGGACCTGAGTCACCCGGAGGGACCTCGGCTCATGGTCAGAGGCCACCCTCACTGCTGGGAACCTCCCAGGGTGGGCACACAGCAACCAGCCCAGCTACTGGCAGCTGGAGCTGGGAGAAGACTGGACCATGAAGATCAACCAGAAAATCCAAGAACAATAAATCCAACTGGAAAAAAAAAATCAATTAACTGTACCAGGTGGGTGGGGTGGGGGTTATTTGCTTGCTATGGCATGGCATCGTCCACCAGTGACTCCAGTCCAGCGGAGAGCGCACTGGAAGAGCCATCCCCTTCCTCAGAGGGGATGCACAGTGTCCCGGGGCAGCAAGGAGCAGAACGGGGAGGACAGCAGAGGAAAAGCAGCAGAGGCAGGGCGAGGATTACTCACGCTGCCAGAGCAGCAGCTGCTGGCTTTGGTGTGATGGTGGGAGCAAGGATGGGCCCGTGGCGCTGCGGGGAGGAGCGTGTGTGTCAGAGAAACCCCTGGCTGCTCGCTGTGTTGTGCCAGCAATAGCGTGTAAAGCGCTGTCTGCGCGAGAGGATTCGCGTGTCGAGCGCTCCCCGGGGCCGTGGGATCGCTGCCTGCTGCTGGAGGCGAGGGCAGAGCTGCAGAAAGGGTCTGGAAGCAGCACCCGCTGCACTGGGCTGAGCAGGGGAGGCACGGCTGATGCAGCCCACCCAATTACCAGTCAAAATCAGGTTGTCCTTGGACAACTGAGTGCTGAAAGTCTTCGCAGGAGGATATTGTTTAGCCCCCACCTGTACTGCATACACGTAATTAACAGCATGGATGCAGTTCAGGGATGCAAAAGGCAAAGTTTTCAGCCACGAGCTCGGCCGGGCTTTTTCCAGGTACTCAAGCATTTAATTGTGCAAAATGTTGGTGCCTTTGATGCCTCCTGCAACTGTTCCTGTGGGAAAGAGGCAACCAAGCTCCTGCCAAGCGTCAGCCACGTGCTCACCTATCCGTGTGGATGGAGCCAGGGAGGAACGGTTCTTGCACAAAGGCAGCCGAGGGACGTTGTTATGCACAAAGTTTTATATCCGATGGTACACGCCAGCTTCAAGGTTACCTTACAGCACAGGGACAGAGAGAGACAGAGACACCGTGGTCTCTGCTGTGTCCCCTTCTCCCTGCCCCACAGAGCAGCTCAGGGGAAGCCCGTTAGCACTCGCATCGTCCCAGATAACTGAAAAAATGTGAACAGTAGGAATGTCCTTGCTAGGTACAATTAGCTGCCTGAAATAGCCCAGCTGAATTCTCAGGAGCCGGGCTTATTTCGCAGGCCTGGTCATTAGGAAAATCATCAAGATTGTGCTAAAGAGAGAACATTTATCAGCCGGATCAGGATCTGGGAGCTGACCCTGTGTACCCAGAGCGGGAGCAGACGCTGTGTCATCGATGCAGGAGGTGCCTGGCCGTGCGCCCTGTCCTGTAACCCCTGCACCCCATCACACCACCACGTCACAAAAACACCTTTGGCATCAGAAAGCACCGTGGCAAACACGAGGCTAGGAAGAGGAAGAAAGCCAGATGCTGGCAGCAGCAGCGAGAGCAGGCTGCAGGGAGCGGGGCTCGCTCCAGAGCAGCAGGAGGTGGCAGGGGATGGCAGCGGGCAGGGACGGGGACGGGGACAGGAGGGAGGGAGCGGATGGCCAGCAGGCAGGCAGGAGCAGCAGGCAGGAGCCGCGGCAGGCAGCGGGTGGTTAATCAGCCGTCTGCTTCCGTGACTGAGCTCGGCGTTTGCAGCAAAGAGCTCCGCGGAGGAGAAAGCCTCTCGCTCATGAAAGAAACATCAGCGCTAATCGAATCAGGGTACAGCCCAGCAGCACGCGACAGGCCACAGCGGCTCATTCATATTTCATGTTTTGTTCCACTTCGGCGAGATAAAGCCCGGTGCAAAAGGTGGGGGAGCCCTGCCCAGCAAGGGTGGGAACCCGAAGAGCACGGAGGGGAGAAACCGAGGGCTGCATCGAGGATGGGCTGGCACAGGGAGCTTGGCTGAGTCTTTCCAAGGAGTCTGCAGGATCCCAGGGAAGATGAAGTCAGCACTCACCTGCTCTCAGGTTCTGGTTTCTGGGGGTCAGCAGAGCAGCGAGCTGCACGGGGCTCTGCTCAGGATCCTCTGTGCCTGCTGGAGGCTTTTCCTGATGCCTGGCTGCAGGGTGGCTGCTCCTTGCCCCCAGAAGTGGCTCTTCAAGGGCTTTGTCTTTGTAAGGGATGCCAAAGACCCAGCTGGGCACAGGATGGGACTTGTGCACGAGGAGGGACCTGCACCCACGGAGCAGCCCCCCCAAATGTAACCTGCTGCAGCAAGGGGCTCCCTGAGGGCAGACCCCACCTCCTGGGAACGAAGCAGGGTTGGACCTGTCCTGCCCCGAGTCTGCAGGCTCACACTGCATGGGAAGATGCTGAAAGCACAACAGGGAAAATAAGGATTTGGGACAAACAAGCCAAAATGTTTGCAATTCCCTGCACAGCATCTACAGACCCATGGCACTTCTGCATGGATCTTGTCGTATGCTTCAGATGCCAGTACCTACACCAGCCACCTGGGAGAAGTAAGAGCCTTGGGCATTCATCATAAATACCTCGAATGGATGCTAAACATCTTTAAAAATCTAGGAAACACCACCCCAGCTGTAATCCTGACCCTTGCAAGCCGTTCCCAGGTGCCAGCCCCATGTGCCTCGAGCAGCCTGTGGTGCTGTGGTTTCCACCAAGCACTCTCAAATTTCACACTTCGGTTTGTGCAAGGCACTTGGATTTTAGCGAGGCTTGAAAAGTAAACCTGAATATAGATATGGTGGTAGTCCTGGCAAATTGTGTGAGAAGAAAAGGCTGCAGGACACTGCAGAGCACCCAGCACCAGGTTTTTACCAGGTTTTTACCAAAGCCCTGGGACAGAGCAGGATCAGCAGCCTGATGCTTAAGGAGAGCAAGGTGGGCAGCAGGAGGGCTCTCCCCAAGGGCAGGACCAAGTCCCCTTGCCAGAGGAGCATTATCAGGGGCTTTCCTGCTAAAGTGAGGACACAAGAGAGCATAAAAGCTGAGGAAGAGGTTTTGTCAGTGATGACAGCTTTTTGTACAGGGAGCTGTCACAGATCCCTCCTTCGTGCCTCCTTCTGGACATGTGTATGTGCAAGCTGGGGCTGCCACCGTCTTGTCTGTGGGGGCACTGCTACATCACAGGCTCCTTCTCCAGCTGTCATCTATTTCCATAAAGCCTGCAGAAACAGGCTCATGGAAACTGCTCCATGCTTGCCGTCCTCTGGCGGGTCAGGCTGAAACCCACAGCAGCTCCAGGAGGGGGAAGGAGCCGCAGGATGGGGCCAAGCACACGCACTGCAGGGCCCTGGCTGGTCCTGAGAAGCTCATGACCAAGTAAAAGAAGGGGAAAGGCTGGAAATGTCTCGGCAAGCTGAGCCATAACACTTCAGCAATTGATGCTAAGCTTTTATTGATGAGGTTTTTCTGTCTCGAGATATTTCAGTGCCTGTACGCTTCAGGGGCTGGCAGAAGAGACCTGTGGGTTGTCCTGCCCAGCACCACGCTCACGGTGGGGCTGTCTCCATCACAGACAGACTGGCTGGCACCTGCCATGGGTTGTCCCATAGCACCTTCAGACCTCTCCAGGGATGTGGCACATCCTCGCTGTTCACAGCTGGGGGGCCTTTTGCTTGGGCCCCCCAAGCTTTGTTTGAAGCTGGCTGCTAATTTTTGATACGCACGCAGCAGTTTTTTGGCTCGTGATCGCTCCCATAATAAACACTCATTGCATTGCTCTTAAATGATTGGGAGACCTCAAATTTTAATCTTTTATTCATAATCTTCTTCCATCTCAGACACAAAAAAGAAGAAAAAAAAAAAGAAAAAACATGTAAATTCAAAACCTGCGAGAGTTGAAAATTTCGTAAGTGCTGCTGACCCTTCACTGGCAGCTCTGAATGTGAGAGAAAAAAAGGAATTACACTGAGGAACCTCATCTTTTGATAACAGATTTAGAGCCCAGCACTAGGACTCCCTTGCTAGCTGCCGACTGCTGCCAGGCCTCCACCACTGCTCAGCTGCAAACCCTCTCCTTGGTGCTGCAAGCAGTGAATTTACAGGATTGCTTCCCATTTAGTCACTGGGTGCCACCCCACCCACACCCTCCATCCCACTGTCTGCCCCTTCAAGGGCTACCTTTCTGGACAATTTGCTGGGGGAAGGTGATAAAGCAGGGAGTAACAAATCTACAGGAGTGGAAGGCTCTTGGCTGAGGAAGACGTCAGTGAATGCTGGGGAATAATTCATTTTCTGTGTCAGGAAAATGAGAATCTACAATGTGCCGTGGCTGATTGTCAGGATCAACAAGTTTCAAGGCCTTTACCCTCTTCACAAATTTCCTATGTGGTGTGCAACTTTTTAAACTCAGTGATGTATTTGTTTATTTATTTTAATTTCAGGAATAAACAGCGGCTTGTGTAGAGGAAGCGTTGCCAGCTTTGTATGCAGAAATCTTTCTGGCACCTGCAAGTGGTCTGCAATTCCCTTCTGGAAGGACTGCATAAGCCAGAGAGGCAGTAACTCTGTCCTGGGATTTCCCGAGACATGATTGCCAGGGGATTTCAACCAGGAAACTTGAAAGACTCTAATTTTCCTGAACCTGGTTGGTACTGACAGCCTGCTCAGCAAAGCAGGTGTAATAGTGCCTGGCTTGTTGGCTACGAGACCCTTAAGCTGCCAAGGGCACAGAACTGAGGATCCTGTTCACATTCTGCACAGAAAAAAACAAACAAACGAACAAAAAAAACCATCCCAGGCCAGGTACATGGTGCTGGGGCCAGTCCCAGCTCCGTGTGCTGCTGTCCCACTCCTCCACGGTGTTTTCCAACCCAGATGTGACCGAAGAGACACTTCAAAGTCAATGTAGAGCTTAACCTGTGACCCTTCTGAGGGTTCAAATGGCATCCACAGAGGGTATTTCTATCTTGCTTCATGTTATCCTGAGTAATTTGCTTGGACACGATGCTAAATGGCTGTGCTAAAAGCAGAGAGAGAAAGTGGTTTGGGAATACAGCCTTCCCTGGCAGACTGAGCTGGTGTGTGATCAGACAGGACTCGTATTAGTGAACACAAAGCCGAGTTCGCCATCTGTTAACACCATCCACGGAGTGGCTCTGACCCCTGCAAACCTGCACAAAGCTGGCACAAAGCTGAGACGGGCGGCTTCGTGCAGGGCTCCACGGGTGCTCGGCAAGCCCAGGCTGCCACCTCCAGGCACACGGAGCTCGCAGAGCCTCGCTTGGTACTGACACAGCCAAACCCGGCACGGTCAGCTGTGAATTAAAAGCTTCAGAGGTGGCTTGTCGGTAGCTTGGAGTGATATCGGGTGTGACTAGAAAAGGAAACTGCTTTACCAGGTTCCCAAGGGTGCAAGCGGGCTCCCAAAGGAGCCAAGAGCAGTTCTCAAGTGTGCAAGTTGGAATAAAAGTCCCTCTGGAGATATCTAAAAAGGTGTGAAAGTCCTGACGGCTGCTGTGGGACGTGAGGGGGGTTATTTGCCGCCAAGCCCAAGCCAGGGTTTCCGTCTCCTGTCCTCAGAGGGAAGGGCTGGCCTCTGGATCTGCTCCTTTCCCAGAGCAGGTTCCCCAAGCCCTGTCCACAAGTGGCTTTGCATGATGCGAATGCCAGGTTGCAGTGAGCCAGGAGCAAGGTGCAGCACCGTGGCTGTCCCCGTGCCTGCGTGGTGGGGAGAGGAACCCACATAGGTGTGTGCATTGGTGTGAGTGTGGGGGAGCTGCGTGAGGTGAGCTGCAGAGACCCCTTCCAACCATATTTCCTTGAGTAAAAGGCTCCAGCAAACCCGAAAGGTGGGATGTGACGCTGATGGGTGGATTTAGGAGGTGATGGGGAAAGGAGGAGGGTCCAGGGCAGCAGTTAAGGGACACAAGGAGCAGCAGGCATCCTGCAGTCATCATGTGGGTGGTAGAAAGTCCTGACACAGTGACAAGACAGGCAGACCCCAAGACCTGAGAGCAGATGGCAGGGCTTGCAAGCTCAGCCCTCAGCTGGGGATGCTGCACAGCAGCAGCTTCTCCAGCCTGGAGCCGATGCATCCGGACAGGGGACACTGGGGAGGGCGATGGGAGGCCAGAGAGGAGGGTCTGGGGGGAAGGAGGTGCTGGATGGGGCTGGCAGGGGCTGCAGGTGAAAGGACATCCCTAGGGATGTATCCTTCACACATGGGAGGATTTTTGTTGCAGGGAAGGAGGTGGCTGGCTGCGCATCCAAGTGCTGGCCCTTCTGTGCCTGCGAAGCATCCTTCGAGGCCCCTGTACTCTCCGTGAGTGGTTAAGGCAGTTTTCTGCAGCACAGGGGCAATAACAGGCGAGGAGATGGCCCGTGGGAAGAAGGAATTTTATTATCCAGGAGGAGGTGCACGCTGCCCTGTGCTGCAGGGCTCGGGAGGACGCCTGTGGTCACTCTGCAGGGCGGGTGCGTGGCGGGTGTGAGTGCAGGATGCGGAGTGCAATACGAATTCAACAACACATTGCATCTGTCCCCCGGTACAAAGAGCTTCCATAGGAAGAAGTAAAGTGCCCGCCACAGCCAGAGAAACCATCAGGACATAAGTGCCCAGGATAGAAAGCTAAGCCAGCCCCGGAAAGGCCAGTTTAGCCCGGATTATTGCAACTGGGAAATGGCTTTAACCCACCCCCCCACCCGCCTGGTGCCCAAACAGTGCTGGGAGAAGCAGAGCCTGGGCCAGATCCTGCCCGTACCTGCACTGGGGTGGTGCTGGATTTTCTGTGCAAGTGCTCAGGACAGGATGCTGTGGTGGGTCCCCAGCAGGCAGCGAGGGCCCCCCTCCAGCACTTCTCCTTCTCCAGCACCCCCACCCCCCCACCCGAGCCGTGCTCCCAGCAGAGATTTTTTTTTTTTTTTTTGCAGTGAGTTCAGCCCCACGTCTGGGGCTTCTGTGCTTTGAGAAACGTTTGTGTACATAACATCAGATTTCAGTAAAACAGTCCCCAACCCATAGAAAATCGTATTTACACTCGGGAAAGCCTTCCAGCCCCCAAGCCCGCTCACCCTCCCTGGCACATCTGCATCACTGCATCCACCTCAGCTCTCAGACCAGCTCCACGCGTCTTTGGAGGCTGTTGCTCCATACCAGGGAAGCTTACCCAAAGAGATGCTCCTGCAGGGGACAGAGATGAGGAGGAAAGGCCAGCCTCCCTGTCACCTGGCTTACCAGCCGGGCAGTGCTGGAGGTCCTGCCAGCCCTGCCTGACACGGCTGAGCAGAGCCCCTTTCTCCAGCCACAGAGCTGTGTGCCTGCAGCTGGAAATATTGCTTTGGACCCCCACTCTGCAGACGACTTGGCAGCCCCAGGTATAGGCAGGTAGCATGGGTTTCTCTAGGGTGATATAAGAAGAAAGTTTGGCAGAAATCTCTCCGGCCCCCAACCAGGTGAGATGGGAAAAAACTCCCACTCTGCTGGGTGCAGCTCTGGGGGAGGCCGGAGGAGATGGCAGAGAAACCTGAGCTTGTGGCCCTAGAAAGCATGCCTGGGCTGCCCCGGGATGCTTGTGCTGTTATCCAGAGAAGAGCAGTGCTGGTGTGCTCACGAGGTGGAGAGTCTCCTGTGGGACCTGAGATTTCCTGAGGCTCCAGAGAGCAGACCCTGGCCGCTTCTTTCCCCGTGTGGGGAAAGGGGGAAAGGATCCTCTGCACAGAGCCTGCCTAGCACTGTCAGCTTGTACCCCATCCCCTGCCCTCCTGGGCTTAGTGGAGGTGAAACACAAAGTCAACTGCAAGGATCAGGGCCACATGGCAGTCTGTGGGGCCTTCCTCAGCTCCGGGCTCCACCAAAATCCCCACATGTCAGATCCACAGGGGCTGGGGCCCGTGACAAGCCCAGTCCTGCTGGTCCTGGTATTGCTGTTATGAGTGCTACCCCTCCATCTGCAGGTGCTGCTGGGGCCATCCCGCTGTGTGAAGGGGTTGCCACCCGTCCAGCACAGCTGTATGGGGACCCCCGGCCCCACAGGGACACAGTAGAGGATGGAGAGAGGAAGGACCTGTCTCTAGCCTGCTTGGAAGTCTGCTCCCCGCTTCAGATGGGGGAAGGAGGCAGCAGGATTGTCGAGGTAACTGGAAAGGCGTATTTCCACTGAAGCTCAAATCAGAGATGCTGGAGGAGTTCCAGATCCTGGTCTGGTGCCCCTTTTTCCTGCTCACCACCCTGCTGCCCCCAGGTCAGGGTAAGTGTTAAGGAATGTCCGATGTGGGTCTGCGAAGCCGGTGATCAGAGATGCCTCCTGGGGCCATTTGTGTTCAGCAGCTGGGACCGCATGGCCTGGATACTGCTCAGGATCTTCTTCTGGTGGCCCATCATGGTGATGCCCAGACTCCGAATGTCCCTGGAGAATAAGGACACTGTCAGACAATCCTCAAGCCCAGCGAAACACAACTCCTCCCTGCATGCACACCCTCTGGACCAGCCCAGGACCCTTCCCCTGGCTCTTCTCCATTTGCCCCTCAGCACCAGGCTGCCCGAGGGGCCCATGACATGCTCCCCAGGGAAGGAGAGGTTGTCATTCCCCCTGGCACAGCCTCCTGACAGGGCTGCTGTGACAGCCGAGGGGTGAGCAGGAGCAAGGGACACCGCTCCTGACAGGCTAGTAGGTGACAAGATCGATGCTCTGAAATTGGATGCAGTTTTAGTGAGATGCCCTCAGATAATCCAGTCAGAAAGACAGGCAGATGATGAGCCTCCTGCACTCAAAAGTGTGTGAGAGAAACAAGGATCTGTATCCGTTCAGTGCCACGGCGAAGGCCCCAGGTACAGCCCCCGATCAATGCAGCTGACAGCCCTCTGCCTACATCTTTCCATCTTCCCTTTCACCTCCTCCTGCTTTACCCGTCCCAGCTCGACCAACGCTTTCACTGTCACATCCTTTCTGAGTCACGGCAGCTACTGCTTTTGGCAAGGAGCAACTCTCCTCAGAGGTAGAAGAGATTTTTTCCAGCCCTGGTACGAGAGCTAACACCAGAGGATGGTGAATGTAAGCCCAGGATGTATTTGCCATCTCTTCTGGTACCGCTTGTGGCACCAGCTACCTCAAAGATCCCCTAGAGAGGTGCTGGAGCAAGCTCTTTACAACAAGGGGAGGAGGATGGATGGCGGGACAAGCCTTTCTCAACACCCCTTCACCCAGCCTTTATCCCTAGGGGGCAATTCCTGCCTCTCTTGCACTCCTGTTCCATGCAGACAGCAGCCCTGGGCCCAGTGCCCCAGCCCCAACCCTGCTTCCTGAAGGATGTGTTTCTGGCATGCCCCTCTAGGATGAACCGTCTAGGTCAAGGAAGGCAAGAGAGGACAACCACTGCCTGGGGCTAGCGGGACAGCGTGGGGCAGCCCCATCGGTGCTGTTTGCTCTTTGGTACTCACTCGATGTTCATTCGCATCACCATGCCCAGGGAGGAGTACCCTGCCATGGCAAAGTTGTCCCGGTAGTGCCCCAGCCGGATGGAGTCCAGCCAGTCCTCGACTGTCAGGCAGCCGGAGAAATCTAGGAGACCCCTGTCGAAGGGCGTTTGGGTGAACCTGAGAGCGGGACAGAAGTGATGAATTAGCCCTGGAGCTCGGATGGAGGTGGTGGTGTTAGATGGCCCACCTCAGAGAGGGGAGGACCCGGAGAGCCCTTGCTGTGAAGGTGGGCACACTGCTACGTGGGCAGCGCTGCATGTTCTTGGCTCATGCCCATTTTTGGGATGCTTTGGTGGGTGCAAGGCAGCAAAATGCAGGACATTTACCACTGTCCACCACAACCAGTGCTCACGGGGCAAGCCACTGCTGCTAGAACTGGACAAAATATCCCTTTTTCATGGCAAGCCCTGCCCATCACGGCGAGCCCTTACCTGTTCACCGTGGCCGTGCACTTGAGGCTGTCGGGGTTTCGGATGAGCTTGTCCAGGACGCCGACGATCTGGGAGAAGCGGGGCCGCTCGCTGCGCTCCTTCTGCCAGCAGTCCAGCATGAGCTGGTGCAGGGCCGTGGGGCAGCCCATCGGGGCGGGCAGGCGGTAGCCTTCCTCCACCGAATTAATGACCTGGAAGGAAGCCACGGCGCTGGAGCAGAGCTGCTCTCCTGCCCGGCTCCGAGCACCCTGAACTGCTGTGCACAAGGGAGATCCCCGGTGCATGAGCTGTTAAGGCCATCAGAAGGGGGAGCAGGGAGGTGTACACAAGATTCATGCTAAATGACAATTTTTATTGCTGGTGAGCTGTGTGCGGACTCTGCAGTAAGCTGAGATACCACACATGTACAAGAAATCACTGCTCTGAGAGCAGATCTATTAAGTGGACCAAAAGGCCTAAAATATTGCAGCTTGCCTCCAGCAGATAAGTCATGAGGGCTTCATTCACATTCAGTTATTCTGCAACTGGGGCTTGCCACTGCTCAGCAAAGCTGGAAGAAACCCCGCTCAAAGGACCTGTGCAGACGAGGTTGTGCAAGTCACTGCAGCCACCATCTGTCACCAAAGCCACTTTCTATCACAGGAAAAACAGCACAGAGAGGGGGGGATCCCCAGGACTCAAGAGCAGGGAGAAAGCAGGCAGATTTACGGCACCCGTAGGCCAAATAAGGAGTCCTATGGTTCTGCAGAGCCAAAAGCTTTCATTCTCTGCCTCCTTTTGGAAATTTTGCACCCAGATTTTAGCCAGGCAACAACCTACCTTTTACTTTAGCTTTTATGCTATCCTTGATATAAGAGTGGCCCCCAAATGCTGAGCCCAAAGCTTGCTGCTGGGTGCTACAAGTCTGGGGCTCGTGGAAGCCATGTGTGGGCAGCGGGTGTGGGAGGAACCAGCGGGTCAATGCAGTGGGGTGGCAGCGATCCTAAGGAATCCCTGACCCCTGGCAGGCAATGGGTAAGGTGGCACAATGTACACTGAAGCTCCCCAGCTCACAGAAAGGCTTGCACAGAGCAGCAGACAGCAGTGGGAGACCCACCGTGCCCAACCAGACACAGCCAGGAGCCACCATGCCGCAAAACGAGGGGCAACACCAGGCAACACACTGGGGCCCCCACTAAGGGGACAGGCACGTTGTGCACAGCCCAGAGGGGGTGTGAGGAGAGGCAGGGGCTGCTCTGTGGGTCCCTTTTCCCTGTCTCAGGACGGGGCAGGAGGCGAGGCAGGCCTCACGTCCACTCACGTCCCGGTTGGTCATGTTCCAGTAGGGGCGTTCGCCGTAGGCCAGCACCTCCCACATGACGATGCCGTAGCTCCAGACGTCGCTGGCCGAGGAGAACTTGCGGTAGGCGATGGCCTCCGGAGCCGTCCAGCGGATGGGGATCTTGCCCCCCTGCAACGGCAAGCAAGGAACACGTTATTTTCATAGCTCCCATAGGAAGGAACAGCAGAGTGCTGGGCCTGGCTGCTTTGGGGCAGGGTTCAGCATCAGGGCCAGGGCAGACACCACACTGTGCTTCTGTGTCCCTGTTTCCACCAGGCTGAATCCTGAAATGAAGGTTGTCCTGAAGGAATGTTCTCCAGGCTGAGTCCCTGTGCACCCACCTCTCAGACCTGCAACTGCGTTAGGCCATGTTCTGCAGTGCCATAAGCCAGCCCAAACCAACCTGAAGCTCTTCCTGCCTCTCTAGTCCTGGTCTTTCTGAAAAGTGATGCTCAGACTCCTCAGCTGCCTCTCCAAACTGACCCACATCAGGGAAGTCTGTCTGCCAAAGGACTGCCTCGGGAGAACGATAATTTATTTCATGTCCAGAGAAAAGCAAAAAGAACACATTCCCTCAATGAATTTCATTTCCCCTCTTATGACCTCCACTAGAGGAGCACATCAAGCTCCAGCGCTGTCAGGCTGGCCAGAGAATCTTAAAATAGATTCACAGACAAACGTGTCCTACATTAAAACAAAATCAACTAGGCTGCAAAGCCAAGTACCTGTAAGTCAAAGAGCTCAAGAATTTTCACTCCCCTCCTTTCCACACCCCTGAATGAGGCAGTGTCACCTGGAGAGTGTGACCATGCTACTGAAGACTATCACAGCAACTGACCTGTGGTTGAAGGAGTGGATGGAGCTAAAGTCTAGGGATGGACTCCAGCAAGGACATGGGAGCATCCCTGTGGAGTGGTCCTTGAATGCTAATGGGAGCTGCTGGCTGGGGAGTTTTGATAACCTCCCTGCTCTCCTACCCTGCTTCTCTTTGTTCACTGCACACTTTGGCTGTGGGATGTTTCTTTATGAAGGAGAGTGTTCTCATATAATGCTTTGAAGGTCAGAAACACTTTGGGTTCATGTCCAGGAAGCAGTGGTGAGGTGACCGTCTCCACTCCTGCACTGCCTACCTTGACTTGGGTGTCTAACTTTTACACCCTCATTACTGGCCTGGGGCAATAACCACCTAAAAAAAAAAAAGAAAGAGTTTGAACACCAAGAGTCACACACCGTGGTGGTATATGCAGCATCAGGGTCATCCTCGAGGATGCGTGAGAGGCCAAAGTCAGACACCTTGCAGACCAGGTTGCTGTTCACCAGGATGTTGCGGGCAGCCAGGTCCCGGTGCACGTAGCCCAGGTCAGACAGGTACCTCATGCCTGCTCCGATGCCACGCAACATGCCCACCAGCTGGATGATGGTGAACTGCCCGTCGTGTTTCTGGAGAGGAAATAACACAGAGGTTATTCATTTTTATTTTTTCAGCAGTCCCATTGACACTGCTAACATTAAACTAGCTCCTGAGTAGCTCTTATCTTTGGCGTAGCACCTCCTCTAACTCCAAAACCTGTGTCTTGGCCCAAAATCCGTCCTCCCAGCACCTCTGAGTGCTGCTCGGGCAGGTGACCCTGCCTTTGCAGGGAGCCAGCTGCAGTGCCCTGGGGCTAGCAGCTGCTGGAGAGGGGAAATCCAGCACCCACTGCTCTCACACAGGGGCCACGGTGGTCATGGGGCTGAGGAGCACGAACTAACCTCATCTCCAGCCTTGCAGCCCAGAGGGATGTGCAATGAATACAAATACAAGAGAGCACTTTACCCTGAGAAAGGCGTCTAGCGAGCCGTTCTCCATGTATTCAGTAACAATCATGACCAATTTGCCTGCAGAAGACAAGGGAGGTCAAGTTAATAGACAAGTCACCTTCCTCCGAGAAGCCCGGTGCCAGGCTTTGCTGGGAGCGACGTTAATTCAGGCTGGTGGGTTTCCTGCTGTCCTGTAGGGTGGTCTCAACCCTGCACCATGCAGGAAGGGCAAAGTGGTGGAGACATGGCCAAAACCCCAACGCTTACCCCTCCCTCCAGGCACTATTGATGTGGCTAGGTCAGCTTTCTTATCCCACTGAAATTTGCATGCCATTAACATAACGCTCTGCATCGCCGTGTGCCTTTGCGAAGGAAGGATCCAAATTATTATTCAATACAGGCAGCCTTTAAAACAAACGCTAATAGGCAGGACTCCTCCTAATCCAATAACCCTGTCCTGGGGCACTGGGGAGCTCTGAGCAGCAAGGTGGGCAAGGGCTGCATGGGAAGCTTGTCCTGTAACAGGAGATGACAGGAGTGGTCTTGATTCATCTCGTTAAGCCCCCTCCCAAGGACTGCCGAGATGCTGCCAGAGGTTTGGGCTGCAGCCAGGAACAAGCGGTTCATTTCTCTAATAGGGTTCAAAGGGGAAGGAGGTAAAGCAGCAGGGCTGCCGGGGACAGCCTGTCTCCCTCTGAAGATGTTAATGGGGAATGCCAATCAGGAGAGAAAGCTTCCCGGCACGAAGCATGGCCCAAGCCTGAAACCTTCAGCCTCACTTCAGATCAGGAACAAGCTACCCACAATTTAGATATAACTCCTGGGAAGGGGTTGGCAAAGAGGCAGGGTTGCACAGGGCTCCCAGTCCCTGCAGCCCCCCAGGCTGCTCCCTGCCAGCCCGCAGCACTGTGCTGGAGAAGCCACATTTTCCTCGATTCCCCCAGCCGATCCCAGGAATGGGAAATCTCCCCGCTGCCCTGGGGTCTCCAGTGCTGCCAGCAGGAGGGGATGGGCTGCAGGGGACCCCAGGATAAATGACAAGAGATTACCCAGAGCAGCCAAAGGATGGTGTGTGCCCAAAGCAGCCCCTGACCCCCATCCCCATGGTGCCCCCAGGGGGATATGCCCCCACTTGTGCCCCACCAAAAGACCCCGTCCCCGCCGGCCACCTACTCCTGGTGACCACCCCCTCCAGGTGGATGATGTTGGGGTGGTCGAACTGTGCCATGATGCTGGCCTCGCTCAGGAAGTCCCGCCGCTGCTTCTCCGTGTAGCCTGCCTTCAGAGCCTTGATGGCCACGGAGATCTCCCTCTTCCCTGGCAGTTTCAGGCGGCCGTAGCACACCTCTCCAGACTCCCCTGCAAGGCAAGAGAAGGTGAGGGCATGGTGCTCAGCTCCTTGCACAGACCCTCCAGCACCACAGGTCCCCTGCCCAGCCCCGTATGCCTGCAGCGTGCTCCAGCTATTGAAGATAAATAGCAGCAGGGATGCCCACTGCTACAAGCAGTCAGGTTTCCTATTGCTCATCAGCTTGGCTGGCCCTGCACACGGGGTGAGCCTTCATCAGCCCCCAGGGCACTGCTGGTGAAGCTCTGGCTCTGGTTGTGTCCTGTGCTTCCTTGCAAGCCCCTGTTCCTAGGCGAAATCTCATTTTGTTCTGAAAATTTACCACTCTGCTTGCTATTTTGCTTGTCTCTTGTCACCCCAGATGCTTGCTCCGAGGTTTGAGAGCAGGGTGGCCGCGTTTGAGCACCCACGCGGGACAGGGCGAGCCATCTGCCAGTGTCAGGCTGAGCCATCGGTGCCACGCCGGCTGAGCAGCTCCCGCCTGCGCCAAGCTGACGCAGGAGAGTTTATTTCATGCACTAAAAAAAAAAAAAGGCATCCTACTCACGGTTCTCATCTCAGGGAAATAAGGAGCAGATGAAGCCCTGATTGAGCATTGTTATAGAACCGTGCAGCCTGCTGTGGTCCCAGCGGGCCGTGGAGATGTCCCTGCCTCCCAGCAAATTGCCCAAGCAGATGGGATGCAGAGAGGCAGCCTGGGCTGGGGACTCACCAGACCCAATGACTTTCTCAATCTTGATCCGGGAAGCCTCAATTTCACGGGTGAATTCGTGCACGGCTTGGCAGGGGTCCTCATATGTGTGGGGGTCCACGTAGAACTTCGACTCGGGGAATTTCACTGTCAGGTTTCAAAGGGGAGAGAGGAAATAAGCTCTTCCACACAGCCCCACAGTGAGGTGGGTGCCCAGGAGCTGGGCGTTGGACAGGCAGGGGCAGGACTCCTTGGGGTGACACGCTGGGGATCCCCAAGGAAACTCAAAGCACTTCTTGGCATGGCAATGTCCTTGGAGCTGTCCAGGACGTGGCCATCCAGATCTCCTCCATGCGATTCACACCCCCATCAACTCCTTCGTTACCCCTCACGTGGCTTTGTGGTGCATTTCCCACTCTTCTGGCCTGCTGCTGACTCAGATGAACCCACTACAACCCCATTACCAGTACACCCCTGGGACCAGAGCCCCACTTCATCTCTCTTTGACACATCCCCAGAAGCAGGAGTGGACAAAACCCTAGAAACCACAGCAGTGCTGGGGAAAATGGTCCAGGTCCTTGCCCATTCAGGGGGCTGAGGTCCTGTGCACCCCAGGGGCAGGAGGAGGAGCAGGGAGGGTCCTACCTTGCCCATTCTGATAGTGCATCTTCTCCTCATCAGAGTCCTGGAAAGCCTTGCTGTACCCGCAGTGCCTGTCACAGAGACACAGGGCTCAGAGGGATGCTCCTGTCTCTTGCTCCCCCCAGCAGCCCAAAGGCAGGGTGAAGGCAATGTCCTGACCTATGTGTGCTCTGCCCAAAAATGAGAAGAGGAAAGCTGTGCCCAGGCTCTCCCATCCCTCCTGTCCCACCCGGTGACAGGCTGCACGGACATCCAGAACACACTTACCTCTTCTTGCAGATCAGGACCACCAGCAACGCGACCAGGCCAGTAATGAGGGTCAGGCAGATCCAGACGATTGTCATCGTGTCATACCGGAGAGAGACTGGGAGAAATAGGGTAGGAAGGAGGTGAGCTGGAGTGGGGAAAGCTCCGCTGAGCTCAGAGACCCCCCTACCCCACCAGGGTCACTATGTTCAATAATAAAGCACTGTCACCTTTCCAACACCAGCTCTGGGTCTCTCCCAGTCCACAAGGCCCATTTACAGACAGGAAAACCGAGCACAGGTCTGGGGTAGCCACAGTGATGCAGCAAGCCAGCAGGGAGAAGAGTCTGGACCCTCAGGATCTCCCCAGATCCTCTCTGCCCTGTATGTTCTTCCTCCTCTTTCTAACATATGAGCACATCTCTGGAGGGCTACCTCCACACACTCACCTGGTTTCCCCGTTTCCACCTCCACAGTCTGGCTGAACCTCCCGCAGCCAGCAGAGGTGCGAGCCCGGACCTGGAAAATGTAGCGGGTGGCGGGCTTGAGCCCTGAGATGGTGGCAGTGGTGCCCTTGGATTTTAGGGTCGAGTAGCTCTGCATTTCCTTGTCCTGTGGAGAAGCGACACCAAGAATCTCAGCACAGCGCAACCGTAGGAAGGGAACAAAATCTTTGAAAATAGCTCTTTGTTCACAGCTGCATGATAGCAGCAGGAAAAAATTGCACCCAGCCTAAATCTGCCCCAGCAGGGCTGATGTGCAGGCACAAACGTGGCTTTACCTTCTCGTAGTACTTGATCTCGTACTCCAGGATGATGCCGTTGGGCTGGTCGGGCTCTTGCCACAGCAGGGTGACGCTGTTCTGGCCTGCGCTCTCGTGGCGGACTGCCACCACCTGGGACGGGGCTGGGGACACAAAGACAGGGCATGGGCACGGCAGCAGGGAGCCAGAGCCCTGTGCATGTCCCTAGAAATGGTTTAAAACACATTTCTGCTTTAATTAAAGCCATGCAGAGCTGAGTGCTGTGAAGGATGGGAGAACGGGCTTATGTACGGGCTTGTGTTTGCTTCATTTGCCCCAATCTCTTCCCTAGAGGGGGGCTCAGCATCACGGGAAGGGGCAGAGGGCTGGTTTCCAACTGGGAGGGTTAACAAGAGGGGTCTGTCCCTGCCCTGTCCCCTCTCCCAGAGTCCATGAGAAGGGCTTAGCTGAGCTCTGCTCTGCGGTGGTGCCCAGGGGACCCTGAAGCAACGTCCTGGCCCAGCTGGGCTGGACTGTTGTGCAGAATTTCCTGGGGAAAGAGCATTTCTCAGGAAGGGATTTGCAAAGGTGAAATGTGCACAAGAGAGGTTCACATCTACCCCACTAAGGTTGTTGTCACCTGCCGGGGGCTGGCACTGGTGTGAGCTGCGAGCAGAGCAGGACCTGCTGCTGGGCCCTTTGGGAGAGGACAGAAGGCCGCGGGTACAACCTGAGAGACTCCTGCTCCACTTTGCGTTCCTGTCAGTGACCAAGCGTTCTCCGGGGGACGTCTGCTCCTCCTACCTGCCTGGTTTGTGGTGATGTTGGCGACCGCAGCCCTCCTGGCCTCCAGGCTGAGGTCCGACACTCCGTTGACGGCCTCCACCCAGAAGGAGTAGTTGGTGTGCGCCAGGAGGTTGGTGACGGTCAGCGCGCCCTGCGCCAGGCTCATCTGCTGGGGCACGAAGCGGGTGCCGCTGCCGCAGGCCTCGCACTGCCCCACGTCCCCCCCGCAGCGCCGGCACAGCACGTTGTAGGTGATGTCGCTGCGCCCACCCTTGTCCAGCGGTGGCCCCCACTCCAGCGTCACCGAGGTGCCGTTCACGCTGGAGACCAGGTTGACAGGAGCCGAGGGGGGACCTGGAAGGGAAGCAGAGGTTTGGGCAGAGTGAGGGGACGCCGAAGCGTGTTGGGGTTGGCAGAGCAGGGTCCCGGGGGAAATGGGGTAGATGGAGAAGTTTCAGGTATTTGGAGACCTGCAGGATGAGGACGAGCCAGAGGACAGCGAGGGAGCTCTGCCCGGGGGGGTTTCAACTCATGCAACACGGGTTGAAAGGTTGCTGCAGCACCTCAGGCAGCTTGCTCAGAGCCAAGGGTGTGTGCTGGGCCAACCAGGGAGCATTAGACGTGTGTGAAAACACGATGATGTGTCCGAAGACAAGACAAGGTGTCTTCAGGAGCCATGGAAGCTGGGGGTATACTTACGGGTGCAGGCGGCCGAGGGGGGGTCCTGCACGGCCCGGTAGAAGCTGCTGTCACAGCGGCACACGCGGGCTGCCCGGCTCTCCGAGTGGCTGTGCAAGGGGCACTTGGCACACAGCTGGTCCCCAGGGGCTGACTTGTAAAATCCCAGCTGGCAGGCTGCAGAGGAGGGAGGGAAGGGGTGATGGTCAGGGGGATGTGCCTGGATGAGAAGCAGCCCACAGCAGCACAGAATTGAACCAAACCCCACTCTCTGCCCCATCCCAGCCCCTCTCCCTGATGCCCAGGTGAGTCCCCCTCCAGCTACCCAGCTGGAAACTGGGCTCTGTGAAATCTGCTTTGGTCTCTCCCCCCAGGCTGTGTGCGCTGCCATCCCAGGACCTGTTCCCCACTGTTTCACAGGCAGACTCGGGTGCCTCTGTTTTTTGTGAGCTGCCTGTGAAGCTCGGTGTGCTCTCCTTGCAGCTGTGCCTGCTGCCCAGACCTCTCCCAGCTGCAGCTTCTGCACCACGCCACACTGTTACCCCTTCCGAGCACTATCATTTATGGGGCAAACTACATTCCTCACTTCACAGTGCTCTCCATACACATGCTAGGTGCCCAAGAACATCCACGTGGGTGGTTTCGGGACTTGAGATCTCCACACCTGGTCCATGGCCCTCTGCGTGCCCCTGCTTTGGTGCTGTACAAAGCAACGTGTTCCCTTGCTCAGCACAAGGAAGCACACCTTCTCTCGTTCAGCTTTGCAGCAAACTGACTTTGCATGCACACTGCCTGCTGTCTGCAGGGGGACAGCAAGGCCAGCTGAGCCAGGCTGAGCTTTTCCTGGTCACACAGCCCACCTTCGGCTGCTCTGCCCCTGCCCGGTGCCGGTGGCTGCACAGTGGGATCATGTCCTCATCCCACACCAGGGCTGCCATCATTATCCTATCTCATTAGCAAAGCTGATTAGCTCAGCAGTGACAGGTGTCATGGCAGGTGTCTGTCTGGTGTGGCAGGATCCCTCCCCTCCAGAAGATCTCAGTTCCAAACAGGCTTTCTCTGTCTGAAGTCTCCATATTTATCAAGCATTTGCAGGACCGGTTCCAGTGTTTCAAGCATTATTTCGGGCCCTTTTCATTTCTCTTTTCCCCTACTGAGGTAGTAATACCTTCATTTTCCCGTCCTTACCCCCAGTGGGCAGCTCTGTATACACCCTCAATTTTTCCTTCCAAGCATGTAGAAGTGTTTTGCCTGCAATCCAGCACCCCTGGTGGTCTGGGCCCCTCCGAGCTGTCCATTTGTTCTGCTCCTAGGTGCTGATTTGTCTTCTTATTAATAACCTTCCTTTTCTTGCCACGGATCTCCCTAGAATGACTGCTGCCAACATATTTCACATATCCCAAGCTGCACAGTAACGCAATCGCCTCCTTATAACCGAGCTACTTCCAGCAGTGGTAGCTGAAGACAACGCTCCAGACACGTGGAAGCTTTGCTGCTTTTTGGTCCCTCCTCAGACTCCGTCCTCAGCTTCTGAAGCACTTTTGCACTGTTTCAAAGACAAGGGAGCAACTTCGGCAAGATGTCCTGTGAAGGGACTCTCTTCCAAAAGCTTTCAAAGGCACCAGAGGAGGACAGAAAAGCAAGGAGGCAGAGCTGGGAGAGGAGCCGTGCTGTCCCAGCCAGCCACACCAAGGACAGGCCAGGCAGCTTGCCAGGCTCTGCAGCTGACTGCTCCTCGGGATGCTGTGCACCAAGAGAGCCAGGGACTCTCTGCCTGCAGCCTCTTGGTTTTGGGCACTGAGATGGGGAGTAAGGCAGAGGTGGGGGCTGTTACACTCTCTTCTCTGGTGTGGACCAATTTAGGAGGTAGCCAGCTGGCAAAAAAATAAAATTAAAAAAATATATATATCTAAGAAGTAAAAGTTTCCATTTCCTCAGCATGGGAAAGGATGAAAATACAGCATGAGCACAGCCTACCAAAAGGGAACGGGGATAGCCCCACAGTCCAAGCAGCGTGCATGCCAGGATTTGTCTTCTTCAGCTCCCTGCATGAGCTTGCCCTGCAAACCACCATCATCTCTACCCAGCTGGCAACCTGTAGCCAGGGACTCCTGATTCAAGAGACACTGAAGCGGTTCCCCCCACCAATATTTAATTAGAGGCAGGGAGAAATGATGATATATCAGGTATGGAGAGACAGGCCAGGAGGAAATACGGGAACGTGAAGCACAGCAGATTTGCACCAAGCAATTGTAATCACTTAGCATTTAATGCTGTAAAGAAACATTAATTGCCCGTAGCAATAATTCACAATTATTTTAAATGCACCCAGGAGGAAAATGAACCTAAATGACAAATTACAGGTGGATTTGTGCACCAGTGCAGGGCTGTTGGCAGCCGCCTCCCTGCACCCGGACGGCACAAGCACGCAGAAAGGCTGGAGAGAGACGGGTCACACACCTCTGTGTGTGTCAGTGCTTGCTGGGGATGGAAGCAAGACACTTGCAAGGCCTTTTACAGGCATGGGAGATGGGACACCAGCTTGGTGCCCATGTGCTAGGGCTCAGTTTGGAACGAGCTATGAGCTCACCTCAGGAATTAAAGAATTAAATCCCTACTGTACCTGATGGCAAGCCTATCCTACTCTGGACCGAGCTCTCCCCTGCCAGGCCAATGGCACATGGAAGACCAGGCCCTCCTGGGTTTGCTCTGAGAAGAGCAAACCAACAGAGAAATGGCCAGGAAGAAAAAGTCAGCCAAAGACATCAGGTCTAAAATCTGCAGAGCTCCATGGTTACAGCGCATGCTGCACCCACGGACATCTGCAGCCACCCACCAGGGAGGTGCAGATCTGCCATCCTGCTGCCTTCACCACCACCAAGTTCTGCCACCTGTCACAAGTGTCCTTCCAGGAGCTGTGCAGAAGGTGAGGAATTCTGTTTTTTTATATATTTTATGAAGTTAATGCCCTTTCCCCATGCCTGAGGATCACAGGCAAACAGCCAGTGTCCTCTCCTTGTGGAACGCCGAACCTGGGCTTGGTGGTGCACAGCTCCAGCCCCTCTGCCCCACTGGTGGGTCCCCTCTCACCGTCCCAGCCTGCTGAAGTTAATGCCATGGGGCTTACACCAATCCCCCTGCTGCACAACACATCTTCCCCATTTCTCCCAGCTCGCTGACAGGCTCCAGAGCAGCAGGCTTGTCTCAGAAACAGCAAGTGCGGGCACGGCTCTGCCAGCCATCTGCAGTTCGGTCCGCTTGTTTCCCTCCCTCTCCGTCCTCTGGGGACAGGACAACATCTGCTGATAAACTGGCAGGGCTGGGGAGATGATAGATGGACCTGTCGAGGAGACACTAGCAGGGAATGAGCCAGTCTTTGCAGCCTGAGCAGCAGCACGGGACAAGCCCCCTGTGTGTGCCTGGTGGGACACCGAGGGCTCCTGGAAAGGCACCCTCCATCCCCAGAGGCCAGATGGAGCTGGGCAGGATTAGGGCTCCACACCATCGTGGCACCCAGGACTGTAGGAAACCCAGCCTGAAGTGCTCTGGGAGCCCGGGAGAGGGCATGAAAGCAGGATCCTGGTGTGTCCAGGCACGCAATAAGGACCTACAACGCATTTCGGGTTGTGCCTGCAGGTCTTGTTAACTGCCTTACTACTTGAGATGCACTGCGCCCAGGTTTCACTGATTTAATCTTATCCTTTGGCATTGCTGGGGAGAGATAAAGATGGAAATAAAGGTGTCATTGCCACTGTGACAGGCAGAGACAGGCACCGGTCCCAGAGCCCTCCAGGCTGCAGCAGAAGCTAACACAGAAAATCCCATCTCCTTTCACTCCGGTTTCAGCATGATGCTTGCGATCTCGGCTCCTGAATGACACAGACACTGAAACAGAGGCATATTACTCACAGCCATCTCTTAAAAACAGGCGTCTGCCTCACTGCCCCCAGCTTGCAACCCTGCACCCCTCCCTGTGCCACATCACACACCTGAACTCAGCTCACATCACCCCAGAGGTGATGTTACCCCTACCCCTTCTCCCCACAATTCAAACAATTTCATGCTCTACACCCCAAAATGTTTTGGAGAGGGAAACGGGGGGAAACTTCCCCCTTGAAGACTTCGAAATCAGTGCTGCTGAAGGCACAGCTGCCTCTGTCCTGTTCTTCTTCTCCACATGACAAATAAATAAAGAAATAAGTGCAGGAAATGTCCAAATCCCAACGTGCTGGGAGTGCTGCTCTGCTGCCTGGTGCAGACACTGTGCAGCCTCGCGTAGGTGAGACAGCCTGGCTTATCTTGGAGCTGAAGACTTTTTTATGAGGTTTATCTGGGGAAATGCTACAGCTTGCAGTAGTAAGGTGGAAGCAAGAGGCCCAATGCTAGAATTGGAAAAAAAAAAAAAAAAAGCTCTTTACAAAACTCAGTCTTGTTGGGTGTTTTAGACAGAACTACTTAAGGTTTCTGAAAATAGTGCAGTTTTCACCAGACCAAAAACAAACCCAGAGAACTCCGTTCAGGAGGAGTGGAGCCGAATGCAGATGAAGGTACTGAAGGTAACCCTGCATCCCTGCTGCAAGTCTCTGGGGAGTAAAGATGCATAAATGAAGAAAGGACATACAAAACATCAAGAACTTAATCCCAGGCCCTGCAGTTTTGGAGGGTGGAAGCCCTCTCAGCATATATATATCTATGGCTACAGATATATACAGGAGGCTGAGGTTTAAAACAGGCCCAGCACTCCAGCAGATGCAAGGGAAAAGCAGCTTGTGGCACCACGGGGCCAGCACAGCCCTCACCCCCGCACAGCTGAGCACCAGCAGCTTTTTGGATCCCTTTCTCCTTCACGGGGATGTGGTGTCAGTAGCATCTTGTTTTCAGGAAGGGGAAGAAGGCATCACACAAGAAGTGTTGACATGGGTAGGATCTGGATCTCAAGTCAAACGCAGAACATTTTTTTTGGCTTGGTCCTGCTGCTCTGTGGGAAGCAAGAGCATCTTGCAAGAGCTGGTAGTGAATTTAAGGTTCCCAGCCTCCCATTGCATTGATCCATCTCCAGTTTAAGTACTGGTGCAAATAGCAAGGGCTTTCCTGCAAATTGTTGGTTTTGTAACTCCCCAGTGGCTTTCCAGGCATCTGTGTGTTGGTAATCCAGAATAAAGACACCTGGTGATGACCTGAGTCTGGACAAGTTTTGCAGAAGAGTTCAAACCAAAAACGCTCTTTCCAAACCTGGTGAAGGTTTTGCAGTGCTGCCAGACCCATCTATCACAGTCCAGCTGCTCTTTGGTGTTTTTTATAAGAACTACAGAGACCAACCAAGCACAAATTAAATTTGTTCCATTACCGTCAATACCCTGAACTCCAGCCTAGCATCACTCTCACCCTTCATCCGTGTCAGCAGCTAAGCCCAGCAAACAGAGGAAAAGTGGCAAACTGTACAATTCTCAGCCACAGACTAAACCTATATTCTGTCTGTGGGTAAAGGGCTGCTCTACAATAATCTCCATCCTTCTCAATTCTTCCAGGGAAGTAGAAAAAAAAAAAAAAAAAAAAAGGAAAAAAAAAAAAGGCTTCTGTTTTTGGGCAGTCTTCCCAGTAAGTTGCTTGAGTTTTAGAGGAGTGAGCAAAGGTGCTGGAGGAGATGCTAAGCCCACCTTGTCCTACACCCTGCTTTAATGTGCTTGCTGGGCTGAATTAGCCATGCCACACAGCCCAGTGGATCTGGGGTCCGAACAAAGTCATTAGCAGCCAGGTCTGAGAATACAAACTGGAAGTCCTGGTACAAGACAAGCGTGAATACAAGGACTCATCAGTGCTTCGGGAAGGGGCCAAAAGCACCTGGGTGAGTGACCTGAGAGTGTTGGGATTATCCCCAAAAATACACCAGAGTGGCCTTGGCTTTTTCTATATATTAGTCTTGGAAATTACCAAGGATGGAGATCCTGCCACCTCTCCAGTGACCTGTCCTAGGGCATAATCCACCGGAGGAAGAAGTTTTTCCTAATGTCCAGCCCAAATCTTGCAAGCAATTTGTAGCTCTGACATTTCTTTGCAGTCTGTTCCCATATGAAAACTGATACCTGGAATCCAAACAGTCCTACCTTACTTGAGTGGTTTGGAAAACAAGCTACCTTTAAAAAAAATAATTATTCAATTTATTAAATAGATGGGTCTTTGCATGGGATAAACAGAAGGTGATAATCTTACCATATGCCATTGCCTGTATTTTTAACAAAGCAGCTGACTGGCTTACAAACCAACAATACAAACGCTGTGAATCACTAAGTTCCTTTGATTTTCCTGCCTGGCATCACTGAAAGGCTGTTTGCATAACTCTCATAGCATGTCTTCAAAACCGCCACTGCTCCTGCTTGAAAAGAGTATTTTGGATCGCTCACAGCAGAAGCCCCCTGAGGTAGGCACCCAGGGCAGTGGTGCAGCTAACTGCAGGTACAACAGCCCGATAATCTGCCAGCAGGCACAGGAGACTGAGCAGGCATCAGCGAGGAGCAACACAGCCACGGAGCCTGCAGCTCAGAGCTGGCATCCCTGGGCTGGGACTTGCAGGGAAAGTCTCCTTGAAATCCGCGCTGACTTTCAAAGAAACATAAAACGTATTTGAACATATTTGTATGGAGCTGCAGTTACAGGGTATTTTTGACACGCATTTATCTCTCGCCACTGTGTATGGTATGTATGTGGTCCAGTGCAAAACCGCCTGATAACGGGCACCCTGACACCCCGGGTTTGATCTCTGTTGACTGACAGAGGCACGCGTGACCCCCACGCACACTTTTGGGGGCCTCATGCAGTGCAAAGCCAGGAAAACAGAGATTTGCTCGGAGTCAGCCCAGCAACACCAGCGCCCTGTTTCCAACAGAGCAGCCTGTGGTGGCTGCTTCACACAGAGACATGACAGAAGGAGCTGGAGGTTGCTGTGTGGTGCTCTTACATGGGCAGGAAAAAAAAAATCACTGCTGGAGAAAGCAAAGAGAAGCCTGGGGCTCGGCCACACAGCGTATCTCTGAGTCAGAAAGGGAGAAGGAGTCTGCTCCCCCTCTGGGCAGGGTGCTGGGCAGGGTGCTGGGCAGGGTGATGCCTCCTCCCTGCTGACTTCCTTCCTAAAAGTCCATGGACACAAAGCTGTATTCACGAGAACACAATCACCAAGCTGGGTATTTTCTCCTCTTCATTAGCAATGCTGTGGTGCTTTAATTGCTCGATTAAAGTTGCCCACAAGAAAGGTTTAAGGTACATTAAATTTGCTGATTGGTTCGTCAGCATGAATTCCACCAACTGGAAACACTTAAGTGGCTTCCAGATTGTTAACAAGACTCTCTAGATCCATCTCCACTGGACATGTGCTACAAGAGGCAGAAAAGATCCCAGCAGCAGAGAGGTTTGTCCACGAGGGGACAACTACCCTTCTCACATCCCCATCTCTTCTTCAGTTGGGGTACTGGAGGTGTCAGAGTCCCAGCAGTGACAATCTCCCTCTCATCCCCTTGCCTGGAGCACACAGCCTGCATCTTTTCAGCTCAAGCAGAGCTGGATAAAGTCTACCCCAAGACCAGAGACTGATTCAGCCACAAAGATCAGAGCCCCACTCAGTAGCTGCTCCTGCACAGTTCTGGCAGTCCTGGTGTACAAATGGGCTGACGGAGCAGCAGATGATAATTGTTGCTCCCTCATTAGTGTTTCCCAGCCAAAGGCAGCAGTCAGATGAAGGCTCTGAGCACCACAGAGGGCGAGGAGTCAGAGCAATCAGGACACCCTGAGGCTAAGATGCCTGGACCCGGATTTTAAATAAAAGTGTCTGAACAGCTCCAAAACCCATGGTCATACCACAAAGATGCACACCTGCCTCTGGGACTCTTGAGGGTTCCTCTCCTCGTCCCCATCCATCCAAAGGATGAGGTGCGTGTGTCCTGGCTCTCAGCCACACAGCACTTTGAGGAGATGGGTTTCTTCCCTCCCAGAGTAGCAGAGCCAGTGTGAAAGTGCTTGCTCCCTTTTCTCATTTCACTGATTGCGCTGACCTTATTGAGATGTGTCTCTGTTTGCTCTGTACAGCAGCTGTGGATAAATACAGTGAATTATTCTAATTGTCTTCTTACCTGGTAAATGGCTCAGGCCCTTTTCACTTAGGCTATTATTTATTCTGCTACCTAGGTACAGAAGTTGCTGTTTGCTGTGTGTATGAGACACTACTGTGCCTTGCTGTGGACCGAGACATTTCAAGGAGGAAAGAGCTGCCCATGGACAACAAGGGGTGGGGGGGACAAAGTCTTTTGGAGCCTTGAAACTGGAGGGGGAAAGCAAGTGTGTGGGAGAGAGACCTGGAGGGGTTTCATCCTTGGGATGGCCATGGCAGGAGATGCCGTGGGACTGGAAGCCAAGTGTCTGAGGAGCTGGCAGAGCCCAAGAAAGGCTGGGCTGGAAACTGGGTAAATACAAAGGGTCGGAGATCCCAGCCAGCACACACCAAGGCAAAGAAAGGGGCAATCCAAGGTGACAACCTAGAGAAAGGAGATGAGAGGCAGGGAAGTTTGCTGATTCCTGTGCATCCTCCACCACGCTCATCTTCACCCTGTCCTTCCCAGCTCCGTGGCACAGCCTTCTGACTCCTGTAAAGGGCTGCGAACAGCTCTGGCCATGATCTGGTTTCCTGAGCTGTCTTCCATCACTCTGGCAGGTTCTTAGAAAAATGAATGTTAAAAAGGAGGGGGAGAAACCTCCACTGTTCAAACATCTTTAGCTTTGACAAATAAGGCATCTGGCTGTGAAAGGCAAAAGGAAATTAATTTGGAATCACATTTTAAACACTACCATAAAGGCAAAGTATCTACTCTTTAATTTTTCCCCCCAAGCAAAAAATGAATTTCCTTGATATTTATAGAAAGATTATTAGGGCCACAAGGAGTGATTTATATCATCTCATCCCAGTGACGGAAAATGAAAAATTACTGGGGACGACAGCCACTGGAATCCTGCTTTTGTTCGCCTGACAATTAAAACGGCTAATTTCCAACTCCTCCAGATCCTCTTGGGTTATAAATCATACCAGAAAGGCACTTTTCACCATGAAAAATGAACTCTGCCCCAATCAAGCATGAGAAGCTAGGATCAGAGATTTGCATCTGTTTGCTATCATGTGTAAATATATATCGATACTCTTGCTCCAGAGCCGCCCAGCAAAGGAGATGCTAGGAAGGAGGTTCTGCCCCTGCTCACCTGATGCTGGCCCATCACGCTCCCTGTGCCAGGAGCTGCTGAGGATGAATGGGACAGGGAAAGCAGGAGAAGAGATGATGGTGAGGTCAGGG
Source organism: Anas platyrhynchos (assembly GCF_047663525.1). NCBI lineage: Eukaryota > Metazoa > Chordata > Aves > Anseriformes > Anatidae > Anas > Anas platyrhynchos. The sequence continues at coordinate 6,375,248 of NC_092608.1, read as the reverse complement.
AAAGGCCGGAGACACTTTTGTCCTGTTTCTGACTCCACGAGGCCTGGCGTGCTTCACCCAGGAGCACTGAGTGCATTTTTTTGTACAAGGAGCAGCCTCTGCTTGTGTCCACCGCATCCACCACCACCGAAGGTTGCACCACTCTTCCTCCCTGGCCCTCTGAAATGGATCGGGGGTGATCCCACAAGCCTGGCAGCCATCAGAAAAGGGCAGGAGGGCAGAGAAAGAGCCCTCCCACAGCTCTGCTCTCCAGCAGACAGAAAATCGTGTCCTGGGAAACACAGAAAAGCGAGGCAGACCGAGCACAGTGCAGCCCCTGGGGCTTCCCTCTGCTCCCAGCCTCTGGGCTTTGAGTGGTGATCTCCTGGAGCAGTCTGCTGTATAGGACTGCCGGAGGGAGAGCATGCGGAGGACATTTGGTCCTTCGGGACCAAAATTCCAACTCACAGCTCCTTGCAGTGGTGGAGCTGGGACCCTGCCATCCAGGCAGCTCATGCTAATGCCCTTTCCATGCTGGCACGTGCCTGGTCCTATACACTCTTCACACCCACTCTAGAGGAAGACATATTCTGATCAGACCTGTTTCGGGATGACTTTCAAATCAGTGGTCACAGAGAGGAGAAATTTTGGATAGAAGCATTTATTCTGCCCATCTTTACCGCTCGACATAGCTGGGGACTCTCCAGAGCCAGCGCTGGTCCCAGCAGCACTTGGATCTCTTCCAGCCCAGCGTCGGACGTCCTAACCTTGCATCAAGCCTCCCTAAGACAAGCGCTTCGCTTAACGCTTCCACGAAGCTCAAACAAAGGACCCACGCTCTTATTTACAGAGGCAGAGCGCTGCTCCCCTAAACACCTCTGATGAAGAAACCGAGAGCAAACAAAGCCGTGCGGAGGGCTCTCGCTGGGAGCCCCGCACGCCAAGCTCTGTACACACACAGCCCCTTGCCAGCAGCGGCTCCCGGTGCTCGGCTGCTGTGGTCACCCCGTGTCCTTATCACAGTTTGTACAGTCGGCAGCCTGCAGCCTGCCCTGCAGCACGGAGGACCCCGGGGGAAGCTCCCCGCACCCCCAGACAGCAGGGCTGTGCGGCAGCCCCGGGGAGGGGTGATGGATGGACACGATAACCTTGTTTTGCACAGTTCTGTGCCTTTATCTTTTTTTGCTTTCCTCTCTTCCAAACTGCCTGCCAGGGGGAGGTGAGCAATGGTGCACTTCAAAGAGGCCAGAAGTGTGCTTTGTGGGAGTGTGCCAGGATTCGTCTTGGCACACAGCTGCTGGGGGCACAGGGCTGGGACCTCTGGTAGGGAAGATGCCTCCCTGCAGCCGGGGCAGCCCCTGTCCTGAAGCCAGCTTCCATCCCAAAGCCAGCCCCTGTCCCAAAGCCGTGCCCTGTGCACCAAGAACTGTCACTGCCAGCCTCACAGGAGCTCCCCAGCAGCTTGCCAGTGGTACCCACGACCCTTTAGATAAGCACCAAGGAGGCCAGATAAGGCTTGGGCAGCTCTTGGCCCCCAAGGAGGCTGTCTACATTTTTTATAAGTGGGCCTCTGCCCTCAGCCCTTTGCCCAAAGAAGCCAAGAGCTCCTCGCAGCCACCCCTCACCTTGCAGGCACTGCTGGCAGGAATTGGGACTCACCCATGCAGGCATCCCGCTGCTCCTCGTAGCCAGCACTGCACACGCACTTCCCAATGGGCACCAACCATTCTCCTTCTGCACTGCAGTACATTTTGGGGGTGTCCCTCTCCTCCGAGTGCCCTACGCACTCTCCTCGCACTTCCACCAAGGAGGACGAGTCTGCCCCAGTCACGGCCTCGGAGAAGGACGCCAAATTCCTCACCATCGCCGGGCACTTCTTGTAGTATACCCGCACTGAAACGATGGCGATGCAAGCGCCTATGTCCTGGAAGGCCAAGTAGAACCCCCTCTTGCTCAAGGGCCCCACGCCCCGCACCTCCGTGTTCAGCTTCAGGCGCCTCACACCCAGGTCTACGTTGGTGAAGCTCTCATCAGCTGCAATGGTGTCAATCTTCAAAAACTGGCTCTCCCGGGTGCTGGTGCCCAGGTCACGGTCAGACTCCAGGTAGTAGAGGTTGAAAGTCTCCTTGCAGGTGCCCAGAACACCTGGCATGCTGTTACAGTCCCGCAGCGTGAATTTAATCTCCGCATAGACCCGCCGCGCACCGTCCCGTTGAACCCAGTTGGTCCGTAGCCAGTTGTTCTGGTTGGGGGTCATGACATTACAGACCTGGTAGGTGTGGATAGGGCTGAAAAACTCATCCATCTCATTGATCGAATCCCACTGCGAGACAGAGAGAAAACAGGTCATTCCACACAATCCCGGTGGGTATGGGGCATGCAGGAGTCTGTGCCATCATCCACCCTGACAAATTCCCTCTGCCCTTGTTGATGCATCTGGGTACAAGATTGTTGCCATCATAAGCCAAAGGAAAATGAGGATGAATAGACTATGAATGTAGAGCCCAAGCTGACACAGAGCTGGGTGAATTGCACCTGTGTTTGCAGAAAGGAATGCTTGCACAAGGGTGATCTGATGGCAGAAAATGAGAGTAACGTGGTTTTGGTGAAGGCATCTGGGCTGCTAGTCCTCCAGGCCATGCCTGAAGTCCTCTCTCCTGGTGTGGAACCCGATGCTTGCAGGAGGAGCAGAAAGGTACCTGTGTGGTGCTCACCTTGGTCTCCTCTGATATGCGATCTCCATGCATAATAAGCAAAATGAACAGGTTTCCTGGTGGAGAATGAGGGTTGGGGTGCCTGCTGAAGGGTGAAGGAGAAGCATGCAGCAAACACGGGACTTCCAACAAGAAACAGGGGTCCGTGGGGCTCAGAGCAATGCTGGTGTTGGGGGCTATCAGACACTTCTAGGGGCTTGCTCTTGCCCCACAGTTCTCCCTCTCCACCCCTACCAAACCCTCACCAGAACCCACAGCCCTTCCATTCTCTGGGGGCTTCCCACTACCTGTTCAGCCCACGTCCCTCTCCCAAGCCGGCAACCCTATCACATCCCCCATGGAGCAGTCCAGGACCCCTCAATTCTTCTTATGGGAGAAGAAGGAAGTAGAATGAAAAAAAGAGCAGAGATTTTTGGACCCTGGGAAACAAGCAAAGCTCCAGCAGCAGGGCACAGATCAGGAAAACAAATCTTTCAAGCACCAGTGCAAGCACATTAAAATAAAGCCCTGGGCTTGTAGCAAAAATGGTGTTTTGTCATGCAAGTGGTGACCTGAGGCTCATGACAGATGCAAAATCAGCAGCAGCTAAGAACTAAGGAGCTTGATCCTCAGCACAAGAGCGGGTAAGCCTGAAGACTTCACCCTGGTGTGTGCAAGAGCAGGTGAGGATGCGGATCTGCCATGACAGCCTTGCTACATGGCCACCAGCACTGCAGGGACATGGGGGCAGGGGGGACTCACACCTACAGAGTGCAAGAGGCATTGAAAAGACTTATCAAAAATATCTGTAAGACACTTCTTCCTTCTCCCTTCTCATATAGGGAATGCCTTCCTCATTTAACCCCCTTGACCTGTGCTTCCCATGGAGGAGGCCTTCTGGTGACTTCTGCTAGTGCTGGGGTGATCAGAGCAGTTGTTTCAGTGATGTACATCTTCAAAACTCCCCCAGCATCTCACCTCTAGGAGAAAACTCCACTTCTCACTCCTAACGAGCTCAAAGCAGCCTGAAAAAGGCAGCAGTACCAGGTGCAGACCTCAACAAAAACTTGTTCAGAGGGGAGTACGCTGGCAAAGGATGTGAAAGTCAAGCCACTGCCAGGAGAAAAAAAAAAGGATTTCTGGTTCTTTTAAAAAATTCATCTCCTGAATTTCAGAAATGCCTGAGTTCGTTCAGGCACAACCTGGCTGGTAGATCACCCAGGACCTGTTCTGTACCCCAGCACACAGGCAGACAACACGGAAAGGGGCCAGGATACCTGCTCGGCCCTGCTGGAGGCACAAGCTGTGCCTGTGAACAACAACCCTCGCACAGCCCTGCCATGCGCTGCGGCACTGCGGAGGGTGTGGAGATCGTTGTCACAATTAATTGAGCACAAATTAACACAGCATCTGTTTCCTGTCTTTTCCCTACCGAGTCCCCGGGGAAATGAGGCAGAACCGCACATGGGAGGAGGCGCACGGGGCGCAGGCATTGCTGAGAGCAGCAGCGGGGATGCTCCCCACATTGCACCAGCAAAACCAGTGGGGCTCGTGGCTCTCCAGCAGTGCCTGACAAGGGGGTAAGAAGAGGTTACCATGTGCACTGAAATGCCTTAGTGCCCGGTTGGTGCCTTGTCTTAGGGTCTCCAGCACCATCAGCCATTCACATCTATTCCAAATCTGCCCAAGGAGATGGTGTTCGTGACCATGGTGTTCGTGACCATGGTGTTCATGACCATGGTGTCCCATGTGGTGCTGCTGGAACTGGAACCTTCCTCACCACCAGCAGAGAGCAGGGAGCTAAACGCCCACCTCCAAGCACCACCCCAGGGTTGAAAACTCAGAGAGTTTGCATCTGCAGCATCACTCTTTCAAATGTTGTGCTTGTTTTTGCATTGTCTGGACTGCCAGCTTGTGCTTTGGGTCGTACACAGCACCGTGGGATCCCAGCCTGAGATGGGCCAGGCCTACGTGGCAGTGCTCTGCCCCCAGTGGAAACATGGAGGGAGGCCTGGAAGCCATGGGCCCAGATGTGGCTGCAAGGCAACGCCAGTCCCACAAGCTCTGCCAGGACCTGCCAGGCAGGCAGAGCGATTTGGGATGGAAAGACCCGCTTCAGGAGTCCCATGACTTGAAGAGGTTTCCTCTTCAGCTTTTATAGCGAGCTCCTTCCCAGGCCGAGGGTTCTCCATCAGCCTGCAGCAGCCTGGTGCTGGTGATGCCATGGGCCCTGTGTGTGCTCCTGGCCTCCCACCCCGCCGGCATCCTCCAGCTCTTGGCTGCCAGTTTGAAGCAGCTTTTATTAAACCAAGCTTAGCCCGGCCCCCATCACTGCGATAAGATCCCCTAGCGAGACGGAAATGAGGACATCATAATTAACGTGGCGAGCAGACGCGTGTGTGTGTGCTGGGGGGGGGGGGGGGTACAACTACATCTGTATTCAGGGGCCTGCCTAATAGTTTAAATTAAAGACAACGCATGTTTAAAAAAAAATACCAGATTATGAAAGGCAAAAGATGCAAACACCAGATATCTGGGTGGCTGAGCAAGGTCTTAGAAGTCTCCCAGGGCCTTTACAGTGCAGCGGAGTGGGGAGGAGGAGGAGAAGCAGAGGGGTACAAGCATGCAAGGAGGGGCTGCATCCCCTGGGAGAAGGAGCTCGGCCTCTTGCCACCCCAGCTGTGCCCACTCCTCATCCAGAAAAAGACAAGGGTTGAAGCTTCCAGGGCCTTGGGACAGCTTTCGGGAGGGACACAGAGTCTTCCTGACATTGCAAAGCTGCCAGCAGGATATCCCCTTTGTCCCAAGAGCAAGCACTGAACTGTGGCATTCCCTGGGAGCTGCTGAGTCCCTTGCACTACTGTCACGGGGAGAGAAAAAAGAGAAGGACATTATTGCAGCTATAAATCATTAGACAGGGGGTGTTAATGGAGATAATCCCATGAAATCACTCACTGCTATGGCTAAGGAGGGATTTGTTTGGCAGCTAACTACCCTAAGCTTCACTGCAGGTGATTAACTCCTGGTAGTGACCAACGTCTGGGGAATTAACAATAACGCAACATTTACTGAACAAGCACCAGGAGATGAGCTTTTATCTCAATTACTTGTTTAAATCTTTATTTCCCAATGTTCCATTCTTACCCATTTCTTTTTTTAAAGAAAATGTGGTTTGCCGCAGCTATAGCGTGATGGTATTCCACCGGGAAGAGAGGCTCTGGATTGGAAAAGAAACCCATGGAAATGATGCAAGGACACCAAAGGGACAGAGGACAGAAGATTTAGTCCCAGGCAGATCGGAGAGCCTTTTGGTGCTCCTAGGAGGCAGCCAGGACACTGGATGGGGATCTAAATAGCATGTACACAGCACAGCTCGGACTGAAGCCTTGGTGAGCAAGGTGAGCTCAGAGCAATGGGACGCCCAAGCACTGCTCCAAGCACTGTGACAGAGCTGGCAGTCACACCTTGTCTGTCCAAGCCACACGCTAGCTGTTGGCTGCAGGACCAGAGTCAAGCTCTCGTCCTGGACATTTTAGCAGACAGACCAAGGCCTTGCCTTCAGAAACATCCCCTTCTGTATACAGTTTTCAAACAGTTCAGTCCCAGGAGTTCAGAGCAGTGCCTTACATCAGCATGAAATCCCCATCCATGATGTGCAAACACTGCTGAGAGACCATCCTACAGGCAGAAATGTGCTGTCTGTGCTCCCAGCTGGTTATTTAAGTAAAGGCTGTGGGGGTGCTGGAAGGGGCGGCAGGGAAGTCAGGGCTGTATGGGGGGCTTTCTCCAGCACTCAAGGTGCTTCCACTATAATTAGCTTTTGCAAGGCATCATTCAAGCTCCTTAGATATCCTGTGTCTGAGCAAAATCATTTCCTGTTTGACTTTGTAAATCAAAGTAGACGATACAATAATTATTAATAATATGTTGACTTATCTCATCAGCATTTTAATTAGTCAGTAGAAAAGCAATTTGCAAAGGGGCCGATCAGGCTCCCTCTGATCCAGCGGGTCACGTGCCAAGCAAGGAGAGGGGAAAGAAGGGCACTGGGGCACTGGGGCATTTTGCTGGAGAGAGCTGGCAAAGCAGAGGCACAGAAGGGACGGAGGCAGCCTCTTTGACAGCAGCGATAAGAGTCTGATTTTCAATGCAAAGGGAATTGTTCTGGGGACGGAGTGGGCTGCAAAGCTCCTGGGAGCCCTTTGAAGTCATAATTGAGAGGAGCCGCAGCCTGCAGGATGGGGATGCTCCCCGTGACCCTTCCGCTCACTGCACGTGTCTTGGCATAGAGGTGAGGGGGGACGCAATTAAACCTCTGAGCAGCTATTACAGCCAATTACCCCTCAGTCAATTAACTGGCAAGAGGAAATGTCAAAACAGGCCGTGCATGCCTCCCTGATGGCTTGACACTCCCCAGGGCCAGCAGCGCTGCTGACCCTCAGCTGTGCCCAGCGCTACGAGCCCCCTGCTCTTCTGCCTCTGCTGGCCACAGCCAACCAGAGAGGAAAATCCTTCCTGTAAGGTAGGTTCACCTTGCCCACACATGTGATGAACACATTGGGGCTTCACCAGCTGTCATTGTGAAGTTTAACTGCAGCACATTTCCAGTTACACACTTCTGATGCTTTGGACCATGCCCTGGCTGTGCACCAGGATCTCTGTGTCCAGAAGAGGAAACCTCTCCTGACATACCCAGGAACCCCAGAAAAGCATGGCAGGACCTGCAGGTGCTAGGAAAGCAAGCTGTAAAACATTAAGGATAGAGCTAGCTGTCACAGGACCTCTCCTTAAGCCCCTCAGGAGTGGGACTGGGGATCTATGCTGTGATTCTGTGATTCTGTGATCTGTGCTGTTCAGTGCCAAGCAAACCCCCAGGCAGAGTTACTCACCTCCCCACTGCCACCCCTGTGGTGACAGGGCTCACACAGAGCAGGAGAAAGGAGAAGTGGGTAAAGCAAACGCAAGTTTGCCTTCAGCCAGGGAGCCAGAGCCATCAATGCCACCCGTTGGTGGGAGGTTGCTGTGACAGGTGGCTCTCTGTCCCTGGACAGAGCAGGGACTCTGCAGGGAAATCCCAAAACCCGAGGAGATCTGCACACTCAAGCACCCAGCTCAAGCAGGAGAGCCAGCAAGGAAGGGTAGCACTGGGGGAGCACTGCCACCTCTTTTCCAGCAGGAGTAACTGAATTAAGGACGTGACAGCAAAAAGAAGGGACCCCAAGCAAAATGTGGCTTCGCAGTTCACCATCTCAACACCAGACCAGCAGCTGGGCTCAGACCAGGGCTACCAGAGGTGCAGGACACCGCAGTGGGCAGGGGACAGTCCCAGAGACACCAGAGGTGAGTGTGGGCTGTTCCTGAGGTGCTGACAAGCAAACTCAGGCCCTTTCCCAGAGCAGAGATCAGGCCAGGCTTGGACCCAGGTGGTACCAAGCTACCAAGCCTGAATCACCCTCTCCCCTGAACCCAAACCCTGCTGCAAGGGCACCTCAGGATGCAGACAAATCATTGGCACTGGCAGTGGGTGCCCCACAGCAGTAAACCATCCTGCCTCCTTCTGTGGTGATGGCAGCTGGTTCCAACTGCGAATTTACTACCCAAAAAGCATCTGGAGCTGAAGGACCAGCAGGAGGGTAAAAGAATGAGATGTTCTTTCAAGATGATGCAGTGCAATGGCCCATGGAGAAAGAACCGGGCCAGACAAATGTTCAGAGAAGCCATTAAAACATCCAGCTGGAAAAAATACCCAAAGTTGTTCGTGCAAGAATCAAAACCCAGGCACACTCCTAGAAGGTGTTCAGGTCAGTTTTCACATAGCTCTGTGCTCATCGTCTCCACAAAAAGGTCATGAATTGGGCAAAAGCACAGGGTAAGTGAAGAGTGGAGTTACCCCATGGCTCACCTTTAGGAGGCCACAAAACCACAAGATGGCCAAGAGGTGGTTTAAGACTGGTGTTTTTTAATGCAGCATTCCATGGGAGAGAAAAGCTTAGGCACTATACAAGACTATTTATTTATTTATTTTTATTTTTTTTTTGCATCCAGTATTATCAGTTGGTAATAAACATCACCAAAATGCTGACTTCAGATATGAGTTAGCATTCGGGACTTGCTGTTAAAGGGCTGCTGGGCATCTGCTGCAGTGCGAGTGAGCAGCATAGCAGCAACTGCCCTGCAAGCCAGCCTCAGCACCCTACGGTTACACACTCCCATGTGCCCACACATCCCCAGGAGACCTATGCCAGCCAGCTCAGGCAAATTCCTTGCCAATGCCAGCCTGTGCGTGAGCTCCACCACCCAAGCAAAGGCAGAGCAGGATTCGGGGGCTGGCAACCAAAGCTGAGCAAATCCCCACAGCGGTGGGTTTTTAACAGCGACCTTTTAACGTGTTGGAAGGACTCACTATGGGGTGTGGAGGATTTACCACCGCTGGCAATTTGGAATCAAGGACAAATTTTCTAAAAGCTAGGCTTTTCTCAAATGTGAGCTAACTGACGTGTGAAGGCCTGTATTTATGCAGGAGATTACATCACGTTAGCTCCGTGGTCCCCTCTGACCCTAGATCTATGAATCTATTATGTTTCCAAGACAATCATAATTGCAACAGCTAACTGCTAAAATTAGAGCGGAGTTAATGATTTAATTTATTTACATATATGATAATGTCTGATATAAATCTCATCATTGTTATTATTATGAACTCACAGTTCTGATCACTCCTCCTCAAACAGACAGCACAAGGACTGAAAGTCTCAAGCAACAGATCAATGAAAATGATTAGAAGCCTGGGAAGATTTCTGTAGGAGGCGGAATTGAAAAGATTAGCACCATTTAGTTCAGAGAGCGGATGAAAAAGAGTGGATGTGAAAAATCAACGCAACAGCAAAAGCTAGGAAGGCACCCCGACTTCGCACATTTTGTGTATGCAGTAAGCCACGCTATGCCTTGCAGTTGGTCCTGTGTGTATTTATGGAATTTCTTCTGTTCACTAAATCAATGAGAAAAAAAAAATAAAAATCCTTACAGCCACGCCACTTCCACCCGAAACTCACATTTACAATTTGAAGAAAGCTGCTGTAGAAAACCTGGCCATGGAAATGCAAGCGAAGGGAACGTGTGGGGAGGATCCAGCCAGAATAGATGGCAGGCTGGCTTCACCTAGGATGGAGTGACTGGCTCAGCATTCCTCCTGGCCATGCCATGGGGCTGTGCCTTTATATCTCCATTCTCAATGAGAAATCAGCTGCATGTTCAGAGCTTCCCCTTCATTTTGGGCTGTTCCTCCTGGTGCTTCCCCAGTACAGCAAGGAACAGGAGGCTTCTCAGTGTGACTGCTCACTGAGCAACCCAACTCTGGAGTTTCCTAGGGGCAGAAAATCCCTTAGAGCTCAGGGTCAGGTGGCAACCTGGTCCGTCCACCCTGCCAGCGGTCACCCATCCTCCTATTGTCCCCCACATGCCAACAGTCACTTCGTACTTACCCCGTGTGAGGGATAAGTCAGCCAGCCCCAGTCCCCTGGGATCGTTGACGTGTCCAGCAAGTTCACTGGAAAACACAGGAACAAAACACTGCATTAGAAAGCTTGCACTCCACCCCCTAAAGCAAGGAACCAAACCTCCACAACGTGCCAGTCCTTGCACCCCAATTGTGCCTTGCACACATTGTGAGGCTGAGACACCTTCTCATTACTGGCAGGGACCTGCTTGGCTGCAGCTCATCAGCAAATGGTATTCCCAGAGCTGCTGGGCTGGGGCTGTACCTGTACCAGCAGTACGACAAAGTGGTGTGCCCTTTTGGAGAAGAGGGGGCTGCAAACAATAGGTTAAATGTGTTGTAGAGCAGAGAGGAGCTGGAGAAACAAAATACAAGAATCAGGTTGTCCACCAGGTCCACCCTTGGCCAGTGCCCACACAACTGGGCCATCCTTTCTCATTGCGACACTGCTCCACTGGTGGCTCTGCTGAGCTCTTTCGTCTCATTTCCCTCCTGGCAGAACTCGTTTGAAGTTTTTTGCTTCAGCAGCCACTGTAATTGCACACACAGTGCCTGCCTCCGGCACAAAGGGACCCCCCCTGCAATCCCGGCTGACACTGCACTGGGGACCACGGGGGAAGGACTGCGTGAGGAGGCCCATCAAAGCCACCCCTTCAAAAGCCCTGCTGCCACCAGGAGCCCAGCGTAACGAGGAGACACGAGGCGAGGGAAATGGTTTCAGCAGGGGAACACTCAAGGATGACTTTGAGCATGTTCAGGAGCTTCCCACTGAGACCCATGTGGTGTCGGCAGGGGGAGGACAGTGGGGCACCACAGTTTGGCTGCATGCATGGGGTGTGCTGCCCCTGAATGCCATCTGCTCTGTCTGCCACCCGTGAGCCCCACACCCAGGTTCTCCAGTATAAGTATCTGGTGATCTCTCTTGTACTGAGAAGTTCTTTAAGGTCCTTTCCAACCCAAACCACTCTCTGGTTCCATGCAGGGTGCTTCCAAGACCCACGGCCTTGCTTAGCTCTTGGTGAAGGAGACAAGGCCCCAGCTCTGGGCTGCAGACCTGGAGGGGGCAGAGGCTCAGGAGCGGGTGCCAGCGAGGTGCCCCAGCCCCTGAAAGTGAGTGCAGCGGGTACACACCACAGCTGAGCCTTGCCATCCCTTCCCCAGCACCAGCTCCAGAGCCCACCAGTGCCTCCAGCTTCCCCAGAGCTCCCTGCCCTGCGGCCACCCAGCAAGGCCAGGCCCAGCCTGGGCACCATGTCCCTCCTGGCTGTCCCTCCATCCTCCTGAGGGCATTCAGTGGGGCTGCCAGGCCGTGGCTCAGCTGCACACCAGGCTCTGGAAGGAATGTGGTCTCGGCAGCCTGTTGTGGGGGGACAGGGCACGTCAGGGCAGCAGCTTCAGCCCCAGCTCCATGTGAAGCGGGCCCCAGCAGCTGGAGGAACGGGTGCCACTTTCATTTACTATTACCAGGCAGGGAAGGAAAGGGGGGAGAAAGAAGCAGGGACGTGAGCTGGCTGTGAAACACCCGGACGTCATGCTCCTGACAGAGCAGATTAGGAGCTTTTGAGGCATTTATTAATGTTAGCAGAACAATTTGAAAGAATTTCCAGGGTTTCTTGTGTGACTTCATTGGCCCAACAGCAGGCCGAGCCCCTCCGCTCGCTGCAAGGCGCTGCTCCAACTGCTAGAGAGGCCCCTTGCCCTCAGCACGGCGTAATTACCTCGGAGATCTCAAATCCATTTTTATTTGT